>NC_140516.1:49284625-49884625 GCF_964339955.1 Pipistrellus hanaki | reverse complement strand
GTTCGACTCCCTTCCCCCAACCCCACGTCGGGGCTCATGCAGGAGGCAACCAATCGACGTATCTCTCATCGAAGTTTCTATCTCTCTCCCTCTCTCTGTGAAATCAATAAAAATTAAGACCAAACAAAAACAAGAAACCATGCTAGGAATTTCCACCTCTGAACTCATCCCTCGGGTGTCGGGGGCCAAAGACCTAAAGCGGACGAGGGCGGTAGCGTGAGGCCTAGAGGAAGCTCGTGGGGCCTGAAGTAAGAGCTGGTTCTGTGGCCGAAGGAACCAGCCACCCCGGTGGCGGCACTGCTGTCAGGAAAATAACCAGGTGAAGCAGCTAGTCCCTTCCCCCTCCTCCAGCCTCATGATCTTCCTTCCGTGCCCGCTAGTGGCAGAGCCTGACACGAAGCCAGTCGAATAATGTGCTGACCCGCAGCTCCCAATACAGCAGAGAGGGGCTAGCGAGGAGGGAAAACAGAAGTGACCATACAGTGATGCCCGACAAAGTTTTAAATGTTGGCCTCACATTTTGAAATGCGTGCTTAAGAAAATACCACTTGTGCCTGGCCGGCTTGGCTCAGTGGATAAAGCATCGGCCTGCGAACTGAAGAGTCCTGGGTTCGATTGCAGCCAAGGGCACATGCCTGGGTTGTGGGCTCGATCCCCAGTGGGGGGTGTATGGGGGGCAGCCAATCAATGATTCTCTCATCATTGACATTTCTCTCTCTCTCTCCTTCACCCTACCTCTCTGAACTCAATAAAGAAATATATATTTTAAAAAACCACTTGGTTCAAGTTATTTCTAGTGGAGGTTGTGCTGTCCAGGTTTTAATGCAATGCAACAAGATGCTTTATGCCATGCATGTTCTAAAGAACAAAGATTTAAGTTACTTGTTTACACTTGGAAAAATTAAAAATGGACGTTTACAATCCAACAGATTCCGAATTACCTGCTGCTCCATGACCACCCGCGCGATGGCAGCTTGCACCACGTTGGTGCGGTCCAGGCAGTCCATGCAGTTAACTCGGAAAATCCCTTCTTGTTTACATATCACCCCAGCTTGATCAACCCTTTTTAAAACAGTACGGGATTATTTCACCACATGGAAGACTTTAACACGTTTTTCAAAACCAAAATTCCTTAAGGCACAGCAATCAGAACAGCAGCAATGGTTATCAGCTTCCTTGGAATAGCACCGTGTGCAGGCATTATTGAGTTGGATGTAGACACTGTTGATTTATACAGTAACTCAACAAGGAACACATTATTAGCCCCATTTTGGAAAGAAAACTGAGGGACAGAAAGTCACATGCCCCAAGTCACAGAAATACTAAGCAAAAAACTGACACGGGTTATGCTTTTCTGCACATTTAAGAGCAAAAAGCACTTCTAAACACCATCCTCCCCTCCTCTGTGACTCCAAGCAAACATGCATCTACATGAGCGTGAGCAGGATCCTACCCTTTACCACCTCGTACAGACATGCCGCCTGCCTGGCTAAGCCCATTTCTCTTGCCATCTGTGGCCTTCAAGTCTACTAGAAACTTCTGTCCGTTAAGCCAGTTTCTTCTTCCTTCTGTAATATGAGCAGCATCATCCTTCCCTGATAATTTTAAATGCTTGACAACTGAGACCAAGTCCCTGTAAGCCCTCCTTCCACATTAGGGATGGCAAGAACGAGGAGAAGGAAATGAGACTATGAAGTATTAGGAGGAATTAAAGAATAGTCCTCGGGCATTTCACGTCACTTTGCCCAACCACTTGACCCCTCTTCCCGGTTCAAAGCTACAATGCCCAATGCCTCCCCTCTCTTAACAGGGAGAATAGGAAACGGGAAGCAAAACTAGAAAAACAAAAATGCTCTCTCAGCTTGCTGCTATTATCTTAATGCTTGATGTTACTACACACATACACATGGCATCACCAACCAAAAGTTTGCTCAACTGATTTCTTATGAAATAAATACGTACCAACACCACTTCATGTCAAGAATAATGTCATAAATAGCATCTGTTAGTGTTTGAACATTCTCAAACTTCATTCCGCGGCTAAAATACAAGCCAAAAGAAAAAGAACAAGCTTTAACTTAAAATATAATATTTAAGATAGCCTGGAAAGTTAAAGTATTATTGTACTTTAAGTAAACGAGGTTAACACTACTATAATTTATAGAGACAATTACATAAATGTTTATAGCTAATCTGTAATGTGGAAGAAAATATACTTAAACATATACTGAAACATAAAGATAGCTAAAGCTTCTCTCCCTGTCACATTCTCAACACTGAGACAACTGGACCCACGTTAGAACCAGGGTCATGATAGAACCTTGCTTTCAAAATACACACAAGGTAAAGCGATCATCAAAATGGTTCACTAATTGTTGATTTCCCAGAGCAAATGCTAGTGCATTTACCCACTGAGAAAGAAGAGTCACTAGCGGAGTGTGAAAACGAGCCAGCAGGATGGTTTTTATGAAGGGGCTTCTGTTACCCTGCCAGGCTCAGGCTCATGCAGAAAGGAAGAGCTCCCGGAATTCTTTACTTGAACAAGAAAAGGAAAAAGTGAACTCTAAGTCTGCAAGTTATTTTGGAACGGAAAGAATATAAATATTTCAGGAACAACTAAGTTAAATTTTTCGCCGAAGTAATCTCCAGATGAAAATTAAAGCGAAGTAAACAAACAATACGCCTTCCTTTTCCAAGAATGAGAAGAAGTTCTTCTTCCCAAGAAAGAGAGACTCGGGTCCCTGGGGCAGCATCGTACCACAACACTGGAAATGATAAATAAATAAAAAACCTCGTCTCAGGAGGCGGCTCACCAGTGCTCGTGGAAGTCGAAGGAAACGTAAGTGAGGTGCGCGTTGTTAAAGAGCAACACCTGCTTCAGGTAAGCGTCCCCGATAATTTTCTCTCTTCCTGTTTGGTCTACCAAGTTAACGATAACCTGTAAGAATAAGGAGAAAAAATTCAGTTTAATCCGATGATAGAATTATAATGTGATTTATTTGGAATTATGTTTTAGAAATATTTTCTATCTATGCTTCAAAAATCCACTCAAGCATCAATCTTTATCCTATACATTAGATTTTCATTTGTTACATTTAGGTTTATGATAACTGCTTACATAAATGGCATTAATAGAAAATAGCAAACATTGAAAATATTTAGAAGACTTTTTAAAAATATTTTTTTTACTGATTTCAGAGAAGATGAAAGAGGGAGAGAAAGATAGAAACCATCAATGATGAGAGACAATCGTTGACCGGCTGCCTCCTGCTGAACCCCCACTGGGGATCGAGCCCACAACCCAGGCGTGTGCTCTGACTGGGAACCAAATTGTGACCTCTGGCTCATAGGTCTACGCTCAACCACTGAGTCGGTGGCAACAGATCAATGATTCTCTCTTATCAAGGCTACCCCTACCTTCTCTCTCTTTAAAAAAAAAAAATAAATAATAATAATATAATAATAAATATTTATAACATTTGTAATATTATTTATATTTATGATAAAGCTTCAAGAAATAAAATTCTAATAAATATTTACAAATTAGTCAAGTCAATTTTATCCATTTTAAAATTATCGTTAGTGCTTTTTAAGTCAAGTTTAAGACCCAAGGTCAAAAAATGTTCTAAGTTTTCCTTTAAAAAGTTTTGTTTAGCCGGGACCGGTTTGGCTCAGTGGATAGAGCGTCGGCCTGGGGACTGAAAGGTCCCGGGTTCGATTCCGGTCAAGGGCATGTACCTTGGTTGCGGGCGCATCTCCAGTGGGAGGTGTGCAAGAGGCAGCTGATCGATGATTCTCTCTCATCGATGTTTCTAACTCTCTATCCCTCTCTCTTCCTCTCTGTGAAAAATCAATAAAATATATTTAAAAAAAAAAAAAAAAAAAAAAAAAGTTTTGTTTAACTTTACACATTTAAATCCATGTCCACCTGGAACTGATTTTTGTATACAGTATATAGGATATCAGAAAGCAAAATTACTGAATTAACAGCAGAGCATATTTTATTTTCAATGATAGAACCATTCAAAATGGCTGTACCAACTTATGCTCCCTCTAACAATATGTGCAAGTTCTCATTTCCCACATTTCTGACTTCATCTCATCATCAAACTTTATAGGGTTTTTTTTTTTTAATTGTTTGGTTTTTATTTCCCTGCTAGGACTTTCTTTGGATTTGCACAAAATTTATATATTAATTTGGGAAGAACAGAAATCTATTGAATAGTGAGTCTTTCCTTCTAAGATTATTGTATTTTCTCTCCATTTACTCAGATTTCCTTTTGTGTTCTTCAGTAACTCTCCCCTGCCCCCGCCTCCACCACCTGTCATGGTATCTTTTTTGTATGCTTACAAGATTTAGGTTATTTCTTCCTATTTTATCTTTGTTGCTGTTAGAAAAATACATCCTATTGCATTACATATTCAGATTGGCTATTGCTAATGGATTAGTTATTGACAGTTCCAGCTCAATCCTGTATCTGAAATCTGGTCATCATATTGAATGTGTATTTCATCTAACAGCTTTTATCTGATTTTGGTTTATATGATCACATTCCTACATGACTGTATGAACATATAAGAAAGGTGGGCAAAGAAGAAATACTGAAAGATACATATCAAATTGTTATTTCCAGAGGTAGAACTAAGTTTATGGGTGGTAATGAAAGATACCTTTTACTTCTTACTCTACATACTTTTCAAATCATAATAATTGGTCTAGTCAATTGTATTGAAAAATAAAACTGATTTTAAAAATTAAAATTTTTAAAAATAATAAAAATGGTCTAAAATAGCTGACAATATTTCTTTAAAAATATTTATAGCCCTAACTGGTTTGGCTCAGTGGATAGAGCATCGGCCTGCAGACTGACAGTCCCAGGTTTGATTCCAGTCAAGGGCATTTACCATGGTTGCAGGAACATCCCCAGTAGGGGGTGAGCAGGAAGTAGCTGATTGATGTTTCTAACTCTCTATCCCTCTCCCTTCCTCTCTGTAAAAAAATCAATAAAATATATATTTAAAAATATTAAGAATATTCTTAGCTTACATGTGTTCTTTAACTTCATGAGAAATGCCATTTTGCTTAATTATGAATAGAACATTTTTTTTTTCATGAAATTTAAAAAATATATATACACAATCATTTCAAAATATAAAGGAACAGTTACTACGAGAGACCAAAGCCCACCTGTTTTTTGTAAATTTTCAGTTGTTCTTCGAAGTGGGCACAGAAATAGGCAACAGTTTCCTTTTCACCTACAAAGAAGTGATAAAAAATCCATTTTTCCTTCCTCTGTTTAAGAAAAAATTAGTGTCTATTCCATCTTTACTCAAACTTAAAAAAAAAAAAAAAAGAATTGACACCCCAAATGTAAGATTTTCTAAAATTAATTATTTTAAAATGACATGCTAAGCCAAAGATCTAATTTCTTCCCCCCTCCATAAGAGTAAATTTAAAACAAAGTACAAACTGAAATTATAACACTATTTGTACAGCCAGCCAACTTGTCAGAAAAGGTTTTACTGGTTTATAATTAAAAAAAAAATTCAATCAAGGATATTAAAAACTGAAGTTTTACCACATTCTCAGAAATATAAATTCAGTTTTGAGAGAAAAATATTTTGTAAACAATTTTTAAAAATTAACTGCCCTGGCTGGTTTGGCTCAGTGGATAGAGCACATGTGTCAAACACAAGGCCCGAGGGCCAAATCCAGCCCGCCAGGCCTTGCAATGTGGCCCTCACCGAGCTGTCATCACTGCACTCCTCTGTCAGTTTATGACATTGTCAGTTTATGACTGTTCAGTAAACCATTCGGCCCGCGATTTAGGCTGGATTTTAGATTTTGGCCCCTTCTCTGATTGAGTTCGACACCCCTAGGATAGAGTGTCAAACTGTGGATTGAAGGGTCCCAGGTTCAATTCCGGTCAAGGGCACATGCCCGGGTTGCGGGCTCAATCCCCAATTGGGGGGGGAGGGGATGTCGGAGGCAGCTAATGGATGATTCTCTCTCATCATTGATATTTCTCTCTCTCTCTCTCTCTCTTTCCTTCTCCCTTCCTCTCTGAAACCAATAAAAACATTTTTTTAAAAATCAACCTAATTCAGTAACCTAATTAGGCTGACGTGACTTAGCTATTCCAGTGTTAAAGTTAAATTACAAAAAGAAATTACCTTATCAATAATTTAAACAATAACAAACACTTCACAGTGAGGCATTTCAATAAAGGCATCTTGTATTATAGATGCTATCTTAAGATACTTCCTCCTTCTACAAATACTGGCTTCCTTTACCCTTTTCCAAAATTAAGCATCCAGCAAAGTATTCTTCAAAAAATCAAGAATTTAAAATGTATAATAAGCTGTTTTGCTCTATTGTTGGGGAATTTTTAATTGTTAAATTACTTAAATTGTCAACAACCATTATTGCTCTTAGTGTTTATAATCATTGCACTTAGTGTTTATAAATTTCATTGTATGAGTTATTGTTTTGAATAAAGCATCTGGCAAAGCAAATCCAAATCTATAAAGTACCTAATATCTATCTGATATCATCATTTGCAAACCAAATAAGGGGCATGCTTACTCTTGTCCAGCCGAGGTCTTGGGTTGTATCGATAGCCAACCTGGCTCCAAAAGACAGGCACAGAGCCTCGCGTTTGAATAAATGACAAGGTGTGGTTATGGACATGAATCAGCTGCTCAGTCTCCACATAGTTTGCAACATTTCCATTTTTATCCACCCCGCGTCGTTTATAGCGCATTCCTAAAACAAAGCAAAAAAAAAAAAAAGCAACATTAAAAAAAATGTAGTCTAACTAGATCATGCTTCTCTCTTTCAGGATAGCCTTAGGGATCTAATGTGCAACTGCCAGGCAGAACAGGATCAACTTATCCCAAGTCATGGTTTTTACAAACTGAAGCTCAGAGCTCCTATGCACTGAAAGGGAGGATTTTCCCAAAGGCCCTCGCCCTCAGGAAGGGTTTATTACAGTGACGGTCACGGTGATGGTTGTGGTGTCAGTGGGAACAATGTTATTTTAAAGCTCATCCCAGTGACTTTCTCCTCTTCCTTCTCCTTTTGTTAACTCTTCCCAGTTCACCTCTATCCAATGATTGGTTCCCAGTCACACTACACAGTGAGCACTGAAACGGACTGTGCTTCCAGAGCCATATGGCCATCGCATTTCAACGCCCCCCCCAGGACTTCCATTGGCCTGGATTTGATCTGCATGTGATTACAGCCCCACACACACCTGCTCTGTGCCGACTGCGACGAGAAATGAGAGCCACTAGGAACCGTGGGTGAATGTCATCTACGCAGGTGGACTCCTGGGGCGGGGTCTCTGGGCTGCTTTTCTCATCGTCCGAGGACTCGCTGTAATTTACCACAAGTTCTTCAATCTGCACAAAACCTTGGATAATGGGAATAATCCAGTAGTCCACATCTGGTGACTGAAAACAACAGGAACATCACGTTGTTTCTAAGCTGGACAGCACTGCTACCTTCTTAAACCCAAACAGGAGCCGGCACATATGTGTTAGCTCATTAGAAACTTCTTTAACCGTTTTCTCTGCTCACTGGAGAACACAAAGGAGTGGAGGGAGGAGTGCACGTGGAACAGAGAGCATTTCCTTTTCTTTATAACTAGAGGTCCAGAGCACAGGACGGGAGGGGGGGATCCTTCAACCCAGCCTGCACCCTCTCCAATCTGGGACCCCTCGAGGGATGTCCGACTGCCCTCTCACAATCCAGAACTGCTGGCTCCCAACTGCTTGCCTGCCTGCCTGCCTTCCTGATTGCCCTTAACTGATTCTGCCTGCCAGCATGATCAACCCCTAACCACTCCCCTGACAGCCTGATTGATGCTTAACTGCTCCCCTGCCAGCCTGATTGCCCCTAACTGCTCTCCCCTGAAGGCCTGGGTCCCCCACAACTGCCCTTCCCTGCATGCCTGGTTGCCCACAACTTCCCTCCTCTGCCAGCCTGGTCACCCCTAACTGCCCTCCCCTGCAGGCCTGATTGTCCCCAACTGCCCTCCCCTGCTGGCCATCTTATGGCAGCCATCTTTGACCACATGGGGGCAGCAATCTTGTATGTTGGAGTGACAGTCAATTTGCATATTACTCTTTTCTTAGGTAGGATAATCATTCAAAAGAGAACTGCCTGAGAGGGACCACACCATAGGAGCCAGACAGCAGGGTCCAAATTCAAGCTCCACCACTTACTAACTCACCCAGGTGAGTCACTGCACCTCACCAGTGCCTGGACATTCTGCTTTGAAAAACAGGAAAACTACTACCCTATAAGGTTGCTGTGAAGATTAGTGAGTAAAATGTAAAAGGTGCTTAGCAGAGTGCCTGCTTACAGTAACTATTAGCAATAGTAAAGGATAAACAGTAAAATATAAAAAGCTTCCCAAAGAGTTGTTCTTAGTCCCTCTTTCTCTCCTGTCTCCATAATCAGATCTAGCCCTGATCTCAGCATCAACTTCAAACCCTATTTTAGAACGTAACTACTCACACTAATCTCTTCTCGCATAACCACCCAGTCCAGGTCCTAGCTCACAGTGTTGTTTTATGGAGCCTGAAGATAGATCTTGGAAAAGTGCTTGAAAATAGTAAAAGGTTTTATTATTCTTATCATCATTCCCATTATTTGTATTTTTCCCCTTCTAGCAAAAAATGCAAAGCTCTTGACAGGAACAGAGAAATGTATGTTGCCAAATGCCACCTTTATTGCAAGTCATCGGTTTTAAATGGTAATACAAAATAACTCTGCAAAACATAGAGCTCCTATGTCAGCGAGCAAGACAGATTTTCACTACACACACACTTACTGCTAGCCCTGCCTCAGAGTTTTCGTGGTCACAGTTTCAGCATCATAAAGAGGTCAGAACTCTTTCTCGATTGAGACATGATAGATAGCTAGTGGTAGGCACTATCTACCTACTAACTCCCACCAAGGAAGAGAAATAGAAAAAAAGGAGAAAGGTTTGAAATTTTTAAAAAATAATATGCTTATTTAATCCTCACCCGAGGATGTGTTTGTTTATTAATTATTATTTTTTAGAGAAAGGAAGGAGTGAGGGAGAGGGAGAGAGACAGATAGAGAGATATCAATTGGTTGCCTCTTCTATATGTACCAACCAGGGATCGAACCCATAACCTAGGAATGTGCCATGACCAGGAATCAAACCTGAGACCTTTCTGTGTAGGTGACAGCACTCCAACCAACCGAACCACACTGGCCAGGACAAAAGGTTTGAGATTTTTGAAAGGCTAAGAACAAGATAATATATGATCCTAATCAACTATTTGCCCACTTTGCGTCCAAAACAGTAACTGGCACATAGTAGGTTTTCCACAAATAAATATCTGTTGATTGACTGAGTAAATTAATTAGTTGTCCTTGGACAGTCATCATTCTCCAGCATAATACGACAGAGTAAAGAAAGACGGTAATCACCAAATCTCAGTAACCTCATCATATTCCCTATCTTCCCAGATTCAAATACTGGCAATACTAGAATGTCCTTGGAGATCTGTCCAGATGAGGAAACAGGAAAGTTAAAAAATGTGGTATTATTCAAGGACAATTGGGCTTCACCATTTCCACTGGGTAAACAAACGACCTCTCTTATAGGAACTCTGAGGACATTCGTTCCCCAGTCTTCAGGGACTACTACCTATGGCAGCCCGCTAAAAAGGCAGGCCTGTGGCTGAGCAATGGCATTGTGAGCTGCCTTAAAATACCAAACGCCTTAGTTTTCCCTGGCTAACTGATTCCCATTCTATACAGAAAAACATTAGAGATTTTAAGACAATTTTAAAATATTTGCTTAACTATAATTATCTTAGAATATTTTAGAAAACAACTACTCACACCAATCTCAGTAAGATCTTGTATCATATATTTATTCCAAAAGAATCGATCATCAACCTGGAAAGGGTAGAGAATCAACATTTCAGAAACCTGTTGTTTGTTTCCCAGTAAAGCCAAACAAGTCCGTAAGCTGCCCGGAGGCAGACCCTGCCCTGAGCCCGAGAGGCACCTTCTGCCAGAGGGGCCGGGGGTCCCTCCCCGCAGCGCTCTGCCTCTGCACCGAGTTGGTCAGGTCGTAGGTCAAGCTGTAGTAAAAGGATTCCGAGTCCATGAACATCTTCAGCAGCTCTTCCAGTAATCTCCTTTCCAACTTCTCCTTTTCTTTACTCTCCTTAACCTGCAAAATACGAATCTCCCATCACCGCGGGAACGTAAGGTGGAGACAGCCTGTGGGTATACACGCCTTCCTGGGAAAGCAGTGAAGCCATCCCAGGACATCATAGACAGCGCTGGAATGTGACAGGTGGTTTGAAAGGGAGTTCCCTGGCAGGAAACTGCCCCTCAATTTTGACCTAATAAAAAATGAACTCCAAGCCCGCATCAGTTAAATTTTTTTTTCTTATTAAATCTTTATTGTTGAAAGTATTGCATATGTTCCTCCTTTTTTCCCCATTGACCCCTTCTAGCCCGCCCCCAACCCCGCCCCAGGCCTTCCCCACCCCACTGTCTGTGTCCTTGGGTTACGCAGATATGCGTACGTACAAGTTCTTTGGTTAGTCTCTTCTCACCCACCCGCCCTCCCTCGCATTCCCTCCGAGATTCCGAAGTCTGTTCTATGCATCTATGTTTCTGTATCAATTTTGTTCATTAGGTTCCACATGTGAGATCATGTGATACTTGTCTTTCTCTGACTGATTTTGCTTACTTTCTTTTTATTAGGAGCAGATACATTGGACTTAATATGCGTAAAGGTCTTCAGTAAAAACTTTGAGTCATCAGGGGATGGTATAATCTTCTCTGGTTTGTTAATTCCAAAATGATGCTTCTTACAGAGCTAAATAAGAGGGAGAGAGAAAGAATTCATTATTATTAATATCTGCTTGCTAAATGTTCGAGTGTGAGTACAGAAGTGGATGCTACCGCTCATGCACTGCGGTTCAAAGCAAACCTCAAGACTTAGAAAAACGACCAAGCAGACGACTGGTCATAGCAAACCCAGCGGTGCTCTCAGTGATTAGAAAGCTACAGCAGACGGCAGGCAAATAATATAGGACAGGATCTACTCAGGATTTAGGGATGGAAAATTCAGCTTAGGATCATAATTATAGTTAATATAACTGAGAAATAAAATGCCCCAGCTGAGGTTAATTACTGCTTTTAAAAATGGGCATCTAAAATTTTAAATATTGCAAAATGCACATTTTCTATGCTCCAAGGGCATTAATTCACAGCTGTCTGTGCTAAATATTCATTCATGCCAGTGAACTGAGCGTTCTGGTTTAGAACATGTCAAGAGTCTGCTCTCCTGGGAATCTCAAAAGCTGGACACGCCAACTGCCTCCTCTCCTCCTATCCTCACGCACTAACAAGACCAACAAAAACATACTCTTTGGGTCGAGATTAAATGTGAAGAAGCAGCAGGCAGGGGCTTCAGGAAATGTGAGGGCCAACTGGCAAAAGTAAGGAAGATGATGGATCCAAAGTCCAGAGGCCTATGGCCCCATTCAAACTACTGGTCTGTTTATGGCCCGTGAAGCCACTTCTCTCCAGGCCTAGCGCTATCTTCTTCATTTTTCTTTTTATTTACTGATTGGTTGTTTTAGAGCAAAAGGAAGGCAGGAGAGAGAGAAATATTGATGTGAGAGCAAAATACCCATTGGCTGCCTCCTGCACAACCGCAGGCAGGGATCCAGCCTGCAATCGGGCCCGTGCCCTGCCCGGGGAATCACAGCAGCAGCCTTTTGGTGCGTGGGAGACACCCACCAACTGAGCCACATGGTCAGTTTCTTTTGGTAATCTAACCTCTTTCTTTTGGTAATCTAATCTCTTCCTGGCCTTGGGCCCAATATCCCTTCTTATCAACAACTCCAAAACCCAAACAATTCTGAAACCTGAAATTCTGCTAGGATGTTTTAAATTACCACTCATTTACAATATGCCAAAATGTACCCTAAACTGACATGATGCTACCTCCCTTATAAATATATTCTGCTGATTGATTCTTTAAGAAATATTAATGTGTTGTATTGTGGAATAACACCTCAGACTCACAGGGCATACATAAAATACATGGAATAACCTCAATCACTGCCCACCCTCCAAAATCAAAACTTGAACTCTAAAACAAATACGGCCCCAAAGGTTCCAGATAACCACTGTGACCTGTATAGGGAAGCACAAACACTACACCATCTTCTCCAGAAGTCTATATCTCTACCTCTAACAACAGATTTTTCTAAATAGAAGTCTAAAATTACTTTGAACATAAACATTTTCGATGAATATTCTAGAATCCTCCACACAGTGACCTTTAGAAAACAGCACAGACCACTAACTTTCTAAAAAGGTTCCATGAAGCCCTCCCACCAAGTGTGGACAGAGAACATGACATCTGAGACCCTCTCCAGCCCTAGAGGCTCTGTTCAGACCGAGTTCTTGGGATCACAGCTCATCGTGGGAGCGTGGATCACCTTCCCTTTTCCAGAGGCCCAGCCAGGTCTGTGCGCGTGTGCGCGGGCCTTCACCACAGCCCTGACACACACGCTCTCACAAAGAAGACCCCGCCACAGCCCCACGGTGCTCCCCGATATTTTCTGTTACTCCACCAACTTATACTTCATCGTCAGGATCAAGAGCAGGTGTGGCTGCTGTCTCAGAAAATACAAACACATGATTTTTACTCTAAAACTTGGTATCTATCTATGTCCATCTGCAGCTAAAATTTTAAACAGATGTCTGATGGGAAACTAAATATGGGAAATGATGCAGTTATCTAGGAAGGCAATGAGATACAGCAAATACGATATGCAGACATGGAACATCAAGCCTATAAAACTTTAAAGGATTTTTTTCCCCAGAAGAAAGAGCACCTATGTTCTCATGTACTTGGACCCCACAGATTCTTCGTACCCTTGTCTAGATTTTTTTTTAATGACACACTGCTTTGAAAAACAGCCTGGCAGTTCCTTAAAAGATTAAACACAGAGTTACCACATGACGCAGCCATTTCATCACTAGGTATATACCCCAGAGAAAAGCAATGCCCGCCAACAATCTGGACATTAATGCTCACAGCACATGCCACTCCCCATCACCACCTCAACCAAGCAGCTCTGCCTGATGCATCTCATGTACTGGATTTCACCGATTTGGAAACAAAGTTCCCATTACTAAAATGGAGTTTGAAAACCATAAGATTAAATTATTTTAAAGATATTACCCATGTCTAACATTGTATGATTCTGGTCTATTAAGCCAAATCCTCATAATTGCCATTATATTCATATCACGTTTCCAAAAATTTTCCTCAGACAGTACCATACCTCTAGCTCAAGATCCTGAGGTTCCATTTCAGAAAGTGACAGCACAGCAATTTTGGTAACTTTACAGACTTCATGGTCTCCTGGAAGTTTGCCCACCAGTGCTTTCTGCCGAATTAAAATAAGCCACCATGGAAAATCTGAAACGGAAAAGTCATTATTAATGTCTAGTCTCTATAAAGTGCTACTCTCCTGGGAGGCTGGAGGTGAATAATCCACAACGAGCATCAGATATAACCCTTTAAAGAACACAACAAAATATAAAAATGGCCCTTAAATGTGTGAAAGGGTATTTAATCTCACTCATTCATTAGAGTAATGCCATTTTCACCCATCAGATAGGGGAAAATAAAAAAGTAAGATAATATTTTCTTCCAAATATAAATCAATTCTCATATTAGGAACAGTGCTTTGAAGATGTGCTTTTTTAGGCATTTCAATAAATGCAAGAGTTTGAAAGTTTATAATTCTTTATAAAGTAGGGTGAAATCTACTCCAAAGTTTCAAGCTTTTATAAGCCATTTCATTATTCATTATCATTAAACATTAACCAAGAACCTACCATGTGCTGGGAAGGCATGAATCAAGGTTACCAAGCACCTAACACACAATAAACCTAACACATAACAAAACACATAAAAACATAATATACTTTAGAATGTCACAATACATTTTATTGAATTAAAATAGATCCTTGCCCGGCCAGTGTGACTCAGTGGTTGACCATCAACCTGTGAAACATGAGGTTGCTCGTTCGATGCCTGGTCAGGGCACATTCCTGGGTTGCGGGCTCATCCCCAGTGTGCGGCGTGAAGGAGGCAGCCAATCAATGATGTTTCTCTCTCATCATTGTTCCTATCTATCTCCCTTTCTCTCTCTCTCTAAAAATCTCAATTAAAAATTTTTTAAGAAAATAGAAATCTGACAAAATGTAACACAAATGATCTCATCAGAGAAGAAATTTTGTAAATAGTAACTTTCCCGTTTCAAGGCGGCTTCCATGTTCTGGACTTTGAGGTCAGAACTCAGGCTCCAATTCTAGCTCCATCCCTAATTTCCGTGTGCGTGGCAGCACGATACTGAACTGCTCTGTGCAGTGGACCAGACTGCCTACTGCAGAGAGCAGCTGTGAGGATTAAATGACTTTTTTTTAATTAATATTTTATTGATTTTCTTACAGAGAGGAAGGGAGAGGGATAGAGAGTTAGAAACATCGATGAGAGAAACACCGATCAGGTGCCTCCTGCATCCCCCCCACTGAGGATGTGCCTGCAACCAAGGTACCGGTACATGCCCTTGACCGGAATCGAACCTGGGATCTTTCAGTCCGCAGGCCGACGCTCTATCCACTGAGCCAAACCAGTTTCGGCTAAATGACTTTTTAAATTCATATTATCATTGCTAACGCTCACGTTTACCAGACAGCACACCAAAGGCTCTCATTGAAACAGAGCGTTATGGAAAGGCAGTCCCTCCCGAGAGCCAGGCCTCCAGCAGAGGCCGAGCTCCGCAGGGGCTGCCAGGCTCCTGGCCCCCCTCTCCTGTGCCTTGAGGACGGGGTTTTCTAACGGCTTTGTAGAAAAGAATAAAGCAATGTTAGTGTCGCTCCATTCATCACTGAAACATGTAAAGTATTTCATGTCCTCAGTGTCACAGCAGGAAAGTCTCCGTGGACTGCAGAGGACTGAAATTACACACTTAACCCTGTGCACAATCCACCCCACATGTCAGCCACCGAGACATCTCCACTTCAAAGGAGAAGCAGGCAGATGGCAAGCACTGCTTTAATGAGAGCCCGCTGATGAACTGTCTGTGACTTAATCCCACTTGTAGTAATTCCCCTAATCACTACATCAAGAGCCTCTACTGCCAAATTAATCAAGGTTTTTGACAATTTTCAAACTATTTCTGAATCTATCGTGAAATATATACTTTTGCTTTTTATATTCCGTTATTTCTTACCCCAACAGAGCTTATCCTTGTCTTAATCTTCAAAATAATTTCAATTTAAAGCGCTTTTGTGATCCACTTAAAGTCTCCCGCCTACAGCATCTTCTCATGGATAGCTGTGTGAGGATACAGCTATTTCCCCAGCATCACACAGAAACCAGAGAACACAGCACACAGAGGAGAGAACGTGACGGCACCAGGGGAAGATGGCATCTCCAGCCAAGGAGAGGCCTCAGGAGAAACCAACCCTGATGCCACCTCATCTCCGCCTTCCAGCCTCCAGAACTGGGAGAAAATAAATGTGTGATTGCAGACAAACAAAATTTCCTCTGAACCCAGGGCACAGGTTTCTGTCCTTCCAAGACGGGGACCTTCCACCAATTTGTCTGCCCTGGACAGGGCCCCCGAAAAGGCCCACACTCCACACTAAGAAACCCACACTCTCCCCTGGCCAGTTAATTGGACCAGGAATGGACAGCTGACCCAAAGCCAACAACAGCCCTGGTCGGCCACCTGCCTACCTCTCTAGCCTTATTCCTACTCTCCTCTCCTTGGAAATCAGTGCAGTTGGGAGGATATCTTTCCATCAGAGCACCTACCATCATTATCAAATAATTATACTTTTTTTTTTGGTGATTATTCTCCGATGTCTGTTTTCTCTCCCAAACTATAAGCTCCATGAGGGTGGGAATGGGTCAGGTTTTGCTCACTACTGCGTTCTGCCAACTAGCATGATTCCTGGCACATGCTAGGCGTTTGAGAAGTGCTGTGTTTTAAGAGAAAGAAAGGAAGAAAAAAAAAGAGGAAGAAAGGGTTGTAAATATTATACCTCCCTTTTCTCTAAAGTTTTATTTTTATTTCATGAAACTTATACGGCAACATACCCACTTTGAACAGACTCAAAATTAAGGCAAAGGAATCAAAGCCATAACAGAATCTACATTTATCCTCAGAGAAGAAAATGTCAAAATGCCACAATAAGTTTGACAAGTTTACGGAGTTTACAGAAACATACCTGAATGAAGCTGGATTTTCCCAATCACACCTTCTACCAAGCCCAAGCAAATGGGATTCCAGGCGAGAAGTAGATCAGTAGCTAAAATAAAATAAGAAGCAATCAGGAGAAAATAGTCATCAGAAAACAAATTAAAACAGTATAGTAAAATATGACCAATGTCCAAGGACAGTGGTTATGGACACCCAGAACTGAATACATTACCATCAAGCCATTTTTTAAAAAGCGTTCAATCAAAGCCTGAATAAGCTTCTGTCAAAGGGCAGTTTGGGGAAAGAACTGTCAGAGGGAGGCAGCACTCTGGCGCCCTGCAGTGGGGGGAAGGGGCTGGTGCACTACAAGACAACAGAGACGCCGGCAGTCCTATTGTCACAGCTAGTCCCAAATCCAGAGACAACGCTGAGAAACCGCCATATAGATGCCCAGTTACTGGATCCCAGTCTGGAGATACCCTTTCCCCAAGAATCTCACACCAAGCAAAGAAATCCAGACAGCCAGTGCTCTCTTATGGGACTTCTAGGGCAAAAATAACAGGAACAAGTATCGAGTGCCTGGTGTGAGGCAGGCATCCCGGTCAGGCTTCCTCATCTGAGCCACAAACAAACCATGATGTGTCTGACTGTTTTCTCAATTCTCCCAAATAACTTGTGCCAATCTAGACACATAGAGAGAAGTTAATTCATTAAGTCTGAGGACATTAGGGCTTCATTCTCTTGTGGAACCCAGATGGCAACATGGACATAAATGTAACATTAATGGTAGTTCAATAGGTTGCAGGTTCAATCCCTGGCCCCGGTTGTGGTGTTTGCAGGAGGCAACAACCAATGGCTGTGTCTCTCTCATGGATGTTCCTTTTCTTTCTTTCTCTCTCCCTCCCACTCCCTCCTTCTACCTCTTCCTTCCCTCCATTCCGTCTCCACTCTCTACCCCTCCTTCTCCGCTTCCCCCCTCTCCCTTCCCCTCTCCCTCTCCCTCTTTCCTTCCTTCCACTCTCTAAAAATCAATGGGAAAAATATCCTCAGGTGAGGATTAAAAACTAGAAAAAACTAAAACAATTACCAAGTTTTGTGGTATAAAGACTAAAAATAATAGTTCCTGATAATATTTGAGGTTCAAAAAGAGAACCAGTTAAACCCATTAAGACTGAATTCATGGTGGGATGATCAAGGACAAATGTCTAGATGTAAGAACCAGAGATTTGAAAGGAGGAAAAGAAAACAGAAGATGATGACAGTAAAATTCCAGGTGAAAAAGTTAACCTTTGAAAAGGAAGGATACCACTTTTTCTAAGTCTAGAAGCAAAGATGAAAGACTAAATATAGAAATGGAGAAGAAGAGCAGATGATGTGTTGGATGGCCTTGACCCAGTAAAAATAGGAGTCAAAGTCAGCTTTGCTAGAGGAACAGAGAGGCAGCAGAGGCTTGGTGCGAAGGACTTCAGAAAGTCAATCTGTAAATGTTCTATGTGTGTACAAAAGCATGCATATGTTTAACTTAGTGTTTTCAAGGAAAAGGGCTATCAATCCATGAGTGGATCATGAAATCAATTTTGTATGAAATTAGTATTGACAGCAATACAACAGAATAGAACAGAAAACTGAATGCACCATGAAAAACTGCACCATGTAGGAAAATATCTTATGAAATTCTGTTTCTGGTACATACATATGTGTTCAACAGATCATGATTTTTAAAGTATTTCTTACTGTGGATGTGAAATATTTGAACACACTATTTAACTTTGGGGTTAGGGCTCATTATATCAACTTTGTTGATTATTTTGTTCAACTTCTCTATGCATTTGCTAATTTCTTTGACTGCTAAACCAATAGGTTTTAAGAGCGGACTTTTTCCTTTTTCCTTTTTTTAAAAACTCTCATGCTTTGTGTTTTTTTTCCATTTTTCCTTCTTAAGTTTTGCTTTACTCTTGAGGCTATGTTCAGGATTACTGTATCTTCCTGGTGAACTGCTCTATCAGGATGTGAGAACTGCCTTTATTTCAAATACTGTTCTTTGCCCCAAAGTCTAGCTTGCCTACCGTATTAGCGGTATTGTGAGGGAAATACATTCGGTATAAAAAGGGATAAACATGAACACTGCTGATCCAATTGTATTGCTTCTGCTGTTCCCCGCAGCTTTAGAAACTAAGTCCGAATTCCTTGGAAGGGCCAGTAAGCCCCCGTGTGGGCGGGGCCTGTGCCCTCCTCCTGCCTCCCACCCCCAGCACGGGGTCTCCCTGCGGCCGTCCAGAAGCAGCACACGGCTCAGTGTGGAATGCTGCTCCCCACCCACTCTGCCTGCTCTTCATTCCAGACTCAGGGCAAGGGTCACTGGTGTTCCCGGCACATTCCCCTCTCCACCCTCCTCCAGAACAGAGCGGATCTCTTCTGTGACTCCCTGACCCTTGCTCAGGCTTCCATCACAGCAACGTATTTTGGTTTGACCCGTTTGTCTCGGACTGAGAGGAAACTCATCGGGAGCAGGAAGCTCCTAAGACCTACCCTCAGGCTCCAAACGCTGAGTAGACAAATGGACGTCTGACACTGAAAGGAGTGGAAGCTAAAGTCAGAGACTGCGAATGGTGTGAGAAGGGCTTACTATTTAAAGTGGCAAAGCTAATGTCCTCTGTTCTAGTTCAGATAAAAGCCTCAGGCCTAGCGGACACAAAGGGACTGCCCAGTGCCACATAGCTTGTCAAAATCAAAACGCCAGTTCCCGTTCCCAGCCCAGGGCTCTTTCTAGCATACACGGAACTCCCTAAGTTTCCCTACCAAATGTTCTCACTCTCATTTCTGTATGGACTTTCAGCTCACCATCGTTCCAGCTGCACTTCTGGGTGATGTCCAAAATGCTTTTCTTCCGCACAGAGTCCTACTGATTCTTTCCCCTCACCATCGATGAGTGTGTCACTTCTCTCCATCCCATGCCACTATCCTTGCCCAGGGTCTAGACCTCCCCCATCTGGATCATTAAACAGCTCTTGTCTGCTCTATAGCTAGCAGGCTGCTTCATACATACAAGGTATTTAAGTATGCATTGAAGGTAATGAGAGCTCCGGACAGTTTGGTTATGCAGGACCCTAACGGAAGAGGCAGGGAGCTGCCAGAACAAGGCTGAAGAGCTACACAGGGGCCCACTCAGGAGGACGACAGACAGTGAGGTCAGGCTGTTTCCTCCAGACAGGGCAGATTGGCATTTGAGATTGAACATCAGGCCAGTGTGTAGAGGATGAACATGAGAGGGCAGGCACAGAGCCAGAGATCCAGATAAGCTTGTGCCCAAGGAGAACCTCAACTGACTCGGGAACTGGGAGCCGGACAGAGTCTAGAGGCGCAGGCATGATGTGGGCACAGCCTGAGTACGGTGTCCAGTAGAGTCCTGACTCTGCTATAGTCTCTGAGGACCTCGCAGCTTCCATTTCCTCTTGTGTAAAGGGAAATTTCAACTAACTTACAGGGTTTTTTATAAGGATCAAATGAGAGAGTTATATGAAAGTGTCCAGCACCATGTCTGGCACATAAATGTTCGGTTACTTTTAGCTCAAGTTGGGAAATGTACATGCATTTAAAATTCCAGGTTCTTACCACTCAGAAAATTTCTCCATAGATTTTTATTTCAAGGGTCTACGTTCAGCTTTAAAAAAAAGAAAGGAAGAAAGAAAAAAAGAAAGAAAGAAAGAAAGAAAGAAAGAAAGAAAGAAAGAAAAAGAAAAACAATTTTTTTACTTATTAAATCTTATGGTAAGGCCATAATTCCTGAAAGCCTCCTCAAAGTAAATTTTTTAATAAAAATCTCAATATCTAGATATGTCCCCCAAATTGTTTCCTCTAATGTGAAACAGATCCACGGCTCTGATGCAGCTCAAAACTAGGCACCCAGCCATCCAGGTCAGGTTCAGATCCAAATGGCAAACCAAGCATGACAGCCAGCTTCCTCCCCGCTAAACCCTCCACGGGGGGGGGGGGGCTAGAAGTACAGGCTAACGGAGGTAAGATTATGCCTGAGAAAAGACATGGATATTGGTAAATTTTAGTTATGTATGTGAAAATAAATACTGGGTCTTAAGAAACCATAGAAGAATATAAGTAGAATATGTAACTTCCAATCATCAATAGAGAGGCACCTAACAAATATTTGAGATATCCAATGGAAGACAGGAAAAGGTGATAGAATAAAAAGAAAAAGCACAATAAATGGAAAACAAGAATAGAAATAACTCCTAATATATTAAAATAAATGTAAAGTTTAAACTAACCAATTAAAAAGACACACTATTATTAAGTCTCAACCCCTCTATCAGTTTATTTAATTCTATGCCTATTTTGTTTACTACTATATACCTGAGGTCTAGGACAGTATTTGATGCATATCAGGCATTCAGTCAATAGATATTAAACCAAATGAATCAATAAATGAGTAAAAGTAAGCATGAAAAATGGACTTCTACCAATTGCTTATTTTCACTGACTTTTAATAGGGCTACCAACTTAAATTGTTGTTGTTTTTAAAAATGCTATACAAGCTTTTTAAATAAAAAACATTTATCTCTCAATAAATATAATAAATGATGAGCCTGTTTCACAATGAAAGCTTACCTAAACATTCGGGGAAATGATCTTAAATTCTCGAGCTGTTGCCCGTGGTTTCTCATACCAATATAGAGACAGGAGACACAAGACAACAGAGGACAACAGAGGAAGGCCTGGAGCAGCAATATAACTGGCCCGAGAAAAGAGGCTCAGTGCATCTTTGTGAACTGATGTGCCTTTGCTGCCCAGTACAGTGCCTGGGGCAGATAGGTACTTCAAAATGTGTGTGTGTGTGTGTGTTTTTAAACCTCACCCAAGGGTATGTTTACTGATTTTAGAGGAGAGGGAGAGAGAGAATTAGAGAATCACTGATGTGAGAGAGAAACATCAGTTGGTTGCCTCCCACACCTGTTCCAACCAGGGATCAACCTGGGTATGTTCCCTGACCAGGAATCAAACCCACGACCTTTTTTGGCATATGGGACAACGTTCCAACCAACTAGCCACCCAACCAGGGCTGTGTGCACCCCCTCCCCCAATCTGTTACTCTTTGAAAAGGAAGCAGAATCAGCATTAGTAGATTCTGTAAGGAGGAAATCTGTAAAGGATATTAGTCTAAGCATATGTAGCAAGCACACTTAGTAATGCACACTATCACTACTCAGGAGGCAGAAGGCGTTGGAATGGCAAAGAAAATGGCCAGTGGGCTTATACTGTCCTTCCGCAAAGAACAGCCATGTAATCGATCTGCTTCAACAAGCATATTGCTCTCTAATCTTCCCTTCAAAAAGTAGACTCCAATGTGGCAGATAAATTCAAAAGACAAATGTTTGAAATTTGCAAGCAGGTTTTAAAATTTAGGATTAGCAAAGTCATCTAGTAAAGAGGAAAGTTGCTTACAAATTACAAAAGTATAGCATTTTACAAACAATGCCAACTTTTAATTAGTGAAATAAAGCAATATGCACTAAAAGGTATAAATATTTTGTTAAACGCTCAATTGTTTGACCAAATGAACACCTCCAGGTTCACGGGCAGCACAGGGCTTGTTTTCATAGGCCCTCCTCTTCCTGGTGCACAGAAACAAGTGATAAGTGCTGGGTGCCTGCAGAGAGTATGAGTCACTCATTCCAAAAGCCAGAGTGAAGGCACTCCCTCAGCCCAGGAACCAGCCTGTGTTTTTCACAACTGCTGGAGTTCCCGGGCAGTTGCGTTTGTTTTAGAAAGAAAGAAAAAAAGTACCAAGGTATGCATAATAATCAGACCCAAGTTTCATTTCCTGCTAAAGACAATGGATATTATTGGTATGAAAAGATAATCACTAAAGTCAGACAGATGGGTAAAAGGGTTCTAAAATGAAAAACTGCAAGTTCCCATTGCTAGCTCTTCCATGCTTCAACTCTCAGAATTTAATTTGGCCAGGAAAACAGATGAAGTTGATTCAGGAGCCATCTTAAAAATGCAAAATTGGACACATTTCTTTGAACTCTAATGGTGGTGATTTTCTGGCACGCAGCAAGTTAAAGAGCTAATCCAACTCAGAAGTTGTAGCAGCTGGTGATTGCCAGTGTGAACTCCAAATCAGTGGTTCTCATTCTGGCTGTTCATGGTCATCATCTGGCAGCCCCACCCCTCAGCAAGCCTGACTTCAGTTGGCTGGAGGGGGCCCTGACGTAGGTGTTTTAAAGCTCCTCCAGGTAATTATAAGGTCCAGCCGGGGAGAATCCCAGCAGCCTCCCCTATCCACAGGGTGGAGTGGCGCAGTGGGTGCTGACACTGCGGACAGTAGGGAACCCTACATTTACTACATTTTTTCCTATACTTACATATCTATGATCAAGTTTAATTTACAATTTCATGGACAAAAGATTTATTCTTATCATGGATCTTAGTAACTTCAGCAGATGATTTTTTTTGTTCCTTACTAAGGGGAGAATTTTTACCTTTCACTTGAAGAAAGCAATTTACAGCTTCTCTGGCATATCTGAATTGCCAGCACCACTACTCCTGTGCTTTGTAGCCATTATTAAGTAAAATAAGGATTCTTTGAACACAAGCACTGCAATACCTCCATGTCGATCTGATAACCAAGATGCCTACTAAGTTACCAACGGGACAGTATGAGATTTCATCACACCTCTCAGAACCGCGTGCAATTTAAAACTCATAGGTTATTTCTGGAATTTTCTATTTAATATTTTCAGGCCTCAGTTGACTGAAACTGAGGAAAGGGAAACGTCGGATAAAGGAGAAATACTCTGTTGGTCTAAGTCAGTGGTCAGCAAGCTCATTAGTCAACAGAGCCAAATATCAACAGGACAACGATTGAAATTTCTTTGGAGAGCCACATTTTTTAAAATTAAACTTCCTCTAAGGGCACTTCTTTAAAAAAAAAATTTGCCCGTGGTATTTTGTGGAAGAGCCACACTCAAGGGGCCAAAGAGCTGCATGTGGCCTGCGAGCCGAAGTTTGCTGACCATTGGTCTAAGTGATTATAGATTACTGAATGGAATGTGCATGAGTAAGTTTAACTTTATCCTATCAGTCTGATTCAGAATGATACCTGTGTCATGTACAACTTTAAACTCTTTAATGTAATAAAGTACCATAAATTACATAAAGATCTCATAATACAGGGAGAACTGGCATAAGCTGGTATAAAGAATTACATTTCAAAAATAACCCTTCGAGTGCTTAAAAGATAAGAGATACTATCTACGAAG
The DNA here is from genome assembly GCF_964339955.1 of Pipistrellus hanaki. Lineage (NCBI taxonomy): Eukaryota > Metazoa > Chordata > Mammalia > Chiroptera > Vespertilionidae > Pipistrellus > Pipistrellus hanaki. Next base: position 49,861,043 of record NC_140516.1, on the reverse strand, counting down.
GGGATCTTAAGAATATCTAGACTTTTCTATTAAAACAGGCATCTAATTATAGCAAAGAGCCCACAAACTTTTTATCATGATCATGAAGGATATTAAAAATTGGTTTTTAAACTCTATAATCCCTACACTAAAATTATTGAATCTTTATCTGAAGCATAAAGTCCTAATAATCACATTTCAAAAAAGACCCAATGCAACTCAAAAAAGAACAGAAGATAACCAAAGAAAAAGACTTTCAGGAAAGGTCAGACACTTAGAAAGGTCCTGGGAAGACCCAACGGAAATGTATAACATTATGAGAGGTATTTTCCAGTACATTTAGAATAAGAGTCGGAGACGCATGTTTAAAAGCCATAGTTTGGGAATAAATGAAAGGAAGCACAGCCTGTCACAACTTTCCAAACTCATTACCTAAGAGGCTGAAAATACAACCAGTTTAAACAAGGATTCGATAAATCTTTGAATAATAAATGCAGAATGCATCACCCAAGAGACAGCAATGTGTTCAAATATGTCTCTCACCTTCTGCTCTCCCCCAAAAACTGTCCTTTGATATCACTTTGGGAAATAGGATTCTGAGAACAAAATCAGAGCACAGCTGAGCTAGCAATTGGCATTTTCCTTTCCTCATTTTAGAGCTTTTAAACCAAGATGTATAAAATTAGCACTTCCTTCATTAAATGAGTGCAACCTTTCTCCCAGCTGGTACTTAAATAATTCCCTAGCTTTCCCTGAAAACTTTGTCCAGAGTTAAAGTATTTTCTCCCATCTAGCATTGTCTGATAGTGGTTTTGCCACCACAGTCCTCACCAACAAAAAGCTCTGCCTTCACACCCACAACAGATCAAATGAAAAACCTACTAGATCAAACCAGGCCCGCCACAGAGTGACGGAACCTGCACTATTTCAGTCTAGCCAGGTAGGCACCAGGCATCCTCACCTGTCATTTGGTTTGGTTTGGTTGTTTTGAGTTCCCAATTAGAATGAAGGCACTGAGCATACAAAGTTATTTCTGGCAAGACACGCACAAGTAAGTCCACATGGGCAGAGCCCGTTTCTTCCAGGGCTTTCCACTCCTCTCGAGAGAAAGAAACTCTCACAGACTACTTCAAGAAATTTCACAGAATCAAATAAAAAAGTATCCTTCCTTCTCATTTTATTAGAAAAAAGTTTTTTTACCATCTCAGAAAAACAAACACTGAAACTCTGAACTTCAAGACAGCTCCAATCTCCCACAGAGCTGTCTCATATAGCTCCATCATAGAGTATGTCACTCCAGACGGCCGTGTCTGTCTGTCTCATACTGGACTACATCCTCGGCTAGAGCAGGCAGTGTTTTAACCATCTTTTCACTTTAGCACAATGCCCAGCAGAAGGTCTTCAACAAATTTAATTTCAAAAATTAAAAAGATTAATGACGTCACAGACACTCAGCCTTAATCATTTTGGACAAAAATAGAATATTAAATTAGTTAGAAGCAGGGAAGAGAGGCTGCTGTTTTGAGATGAGGGAATTTCTGAAAGGAAATAAATGCACTGGCAAACTGTGACTCTGCCCATCACAGCTCTTCCCCAGAGGGAAGAAAAGGTTTATATCTGCCATAAAAGCAATGTATAATAATACTGTGAAACATCACATTATATATGCAAATTACTAAGATTAAAAGCATATGGCATGTTTAAAATTTCCTAATATTTCAGTTTGATGCCATGATTGCTTCAAATGGTATATATTGACCACTGCAAAAACTGTGGGATTTGAAGTTCGGTATAAATGAAAGCTGATTCAGAAGAATAAGATTTATAAAGAGTTAATTATTTTTAAATATCCCACTGTCAGGTTGAAGAAATGCAAAGTTAAACTTAAAAGAACCTGAAATCAAAATGAAGTAACTTAAAGAAGGAACACTGACCTAAAACCAACCTGTATTTAAGTCAGCCAGCCTTCCCAAAGAAAGCAGGCGGGAGTGGAGGCTTTTCTGAATGAGCAGCTTTTTTAAGGGTCTCACAGCAACCAGAAAGTGAGTCATCCTAACAAAGCGAGGGGTTTAATTAAGATACTATCAGTGTGTCTTGTGATAGTACTGCAACAATAGTACTGCAATGCTCAACGTTCAGTGTTTATCCTCACTTTTAAAATACTATTTACATGTTATTATTTAAGATTATCAACAACTGCCGAGACCGGTTTGGCTCAATGGATAGAGCGTCGGCTTGGGGACTTAAGGGTCCCGGGTTCGATTCCGGTCAAGGGCATGTACCTTGGTTGCAGGCATATCCCCAGTAGGGGGTGTGCAAGAGGCAGCTGATCGATGACACTCTCTCATCGATGTTTCTAACTATCTCTCTCCTTTCCTCTCTGTACAAAATCAATAAAATATCTTTAATAAAAAAAAAAAGATTATCAACAACTGATAATAAAAATATATGTCTCCATTTTGTTAAACATACTCTAATTCAAATGTTCTTTTCAATTCAATTATGGTCAGTTGACACATAATGATATAGACGAGCTAAGGAGTAATTAATTATTTGTTAGAGGTTCAATGACACCGCTGTTACTTCTCAAACTTGTGTTCGTTCGCAAGGCTAGATTTTAAGAAGTGATATTTTAAAACATATCTGAATATGAATAGGACAGTTAACAAAAAGATGCAGAGAGAGGTAGTAATACAGCTTATAAAGATCTAACATTTAAACCCCATAAAACCACACCATACTAAGGCTCTGAGGATAAATAGCACAACCAAACTAGTTTGATTTTTCCAATAGTCTGGCATCTATCTGTAAATACAACAGTTCTTTTTGTCATAAATCACAAGGACCAAATCATTAACAAACTTTTTTTTTTTTTTTTTTTTTTGCATAAGAAAAAAATGTCTTCAGGTCCCATTTATTTTCATTCCAAAGGAGAATACATTTCTTGAATCTCAGACTTAAAAGTTAGATTCCCCCCCTTTACTGAATAAAATGAGAAATTAGCAGTTTTTTTAGTTAGCAAGAGAGGCAGCATTCTGGCCTTCTATTCTTACATTCTGTATTTATTCCAACAATCTCTTTGCTGCTCAAAGGGTTGACCAGGGACTAACTAGCATTATTTCAATTCTTTCGAGACAATTTTTACATGACGCCTGCTGAGGCCACGTGCTAGGGATGTGGTGATGATTTACATCTCCTCCTCCTCGCCCCAAATGAGTTGGGCTGGGCAGCCGTGCAGCTAGGCATCCTGGAGCAGCACCAGCAGCCAGGTTCCGGAAGACACCACACTGGCTGGCACCTGCGTGCTCTGCTCTAACAGGCCTTCCTGCTTCCTCTCTGAAGCCGGCCTCTGCTAACAGCCTCCGGGGACCAGTGGTTCCACAAAGGCCCCGCCCCTGGGGAAGGCAGTGTCCTAAAGACAGCTCCCTGACCGTTCCCACTCCGCTGTGTAAGCTCTGAGAAGATGCCTGGGAAACGAGAGCCAGGACTCTCGCAAAGCCAGACTGCGGAAGGCTTCAGGCTGCTCATCACAGGCTGGAATACTGCCCACCCCACACACATCAACGTTTCTGCACAAAGACCTACCCTATATCCATTCCCTTCCCAACCTGCAGATGGTCTCAAAACTTAAGCAAATATTTTAGTTCAAAATCTTTTTTTCAAAGTCAATATCAAATGACACAATACTCTAAGTACACTGAATCTATATTCATAAAATATGATCCTGAAAAGATAAAGTTTCATGTGGATCTCAGTTCCATAACTATAATTTCTCATTCAAAGAAAGTTAACTTCATATGACAAACTAAAAATAATTTCATTATAAAAAAATTACTCAGAAGAACAGAAACACTTTTCCTGTTTCTGTGAATTCTAATTGATAGCTAGTTATTGCCTCCAAAAACATATTCACTGGTATTCATCATTCAGAATATCATTTCTCTCTCCAGGTTACAGGCTGTGAATGTTATGCGTATGACAAATGCTTCAACATCTTTTCATGGTCACTCAGTCTCCAAATAGTATGAAGCACAGAGTGCAGTAAGTTACATAACACCAGTCACATCAGACAAAGGTCCAGTCGAAGTAATTTTAAGGCTGACGAGGTCAGACCACATCATTCTTCCCAAACAGTGGACTGTTTAAGGTCTACAATCCTTACGCTCAGATAGTAAAACTTCACTCTCAGGAAGTTATTGAGTGTTTACACAGCAGTACTTTATCATTTTTCCCTGATAGACAAAACAACCTAAATATTTTCCTCTAGGAATCCCTTTGCCATAGACATTAGCATCCACCAAAAAGCAGTGCTACAGACTAAAAAAGTGAGAACATCAGCCCTGGCTGGGTGGTCCACATGGTTGAAGCAACCTCCCGTACACCAGAAGGTTACGGCTTGGATTCCCAGTTGTGGCAAGTAGGGCAGGCAATTAATCACATCAATGTTTCTCTCCCTCTCTCCCTCCCTCCCTCTTCCTTCCTCTAAAAACCAGAAAAACATATCCTCCGGTGAGGAGTTTTTAAAAAAGGAAAGAAAGCATCAGAAAAAAATAACAGTATCAACTGTTTAGAAGAAACAATTTTTAAAAGTTAAACAATGGAAAGAAGAAAATAAGGAATACAAAGATTTTTCTTTTAAAAATGGTGATGCTAAATCGGATAGAAATGGGGAAACACACACACACACAAGAGGAAAGCCTCACATTTATTTCCTCCCCAAGCTGGGCAGAGATTTTCTGCCCCAATTAGAAGATATTCAAAACAGGGCCTAAAACAGGGAGTAAGCATAACAGCATCCTATTTTCATGGCAATGATATTGCTGAGAGAAAACTTGGACTTGAAATTTGACTCAGCTCCACTCAACCAGCAATGCTTCCTGCATTCTGAGCGTCCAGAGCCCAGAGATACCAAGAGGAGTCAAGTCCGTCCTCGCCTTGGGAAATGCACTGTCCCCGAGGAAAAAGGAAGGAAACTATTATTATAGGATGCAGTCAGGGCTGTAATCAACGTGGGTGCTAAGTGGATAAACACCTGGATACACAATAATGTGCTTACTGAGACCACAATTCTGCCCCAGGAATTCGGGCTCGCGTGAGCACACATCTGAGCTGGGTCTTACGGAATAAACTAGACAGGAAAAGAGGCGGGCAGTAACAAGCACTCCAGGATAAGGAAATGGTCATTTCAACCTTAAAAATCAATGCCGATTCTTCTGAGGTCTCTAAGGAAAGGGGAAGTCCTGACTCAGGTTGGTCAGTAGCCACACACAGAAAAACCACCATGTCCACAGGCTTTTTTGTCTTATAACACTGCCTTTGGGAAAGATAAGGGTGTGGTCAATCACCTGTTCAGTTGAATTATCCATTGGGAATAATGGAATACTTTAAATGCTTTCATTAGAAACAAGAGCAAAACTGGCAATAAAAGCAGAGGGAAAAGGTGCGATAAGATGAAAAGAATTTTGAACGATTCTATAGAAAAAAAAGGAATTACAATACAATTATTAATAGTCGTTCTTTAAAAAGGATCTTAAGTACTGGATAGGACAAAAGATTTGGTAAAGTACACGGGATTCTTGATTCACGGGCTCTACTTAAACACGTGAAGATCAAAACAGGCGGTTATTCTGAAATATAATGGCCTCTTCCTTCCTCTAGATTTTTGTCTACTCCAGTCTGTGGTTGCCTACATCCTAAGACATGAAATAAATGTAACTGCAAAGACTTCAGACATTTATGTAGAAAAGAAGTTCTTAACTTGCCTTCCGATGTGGACTTTGAACATATAAACAGTAACTCAAACCACATGGCTTAATCCAAAATCTAGGCCGAGGTTACCCCGGGGCTAGTTCTTAAAGGCTCACACCTGTGGCTCATCTGAGCGTCTCCAGCTCAGAAATACGGGTGTAAGTATCCTTCCACTGAAAGGCAGGACACTAGCCAGCAGCCTAGAAGAGTTCCCCAAACCACCATTAGGACAGTGGTCTGCAAACCGCGGCTCGCGAGCCACATGCGGCTCTTTGGCCCCTTGAGTTTTTAGCAAAGGCCAGCTTAGGAGGACCCTAATGAAGTTAATAACAATGTACCTACCTATATAGTTTCAGTTTTAAAAAGTTGGCTCTCAAAAGAAATTTCAATCGTACTGTTGACATTTGGCTCTGTTGACTAATGCGTTTGCCGACCACTGGCAAATAATGAGAACCGAACACAAATCAAACAGAACGTCAAATAATTCCCTTATCACCGCTCCTCTTCAGAGGACTCCTATGACTCCCATGTAATTCCACCAGCTTGGTTCATCTGTCAGTCTTCGGGCTACGAGAAAGGAGAGAGTGGCCCTAGAAATGCAGACAACCCAGCCCCCCATTTACATATGCCCCAGGTCACTGCCCAAACATGCTGGGGACGGACTATCTAGAAACATCCTGAGTTTTTATCATGAAACACACCAAGATCAGCCCCTGTCCTCTAAAACGTACACGGAACAAACTGGCATTGCTCTACAAGGCATTCCATCCTGTCCACTGACCAAAGGCCCGGCCCTCGCTGTGCAGCTGGAGAGATGAGGGCTGGAGGTGGTCTCCGTTTCCATCGGCTGTAAGTGATCTCCGCCGGCTCCTCACAGCTCCTCACAGCTGGGGCATTTGCGTCTACCTTTCTCCCAGCTACACGCGGAACCTACCCGAACGTGCGGGAGGGAGCAGGGGCAGGGCCAGGGCAGATGGTCAAACCGGGGAAAACAGAGGAAAGAATGAATGGAGGCTGGCCAAAAGGAGCTATCGACAACTTCTGTCCCCGGTCATCAGAGCCTCACCTGGGCGCCTAGCTTCTCCTCCATTCGGAAGGGAGGAGATCATACGTAATTGTAAGGAAATACAGTACACCGAGTCTGGAGGGGAAAATAAGTTCTCCTTCATTGCAAACCAACCAGCGGGCCTTCGTCAGAAAGCGGGCCCTGCCGGAGAGCGTTCTGGGCGGTTCTCCTCTCCCCGACCTCAGGCCGGAGATGCAGCCGCTCACACCTGTGTCCTCCCGGGGTGTGTGTGTGTGTGTGTGTGTGTGTGTGTACCTGTGTCCTCCCGGGGTGTGTGTGTGTGTGTGTGTGTGTGTGTATGTACCTGTGTCCTCACGGTGTGTAGTGGTGTGTGGTGTGTGTGTGTGTGTGTGTGTGTGTGTGTGTGTGGTGTGGTGTGTGTGTGTGTGTGTGTGTGTGTGTGGTGTGTGTGTGTGTGTGTGTGTGTGTGGTGTGTGTGTGTGTGGTGTGTGTGGTGTGTGTGTGTATGTGGTGTGTGTGTGTGTGTGTTTGGGGGGGGGGAGGAATCAGGATTCCATCAGCTGCTCTGTGAGGTTGCTGTGGGATATTGAGGACCGCGACCTTGAAAGCCTCTATCGCCGTAGCTGCTGTGACGTGGAAAGCCTATTGGCTTAGACTTCCCAATGCACACACGGGATTCCTTTGTCCAGATGACACACAAGAATTACAGGCAAACCTGATGCTCTCCTTATTTAAAGAACTCTGTCCTCTCGCTTCTCTAGAGGAAGATGATTAGGAAAAGGACCGACCCCTCCAAGGGGAGGTGTGCCCGGGCCGGGCGGGCGGGGCGGCGGCTCAACTCCCCGCCTAAACGTGAACTAGTTTTCCCACCGCAAACCGGACCCGCGGCCCCGACCCCGGCCCCGGGCCCCCATCACCGGGCACCGCACAGCGGCCCCGACCCCGGCCCCGGGCCCCCATCACCGGGCACCGCACAGCGGCCCCGACCCCGGCCCCGGGCCCCCATCACCGGGCACCGCACAGCGGCCCCCGGCCCCGGGCCCCCATCACCGGGCACCGCACAGCGGCCCCGACCCCGGCCCCGGGCCCCCATCACCGGGCACCGCACAGCGGCCCCCGGCCCCGGGCCCCCATCACCCGGCACCGCACAGCGGCCCCCCGACCCCGGCCCCGGGCCCCCATCACCGGGCACCGCACAGCGGCCCCGACCCCGGGCCCGGGCCCCCATCACCCGGCGCCGCACAGCGGCCCCCGGACCCGGGCTCCCATCACCCGGCGCCGCACGGCAGCGAACCCCACAAACACATTCCAAGTTCCGCACGACAAGACGGTTAATTGCACCCACAACCCGAGGAGCGGCGGTAACTGGAGCAGGTGCCGGCAGCGGAGGCGGTCGGCCTCGGGAAAGGACCAGCCAGGGGAGCCGGAGCGGCGCTCCCACAGCGCGCGCCCCGGGGCCGGGATCGCCTCAGCCCGAGGGGGGGGGGGGTTCGAACCCGCGGGCCAGAGGCCACTCCGGGCAGGACGAGGCCTGCACCGCAGGGGCCCTCGCTCGGGTCCGCTCCCCCGGGGGGACGGGGTCGCGGGCCCTTTGTCCGCGCGGAGGGCCGGGCGGGGGCCAGGCCGGGCGAGCGCCCCCTCCGGCGGGAAAAGGTGACAGCGCGCCCGCCCAGCCGGCCGGCCGCCAGGGCCGCAGGCGGCGCCCTCCCTCCCGCCGCCCGCCGCGCCCCGAGCCCCGCGCCCCGCGCCCCGCGCCCGCTCACCGGGCCGGAGCTCCAGGCCGCCGTCGCGGCGGCTGCACCACAGCGCGCGCTCGCCCCGCTGCAGGATGTAGTGGTCCTTGGCTTGGAAGAGCTCCATGCCGGCCCCGCGCGCCGAGGGAGGCGGCGGCGGCCCCGGGGGGCGCGCGGAGCGTCCTCGTCAGCTGGGCCGCCAGGGCCCGCGCCCGGGAGCGGCGGCTGAGGAAGCGCCGCGGCTGCGGGTCCGCGAGAGAACGCACCGCGGAGGCGGCGGGAGGGCGGGCGGCGGCTGTGGCCTTAGAGGCCTCTCCCGGCTCCGCCCCTTGCCGCTCCGCTCGGCCCCGCCCCTCCGTGGCCACTCCCCTCCACTCTGTGGCCCCGCCCCGCCCTCTCCCCGGCTCCGCCCCTTGCCGCTCCGCTAGGCCCCGCCCTCGGCACCGCCCCTCTGTGCTCGGCACCGCCCCTCTGTGGCCCCTCCCAGGCTCCGCCCCTGGTGGCTCCGCCCCCTCCTCCTGCTCCTTTGGGCTCGCAGGGCTTCCCTCTCCCGCCTGAGTCTCCTCCAGCTTCTGCCGAGTTCCTTCCCCTCCGCCCCCCAGGCTCCTCTTCCCCCTCCGCCCGGCCTGCCTTCCCGCCCGCAGCAAACGCGGGCAGAACCCGGAAAGGGCCGAGTCAGGCCGCCCGTCTTCCTCCCTCGTGGCCTTGGGAGCGGCAGTCCACTCGTGGGGCCTTCCCTCCATGCCCAAGGCAGGTTATGCGTCCCTTTCACCAGCCCTGAGAGAAGCCTGCCGGGCACCCTTCCTAAATCCAATATAAGATTGTAATTACCACTTTGGAGCACTTAGACATATTTAAAATATGAAATTAATTGAGAAGCACCATAGTACAAAAAGGGGGCAAGTCCCTCAGAGACCATCATTGGGTTTAAGAGAGAGAGAGGTCACTTTGTTCCCTGGAGAAGACCATCTCTGCTTCATTTCCGTACTTTGGGGGATAAAAAGTACTGGCGTTTCTCGTTGTATGGTCTGATAAAACTGTCAAGGACCCAAGTTATTGTTTAAACCAGCTGTAATAAATCTTTCATGCGTGAGAGAGGAAAAATGGAATGTTTTCTGCATCTAATCTCCTTCCAGAGGGAAGATAAATTAGCCTTTTACGGTGATAATTTCATATTTGTCTAAAGCCAGCTGTCTCTCCTTCCTTTCTGTTATCACTTACTTTTCAATTAAAAAAAAAAAGATGAGACAGCTAAAAAATTAGGTTGTTCTAAATAAGCTAATTTGAAAAATATGCCCTATGTATACTGTTAAATAGAAAAGTCCCAAGTTGCAGAATAGTGTTTTCAAGTATTCCAAATTTTTTTTCTTTTTAATTGAATACTGGAGGCCTAGTGCACAAATTTATGCACAGGTGGGATCTGGCCTGCCCACTCAACAGGGCAGATTGGTGGTGGAACCAGCCAGGGGGAGGGGCAGGCAGTTGACTAGCCAGGCCCACCCCTGATCAGGGTGGGGGGAGGGCCAAGGGGCAGGACCACCACCCCTCCCACTCCTCCGCCCCAATCAGGCTGGTTGGCTGGCCGCAGTGTGTGTCATAGTGACCAGTCGTTTGGGACGTTTTGGTCATTCTGGTGTTCTGGTCACTTGGCTTTTATATATATAGATATTGGGGTAACATTGGTTAATAACATTTTATAAGTTTCAAGGGTACAATTCTACAATACATCATAAGTACATTGTATTGTATGTTCACCACACCAAGTCCCATTTGTGTATTTAAAAGAGGAGGATGGAAGAGAGTGCATGTTTTTAATGCCCAGAACATTCTGAAACAAAACACAAGGAAGTGTGGTTACCTCTGAGGAATGCAAATGGAGAGGAGATATGGCAGCTGAAGGCATCAGGAATGCAGGGAGAGTAGAAACTTTTCCTTTTCATTTTATATTCTGTACACTATTTTAATTTTTATAACCATATACTTTTAAAATATATATTTTTATTGATTTCTGAGCGAAAGGGAGAGAAAGAGAGAAATATCAATGATGAAAGAGAATCACGATTGGCTATCTCCTGTACACCTCCCCACTGGAATTCTAGCCCACAACCTGAGCATGTGCCCTTGTTCAGAATCAAATCCAGGACCCTTCAGTCTGCAGGCCTCCCTCTATCCCCTGAGCCAAACCGGCTAGGGCTATAACCATGCACTTTTAATACTTTAAGTCTTTTTTTGAAGGCCTGGATTAGTCCAGTCTTTATCAGCTTCCACCAGGGTGTACCGGGCATGGCCAGGGCCAGAGAGTGCAGATGGGGAGCATGCAGCCCAGCAACCTCATCCGCAGACCTTGCAGAATAGATTTCCAGTTTGGGTGTGGCTTTAAGAGCAAGTGAACTTGCAGATGGAGGGTTTTGCTGAGTGCATGAACCTCATACTATTGTAGATGATGCAGAAGAGGTTCATTCTAAAACAAAGTCAAGAAAACAAATGGGTCAGATCATACTAAAAGGAGATATTGCTCTGCTCCAAAGTATCTCCAGCTAGAAATGACTAATAAAGTGAGAAATTGTTGAGAAGGCAACACAGGTTGTGGTTCCTAGGTGTCCTTTTTTAGGAGTATAGTTCTTAAATATTTATTCATATTGCTTTGATTACCCTTATTACCAGATGACAATAAATGCTGTCAGATTGTTTTTATTAATATATATACTATGCCTGGCTGGTGTTGCTCAATGGTTGAGCAGCATTAATCCATGAACCAGGAGGTCACGGTTCAATTCCTGGTCAGGGCACATGCCTGGGTAGCGGGCTCAGTCTCCTGTGGGGGACATGCAGGAGGCAGTCGATCGATGATTCTTTCTCATCATTGGTGTTTCTATTTGTCTCTCCCTCTCCCTTCCTCTCTGAAATCAATAAAAATATATGTTTAAAAAATACTAGTTTTGTGTGTGTGTTTATGTATATAAAACTCATTCTTCTACCACACCCAAAAACATATATTTTGGTAACATATTACCTAAAGATCTAGAACCCTTTGCCTTGACAAGCCAGGAGTCCCAGGCCTACCTCCTTTTATTCTTCGTACGCCGCTTAATATTTTTGAGATTTCCCAACACCTTAAATGCTGTCCAACTGAAGTACCGTTAAGTCTGTAAGCCATCTTAAACGTTGTCAAAGCGAGGCCTAGGTAAACCTGTAAGCCATCCTTCTGTGCTATATATACTTTTTTAAACAGAGTGTGAGGAACAGTTCTTTTTTCTTTCTTCAGCATTTTTCTAAACCACAACCGTGGCTGTGGCCTGTGCTTCCTCTCTGCCAATTGTAATACTCAGGCTGATGGCCTGCTGGGGTCTGTACCACCTCCAATCAGTAACAATGGCTGAAGTGCCTTGGGCTAATCACCTTAGAGATGTTTCAAAGAAAGTTTTGTACTGCACCAGAGAGCTACAGAGGCGGAATCACTCCGGGAGAAACTGGGTACCTCTCTGGAAAAATCGCCCAGATTTTCAACCCATTGTTGTTGCTTCTCCTGATTAAAGAAAAATGATATCTCAGCTTTCAACAGTTTGTAAAAGCAACCCTCAGTTTCAAGGAAATATAGGGTTTGGGTTTTCCAAGCACTGCCCCATCCCTTTTCTAAATTTTACAGCAAATCTTCAGTGAGGCCAGGGAGCACAGTGCAGTGTGTGTGTTGGGGGAAGGGCACTGGAATGAGCAAAGTGAGTGGGGGAGCAGAGTGGGGCGGGAGGGGAATGGAGAGGGATTTGCCATCTTCACGATGAGAGAGGCAGTTTGGATGAACTCTCTTGTCATGCGCCACTCAGGGTTTGACACTTGCCAGCATTGTCAGGGGGTTAACCTATGACAGTGGTCAGCAAACTCATTAGTCAACAGAGCCAAATATCAACAGTACAACGATGGAAATTTCCTTTGAGAGCCGAAAACTGACTTCTGTGCATGGACCACGAAGTTTCATTTGCACTGTACATGGGTGCCTGCATGTGGTATTTTGTAGAAGAGCCACACTCAAGGGGCCAAAGAGCCGCATGTGGCCGACCACTGACTTATGAACCAGGAGATCATGGTTCAATTCTCAATCAAGAGCACTTGCCTGGGTTGTGGGCTGGATCCCCAGTGTATGCGTGCTAGAAGTAACCAATCAATGATTTTTTCTCATCATTGCTATTTCCATCTTTTTCCTTCCTTCCTCTCTGAAATCAATAAAAATATATTAAAAAGAAAGGAAAAGAAAAAATACCCATGGCTGAGAATTAACCAATAAGAAGAAGAAAAAAAGGAGGAGGAGGAGGAGAAAGAAAAAGGAGGAAGAGGAGGAGAAGTGGGGGGGGGGGAAGAAGACGATTCTGTGCTTCTACATTTTCGGAGAATTTGGAGCCTGCTCTTGTCTTCTCTTGATATGTCCTTCTTTCTTTGATCACTCTCTTTTAACATTTTAGTCCCTTCCTTCTTTTTAAACTCAAATATATTTTTGCTTCTCTCCAATTCTCTAATTCACTAACAGTCATATGGTTGGGTGAACACACACACACACACACACACACACACACACACACCCTCCAAGCAAGAGATAAATTTAGAAATCGGAAACAGTGTGTTCAAGGATAGCACCATTCATCCCAAATGACTCAGAGAGAGCTATTCTCAGTCAGTGCAGAGCCCTTGGGGTGAAAATAGAGGTGGGAGGAATTATTTTATTCAATAATGCTAGGGATACAGATTTTCCAGGGGTGGATTCAAAAGTACTATTAATAGGAAGAGAGTGTTTTCATCATGTGATAGCAGACTAGGCCGTCTTTGGGAGAAATGTTATGCTCCGTGGGAAGGTGTGCTTGCCCTTGGCTGATTCAGAGGGAATCTGACCACAGCCCTTTCTGGTCAAAGAGCTCCCTGGAAGCAGGCAGGGCACCAGAGACCTCCCCCAAGTAGTAGGAACCCAAGGTCACTCTTAGCAGCACACACTCACACACACACACACACACACACACACACAAATTCTGAGCCAACAAAGAAATGCCTTCAGTGAGTGACATCGGGCTGAAGCCTGGCGTAGTAAGTAATTGGGGAGGTAGAGGACAGGACCCAAACCGTTTAAAGAATTGTGATATTCAAAACAAGGTCTGGGAGACATCAGCCTGGGAGGGGGCAGGAGACAGACACTCAGAAACTGGAGAGAGAGAGAATTGGGGAAATAGGTGGCATCCATTCAGAATATTCTCTGAAGGCCCAGACCAAGGGGACACGCTCCCCGCTCACCTCACCCTGAATGGCATGAGGAAAAGAGCCAGATGAAGCCAAAGCTTCCAGCCCTGTTACCTGGACTGCTTGGGGTTGCTTGTCTGACATTTCCATAAAAGCACAGTCTGGGCCCCTGTGGCCAGCTGAATAATAGCCCTCCAAGATAGCAGGTTCTAATCTCTGGACCTTTATTTTTTAATATATTTTATTGATTTTTTTACAGAGAGGAAAGGAGAGGGATAGAAAGTTAGAAACATCGATGAGAGAGAAACATTGACCAGCCGCCTCTTGCACACTCCCCACCGGGGATGTGCCCGCAACCAATGTGCATGCCCTTGACCGGAATCGAACCCCCGGACCTTTCAGTCTGCAGACCGACACTCTATCCATTGAGCCAAACCGGTTTCGGCTAATCTCTGGACCTTATAAGTGTTACTTTACATGGAAAAAATATATATTTGCAAATACGATTGAGATGTGATTAAGGAGCTTGTCCTGGACTATGTAGGTGGGCTCTCAGGGCAATCACATGTGTGTGTATGAAAAGGATGCTGAGGGAGACTTCACACACAGAGAGGGAGAAGTCTACATGAAGGTGGTTCAGAGAGAGATTTGGAGATGCTGGCCTTGAAGGTGGAGGAGACATGGCTACAAGCCAAGGGATGCTGGCAGCCACCAGACGCTGGAAGAGGCAAGGAACTGATTCTACCCTAAGGCCTCTGAAAGCTGCTGACGCTTTGATTTTGGCCCAGTGAGGCTGATTTTGGACTTCTGAGCTCCAGAACCATAAGAGAATAAAAGTGTGTTCTTTTAAGTCACCAGAAAGAAACTAATACAACAACCCTGTTGGAATTCTGTAGGTATTTGGTCTGATGAAGATTGGCAGGGATGGACAGCACCGGCTTCCAGTCATCAGATGCAGCAAGGTTTCTCCTTATGGGTCACTGGTGCGAGGGGACTGTATTCGTTTGTTAGGCTGCCAGCCATACAAATGGTCACAAACTTGGTGTCTTAAGACGACAGAAATGTGTTCCGTCCTGGTGCCGGAGGCCAGGAATGCACCATCAGGGTGTTGGCAGAATTGCTCCTCCTGGAGGCTGCAAGGGGGGATCCGGTCCCTGCCTCTCTCTGCTTTCTGGGGCTTCCTCCCTCCGTGGCTTGTAGCTGCACAACTCCAACCTCTGCCTCCGTCCTCACTCAGCTCCTCCCATCGCCTTCTCCCCCGTGCCTCTGTGTCTCTTCTCTTTTTCTGTCTCCTACAAGGACACGGGTCGTTGGGTTCAGGGCCCACCCCTGCCCAGGAGAATCTCACCCAGAGAAAGTTAGTCACAGCTGCGAAGACTCTATTTCCAGACAAGGCCACGTTCACAGGCAGTGAGCGTTAGAACTTGGACATACCCTATTCTACCCACTCCAGGGGCCAAGGCCCCTCCCGTCTCACTCGGTGGGGAGTGGCAGAGCACTCTAGCAGCCATGCTCAGCCAGCCTCGGCAGGGGGAAGACTCAGCAAGTTGCAGCAACTTGCCTAGGATCCGGCAGCACATTTCTGACGTCAGGCCTCCTCGAGACCAGCCTTGGAGTCACTAATCCAGCGCGATTCCCACCACAGCACCTCGCTGCTCGGTGATTCTCTGCCTGGCAATGAGCCATTGCATTTACAATCAGCTTCCGATGTACACCTCGCTGGTCTTCACCCAAGTCCTAGGGCAGAAAAGACCAGCATACCATACACTAACCCTTAAAACCAGGCCTTCACATTTCAAGTTTACATCCGAAAGACTGAAGGAAACATTGCCCTTCCCACACATACCGCCCTGTGCCTGTTGCTAAATGATAATTCTCAGAAAGGGAAAGGTTTCTCAAGAATTGGCTGGTTTTGCCTCCCATAGCAGCTGTTCTGGATGCTTCCGAACGTAGAAGATTCTTTATCCTGGAGGTGCAGTGATCACCTCACAGCTGACGAGGCTTTCTCTGGTTCTAAAGCTCTTTCTTGGCGCTATCTTGTTTGAGACGGCGGATACCCTCAAGATGTTCTCATTGCCCTAACCAGTTTGGCTCAGTGGATAGAGCGTCGACCTGCAGGCTGAAGGGTCCCAGGTTCGATTCCAGTCAAGGGCATGTACCTTGGTTGCAGGTACATCCCCAGTAGGGAGTGTGCAAGAGGCAGCTGATTGATGTTTTTTTCATTGATGTTTCTCTCTATCCCTCTCCCTTCCTCTCTGTAAAAAATCAATAAAATGTATTAAAAAAAAAAATGATGTTCTCGTGGAACTTCAGTCAGTGGTTCCCACTCACCGAATCGTGTGAAAGGAGGGGAAGAACCATTTCTGAGGGTCTGTTGTAGACACGTTACCGCTGACATACCACCCACCGCAGGTTCCAAATCTCTTATCTGGACCTGGAGCTGCTGTACCACACAAGCCACCAAGCCCTTGTCACTCGTTGTGCTTGCCCCTGCCCTACTCACATCCTCCGTCAGTCCCCTGGGCCCACGGTAATCCAGTCCCTCAAACCGGGTGGTTTAAAACAACAGACATCTACTCTCTCACAACTCTGGGGGCTACATGCCCAAAGTCAAGGTGCCAGCAGGCTTGTGCTTCCTCTGGAGGCTGTAGGGGGCCCTCCTTCGCCTCTCCCTAGCTTCCTGTGCCTTCGGGCCTTCCCTGGCATTTCCGGCCTGCAGCTGCGCTGCTCCAGGCTCTGCCTCCATCCCATGGCCTCTCCCCTCCTGTGTCTATGTGCCTCTCTGGGTTCTGCTCTTCTTATAAGGAGTCAGGTTGGGTTGAGGGCTCACCCTAATCCAGTATGATATCATCTAAATAACTAACGACATCTGCAAAGAGCTCTGTTTCCAAATACAGTCACGTTCACAGTTTCCTTGTGGGCGTGAATGCTGGGAGACACTGTTCGGCCAAGCACACTTGCCCAGGGAAGGTGTGTGGGTCTCTTGGATGGCCTGATCTTCTTTTACTGCCCCTTTTCATGCACTAACTCCTCATGCCACTCAGCTAGAAAAGCCACACGGAGAATCATGGAAGCCTGTGCGCACTGATGGTTTTGTTTTCTTCTGCTGCTAAAGGGCAGAGCTTTATTTGCTCTGAAGGAAAGGAACACCATCAGCCATCGGGGACTCAAGTATGACAGCAGCCAGATCATTACCGTGCGAATGTTCGCAGCCAGCTCTCTGCTCCAGGAGTGTGGGCTGCCAACCCCACCCGGCGCCCCCTTCCCCACCCTCAAGCAGGGTTCCGTCTCTGCCAGCCAGCCTAGCTTCGATGCCATGCTCGGGACTTGGAGAGCGGTGCCAAGCAGATGTCCAGGTCGAGGGCTCTGCCCCATCCTTCTCCTCCAGGCCCCTCCCGCTGCCCTTCAGGCCGAGGTCCTCCGGAGGGAAGGACTTGTGGCCAGTTCCCAGCTGTGTGAGCGTCTCAGGCTGCCGTGACAAAGAGCCACTGAGCCGATGGCTTAAACCCCAGAAATGTATTTCCTCACAGTTCTGGAGGCTGGAAGCCGAGGTCAAGTATCAGCAGGGTTGATTTCTTGTGAAGCTTCCCTCCTTGGCTCGCAATTGGCCACCTTCTCGCTGTGTCCTCACATGATTACATCTCTGACACATGTTGTATGTGTCCTCACTTCCTCTTCTTAAAAGGATACCAGTCATATGGGATGAAGGCCCACTCATATGACCTTGTTTTATATTAATTACCTCTTTAAAGGCCCTATCTCTAAATACAGACACATGGCTTCAACTTAAGAACCTGAGGGAGACAAAATTCAGCCCATAACATCAGCTAACGGTCTCATCTTCCGCCACCTATTCTCCTTCTCATTATCTCCTACCCATCCTTGAGGTCCATCCAATCCCCTACAAAATGTGGAATCTTTTCACCAAGCAATGCGAACCATATAAAATAACGTAGGTACACATGAACTGGACATTTGCAACAACCTCCCCAGGATTGGTATACTCTGCAAAGTTCGTGGGTAAATGAAAGTCTCTGTTAAAAGGATCATCTCCGAGGCATATTGCAAATATTTTGTTAGCTGGGGAAATGGGGGGGAAAAAACCGAGAAATTTTGTTCCATTATTAATCTAATCTAAAACAACAGGTGTTCGGAGCTAAAAATAGCACGAGGAGTCTGAATGAGCAAGATGACTGAGAAGAATCACAAGCTTAAAACAACAATACCTCAATCATAACCTCACATGGAAAAGTGTCTTCTTTTAAAAATACATGTTTTTTAATTGATTCCAGAGAGGAAGGGAGAGGGAGAGAGAGAGAGAGAAACTTCAAAGATGATAGAGAATCATTGATTGGCTGTCTCCTGCGCTCCCCCCACTGGGGGTCGAGCCCTCAACCCAGGCAGGTGCCCTGGACGGGAATCGAATCTGGGACCCTTCACTCCACAGGTCATCGCTCTATCGACGGAGCCAAACCGGCTAGGGCAAAAGGTGTTTCTTCTTAAAGCACACTAAAAAAGGTGGGAAATGGGCAATAAAAAAGTCTTTTTGAGACATGAGAGTCAAAAGGCTATATTCATGGAAGTATAAAACCATACAGACATTCATATTTTTCGTTAGGGCTTGAGAGAAAAAGAAACATGTTAGTAATGCTCACAACAGGAGTTAATACTGAAGCCGAAGCCAGTGTGGCTCAGTGGATAGAGCGTCTGCCTGCGGACTGAAGGGTCCCGGGTTCGATTCTGGTCAAGGGCATGTGCCTTGGTTGCGGGCACGTCCCCGGTGGGGGGGGGGGGGGTGTGCAGGAGGCAGCTGGTTGATGTTTCTCTTTCATGGATGTTTCTGGCTCTCTGTCCCTTTCCCTTCCTCTCTGGGGGAAAAAAAATCAATAAAATATATTTTTTTTAAAAAGAGTTAATACTGAAGCCAGAAGTAAGCATGCAGAACCACCCCAGCACCAGGACACAGGATTCCTCGGTCAACAGGCAGAACAAGGAATGTTTGGAGTTAGAAAGGGTGAGGCCGGAGAGCTCGTCATTCATTAGTGATGACGTAATAAGCGGTGAGTCCTTTTCCAGGTCACCAGGTCCTATCAGTTCCAGCTCTGTGTGTGACTCACCGCAGCCCGAGAGATATAAAAAGAACACGAGGTCAACGGAGTCTCTATCAATTTCACGTGTTTAAAAAAAACCCACAGTGCTGGGGATGCATCTATAATCTGATAAGGGGATGTAGTATTCAACCAAAACATCCTCTTCTGCCGCGAGTCCCTGACTGGATGGAAATGAACAGCTGGGTTCCCAGCAGAATGGAAAACTGTCGCCTTTGCGTGGGGTGGCCTCACCATGACGTCAGAACAAGAACCATCGTCAGGCACCGAAGAGAAGGTGTCTTGAGGGAAAAGATATGAATCACAAGTCCTGAGGAAGGGAAGGTTCGTTTACAATAATAATTTTTTAAAAGGAAAATCGCGCTGCCTCTGATTTCCCACAGCAGCCTTCGTAGAGCTCAGAATGCTTACAAGACATGTTTATTCTGAAGTGGCAGGAAGTAGGTGTCAGCAGCATTTGCAGATGGTTTTGATGGTGCCTGGGTCCTCCGGCCGGGTCCCCGGCGCTGGATGGAGCAGACAGAGAGGACTTACAGAGAGTCTCTGTCTCTCTCTTTCCTACCAGCTTTCCAGCTCAGTCACCAGAAAGCTTCCCCAATCCCAATATGTTATTATTTTAATACGAAAACACTGCATGGCAATTATATTAAAATCTCCATCAGAAATCTCAAAGCTCTGGAGAGCAAGAACGTGTTCTATTTCGCAGATTAAATAAGAGAGGGGCCAAAGAGATGTGGTCACGTGGTCAGCATGTTCGTTTCCTGTGTTGCCATAACAAATTACCACACACACGGTGTGGCTTAAAACAACAGAAAGGCTAAAATCCAACATCAAGGTGTGGGCAAGGCCGAGATGGCTCCTCATGCTTCAGGGCACAGTCCCTCCTCGCCTCTTCCAGCTTCTGGTGGTCGCAGGCCGTGCTTGGCGTCCCCTGGCTTGTAGACACGTCACTCTGAGCTCTGCCTCCGTGGTTACCTGGTGTCCTCCCTCTGGGTCTGCATCTAGACTTTCCTCCTCTTACAAAGACAGCAGCCACTGGATTGTGCTCCAGTATGACCCCATCTTAAAATGTGGTGACATCTGGAAAGACCCTGTTTCCATTCAGGCCATATTCACAGGTACCGGAAGTGAGGGCTTGAACATCTCTTTGGAGGGAATACAATTCAACCCACAATAATCGGTTTAAGAACAGGACAATTGCTTCCCAGGGGTAAATATACTCAAAACCAACAAAGGCCCCATCTCTACGGGCAAAGAGGGAGGCCACACCAGGTTTCCTGATCAAGTTGCCCAGAAGCCCTCTCTAAATAAGCTATCCAGGAGTTCTTCCCATCGCTAAGATTCACGATTCTATAGCTTGACGCTTATTATCTACCTACAACTTCTTGTGTGACGTTCCCATTACAAAATTTTCATAAAGCTGGTAACAGTGCTTTTCAAAGGAAACTTCTTCCAAAACAGGATGGTCTTCTCTAAGTGATTTTTCTTTATAGAGAAAGAAGAAGAATGTCCACAGAGGGAAAACATATAAGAGGAATAATGAACACGTTTGAGCTTCCATTCTGCTTAAGACTCTGTGGTAGGCACCATCAGTCTACTTCATATACACTGAATGGCCAGATTATTATGATCTCTGAACACATAATAATCTGGTCACTCAGTGAATATCCTATATAATAAAAGGCTAATATACAAATTGTCCCCTCGACCAGGAGTTCGACCAGCAGGCAGGCCGGCCAACCGCTCATGTCCCCTTCCCACCCATATATGAATTCATGCACCAGGCCTCTAATATATATATATATATATATATATATATATATATATATATATATATATATATATATATATATATATATATATATATATTGTATATTGAGTGGCCAGATTATTATGTGTTCAGAGATCATAATAATCTGGCCACTCAGTGTATGTACACGATCGTCCCCAGTTAGGGATGTGGGAGGTGAGAGGCAAAGCACACAGGAACTTGCTCATGGGCCCTACGAGGGTAAAGGGTAAGCTACAGACAGATGCACCCTGCTTCCGACCCCAAGGACAAGACAAGGGGACTAGAGAGAAGGAGGCAGGATGGGGTGAGGAGTCGAAGCTTCCTTCCCTTTGTACCAAGCAATGTTTGCGCAGGAACTGGCTGCTCTTGCTGTTTGTGCAGTGTTGCCTCTGACCAATCAGAACGCAACACCCTGGAACAGGGGTCCATTGTCATGTGAGTCAGGTGGCCGTGAGCTAAGCATTGTCCTCATCTGTCCCGCGCTTTGTTGCGAGGAGAAAATCATGCCACGTAATCATTCTTTCTGAGTCTGGGGGAGAGCCAGCAGAAGCGAATGATTCATTTGTGAGTGACCCCGCATTGTCTCATTATGCCCTGCAACGTTCTTTGTCCACCTTCTCCCGAAAAAGCATTTATCTACTAACGACTATGCTCTAGCTTCAACAAGCTGATAGCTCAAAGCAGCTACTAGATATCAGTTGTTGTTTTTACCCCTTCAGAATTATTAATTCCTGAAGATTTCATCGAATGCAGAAGAAATATAAATAACTCTGCAGGCGTAAAAAGAAAATGTCATGTGATTTAGCTATGCAGCTGCAAGAAAAACATTTAACTGTCAATTTCCTCCTTTTCACCTTGTTTTTCTGCCATTCAGAATTATTTTATATGCCTTCTCCATTTTTGGGCTAAAGACTAGGGAATTTTTTTTCTTTTAGTTTTTATCTTGAAAACTTTTATTTTATTTATTTATTTATTTATTTATTTAATATATTTTATTGATATTTTACAGAGAGGAAGGGAGAGAGATAGAGAGCTAGAAACTTCGATGAGAGAGAAACATCGACCAGCTGCCTCTTGCACACGCCCTACCGGGGATGTGCTCGCAACCAATGTACATGCCCTTGACCAGAATCGAACCTGGGACCTTTCAGTCCGCAGACCGACGCTCTACCACTGAGCCAAACCGGTTTCGGCAGTCTAGGGAATTTTAAAAATTTGCTCAAAGTGATGCAGTTAATTTGTGGGAAGATGTAACATCAGATCCTGAGTGTCTTGATTACTTAGACACAGAACTGATTCCCTTAAAAAAAAAATTGTATTGGTTTCAGAAAGGACAGGAAAGGAAGAGAGAGATAGAAACATCAATGATGAGAGAGAAGCATTGATTTTCTGCATCCTTCATGCCCCATATTGGGACTCGAGCCCACAACCCGGGCATGTGCCCTGACCAGGAATTGAACCATGACCTCCTGGTTCATAGATCGCCACTCAGGCACTGAGCCACGCCAGCTGGGCCTGATTCCCTCTTTGTATCTAATTCTACATTCATATAAATATTTTTATATCCCTGCCAAGCTTGCTGATCTCTTGTGCTGTGCAATCACATCAAATCATGGGTTTGGGATCATCAAGTACAGATATAGAAAAGTTATTCTGGTCCTTAAAATTTTTGAGGAGTCATTTTATAAATGTTTGGGAAATGTGGCATCCTTATTATTTAACTTTACAAAAAAAAGAAAAAGAGAGGGAGAGAGAATCAACCGAAGGACTTGTATACATGCATATAAGTACAACCAATGGACACAAAACTCTGGGGAGGGAGGGTATGTATGGGAGCGGGGGTGGGGGTTGCAATGTTAAAATATGTACACAGATAATAAAATAAGAGAGAGAGAGAGAGATACAAGGAAAAGAAAAAAGGAGGAAGTTTGATACAGTATTACTAATAGTAAAAGTGTTAAGAAAAAGGAAGTGAAATTATACAACTCAAAAATATACTCATGGTTTAGTCATAGATTTCCCTCATGAGCACAATCTAATAATAACCAACATTTAGGTCATAGGTC
The DNA here is from genome assembly GCF_964339955.1 of Pipistrellus hanaki. Lineage (NCBI taxonomy): Eukaryota > Metazoa > Chordata > Mammalia > Chiroptera > Vespertilionidae > Pipistrellus > Pipistrellus hanaki. The sequence goes on along the minus strand of NC_140516.1, from coordinate 49,838,373 downwards.
AAACAAGTAATTATAATCAACAGGGGGAAAAACAACGTTTTCCCATAAACTAGAATGAGACTACATGTTATTAAATGTTGTGTTCCCACAGTCCTCACAGTTTTTGAGGCATCATTGGTGCTCAGTGCACTTTGTCTAATAAATATTTTTTAAAATATATTTTATTGATTTTGTACAGAGAGGAAGGGAGAGAGGTAGAGAGTTAGAAACATCGATGAGAGAGAGTCATCGATCAGCTGCCTCTTGCACACCCCCTACTGGGGATATGCCCACAACCAAGGTACATGCCCTTGACCGGAATCGAACCCGGGACCCTTCAGTCCCCAAGCCGACGCTCTATCCATTGAGCCAAACCGGTCTCGGCTGTCTAATAAATATTGATTGAAACAGATATGTGGTCTACAAAAAGTCAAATTACAATATTGCCTAGATTCTGGATTTAGGGTGTGTGTGTGTGTGTGTGTGTGTGTGTGTGTGTGTGTGTGTGTTAATTGATATTAGAGAGAGGAAGGAAAAGGAAAAAAGAGATAAATATCCATGAGAGTGAGAAACATCAATCAGTTGCCTCCTGCACACATCCCAACGGGGATCGAACTCACAACCTGGGTATGTGTCCTGCCTGAGAATCAAACACCACCTTTTGGTGCATGGGAGGATACTCCAGTCACCGGAGCCATACCGGCCAGGGCTGGATTCAGGTTTCTTTTAGTGCCAACATCCTATAATGTAATTCTATTTTGAAAACCAGCACAAAAATGTTCTCAGAAAAAAAAAAGTTCCCAGCCCCCCTTTTTTCTGCTTCCCCTCTACACCAGATGTGAATTCATTGGTTACAAGGAACAACAACCAACTTAAGCTAGCTTAAGCAAAAAAGAGCATGTATCATGTGACATAATTGTCTCACAGAACCCAATGTCTCACAAATCTCTGAATTTTCCCAGCATCCTTTGTAGTTCATTTGGGCCAATGAACGGCAACATATGTCACGCCAGAGCTGAGGCATTTATGAGTGACCCTCCCTCCTTGAAAATACTATGCTAACTGAAATAAGCCAGTCACAAAAATAACAACTGTTGTATGATTCCACTTAGATGAAGTGCTAGACTAGTCACACTCAGAGAGACAGGAAGTAGAATAGTGGTTGCCAGGGGTTGGGGAGAGGAGCGAATGGGGAGTTAGTGGAAATTTAATGGGAATAGAGTTTCAGTTTGGGACGATGAAAGACGTTCTGAAGAGGATTGTGGCGATGGCTGCACACTATGGTGAATGTACTGAATGCAACTGAGCTGCACACTTAACAATGGTTAATATTATAAATTTTATATTTTGTACCCTGGTTGGTTTGGCTCAGTGGATAGAGCATCTGCCTGCAGACTAAAGGGTCCCGATTTCGATTCCAGTCAAGGGCACAAGCTCAGGTTGCAGGCTAATCCCCAGTAAGGGACATGCAGGAGGCAGCCAATCAATGATTCTCTCTCATCTTCGATGTTTCTATCTCTCTCTTCCTCCCCTTACACACTGAAAATCAATAAAAATATATAAAATAAGTAAATTTTGTTATGTATATTTTGCCATAATAAAAAAACAGAAAAATTAAAAAGTAAGATAGAAAGCAAAATAAAAATTTAAAAAGAAAGGTAGAGACATTTTGTATAGTATTGAATACGGAGAGAGGGGATTCTAGGTACATAACTGCTTATATTTTAAAAATAAAAAATATATAACTTTATAATTAACTTTAGTGGAAAGGAGGAAATAGGGTAGGGGGGGGACAGTATGAGAAGCTAGATTTATTTGGGTGGACCTTGCTTTGTAGATTGGATTTTTGAAACTCTGTAGATATTTTATGTAGTAATAAGATAAAATGAACTATATATATATATATATATATATATATATATTTATTTATTTATTTTTAAGAGTGGCTGTACCCCCTTCTCTCTCTTCCTATACTCCAGCAATGTAACCCAAACAATGGAAGTACAAGAGAGAAGGGGTGACTTCATGTCAGGGAAGCCTCCAGCCTCTGGAGCTGTGAGAGAATGAATCTCTGTTATGTTAACCCCCTCCGTCAGTGGCCATTGTTATGGCAGCCACAGGAAACCAATCCAGGGTTTCTCCTGGCATCTGGGGTGCAGGTGACTTCCAGCTTCCTTGTCCCCATCCCTAGGAGATGGCCTCAATGCCATGGTCCCAGTGGCTCTCCAGTGTCCATATCCACTGAGCATTGGAACGGGGAGGAACGAAAAAGGAGGCCTGCCTCTTTTTAAGGACATACCTCATAGCCCTAAGAGGTCAGATTTCTCAGCAAAGAGCAGAAATGAGGAGAGGCGTCTAGAGAGCAGTTTGGCCAGGAGACGTATGGGAGTATCTGTGCTGTACGAGGGCGATGGTGAGGAGAGGAGAAATAAGATTAAAAACAGGAACAAACTTATGAAGGGCTTTAAAGTATTGGAGAAATACACCCAGCAGACTTGCATTTTCTCAAATTATTTTTAATTGTATGGAACGGGTATTTTTAAAATTTTAACTGGTAGGTGCTATTACCAGAGGAGGAGAAAGCTGGGGTGCATCCATCAGTTCGCTCATTTATCCGGCAAATATGTGACGAGAGCTAGGGAGTCTGTGGGAGAGCCACCCCCGACTCCAGGACGCACCCCGATAGAATCTATGTCCACGGATGGATGTCCAGTCAGACGGGAAATCAAAAGCCAACCTTTACACAAAGCTCCAGTCAACACGACTTAAACCAAAGCCTGAGGGAGACATGGCCGAACTCTCTCTCCGCTGAGCCCAACAGGCAGGACCCACAGGACAAGGGTCGCTGGACCTGCCCGCCCAGTCACAGCGGAGATGGTGTCAGATCTCTGCTGACCCTCCTCCAGGAGGGAGGCCGTGAGGGCGTGCCAACCATACACATCTGAACTTGGGAAGTGAAAGAAGGGTGGAGCCTGGGCCCTGCCTTCAAGACCAGTTACACCACCCACCGATGAGAGGGGTGAATCAGACGGTCCCTGCCTCTGCTCCATTAGAGAAACCACTGGGCTGGAGTCCGTACGGGTCAGGTTGCCATGACAATGCATCAGAGCCTTCCTGGTGGTTAAATGACAGGAGTTTATTTCCTCATGGTTCTGGATTCTAGAAGTCCACATGTAAGGTGTCAGTAGGTGTGGATTCTCCCAGGCCTCTCTCCTTGGCTTGCAGATGACTGTTCTCTCTGTGCTGTCTATATCAGTGGTCAGCAAACTGCGGCTCGCAAGCCACATACGGCTCTTTGGTCCCTTGAGTTTATAGCAAAGTCCAGCTTAGGTGTACCCTAATGAAGTTAATAACAATGTACCTACCTATATAGTTTAAGTTTAAAATATTTGGCTCTCAAAAGAAATTTCAATCGTTGTACTGTTGATGTTTGGCTCTGTGGACCAATGAGTTTGTCGACCAGTGGTCTACATGGCCTTTTTTCCTGTGTGAGCTCATCCCTGTGTCTCTTCTACTTCTTCCGTTTGTTTTTGTTGCTGCTGTTGTTGTTGTTGTTAATCCTCACATTTTTCCATTGATTTTTTAGAGAAAATAGAAGGAAGGGGGAGAGACACAGAGAGGGAAGCACTGATATGAGAGAGACATATGGGTTGGTTGACTCCGAGGTATGTGCCCTTGACTGGAATCGAACCTGGGACTTCAGTCCACAGGCTGACGCTCTACCCACTGAGCCAAACTGGCTAGAGCTCTTCTACTTCTTACAAGGACAGGGCCCCAGTCTTATGACCTCATTTAACCTTAATCACTTCTTCAAAGGCTCTGTGCCCAAAATACAGCCACCTGGGGGTTAGGACTTCCAGGTCTGGGTTTTGGAGCAACAATTCAGTCCACAACTGGCCATATGGGGCTTCTTGATCTCTTCCCTGCTGAACTGATCTAGAGAGGGAAGAGAACCAGGAAGGGAGAGAGACGGAGACACGGTTAAGCAAGCATGCAACATCTCTCCCCGCCTTCTCCTTGGAGAGAAGAGGAGGGAAGGAAGGGAGCAGTCATGGTATTCTCACAGTGGTTCTCAAGCCCGGCTGCTCCTGAGAACAACCCGGCTTTTCCAAATCGCCAATGCTGGGACCCCAGCCACAGAGTCTTTGGTTCACTGGGATGGGGCAGTCTGAGCCGGTGTGTGCGTGTGCGTGTGCGTGTGTGTGTGTGTGTGTGTGTGTTGAGAGATACTTCACATACCATAAAATGCACCTTTTAGCCCTAGCTGGTTTGGCTCAGTGAGGAATTGGTCGGCCTGTGAGCTGAAGGGTCCCAGGTTAGATTCCAATCAGGGGCACAGGCCCAGGTTTCGGACTCAATCCTCAGTGGGGGGCGTGCAGGAGGCAGCCAATCAATGATTCTCTCTCATCATTGATGTTTCTCTCTCTCTCTCTCTCTCTCCTCTCCCTTCCTCTCTGAAATCAATAATTTTTTAAAAAATGCGCCCTTTAAAGTATACAATTTACATGTATATAAGTACAACCAATGGACACAAAACTCTGGGGGGGGGGAGGGTACATATAGGAGGGGGGGCAATGTTAAAATATGTACACAGATAATAATTTAATAAAAAAAAGATAAAGTATACAATTTAGTGTCTTTAATATATTCACAAAGTTGTGCAACTATCACAACGATCTAATTCCAGAACATTTCCATCATCCCCCCAAAAACCTCAGCCCCATTAGCGGTCACTCCCCGTTCCTCCTGACCCCTAGGCCCTGGCAGCAGCTGCTGGTAAGTCATGCCGCTCTGGCCCAGGGCAAAGGCCACTGTGTCCCATCCAACATTCCAAACATTCAAGGAGCGAGCAGTTCCGCTGGAATGGCTGCTCTGGCTCTGTTTTACTTTTTAAATTACTTTTTTATTTTTCAATTAGTTGACATACAATATTATATTAGTTTCAGGTGAACAACCCAGTGAGTAGGCATTTATATAACTTATGAAGCAATCACCCTAATAAATCTAGTGCCCATCTGACACCACATAGTTTTTATTTTTATTTTTATTTTTATTTTTTAAATATATTTTATTGATTTTTTTACAGAGAGGAAGGGAGAGGGATAGAGGTTTAGAAACGTCGATGAGAGAGAAACATCGACCAGCTGCCTCCTGCACACCCCCCACCGGGGATGTGCCCGCAGCCAAGGTACATGCTCTTCACGAATCGAACCTGGGACCTTTCAGTCCAAAGACCCATGTTCTAACCAATGAGCCAAACCGGTTTTGGCCATATAGTTATTATTACAATATTATTGCTCTGGCTCTTTTTTAAAATGGTTCCACTTTTGTCAATTTTTCACATAGATTTGTCTATTGCTTTTTATTTAGGTCAGTTTTGTTACCTATCTTGAGCTCTATTATGAATTAGGCACTAGATGTCACGTATGAAATATAAATACATTTTGAAGCTCTGGATGATGATAAAATTTATTTTTGCTTACGGCAAGCAGTTAGGATCTGAACAGCTACCCAGAATCCCAATTATGAGAAGGAAGTTCTAATCATATTGTGAATTAGTTATTTCTGATACACACATCTCCCCAATTTCAGAAAATAGGGAAGCGGCAGTTATTCATGGAGTGAAAGAGTGAATGAATTCATGACTGCGTTCCAGTCTTCAGACCAACTCTACATCCTGTATTTGCGGCCTTGAGTGGGTTTTCAAATAAGGCGTTAAGTCTTTGTTAGTGCAGCACTTGTCTGACACGAAAGAAGGAATAATCCGTTCTGAAACGGAGTGGTCACGCTTGGGAATGAGAAAGCAGGGAAGAACTTTGGAGGCCGGGGTGAAAATGGAAGGCACAGGCAGGAGTCGCCCCCTTTTGGTCAAGAAGGTGAAATCCCTCGCCTCAGGTTGTAATGGATTGTGGGATTGGGCCCCTCGTTAACTAAGCTGAATTTCACGAAACCGCAGGGGAGCGGTTTGCTGAGACACCCAGGGAGTAGCTGATGGTGCTGGGCTGGAGAGCCGGGATCTCAGGGCTCCCGGCCAGAGGCCACCAAGGCCAGACCCTCCTAAATGACCGCCCTGGAGACTTCAGACTTTCCAATACTTCGGTGAACCTTTAGCTCTAAAGACATACGTATTTTGAATTTAACTTCCCAATGTATCAGAAAAAAACAAAACAAAAACATTTATTCAATATCGACCATTTCAGCCAGACATTTTGTACTAATTAATAGTAAGGTATTCTTGCCGAAACCGGTTTGGCTCAATGGATAGAGCATTGGCTTGGGAACTGAAAAGTCCCGGGTTCGATTCCGGTCAAGGGCATGTACCTTGGTTGCGGGCACATCCCCAGTAGGGGGTGTGCAAGAGGCAGCTGATCAATGACTCTCTCTCATCGATGTTTCTAACTCTCTATCTCTCTCCCTTCCTCTCTGTAAAAATCAATAAAATATATTTTTTAAAAAGAAGAAAATAATTTTTAAAAAAATAGTAAGGTATTCTTGGGACAGACTTCCTTCCATCTTTCCTTCCTTCCTGCTTTCATCCCTCCCTGCCTCTCTTTCTTCTTTCTTTCTGTCAGTCTAAGACAGCGTTTTTCAACCGCTGTTCCTGTTGTGCCTGGTGTGCCGTAGGTGCAGACAAGACAAGAATTTTATAATTTTTCACTATTCTGTTTACTTAATATTTCATAATAAAGTAATTATAAAATACTTTCTTTGTGTTTATTTGATTCCTATTCAAGAGAATTACTTTATATATAGTCAATATAGGCACAGAGTTAAATTTTTTAACATTTTCTAATGGTGGTGTGCCTCGTGATTTTTTTCATGAAACAAGTGTGCCTTTGCCCAAAAAAGGTTGAAAAACACTGGTCTAAGAAACGTTATCCTTAAAAATGTTCATGAAATGAGATTATGAATTGTCATTTTATTTACATATGTTTTAATTGACTTCAGAGATGAAGCGAGAAAGGGGAGAATGATGGAAACATTAATGATGAGAGAGAATCACTGATTGGCTGCCTCCTGCACAACCCACACTGGGATCCAGCTTGCAACCCAGGCATGTGCCCTGACTGGGAATTGAACCCTGACCCCCTGGTTCACAGGTTAATGCTCAATCACTGAGCCATGCCAGCTGGGCTTGTCATTTTATTTTATTTTTATTATCTTAAAATATATTTTTATTTATTTCAGAGAGGAAGGGAAAGGGAGAGGGGTGGGGAGAGAGAGAGAAACATTAATGATGACAGAGAATCATTGATCTACTGCCTCCTGCATGACCCCTACTGGGGACTGAGCCTGCAGCCTGGGCAGAATCGAACTGGGACCCTTCAGTCTGCAGGTTGACTCTCTATCCACTGAGCTAAACTGGCTAGGGCTATTTTTAAACTATATATTCTCTGATATCTTGCTCATTAGGGTGAAATATAATGAACAAAATGAAAGAATTACCATATTTTTCCATTTTTTTATTCCTGAGGATTTAAAAATGTATTTAAGATAATGACTTTTTGTCTGAAAAACAAAACAAAACTTTGTGACCCAATAAGTCATCAAAATGATCTCAGAACTATAATTGGCCGCCTATTAAGCAGCATTATTGCAGCTGCTTCCACGTCAGAGGGTGGACCTGAGTCACCTTCGGATCTGCATTCCTCTCTGAGTGGGTTCTTTCACTTTTTGAACATGAAGGGCAAGTAGGTGCCCGTGGCCCTGAGTGGAGGGGGCGTCAATCTGCTCTGAGGGCTGGTGAGAGCTGCCCTCCCTTAACGCCTCCTGACGAGCCAACGCTCCGGGGAGAAAGAGCATAAACTCGCTGAAACCGGTTTGGCTCAGTGGATAGAGCGTCAGCCTGGGGAGTGAAAGGTCCCGTGTTCAATTCCGGTCAAGGGCATGCACCTTGGTTGCAGGCACATCCCCAGTGGAGGGGGGGTGCAAGAGGCAGCTGATCGATGATTCTCTCTCATCAATGTTTCTAACTCTCTCCCTCTCTTCCTCTCTGTAAAAAAAAAATCAATAAAATATATATATTTAAAGAGTATGAACTTGCCTCACAGTGAAGGAGCCTCAGGGGGCGTAAATCTCCAGCTCCCAGCCCCTGCTTCCTCTGAGATCCAAAGGCAGGAAAGTCTGGCTCGCCCGGCGTGGCTCAGCGGTTGAGTGTCGACCTATGAACCAGGAGGTCACGGTTAGATTCCCGGTCAGGGCACATGCCCAGGTTGTGGGCTCAACCCCCAGTGTAGGGGTTGGGGGGCGGCGTGCAGGAGGCAGCCCATCAATGGTTCTCTCTCATCATTGATGTTCCTATCTGTCTCTCCCTCTCTCTTCCTCTCTGAAGTCAATAAAAACATAATAATAATAAAAAAAAAAAGACAGGAAAGCTGTTGGGATAGATGAAGGCTCTTGGGACAGAAAAGAATACCAAAATCCTTGAGGGAAAACTTGGTGAGGGAAGTCTGAACCGGAGGCAGGGTGTGCAGGTGTGGGGGTGTAGGGATTGGGGGTGTAGGGATTGGGGGTGGGGGGTTTGGGGGTGTAGGGGTTGGGGGTGTAGGGATTGGGGGTGTGGGGTTTGGGGGTGTAGGGGTTGGGGGTGTAGGGATTGGGGGTGTAGGGGTTGGGGGTGTGGGGTTTGGGGGTGTAGGGATTGGGGGTGTAGGGATTGGGGGTGGGGGGTTTGGGGGTGTAGGGGTTGGGGGTGTAGGGATTGGGGGTGTGGGGTTTGGGGGTGTAGGGGTTGGGGGTGTAGGGATTGGGGGTGTGGGGGTTGGGGGTGTGGGGGTGTAGGGATTGGGGGTGTGGGGGTTTGGGGGTGTGGGGGTTTGGGGGTGTAGGGATTGGGGGTGTGGGGGTTTGGGGGTGTAGGAATTGGGGGTGTGGGGGTTTGGGGGTGTAGGGGTTGGGGGTGTAGGGATTGGGGGTGTAGGGATTGGGGGTGTGAGGGTTTGGGGGTGTAGGGGTTGGGGGTGTAGGGATTGGGGGTGTGGGGGTTGGGGGGTGGGGGTTTGGGGGTGTAGGGGTTGGGGGTGTAGGGATTGGGGGTGTAGGGGTTGGGGGTGTAGGGATTGGGGTGTGGGGTTGGGGGGGTGGGGGTTGGGGGTGTAGGGATTGGGGGTGTAGGGGTTGGGGGTGTAGGGATTGGGGGTGTGAGGGTTTGGGGGTGTAGGGGTTGGGGGTGTAGGGATTGGGGGTGTGGGGGTTGGGGGGTGGGGGTTTGGGGGTGTAGGGGTTGGGGGTGTAGGGATTGGGGGTGTAGGGGTTGGGGGTGTAGGGATTGGGGGTGTGGGGTTGGGGGTGTGGGGGTTGGGGGGGTGGGGGTTTGGGGGTGTAGGGGTTGGGGGTGTGGGGGTTGGGGGTGTGGGGGTTTGGGGGTGTAGGGGTTGGGGGGGTGGGGGTTTGGGGGTGTAGGGGTTGGGGGTGTAGGGATTGGGGGTGTAGGGGTTGGGGGTGTAGGGATTGGGGGTGTGGGGGTTTGGGGGTGTAGGGGTTGGGGGTGTAGGGATTGGGGGTGTGGGGGTTGGGGGGTGGGGGTTTGGGGGTGTAGGGATTGGGGGTGTGGGGGTTGGGGGGTGGGGGTTTGGGGGTGTAGGGGTTGGGGGTGTAGGGATTGGGGGTGTGGGGGTTGGGGGGTGGGGGTTTGTGGGTGTGGGGGTTTGGGGGTGTAGGGATTGGGGGTGTGGGGGTTGGGGGGTGGGGGTTTGTGGGTGTGGGGGTTTGGGGGTGTAGGGATTGGGGGTGTGGGGGATGGGGGGTGGGGGTTTGGGGGTGTAGGGGTTGGGGGTGTAGGGATTGGGGGTGTGGGGGTTGGGGGGTGGGGGTTTGGGGGTGTAGGGATTGGGGGTGTGGGGGTTGGGGGGTGGGGGTTTGGGGGTGTAGGGGTTGGGGGTGTAGGGATTGGGGGTGTGGGGGTTGGGGGGTGGGGGTTTGTGGGTGTGGGGGTTTGTGGGTGTAGGGATTGGGGGTGTGGGGGTTGGGGTGTGGTGTGGGAAGGTGGTGGGAAGGTGGCGAGGAGCGTAGTGAGGGCTCCCGGAGGACATACCTGGAGGCAGCCCGGGAAGGAGCGTCCACGGGTCAGCTGACTGCGTCCAGCTGTGCCCTGTTAAAGCTGGCTCAGAACCCCCTTCAGGTGAAAGCGTTCAGAAGAGTGTTGTCACTCATTTATGGATAATAAAGAATATTAAAGTATACAATTTACATGCATATAAGTACAACCAATGGACACATGTGTTCCTGGTGTAGAACTGAGAACTCCATGGCCGCTTTGAACAGGGAGAACCTAAGAGCCTGCCTGCGCTCACGGCTGTTGAGGGAGGAAGCTGGGGTTGGAGCTCAGCCTACCGGTATCTGACAGCAGAGTCCACCCACCGCTGCCCTTAAAGTGCCCGCCAACAGAGCAGGCCAGTACGAGGAGTGGTCTGACCGTGTTTCCACGAGGACCTGCGGGCAGCCGCGGGCAGAGCAGGGCACCCTGAAGGTAGGACACTCCGAGCTAGACAGGTGCTGCCGGCAGACTTCGAGTGGAAGATGGAAGGGTTCCACAGGATGGGGCACAGGGGAGCGGGCACCCAGTTCCCGCTCCTGCGGCCATGTCTCCCCTCACGCCTCCCACGGTGAAGAATCCTGCCATAGTCCGTGTTCTCTCAACTCCCGGGCCGGGCGGGGGGCCTGGGCGAGGGAAGGACAGAAGGGATGGAGACAGAATGAATATGCGCAGCACAGTGGGGCTTGGAACTTGCTAAATGGCAGCCCCAGGGCCAGATCTGCCCTGCAGATGGGTTTTGTGGAACCTGCTGGGTGTTTTGGTTTTTTAAAAACATTTACAAATATTTTTAAATGGAGAGGTTTCACAAAAACGGATGTCTGGCTTTTATTGAAAACTGGAAAGCATTTATAACACTGCACCCAGGACCCCACCCGGCAGCCACTGGCTGGGGTGGGGCAGTAGCTCGCTGTTCCCCCACACCTACCCCGCCCCCATTGCAACAGCTGGCTCTGCCACTCCTCCACCGGTGGCCTCTGTGAGCACGGAGCTTGGCCCCGTGGCCGGCTGGTGCTGTGCCAGAGCTGGCTCAGTGCTGGAGGAAGCCCGAGGGAACCTGGCCTGGAATCCCAGGTTCTGGAGAAGAGCAGGTGGATGACCCCTTTCCTGTGTGCCCTGCAGGCCCCGGTGCACACGATGGATGTTCAGCAGAAAGAGGTCCCAGAAACACAGACCCAGAGGTCACTGGGGCCGGGGAAGTGGAAGCCAGTGACCCAGGGAGAGTGTAAACAGTATGTATCAGTCAGGGTTCTCCAGAGAAACACGTGTGTGTGTGTGTGTGTGTGTGTGTGTGTGTGTGTGTTAAGAGATTGATTTTAAGGAACTAGTTCTCGCAATTGTGGGGACAGGCAAGTTGGAAGTCTGTAGGGCCGGCCGGCGGGCTGCACACTCAGGGAGTGGATGCTGCAGTCCGGAGCCAGGATGTCTTCCTGCAACTGATTGTATGACCCCACATTATCGAGGCTCATCTTTATTTACATTAGCTGGTTGTAGAGGGTAACCACGTCTACAAAACACCTCCGCATCAACACAGATGAGGGTTTGATTAAATAGCTGGGTACGATCACCTAGCCACGCAGACACCCAAACCTAAGACGCGCTGTGATAAGAGCTGAGGGCTGAGGAAGGCGGCCAGGTGGGGAGGAGGTGGGCGGGCGGTTGTGATGGGAGAAGTCCCGCCAGGACTGCAGGTGGGAGCACAGGTGCATGGGATGCCAGGAGGGTGACATCAGCTGGCTCTTTCAAGATATCCTATATAATAAAAGGCTCGTATGCAAATTGTTCCCTCAACTGGGAGTTCGATCGAGAGTTCGACCAGGGGGCAGGGCTGTCCAGCCAACCGCCTGTGGCCCCTCCCCCTGGTTGGCCCCACCCCCAATTGGCCCCTCCACCCTGATCAGGGGCAGGGTCGGCCAGCCAACTGCCAATGGCCCCTCCTCCTGGCAGCCTGGCCAAATCAGCCCCCATCGGGGCGTGCAGGCTGGACACATAAATTTGCAGACCCATGCATAAATTTGTGCACGGGGACTCTAGTTTGATGATAAAAGGGGTAAACTGAGGAGCAACCAAGAAAGGCTTCTTTTTGGTCTGCATCTTTATAGGCGAAGAAGGAAGGAAGGAGCCAGTAGGAGAGAGAGACAAGGTGGAAAGGAGCGGGAGTGGTGGGATTTCTGTTTGGACAGGAGACCTTTCTCAGCAATTGAGTCGCCAAGAAAGCACAGCCTCTATGTGCGCAATCGAGGACGTCGGGGCCAAGCCCTGGCCAGACAGACAGGACAGGAAAGAGTGTTCTAGAAAAGGCCCCTTCCAACAGGAAGGCTTTCTCCGGCCCCCTCCTCACCTCCTTCAGGCTGGCTTCCCGTTGCACCCGGAGCCCTGCTCCCTTGCTCTGGGCTTCCGGTCTGGGGGGATCGGTGCAGATGGCCTGTGGCAGCCTCCCACGCCCTTCCAGTCCTTCCACTGAGTGCGATGGCCTCCTGCTGGCTCCTCCTGCCCGGCACTGTCCCCAGGGCCTGGAGCAGGTCCGTCTGGCTTCCACTGGTGGGCAGTGCTGGCCAACAGGCAGCTTGAGTATCAGGAAAGCAGGGGCCCGCCCATAACTGGGGCGATTTAATGCGTCATTTTCCAGGAGTATACAGCTTGGCAAATCCGGGCCATCCTTACACTGCCTTTGTGTGTTCTATTGTTTTTCGTTTATGTGTGGGGAGAAGGAACCTCGATTTTTTCCATGCTTAGAGCCTCCAAGGGATTAACCCAGTCCTGCCCTCCGCCCTCCGCCCTCCGCAGAGCTCAGAGGATGTGGTAGGGCAGGGAGAGCTGTTCAGGAAGGGCACACAGACACACAAAGGGCGTGTGCGCTGCTTGGGCTTGTGTGTGTGTGTGTGTGTGTGTGTGTCGCCTCCAAATCCAAAACATGCTGAAACACGGAAAGCAAGGTATTTGCCTGAGTGACTCAGACATGTTCCAGCATTTTCCCACAGGCTCCTGCACGGCCCAAAATAACTGCAGGCCTGGAGCCCGTCCCCTGGCCTATGATTGCGTTTGTATAATGTTACAGAACAGCAGGCAGCGCGGCCACTCACATGGGAGCCGCCGGAATGCACAGCCCAGAACAGAGACCGTGCCGCACGGCCGGGCTGGGCCCCAGGAGAGCAGCGGCCACAGCGCGACAGAGTGGGGACTCACCAGGACCCTCCCCATCACCGCGAGGGCTGAGGGTGGTGACAAGAGAAAAAGGCCCGGAGACAGGACACAAACCTGCCCAGGCTTCCACATCTGGGGATTGCGAGAGCCAGCCGGTGGGAGAGCTAGCCCTAAGGCTCTGCCACTGACACTGACTGTTTGTTTCTGGATAAATGTCAGCCTTGGAATCATTAAGATCTAAGTGGAGGGAGCTTTTAGGGCCTCCTGGCCCCGCAGGGTGCCTGTGTGTGTGGTCTGGATAACAGTAGGGAATAAGGAGGTGTCATGGTGGACCTGCCCTCAGGGGGTTGGCAGTGTTCTGGGAATGACTGAAGATGTTAAAGCAGCTGGACTCTGGCAGCTAGACCACAGGCTGGGGGAGCTTGGGGAAAGTCTGAGGAGGGCACTGTCCCAGGGGGTGGGTCAGATCTGGAAAAGGGGGTAGAGTGAGAGCGCAGACACCCCCGGTGGGAGGGAGCTGAAGGGGGGATGGGGACACTGAGCAGGGAGAGAGAATGGCCTAAAGGCCTTGGAAACCAAAGCCGGGGATCTGGGCTCGCTAAAGGCTGCGAGCAGGGATACCGTTGCCTGCTAATTCCAAACCACTTGCTTTCTCTGGGAGACCGGAATCGTCTCACAGGGCTTGAACACATCACATGCCCTGACCTAGGAGGAGGTTCTAGGTCCTTTCCCTCTTGGCCACCGCAGCCCCGCTGGTGCTGAAGAAGATGGTGAGGCTAACACGGCCTTCGGTGTCTCGTGGGCCTGGATTCAAATCCTGCCTCTGCTCCTGGTTCCGGGGGCGTAAGCCTCGGCCAGTACACGAGGATGTGAGTTAACGTCTGCCGTGTGCCAGGCACTACTGTCACAGCTTCACCGGTCTGAATTCATTCAGTCCTCCTCCTCCTCCTCCACCCGCCCACATTCTACAGCGGAAGGGACCACCAGGAGGGAAAGGACCATGTACCTTTTCCATGGCCCTAGAGCTGTGACCCAGGGGTTCCGATTCAAGCCTGTGTCCTAAACTATCATTCCTGTAAAGGGCATCGGGAGGGTTAAATAAGCCAACACCCCCGAGCGCTCGCCAGATCCTCCGTGGCTGTCAGTCCCCTGACTTACAGGAATAGACAGTCATGTCAGTAAGAACCTTGCAATCAGCTCTATGCCAGCCCGTTGCCCCAAGCAAAGCCCAAGGGCCACCCCACAGGTCAGATTAACCCCTGCCCTAATCTCCACCCACGTGCCATCTCATTTGGAAGATTGAAACTGTTCTAACTTCGTTCAAGGGCTTCCTACTGATGTTGAGCCATAAAAGTAACATCAACCTAATTCAGTCAACACTCCAGCAGCCTTAATAATGCCCAGGTCCAGTAGGAAGAGATGCCCACGTCCCAAAAAGAAATGGTCACACTCTTTAATTCAATTTAGACACAGCCCATAGGTCCTCCCTCCGCCTCTCCATTTACACAGTTGAGTTTCTCTCCATTTACATGGTTGAGTTTCTGGAATCGGTGGCGTCCTGAGCAGTCAGCTTGCACTCTCCAGATGAGTTCACCCAGGAATGCTGTGGGCAGAGTCCCACGGGAATAACTTCAACCTTGCTCAGCAGGCTCAGAGTGGCAAGTGTGTCGGTGTGTATTTTGGTGCGGAGCGGTCAGGCAGGCACCAACATTCAACTCCACACAGTCATGGGGAATTCAGCTCAGGGGTCTGAAGCCAGCGTGCTCCCTGGGAGTTCCAGGCTCATCTCTCCCTCTTCCTTTCAGGCTCACTTGGGAAGCAGCTAGGAAGACATCTAGCAGAACCTCCACAGGCCGGGGCTGTGGTCCTTCCCTGGCTCTTAGCAGACACACACAGAAAGCGGGACCTTCTTCCATCCAGCAGCTTCAAAGTCCATTTGATCCCCAACCCCAGTGGCCTCCAGGAATCCAATCTAGGAAGATAAACCTGTTCATGAATCGTAATGTAAGTATCTGTGTTTTCCGATGGTCTTAGGCTCTACAGCGGCAGTTCCCGACCTGTGGGTCGGTTGAGAACCGCTAGCAGGGTCGCCTAAGACCATCGGAAAACAGATATTTACATTACGATTCATTCACAGTAGCAAAATTACAGTTATGAAGTAGCAATGAAAATAATTTTATGGTTGGGGGTCACCACCACATGAGGAGCTGTATGAAAGGGCCGAGGCATTAGAGAGGTCGAGAACCACGGTCTAAGGCCGGGTGGGCAGGGTGGCACACTAGCTGGTCAGTCTGAAGAGCTGTGGGACGCACATCCCCGTACCCGCGTTCACAGCCCTGCGTCTGCCCTGGAGGCAGTGCCACCCGAGGCTCGTTTCCCGCGAGCCGGCCGGCAGAGGGCACGGGCCCAGCACCGCCACCGACCGTCACTGAAGCAGCGAGGCCATCGCGCTGCCGCCGCCGCTCCCGTCAAAGCTTTACAAACCACAAAAACGCCGAGTCACATTATCACTTTATTTTCTTTTTAAAATGTAACAGTAAAGGCATCCAACATACAGAATTCCTACGGCTCCTTACACATTTTGCTCTAAATTAGGCATTTTAGCTTCGAGATGAAGAAAATCATCCCATTTAAAATGGCAACATTTCTGAAAAACAGGTTTCATATTTGTGACGGGAAACTTCCTTCCCATCTATGCTCCTCCCCAAACTCCTCCGGTCCGGAGCTGCGGAAGACGTTAAACCCCGGCTAACGCGGGGCCCGAAGCAACAAGCGCTGCTAACTTTTGAAACAAGCAGCTTCTTTATTGTGCAGCACAAGAATCCGGAGAAAAGCATCATTTCCCTGTAGCCCCTCACTGCCTGCCTCCACCCAGGTCACTGCCTACCAAGCGGCGATGAGTAGTAAAAACCTATAGATTTAAAGTCCCTGAAATGCATGCAACTGAGAACTCGCTAACGCACACACTCAGTGCCCGGGCTCCGCGCGGCTCTTTACTGAGATGGTGGTGCTGGGTCACCAGCGGGGTCTGTGGTGCTGCCAGGGTTCGGAGCGGCCGCGGCGTTGGCATCTGGCTGCTGGGCTCCGGCTTTGGGCTCCTCCCCTTCTCCGGCGCTTTTCTTACCCGGGTCTGCGGTCACGGCGCCCATGATTTCCTGCAGCGGCGGGTCGCCTTCGAGGGAGCTGGGCTGGAATTCGTAAACCTGGACTTGACCCGGGACATCGATCGCCTTCTGTTCAAGTTTTTCCAGGATGGTCTGCACCTTCCTGACGCCATCTCTCCTGGCCTGACGGACGTCAGCGCGACCTTCAGGGTCTACGGAATCCAGAGCCAGCAGCTCTTTGGTCAGATACTCTTCGATCATCAGGTACTTTTTGTCCGTCTTCTTGCCTTCGAAGCTGTCCACAGCCTGCTCCAGCCCCTGCACCTTCTGCAGGATGGCTTCCACTTTCAGCACGCCGGGGTGCTTGGGGGGGGCCGCAGCCGCTCCTGGCTTCTGGGGGGTGGCTTCTGCGGGGGCAGGGCTGGGGGCCGCCACATTCTTGGGGGGCGCGGGGCCGGCGGCAGGGGCGGGGCTGGGGGCCGGAGCGGGGCTGGGAGCGGGGCTGGGGGCCGGGGCAGGAGGAACCTTTACTTCCACCTTCTCCGAAGGCGGCGGGGGCTTCTGAGCAGCAGGCTGGGAGTCCGGCTCCTTCCGGATCACCTGGATGGGGATGTGTCCAGCAGGGAGGTCTGAACCCGCCGGGCCGGGCCTGCTTTCCGGTCTGTTTTCAGGCTGCGGGACAAACGAAGCTTCTCGATGGGTCATGGGCTGCTGAGAAGAGGCAAGGACAGATATTTTTAATAACTGGCTGAGTCACAAGATGTTGTTCGTAGCTAGCAGGATACTGATTAGAAACCTGGGGAATGTTTTCTTTCTTTTTTTTTTTTTTTTTTTTTAAGTTTAACAGTACAGAGATTTTCAAAGTCAGTAACAGCTGTTACAAAATAAACATGCACTAATCATGTGTGTGACCAAACCATGTGTCATGCTTTCATTCATCACCTTGGTCTGTCTATTAATTAGTGTGTGACCTCTCACTGGGTTTTTCTGTAGATGGCATTCTTAGGGGAATAAAAAAGAAAACCAATATAATTTTCAAAACAGAAAACACTAAAAGCTCATGCTGACCACTGAGCTAGTCTAGCTCAAAGCCAAGTCCTGGGCGCCGCGGCCTCCCGGGAGATGCAGCTGTGGAGGGGATTGCCACTGTCCCCTTCCTTACGCTGTGGGCACCATCCCTGCTCAGGGGTGATCTTCCCATCTCCTGTTTCAGAAGTTATCATTTCTTTTAACCTAGGATAGCCTAGTGGTTTCTGCCCAGAATGATATATGTACATTTTTGAGACTAAGCAAGAGGCCCCAGACAGCTAACCCTGCAGGAATTTTGCTGGGCACATCTGGGCCAGAACTGCACTAACTTCCGGCTGCACAGGTCTCGGAGATCCTCTGTAACGTGACTGTGAGTTAGAACCATACTGTTTTTAATGAGCTACCCTTAGAACCAAAACATTTGGCTCTTCCCCTTTAGGTGAATATCTAAAACCTCTTAAAAAGAACTGGACTACGTTATTTCTAAAGTATTTCCAATTTAAAATACTAAATTCCACTATAATATTCCATTGGCCCAATTCTTTACAAGCCTCCAAAAAGGGATCTCTGAACAAGCTCTCTGGGTGGAGGCTGGGGCAGGGTTTATCAGGGTTAAATGTTGTTTTACCATGTGTGGGGAACATGTGGGAGACATGAGGAGGGACTCCAGCTCTGTAAAAGTGGTACCTCTTTCCTGGGATCACTGGGCCCGAGTAAGGACCTGGTGGGCACTTTGCTGTCCGAGTGCCAGCAACCTCCCTTTCCACCAAATCTCTCCTGCCAACCCAGACACCCTCAACTCTGGACCTTACCACTCATGAACAGCCACGTCTCTTTGGGTTTTAAAATGGCTGGGCCAGCCGAAACCAGTTTGGCTCAGTGGATAGAGGTCGGCCTGCAGACTGAAAGGTGCCAGGTTCGATTCCAGTTGCGGGCATGTATACTGGTTACAGGCACACCCCCAGTGGGGGGTGTGCAGGAGGCAGCTGGTCGTTGTTTCTCTCTCATCAATGTTTCTAGCTCTCTATCCCTCTCCCTTCCTCTCTGTGAAAAATCAATAAAATATATATATTTTTTAAAAAGGGGGTGGGGAGGGGCTCTGGATGTGCCACTATTTGTAGTAAGAAGACACTCTGCATTTGTTTACAGAGGGACTTCCTTCTGAAAACTGTGGCAGAGAATTCATGCAGCTGCTCAAGGTGCAGCCAGAGGGGCTTAGGGCTGCTGACTGCTCTGCTGCTGAGCCCACGCCTGTCTCCGTGCCGAGAGCAGAGGGAGTCCCATCCACCCAGACGGCGACTCATGGCCAGACAGCACGGTCCTCCACCACAGAGGAGAGAGGGGGGAGGGGTGGTCTCTGCCGCCAAGCTCGCAGCTAAGGTGAGGAGATAAAAACGAGCACTGGACCTGCAGAGCAATCCCGTGCTGCACCGGAAGGGACTCCGAGACGCCGTGAGAAAGGCCAGCCTAGCTTGTCCCTGGCAGGACAGGGAGAACCTGGGCTGTGAGGGCATTTCAAGGAGCGGTCCAGCCTGGGCAGAGGCTCAGACGGGGACGGACAGACGGTCGGGGTGGAGGAGGGGGTCGGGAGGAAGGAGACAAGCTGCCTGGAGGGTGAGGCTGTGGCTGGGGTGTGGAGGGGCTGGAGGGCCCTGAAGGGCGGGCACTAAGACACCTGGGCCCTGGGTGTGTGCGTGAGGATGCATTCTGCCCAGCTGCTTCGCTCTGGTGGCTGGAGCCTGCCCCCAGGGCAGATGCACGGACCAAGAGCAAACGCAGCAGAGAGCCCTGAGGGCGGTCAGCCAGCCCTGGCCCTACACCTCCTCGTGACGGGCCCTTCAGGATCTCCCTTTCCGGGTACATGTGGGACGGGGTGGGTGGGGGCGGGGCACGCGCTCCTGGCCCCTAAGAGGTGCTGCGGTGGCCAGCGCTCACCAGCTCGCCTACCTGCGGCCTGTTGACCACGGTGTGCACGCGCACCGGCGCCGGGGAGTGCAGGGGCGTGCCGCCTCTGGCCGGCGAGCTCTCCCGGCTGGCCGCACCCAGGACCGGCGGCCGGAACGGGGAGGCGGCCCGCCGGGGCTCCCCGTCGTCCCCCTGCACCTTGTGGTACACGGGCTGGTGGGTCTGGTACTCGCCCTGCGGGGCGGGGAGGTGCGTCTTCTGGGCCTGGTGGAAGGCCTGGGCGGCCGGCCGGGCGACGTTCTGCTCGTGGATCACGGGGATGGGGATGTAGCCCCGCGGGAGCTGGTGGCTGCCCAGGCTGCTCCTGCCGGAGGAGGGCGGCAGGCTGGCCGAGGAGGACGAGGACGAGCAGTCCGAGGTGGCCGGAGACTGGGATCGCTGCGAGACATAAGGTAGAGGTGTGGCCCATGCACCCTCCGCCTGGCCCTCTGACCCGCCTCCATTGTGTGCTCAGGGCAGCAGGTCTCACAGGCCCCCCATCCTGGGCCTTTCTGCTCTCAGACTGAGTGTTTGGGCTGGGAGCCCTGCAGTCAAGGGGCCTGGGCTCCAGTTCTCACCAGCTCCACCGTCTCTGTACTGGTCACAAACAGAAAAGGGCACCTTCCCCGCCCCCCACTGGGCTGGCCTGGAGCTTAAGGCAATCTGTGTGTGCTGAGCACAAGGCCCACAAACAAGACACATTGTATTTGTTATTATATGTCGCTTCGTTTCCTTTTCCTGTTAACCCCCTCCCTGCCGCTCCACAGAGAACTCAGCTGGGCACAGGGAGCTGCGTCCCCTGCGTGGCCCGAGCCAGGCCAGGCCCTTCCCTTCTATTCACACAGGAAACCAGGAGGGCGTGTCCCCGCTGGCTTCTGAGGGTCGTGCTAGCACAAACCGGTTAAATTCCTCTGATGTGTCACCTTTGACTTTTACAGCAAAAACATTACAAGTATAGCAACTGCTTCTCCAAGAAATGCAATGAACTTCCCAGTGTTCTGCGTTAAGCATAGCTTTTCACCCCCAAGCAGACAGCGAGGCCAGGCCCCTGGACCAGAGCCGAGGGCGGCAATCCCAGCCCTGGTACAGACACGGAGCAGGAATGCGTGCCTAAGACCGTGCCAATGTCTGCAGACAGGAAAACCAGGAGGACTTCCCGCTCAGGACCCCTCCCGGGTCCGCTGGCCCTCAAGTCTCGGCTAAGCGCCGGATCCAGAAGTGGTGGCTTCAGCCTTAAACCCGATCACAGAGCAGCTGCCTTCCCCACTCCTCATTCTGGATTTCCATTTAAACCCTGGGGCACTGTGAGGGCAGCTGTCTCATTTACAGTTAAATCTTATCTGTAACCATTGAACTTAACTATTGAACTTAACTAACAAATGGCTCTGTGCTTCTAAAGGAGAAGAGAAAGGCCAGCGAAAGCAGCATCAGATTAGGAACCAGACCACGGGCTCTTGTCCTAGCAGTAACCCATCTGGGCCAAACTCCTTACCCTTCTGAGCCGCAACCCTGAACTGCAAAAATGAGCCCAGTCCCTGCCCACCCGAGCACCTGTGACCGCTGGCGGGCAACCTGGGGCCGTCAAGCTGGCTTTGCTGGGTGACCTCCGTGCTGCAGGCCAAGCCCAGACGCCCTGCATCTTATCAGGTGCCAGGCCCAGGGTGCTGGCAGAGCCTGATGCCAGCCTAAGGGACACCAGACTCCCGGGTCGCATGCACAGGCCCCTCCTTACCTCGGGCCTGTGGGCGGCGGGGGGCTGGGCTGCCGCCACTGCTCCCGCCTGTCCCGGCTTGTCCGGCGGGGCGGCCTCCGCGGCCTGCAGGGGGGACTGGGACCGCTGGGGGGCCGGGGCCGCCTCAGTGCGGAACCGCTGGGCCCCGGGCTGAGGAGCAGCGAAGAAGTGGTGCGGCGGCCGGCTCTCGGCGCCTTCGTGCAGGACGGGAATGGCAATGTAGCCTGGTCGGAGCTGCGGGTACGCCACGTGGCCCTCCCTGGCGGGCAGCAGCCGGGGGCCCTCCCGGGAGGGGCCATTTGCAGAGGACGGAGTTTCCTACAATAAAAGGAGAAATGCAGACGGTTAGATACTAGGATGGAAACATGCTGGAGAGGGAAACACAGGGTGCTGAGCGCCCCCATCTCCCAGAGTGACCCCGCCCCCAGCATCAGCCAGCTCGCTGGGCACAGGGAGCATGGCTGCCCCACTCCGCCAGGCCCCCCTCCACAGGGTAGGAATCAGAGAAGCAAGGGGATCGACGGCGAGGTGCCTGCTGAGCACGCCATCTCCCGCGCTGGGAAGGCAGCCAGCCCGGGCAGGAAAGCCGCTGTCTCCCAGACCTCCAGGGACCCAGAGGCGAGAGGGTTCTCCTTCAGGCCCAACTCGCTAAGTCATAGCAGCTTCTCTGCTTCCTCCAAGGTCCTCCCGGCCCAAGCCAGTCTGGCTCAGTGGAGAGAGCATCAGCCCTCAGACTGAAGGGTCCCGGGTTCGATTCTGGTCAAGGGCATGTACCTTGATTGCAGGCTCGGTCCCCAGCCCTGGGCGGGACATGTGCAGGAGGCAACAAACTGATGTGTTTCTCTCACATCGATGTTTCTCTCTCCCCCCTCTCTCCCTAAAAAAAAAAAAAAAAAAAGGAAAAATGCCCTCAGGGGAGGATTAACGAAAGTAAAAAGGCCCTGGGGTTTCCTAACAATGCAGAGTGGCGCTGGCCTCAAATACGGAGAAGGGGCAGCGGGGGAGGCTGCCTCCTTTGGAATATTTTCAGAATGGGAGGGGGGTGGCGGCGGGTAGAAGCAGCACAGGATGAGAACAGACCCCGGGATCACATGTGCTGGGTTTGATGCCCCTAAGCCTGCTTGGTGGGGCGCGGCCGGGTCCCCCGTGTCGTCTCGGGGAGTGCTCCCTCAGAGGCCTGGCTATTTTGGGCCTGGAGCAGGCCACCTTCCAGATGTCCCACAGAGAGATCTGGTTTCAGACGCCAAGGCCGGCCAGTCCCTCCCGGGCAATGTCACTTCTCACCAAGCCGAGGCCAGGCAACTGGAGCCGGGAGCCCCGGCCCGGTCCCGCCCGGCTCCCGAGCATCACGTGGGTCGGGGCTGTGGATTCCTGCCCCTTATGCACATCCGAGCGGACCAGCCATTAGGGAGAGCGAGCCCCCTTCAGAAGGCACCTCTGAACCCAAACAAATGCCAGGAGCCGAGCTTCCAGGAGCCTGCCGGGGGGAACTCGCTGACAGTGGAGAAGCCAGGGCCGGTCTGCACAGAAGCCATGGGCCACTGATTGTGCGTGTGTCTGTCTGTGAGCACCAGGGCAGACCTTTCCGGCCGGCAGGCTGCCCTCCTGCCGAGCCCCGCCCAGGCCCGGCGCCCGGGGAGGCGGTGCCCGGTGTCCTTGGGCACAGCGAGGGGCGCCTCAGATTAGAATGCCCACGTGCTCGGCGGCCGCATTATTTTAGCTGCTCCAGTCTGAGGTCACCCAAGAGCAGGGAGCGGGTCCAGGCTTCACATTCAGAACCGAATTCCTGCCGTGAGACTGGCACCCAGGGGAGGCGGCAGCAGCACCCAGCCCTGTGCTGCAGTGCCCGCTCCCAGCATGCCGCCAGGCTCACCGGCCTGGACCCGTGGTGGGCGGCCTGTGCTGGCTGCCCAGGGGCACTGCTTCCCCCGGGAAACCACAAAGCCTCCGGCATCCGCACCCTCCCGGGCTGAGCCGGGGGCAGGCCCTCAGCCACTGACCCCTCCTGGTGAGGGGAGCGTCTCCACCGAGGGCTTGGTGCGATGAGGGCCACACCGGCGGCGCGGTCCTGCCCAGAGGGGCTTCACGGGCTGCTCAGCTCTGGCCGCTGGGCCCCGCTGGCCGGATGTCACAGCCCCAGCTTCGTCCAGAAGTCGTCTGGACGGTCATTCTGCTGTTCAGTCTAATTAGCATATTAGCTCTTTATTATATAGGATGTCACCCTTATAAATGCAATTAAAAAATAAACAAGCAAACAAAACACATGAACCTCAAGTCTAAAAGGCAGCAACTTCCCTCCACTATGGTGGGGTTTGTTTAGCAAATCCCCGCTTTGGGTAAATTAATAAACCACACCAGTTTTACAGGGCAGGCAGCTAAGTATGTCCACATGGACGGGTCACTAAGCCAGGAACGAAACTCCCGCCTAGGACAAGGTCAGTACCAGGAATGCGGACCCACCTTCCTACTGTCACTGGGCCTGACCCACTGCAAGGGCTTCAGTGCTTACTAACTAAATTGTCCTTATCTGAAGATATGTTTAGGGAGAGGGAGGGAGGGAAGGAAGGAAGGAAGGAGGGAGGGAGGGAGGGAGGGAGGGAAGCAGGGAAACATCCATGTGAGAGAGAAACATGGACAGGCTGCCTCCCAGAGGCGCCCTGACCGGGGATGGAACTGCCACCTCCAGGTGCACAGGATGACACTCCACCAGCTGAGCAGTCCGACCAGGGCAGGAACTGTTTTCCAGGGGAGCTCAGCTCACTGTCCTTATCTTTGGCCAAAGACTAAAAGATAAGGATTTTTTAAAGGATTTTGTTCCTTCAGAACACCCAAGAAATGCAAAACAAAACAAAACAAAACAACCTTTAAAAAACACCAATTAAGAAATAGCTAACACCCTGACTCCGCTGCCTCTCTCGCTGCATTAATGTACAAAATGAATTAGTTAATTCTCCTTCCTCGTTTGCACACACATTAAAATCCTCCGAGGTGTGTCTCAGAGAGCACCAGGACAAAAAGCAGGAAAAACCGCCCAGAGGAGCCAGTCTGCCCACTGGATACAGGCATTCCTCTTAGGAGCTGAGCTGGGTGAGATCTGGAAGTTAATAAGCCTGTTTGCTCAGCAGCACGTCTACCTCAGTACTTGTTTGTGATCACAATGTGGGAGCCAGGGGACAGCCAGGGGAGGGGAAGGAGATGCCCGGGGTCCTAGCCCAGGGTCTGTCCTCCACAGGTGTGCCCCGTGAGCAGCTCCAGCCCCTCTGGAGCTCAGAGTTCTCAGCTGTAAAGGAAGGGGAGGCCCAGATGCTTTGTAGCCGGGACCGGTTTGGCTCAATGGATAGAGTGTCGGCTTGGGGACTGAAGGGTCCCGGGTTCGATTCCGGTCAAGGGCATGTACCTTGGTTGCGGGCATATCCCCAGTAGGGGGTGTGCAAGAGGCAGCTGATCGATGTATCTCTCTCATCGATGTTTCTAACTCTCTATCTCTCTCCCTTCCTCTCTGTATAAAATCAAGAAAATATATTTAAAAAAAAAAAAAAAAAAAGGAAGGGGAGGCCCAGATGATTTGTAAAGCAGTGTTTCTCAGGCCCTGGGGGGCTTCAGAGCACCCAGGAAATGCAAACAGAAAACCCAAAACAAACCGCTAGGCCCAGCCCCAACCAAGTCTGATTCGATAGGCGTGGGCCGCCACCCAGCAGGCACTGAGAACACTGATCGGAACCAGTCCCTCCAGCACCACAGGCTCCTGGCCTCTGATTCCCAAGGCCCCGTACTGATGTAGTATCTGCATGAAGCTCAAAAACAGGGGAAAGCGACTCCTCGGAAATCTAAGAGTCCACTCCTCCTGCTCCGGTGAAGTCACATCAGGTGCTGTGGTGCAGTGGGCGGCCCATGGGTGACCGAAACCCTATCAGAAACCTCTGGAATCCGGGGCCCCTCACGTTTCACATGCCAAACAAGAGGAGGAGGAAGCTGAGCCCCCAGGACCCTGCCTGAGAAGCAGGGCAGGATCAGGCCTCGCCACCTGGAGGCATCTGCTAATTACTACTGGGGTGTTATACGTGCTCGGCCTTAGCTGCTTTGGGGGCCTCAGCTGCTCTGGGGACAACTGGGGAGCAGGAGTGCCTCAGCCCATCCACAACGAGTTCCCTGAACCCTAAAAACCTGTCCCTCTGCAAGCCCCCAACCCCCGCTCCACGGGACAGCCCACCAGCGCGGTGAGCGGAGGGCCAGCAGCAGGGCCAGGCCTGCCGGATGCCGCCGGCGCTGGAGTCTGAAGTGGGACACAGACGCCAATAACCGGGTTTTCAGGCCGGAAGAGCCTTCGCAGTGGCCAGGCGCTGATTTTTTTACTAATGACACTTCAAAACTTCTACAACAAAGGAAACAAGAATCCTGAACTGCCCGTAGATCTAGGACCGAGACCAGAATTAAGTGGCTTGGCTCACCTCACCCCGCAGGAAACAAAACAAAAGACGAGCTTCCTTCTAAAGCAAACAGAGCTGAGCTGCGACATCCACCACCCGCCCGTGGTGTTACCGGCCACAGAGATGAGCAAGCACTGCCGGGCACAGGGGCTTGGTTATACCATGTGCACCGAAAGGCTGCCAGTTCCCTTCCCGGTCAGGCCACATACCTGGGTGATAGACTAGATTTCAGGCTGGAGCGCCTACGGAAGGCAGCTGATCAATGTTCCTCTCTCTCCCTCTGTCTTCCTCTCTCTAAAATCAATAAAAATATGCATTAAAAAAAGAAATGAGTTAAGTATTTATTGCTATCCTATGTAACCTATTTAATAAAAGGCTAATATGCAAATCGACCAAACGGTGGAACCGATCACATGATGCACACTGACCCCTCAATGCAGGAGCTGCCCCCTGGTGGTCAGTGCGCTCCCACAGGGGGGGCTCCACTCAGCCACAAGCAGGCTAACGGCCGGCCAGCACAGCGGTGGTGGCAGGAGCCGCTCCCGCCTGAGACATTGCTAAGGGCCTCTCAGGGGATGTTCCCGAGGGGTCCCAGACCGCAAAGGGGCACAGGCTGGGCTGAGGGACCCATCTCATTTGTGCACCGGGCCTCTAGTTTGATATATAAACAGTCATTTGTATGCACACAGCCAAACAAAATTCCTTAAGTTCTCACTGGATTGTGATAAAGGGTCTCTCCCACGCCCCCAGCCCTGTTTTGGGCATCCAACAGGCAAAACCTGAATTAGGTTTCTATTTACACCGAAGCCTAATTCCTCAGTGGCCTCGTCAGGCTGGAAATGAGCCCGTTACAGTCAGAAGCCCCTTCTCTAAGCCTTAAGAATACTGATGAGCACAGAGGCCATCCGCTCTGCGGAGAACTGTATCTACATTCCATCACCTGGGAGCACACACAGTCAGAAACCACCGTAGGGGCCGGACCCCAAACACCCTCTCCCTCCCACAGGCCGGCCAGCTGCTCTGCAGGGGCCTGCACTCCGGACAGACTCACCGCCGAGACCCCGCACCCAACCTGCATGACCGTGGCTCCTCACACACAGGCTGAGGCCAAGCCAGGCCAGCCAGGGCGGGGGACCTGCTGGGAGCAGAAGATCCCTTGGTGTCCCCCCAAAATCCTCAGTGCTTCCCCCCCCGGGGAGAGCTCCAGGCCAGGCCCCGGCACCGCCCGCTGCGTTTTCCCTGCTGGGAGCCATGAGTGCTCGGGCTCAGTCAGCACCGGCCGCCCCGCACCCCGGCCCCTCCGAGTCCTCCTCAAGGATTCCTCGTAGGCGTGGCCCCAGGTCACAGGGAAGTGACTGCAGAACCAGGCCGAGAATTCCGGTCACCAGCCTCCCAGCTCCTGAGCTCCCAGCTCCCGGAAATAAAAACCGCCGACCTTCGTGTGTGTGTGTGGGGGGGGGGGGGGGCACTTTTTAAAATCACCTAAAGCCGGAATCGCAGATGGAGAAGTACCGGGAACGCACACACCAGGAAACAGTGCCCGCAGTTAGAGAAGAGACCTCCTCTGACATTGCCATGGTCCTCACCACTTCTCTTGTCCTGTGGTTGGACACTGGTCGATCCATCGGCTCTTCCAGAAAGTGTGTGTTGGTATCAGGGTGCAGGGCTTCAACTGACACACGTTTTGCATAAACCACTTTGCATTTCTTTCCCAAAAGAAAAGACTCTCCCGTTCATCAACCGTGGCTTAGGGAACCCCTCTGACTGATGGTGGCAGTCTTGGGGGCCCGCCACACACACAGGTTGAAGGAGTCGGTTCCAGCGATCCAGGGGAATAAGAGGTGGCCTTGCTTCTGAGAAACAAGACTTCCCACCCACCTGCGAGCCGACAGACCCACATCCAACCGGAACTGTACCGTGTGGGGAAGCCCAATGCCTGCCTGAGCCTTCCCGAGCCGCACACACGTGGCAGGCCGGGCCCTGACTCACCACCTTCCGTACGCCATCCCCCATGATCCTCCCTGCTAAGACCCTCACAGCCATCCCCGGGATCCTTCTGTACGCCCATTTTACACGAGGGGAGACTGAGGCTCTAGGAGGGTAAGTGACTCATCTGAGACCACTAGCACCTGATACCAAGGCCAGGACGTGTTAACCCTCTCACTGTTCCTGCCACACCGTTCGCTGTGGCTAACGTCTCCATATCCATCTTCCTGGGGTTAAAGGCAGCCAGAGAGAAAATCTTCACTTTGCCTGGCTGAGCCGGGCCGCGGCCCAGACCTGGAACATTCAGTTCCCGTGTGCTCCGGGCCAGGAAGCCGGCGCTGTGCTGAGTCACCGCCTGGCTGAGGCAGGGCAGGGAGAGCCGAGTGAGGGTGCTGGGCTCACTGGAGGCAGGGCAGGGAGGGCCGAGTGAGGGTGCTGGGCTCACTGGAGGGAGGGCAGGGAGAGCTGAGTGAGGGTGCTGGGCTCACTGGAGGCAGGGCAGGGAGGGCGGGAGTGGGGTGCTGGGCTCGCTGGAGGCAGGGCAGGGAGGGTGGGAGCGGGGTGCTGGGCTCCCCGGGCAGGGGCGCTGGTCCTGCTCAGACACTCGGGAACCCAGGACTAATCTGGAAGATTCAAAAAATGAAGTGGCCGCTCCCCTCCTGCACACGCGTGTCTAAGAAGAACCTAAAATACCGGGCTGCTACCACTCTGCGGTGATGGCCTGAGGGCGGACCGGCCGCTCTTCGGCAGGTGCTGAGGGCCGGGCAGGGGACGGGCCAGCCCAGTGGCTCCATACCGGGCACTCCCGGGGGCCGGGCTGTTTGCAGGCTCCTGGCAGAGGCTGCTCTGCACGGACCGTGAATAAGCAGCTCGCTGTGTGTCTGACCTCACGGCAGCCACAGCGGTAAGAACCAGCCCGGCGCCCGCTCCCCGGGCAGCTGTGGGCCCGGCGGTGCCCGTCCGCCTCCCGCAGGCCTGCTCCAAGGTGCTGTGTCACCGGCGGGGACAGACACACAGGAAACAGTCTCTACAGGCCAGAGAGTGACCCAGGGAATCAATACTAACGCCTCTATGGGGAAAAGGCCGTTCAGAAATGTGATGAACAGTAAAAAAAAAAAAAAAAAGGAGGAGGAGGAGGGGAAGGGGAGGAAGAGGAGGAGGAGGAGAGGGAGGAGGAGGGGGAGGAGGAGGAGGAGGGGAGGAAGAGGAGGAGGAGGGGGGGAGGAAGAGGAGCAGGAGGAGGAGGGGGAGGAAGAGGAGGAGGAGGGGGGAAGAGGAGGAGGAGGAGGGGGAGGAAGAGGAGGAGGAGGAAGAGGAGGAGGAGGGGGAGGAGGAGGAGAGGGAGGAGGAGGGGAGGAAGAGGAGGAGGAGGGGGAGGAGGAGGAGGGGGGGAGGAGGAGGGGAGGAAGAGGAGGAGGAGGGGGAAGAGGAGGAGGAGGGGGAGAGGGGGGGAGGAGGAGGGGAGGAAGAGGAGGAGGAGGGGGAGGAGGAGGAGGAGGAGGGGGGGGGAGGAGGGGAGGAAGAGGAGGAGGAGGAGAGGGAGGAGGAGGAGGGGGAGGAGGAAAGGTGATGAAAAGGAACCAGCTCTCGCGGACAGCCTGCCTCCTAACCAGAGATGCAGGAAGCGCCCGGCGGGAAGGCCGTGGAGGAGGAAGTGCCCTCTGTGAGTGTCCACATGGCACTGGACACACGGCTGCAGACAGCAGGCGTCAGTGCGTCCAGACGGGACGGATGGGTGCAGACGCGGCCCTCTCCCAAGCTCAGACCCCGGCTAAGGAGCCAGCATTCCTCCTCCGCTGTACAGAGGCATCGGCTGCTGACGGGGCCGGGCCTGGCGAGCCGAGTGTGGAGGACCTTCAGGAAGGCCCACTGGGGCAAGTCTGCCCCCCTGCTGGCCGCGCCAGCCAGTCCCCTGTGGTCACAGCGGACAGGCCTCGGGCCAGACACACCCCCTCACAGAGAAGTGCACCTGAATGTTTCTATTTTAGGGAGCTGCTTTGAGGAGTGAGAGATTAGGTTTGTGAACGCACCCACATGGCACATACAAAATACTGGGTTCGTGCCTTCCTGAAGAAACTCTCTGGTTAAGCTTTTGCAAGCTATCTGGCTTCCTGAACAGCTGCCAGCCCCTCCCTGCAAGAAATCTTCCTAGAAATATGAAAGGTTCTATAACCCGATATCTCGCACAGTCGCACCATGCCAAGGGAGGGCCCCGGGGTGCAGGCTTGGTTCGGGAGCGATGGGGAGCCGGCTGGAGAACTGCAGGCGGGTAGGACAGGCTGCTTCAGGGTTCATCACACCAGTGCATCCTCACAAGGTTCCTACCAAGCAAGGCCCTTGTCTTACGCTTCAGTTTTTCTTCGTAAAGTGTCTTAAATGTATTTGTCGTTGTTGTTAATCCTCACCAATGGACATTTTTCCATTGGCTTTTTTTTTTTTAAAGAGACTGGGAGGGGGAGAGACACAGAGAGAGAAACATCGAGGTGAGAGAGACACATTGGTTAGTTGCCTCTTCAGGCACTCTGACCAGGCCTGGGAATCGAGCCTGCAACTGAGTATGTGCCCTTGACAGGAATCAAACTGGAGACCCTTCAGTCCATAGGCCGATGCTCTATCCACTGAACTGGCTGGGGCAAGTGTCTTAAATATTTAAGAGCCAGGTTAAGCCAGCGAAAATGTGGAGAAAGCCGAAACCGGTTTGGCTCAGTGGATAGAGCGTCAGCCTGCGGACTGAAAGGTCCCAGGTTCGATTCCGGTCAAGGGCATGTACCTTGGTTGCGGGCACATCTCCAGTGGGGGGGGTGCAAGAGGCAGCTGATCGATGATTCTCTCTCATCGATGTTTCTAACTCTCTATCCCTCTCTCTTCCTCTCTGTAAGAAAATCAATAAAATATATATATTTTTTAATGTGGAGAAAGAGTAGGTTTGGATTATGCACAGCTTTCTATTTTTGATGATAGATGTCAGATCATCTCATCCCATCGATAGGAGATGATAAACATGCAGAGTGCTTCTATAAGGCACCGGGTGTCATCCCGGGAAGGAGGACAG
Organism: Pipistrellus hanaki; assembly: GCF_964339955.1. Classification (NCBI taxonomy): domain Eukaryota; kingdom Metazoa; phylum Chordata; class Mammalia; order Chiroptera; family Vespertilionidae; genus Pipistrellus; species Pipistrellus hanaki. The sequence goes on along the minus strand of NC_140516.1, from coordinate 49,807,943 downwards.
CGCTAAGCAGGCCCCATGGGAGGTGCGCAGCTCTGACTCACACCAGCCCAGCAGCATGAGCAGCGGAAGCCTGCCCGGCCTGGCTAACGTCAGGCGCCGCCTGCCACGCTGTAAGACTCTGCCCTCGTAAAGGGCAAATCTACTCGGCAAAACGGGGGACAAATTAGCTGTCCTTCCTAAGCGAACAGACTGCTCTTCAGAGGGAAATGAGGGCCTTGGCTGAGCTGCCTTCTGAGGCGTCTGGCCAGCTTTACCCACACTGCTCATCGGCGCAAAGGAACCTGCCCTCGGTGGCTGCAAAAGGCTGGAGATTCCGAGGACAGACTGGCAGCACTCCCTGGCTGCTCTGATCCCGCTGAGCAGCACGAGGGTCTGCAATCGGCCTGCAGAGAGCAAAATGGCCTCCTCTTCAAGAAAACCAGGGAGGCTCTACTGAGCCCGAAGCAAAATAAATGGGTGTCTCTACTTCAATGGAAACTCAGAACGCCTCCAGTTTCCTGTGAAAGGATGTCTCTGCCTCTCTCCCGGGACCTGAGGGTCATCTGTCCGATTACTACGGGCGGGCTCCTGCGGAGGGAAGACAGGAAGGGAAACACTGACTCGGGCTTTCTTGGGGTGCAGGAGGGTCTGGGAACCTCCCTGAGTCTGACCCTCCCATTCCGGGCACTGTCACACACACACACACACACCCGGCTCCATCCCTCCTCCCCCATCACCCCCGCCCCCAATTCAGCTCCCAGAAGGCCAGGCACTGGGCGTTTCACTAAGAAGGAGGGATTCCAGGGCCACAGCAGCCTACTGTCCTCTGTCACAATCTGCCACCTCCTTCCCCCCAAATGAGATCAATGCCCCAAATTCAAGTCTGGCAGATTCAAGAGTCACCAGGAAAGCTTTTCTGAGTTTCAGATTTCTGGGCTCTACCTGAGCAATTCGGAATTCCACATGGGTGGGGATGGGAGGCTGGAAATAGTGAGTGACACAGCTAGCAATCTGTGTTCTTAAAAGGTTCCCTGAGCGCTGGCCTGTGTTGGTCAGTGGTTAGAACATCAGCTCTCACACTGAAGGGTCTTAGGTTTAATTCCTAGTCAAGGACAAGTACTAGGTTGCAGGTTCAATCCCCAGCACTGGTAGTGATGCATATAATCAAGCAACTGACTGATGTGGACTGTGTGTGTGTGTGTCTCTCTCTCCCCTCTTCCCTTCCATTCTAAATATCATTGGTACGGGGCTTGATCCCCAGTGTGGGGCATACAGAAGGTAGCCAATCAATGATTCTGTTCTCATCATTGATGTTTGTATCTCTCCCTCCCTCTCTGAAATCAATAAAAATATACTTAAAAGTCAATGGAAAAAAATATCCTCAGGTGAGAATTAACAAATAATAATAATCTATATAATATAAAAGGCTAAGTGACTGACCATACATATGTCCAACCGTCTGGCCAGTACATATGATGTGCACTGGTATTTAAAAATAAACTTTGACTCACGCATGCACCATACATATAAAGCTCTTGCTGGCACCAATCGCATGCACGTTTCAATCTGTCACTGCCGGTCGGAATTTGGTTGTTTTTGTTGACATTCTGAAGCAGAAAGAAAGCTGAGGCGTCGGCAGAATATGTCTGAAGACCAACTACTGGCAAAACATACCTGACCCTTCACCTCTGACACTTCTTAGTGAAAGGGGGAATAGCGATATTAAAGTGTCTCTTCTAACTAATTTCCTTCCAACATGCACAAACCTGTGCACCAGGCCACTAGCAATAATACTAATAATAAAAGCTTCCCTGGAGACTGGTAAGCTTGGAATGTGCTGGTCCCAGGGGGTTTTGTGACAGAGCGATGCGGAGACAAACGCCGAAGGCGCTGGCCATTGTTTACTCAGTGAGAACCCAGAGGAGTGGCAGCAAGGAAATCGTGCATCTCCTACGCCAACGCCAACGCCAGCCTCTCTGCCAGGGAGGCGGCCAGACTGGTATGAACTTGCCGGAGATGAGTGGGCAGCCCGTGTGCGCAGAAATCAATACCCAGGAAGACTGCAGTAGAGGTGCACTCAGAAGCGGAGCCGGATTAAGCCCAACGCCTTTGCCTCCAGCTGCCCCCCCCCCCCCGAACTGAAGGGCACTTGCACCCCCTTTTCCCCCCGGAAAAGTGGGGATAAAGTCACTCTCACCAGCCAGGGGAATGAGGGAGGATCAACTGTGAGGAGACAAGAGTGTAAGACTAAATGAAAGCCATTCCTTCATCAGCGTGGTTCAGCTGTAAACACTCAGAAACCTGTCTTCCCCAAAGAGGGCTTTCTGTTATTTCCTGCTCAACGAACCACTCTTGGTTGACTGACAGCATCTCCAAGACAAGGATGCTCCGAGGGTCCTCTGAGCTCAGCTCCTCCAAACAGCCCTTTGTTTGGCCAGGGCAGCATTAACAACTGATTTCTGCCCTGGCGGGTTTGGCTCAGAGAGAGAGATGGCCTGTGGACTCAAGGGTCCCGGGTTCCATTCGGTCAAGGGCACATGCCCTGGCTGCAGGCTTGATCCCCAGCAGAGGTGTGCAGAAGGCAGCCAATCAACAAGTTTCTCTCATCATTGACGTTCTATCTCTCCCTCTCCCTTCCTCTCTGAAATCAATAAAAATTAAAAAAAAAAAAAAAGAACCGGTTTTCTGTCCTGCTGGGATGCAGTGGTTACAGCACAGCCCATGGACTGAAGGGTCCCCAGGTTCAATTCCAGTCAAGGGAATATCCTTTGGTTACAGGCTCAACCCAGCCCGGGTCAGGCTGTGTCAGGAGACAACCAATCAGCGTGTTTCTCTCACATGGATGTCACTCTGTCCCTCCCCCTCCCTCCCCCTCTCTGACATCAATGGGGGGAATATCTTTGGTGAGAATGAACCAAAAAAAGAAACCGATTTCTCACATAAAGGAATGCTGAAGGGCTTTCCCTTGTGTTTGGTCTGGAGTAGGTGTAAGTCATGTAAGTGAAACCGAATTAATCACCCAGATATTGTGTGTACATCAAAGCACAGACTCCAAAGCGATGAAGCCCAAAGAGCTAACGAACTGGATGTTAGTTTTCACCTTACGTGTTGGTCTCGTGCTGAGAAATCGCAAGTAATGAATTTGGTTAGGGGAACTCTTTTCTTGAGCTGATCACAACCAGCCATCATCATTCAAGTAATCACAGCACAGAAATCTGCTACCCGATCCTCGGCGATCAGAAGGACACAAAAATAACCAAGTATTCCAGCCCACACACGTCAGGGCTTCATACAAATTCAAGATGCTTCTGCCTTCTCCTGGATAGACACACTGCCTCCTCTTAGGACTGTCCGGTATGGTGCTCTTTGCTATTAGTATTAGCTGAGGGACCTCTACAAACACAGTTTAATTCTCTGAGTTTCTCTTTCAAAATAATAAAGAGGCTGAGCTAAAAGATCTCTAAGGACCTTTCAACATTCAAATTCCAACTTGAATTTTCAAGTCAACTTTTCCGCGTCAGACTTAGTAGCTCTTATTTTCTGTGTGTTGAGAAGAATAGTAATTCAACCTGCTTTTTTCCACCGAGACGCTTTATGAAACCACAGCCTAAGCCATCCACCGGATGGGTGCACGAGGATCTCAACTTGCTGGGTGAGTTTCGCATTGAAAACAAAGTGCTGGCAGCCTGGGTCTCACACCGCACTCCGCTCCGAGTGGATATGTTCAAACTTGACCTTCCCTCCCAACAAAGGTGCCAGCAGATCGACTGTCCCTGCCTCTACAGGAAGGAAACCTCAAAATGATTGTTCTTCTTAACCACACCAAAGATCCAGCCCTAGCTGGTTTGGCTCAGCGGAGTGTCAGCCTGGGGACAGAAGGGTCGTGGGTTCGATTCCGGTCAAGGGCACGTGCCTGGGTTGCAGGCTTCATCCCCAATCAGGGGTGTGCAGAAGGCAGCCAGCCAATCAATGATTCTCTCTTATCATTGATGCTTCTATTTCTCTATCCCTCTTCCTTCTTCTCCAAAATTAATAAAAATATGTAAAGGAAAAAAAAAGTCTACATCCACACAGACTGCAGTAACAGGGCTGGTTTTTTTTTTTTTTCACACTGTTCTTATTTTCTATTTATTTATTTTTAATATATTTTATTGATTTTTACAGGGAGGAAGGGAGATAGTTAGAAACATCGATGAGCGTCATCGATCAGCTGCCTCTTGCACACCCCCCACTGGGGATGTGCCCAAAACCAAGGTACATGCCCTTGACCGGAATCGAACCCGACCTTTCATTCCCCAAGCCCACGCTCTATCCACTGAGCAAAACCGGTTTCGGCAACAGGGCTGTTTTGAAATGACATGAATTTTACCCACTAATTGGCTGAACAGACAAACAGACACACACAAATAAATGTATAATTATGGCTCTTGCACTAATTATAGTCGCTTGTACTAATTTTCAGAAATAAATATACAATTAATTTCTTATAAATGTAAGTTGCTGAGTGTACAACATCTCATCATTGGGCACTAGAGTTTTATCAACATTTTAAAGAAAAAAAGTTTATAAATTGAAGGTAAAGACTATAAATCCTTCTTCTAAAATAGTAACTTAGAAAGCATTTTTTTAACTTTGTGAATTTTCATTTCTTCAAAATAACTTACCAGTTCTTTGGAGCTCTTATTTACATTTTGTCCAGAAATGCATTTACAGCGTTCACTTTTTTAACCCTCACTGAGGATATCTGACTTTTAGGGAGAGGACGGGAGGGGGAGAGGAACCTCGGTTGCTTCCCATCAGCACCCCGACCAGGAACTGAACCCAATCGGACCCATAAACTTTTGATAAACAGGAGGACACTCCAACCGACTCAACCACCTGGCCAGGTCTAAGTGCTAGTAAATTTCCTTCTGAAAAAAAAGGCTCAAATGTATAAATAATGGCACAGTTTTCTGTGCAATTAGTTATGATTTTTAAAATTAGACTTTTCAATATTTTTGTTATTTTCAAGTTGCCACTCATCCCTGCATATACGTAAGCGGGGCACACTTCTGTGTGTGCCCAAGCACTCCTCCCGGGGGTGTGTGTGTGTGTGTGTGAAGCCCAGTCCTGGACGGTTCACTCCAGACCGGGAGGGGCCGAGGCCCTGTCCCGCCGGGAGCGGTGTCCGAGGCGGCGGCAGGGCCTCCGGTCCGGGTCCGAGGGGAAGCCCGCGTCTCACAGCCACACCGGAGCGGATCCCCCCGGACCGTCCCCAGCACCCCGGTTTTACTTCCATCGGAAATGGGACGAGAGAAGGAAAAGCAGGAAGAAAAGGGAACGCGTTCACAGGGCCTCCTGAGTCACCGTGTCGGGGACCGGGGTCGGGGAACCCTCCTCCGAGCCGGGAGCCCGGGAGCTGCACCCCCCGCACCCCCGGCCCCGGCCCCGGCCCGTCCGCAGAGGGAGCGCGGCCTCCGCGGGCGGCCAGCCCCGGGCCCGGCCTGGGGGGGGGGCCCGGCCGGGGGGGGGGGGCGGCCTCGGCCCCTCGCATGGCGCCGGCGGACCGACCCGAGCCGCCGCGGGCCGCGCTTCCCCGCCGGCCCCCGGCCACACCCCGCGGCCGGGGAAGGGGGTCCCGATGCCGCCCGCGCCCCCCGCGCCCAGGGCGGCCCGGGGTGTGTGTAGAAGGGGGGGGGAGGGGGGAGAAAGGGGGAGGGGGGAGGGGGAGGACTGGTCCCGGGAGCCGCGCCCGGAGGCCCTGCGGCCGCGCTCCGGGCGGGGCGGGGGCAGGCGCCCGCCGTCCGGGGTGATGGGTGGGGGTGGGGGTGGGGGTGATGGGTGGGGGTGGGGGTGGGGGTGATGGGTGGGGGTGGGGGTGAGGGTGGGGGTGACGGGGGGCTCACCTTGGGGCCCTCGGGGGGCGCGCGCGGGTCGTTCCACGTGGTGGTGCGGCTGTTGTGGTCCACGAAGAAGGGCCAGCCGGTCTGCGGGTCGACCTTGATCTCCCAGCCGGGGGGCAGCGGGTCGCGGTCGCCGCTGCCGGACGCCGCCTGCATCACAGGCGAGTGGGCGGCGGCGCTCATGGCGGGGCCGGGGCCGGGGCCGGGGATCGGGGTCGGGCCGGCCCGGAGGGGGTGCGGGAGCGGGGCCTCGGGCCGCGGCCGGAGCGGGAGCTGCGCCGCCGACGTGTCCGGGCGGCCGGGGCACCTTTATGAATCGAAGCGGCGGGTGACGTGGCCCGGGCGGGGTGGAAGCGTCTGGAAACGGCCGCCCCGCTGCCAGCGGGGAAGGAGGAGATAAAGGGAGGCGGCTGCTGGCCGGCTGGAAACTTCTGGGCCCATCCAGGGAAGTTGGCGGCGCGGCCCGGCGGAGCTCCGCCCTGAGTCATCGGCTATAATGGGGCCGCGGCGGGCGGGCGGGCGGGGCGGGGCCTGGGGCGCCCCGCCCCCTTCCTCCTGTCCCCACCCCCTCCTCCCCCCTCCCCTCCCCCTGCCCCACCCCCTCCTCCTCCGCCCACCCCCACCTCCTCCTTTTTCCACCCCCTCCTCCCCCCTCCCCTCCCCCTGCCCCATCCCCTCCTCCACCCCCACCCCACCTCCTCCTATTCCCACCCCCTCCTCCTCCGCCCACCCCCGCCCCCTCCTCATCCACCCCCCAGGCTCCCCGGGGTCCCCTGCCGCTGGGGGGGGGGGGGGGCGGCGTCTGAAGGCCCCCGGCTGGGTTCGGGGTTCCTGTTCGCTCCTGTCCTCGGAGCATCCGCGGCTGCGGCTCCTTCGTATAAAAAACACAGTCATCGTTGAGCCTTGAAAGTCGCTGGTTTTAAGCTGGAGTTTCGCCCACCTTCACCCCCCACCCCTTGCTCCCTACTGTACCGGTGCTCCGGACGCTGGAGGCTCTGGGTTACGTTTTAATTGCTGTGCTTTGTGTTTTGTTTTTCCCTGTGGGCTCAGGAATGTGGATCTGCCTGAGGAGGCCAGGGAGAGCGTGGATGTGCGGGTGGAAATTCACCTGCCTGCCTCTGGAAACCCAGAGAGAATGCGAGATTGCATCAGCGGCGCATAGTTTTATGCTCCTGAGTCTCAGACACAGAAACTGTCACCGAAGCCAACAACTGTAAGGAAGACCACACTCTTTGGAGGTCTGGGCCTTTTTTGTGACGGAGGTTGGTTTTGCTCTCTTAAATCCTGACATACATGTAGGAAGAAAGGACCTATTGAAATGAAAATATTTTGTGTCGTTGACTCAGTGGTGGCTGCGCTTGTAGTAACCTCAACCAAGCACCCAGTTCCTCTCGGGGGAGAGAATGAGCCCCAGAGGACATTCAGGCATGCAGACTCGTCCCCTTCCCTAAAACAACATTTTGAGAAGTTGCCTTGGACTGATCATTGGGCCCAATTTTCTTTTCTTTCTTTCTTTCTTTTTTTTTTAATATATATATTTTATTGGTTTTTTTACAGAGAGGAAGGGAGAGGGGGATAGATGGTTAGGAACATCAATGAGAGAAGCATCCATCAGCTGCCTCCTTACTGGGGATGTGCCCGCAACCAATGAACATGCCCTTGTCAGGAATTGAACCTGGGACCCTTCAGTCCACAGGACAAGGCTCTATCCACTGAGCCACACCGGTTAGGACTGGGCCCACTTTTCCAACTCAAGTTCAGAGCCTACCCTGGGATGCTTAGAGACAACACCTCAGCCCTCAAATCGCCCCTTTTGGAGCAAATGCTGGAGAGGCCTGCCAAGCATTGCCAGTGGCACCGTTCCCACTTCCATAGGTCTGCTCCTCTTCTCTGAACTCCCAAAGCTCAGCTTTGTAAACACACAGAGGTGACTAAGGGACGGGCTCAGGTCACCAAACACGCGAGAGACTGAGGTATGAACCTAAATGGCAGTGTGCTCATTTACCATGAGAAGAATTAGCACAGAAGGAGGTGGACCCCCAAGTCCCTGGTCAGTATCTGTCTCTTTCTTCCTTATCTCCAAAGCCCAGCACAGTGCTGAGCCCAGAGTCCGGAGTCAAGAAATACTGATGTTTACCAAGGATTGACTCCAAAGTGAATTTTTATTTCTATCTTCTTCCATTGCTTCATTTGCTTTCCACTGTAACTGCAGTTCAAACAAAGAGGGCATTCTTAGCTGGGCTCCGCGCCCCCCCCCCCCCCCTACAGCAGGGAGGAAGCAGGTTCCTCTGGGGTCGCTGTGGCTGCTCCCCAGGAGCTCCCGTGGGCTTGTCTGACATGTGGCCGGGGCCTCGGAGAGCTGGCGGGAAGAACGCCGTGGAGCCATGCCGAATAAGGAAGCGCATGTCCGTCCTGGATGGTTTTTTCACTCCACCTCTCAGAACACTCCTGCCCCAGTGGGTGTCCCTTCAAAAATGCACATGTTGACACTTACTCTCAATGTGATGCTAATTGGAGGAGGGTCTTGAGGGGGTGATTAGGTCATGAGGGCAGAGCCCTCAAGAGAGTAATGCCCTCATTAAAAAAAAAGAAAGAAAAAAAAAAAAAAAAAAAAGACTGGCCTGGCCAGCGTGGCTCAGTAGTTGAGTGTCGAACTATGAATGAACTATGATATGTACCGGGAGGTCACGGTTCGATTCCCGGTCTGGGCACATGCCCTGGTTGTGGGCTTAATCCCTAGTGTGAGGCCTGTAGGAGACAGCCGACCAATGACTTTTTCTCATCATTAATGTTTCTCTCTCTCTCTCCCTTCCCTCTGAAATCAATAAAAATTGTTAAAAAGAGAGAAAGACTGGAGAGCTCCCTCACCCCTTCTACTATGCGAGGACAGAGCGGGAAGACAGCCACCTGTGAACTGAGATGTGGGGGTCCCAGGCCCGCTTGGGCTAAGATACCAGGACTTCTGGAGTTCATTGTCCCAGATCAAAAACCTAAACATGACCCAGGATATTCCTTCCTCTCTTACCATCCAGGCATCACCCAGGCTGCAGATCCCACTTCCTCAATGTCCCTGGGCACCGTGCTGCCGCCTCCTCCTCCAGTGCCACCGGCCTTACCCAGGGCACCTTATCTCTCATCCTGCCTGGTAGGAGCTTCTAACCTCGTCCAGGTGCAATCCATGCCGACACGGCAGCTGAGTGCCGTTTTCAAGTACAAAGGACAGTCCTTGCCCTGGTTAGATGGCTCCTATCGCCCTGTGTCCACGTCCACACTCCTCGGCCCGGTGTGCGGAGACCCTTCCCCCGCTCCCTGGTGTGCCCTGGTGCTGGCCGGTGGGACTGGGTGTATGAACGCACCATGCTTTCTCTTCTCTGCGTTCACTGCTTCCTCCCCTCCTCCCCCACCACCCGCGCCTTCCCCTGCCTTGGCTGACTCACTCTTCCTCTCCAGGCACCCCCTTCGGCATCCCTCTCCCCCTCACCTTCCTCCTCTGGGTCCTGTGCCCCTGCTAGATGCTCCCATACAAACCCTGGGCCACAGTCAGGTCCACCGCTTTGCAATTGCTTGTTGGATGGTCTGATTGGCTTATGGGTTGAGTTTCTTGAGGACCGGAGAAGAACATTTTTTTAAATATATGTTATTGATTTTTTTACAGAGAGGAAGGGAGAGGGATAGTTAGAAACATCAAAGAGAGAGAAACATTGATTAGCTGCCTCTTGCACACCCCCTACTGGGGATGTGGAATCAAACCTGGGACCCTTCAATCCCCAGGCCAATGCTCTATCCACTGAGCCACACCGGCCAGGGCGGGAGAAGAATCTTGGGCCACTGTGTCGCCAGCCTCTGGCACGGTGCCTGGTAAATAAGTTACGACAGCAGCAGCAGCGGTCATAGCTGCCCTTCAGGGACTCTTCGCTGCGTGCCAGGTGCTGTGTTGCGGGCTTTGTGGGATTACCTCCCTGGGTCTCGGTGGTGGGGCTGGGATCCCCTTTCAGCAGTGAAGGGCTGTTCTCCCACCCGCTGCAAACACTGCGGGAAGCCAGGCCCAGCGGCCCCGGGGGAACTGGCTCAGCTGCAGAAAACGCCCTGGCCAGGCCTCACCCCCGGAACCTGCATGGGGGACTGACCTAGGGAGGGGCCTGAGGGCCTGCCCTTCTGGTCCGACTGAGAACAGGGCCGCGGCGCTTTCCCAGCTCCAGAGCGCCCTCTGGGGCTGGCTGCTCCTTCCTTTGGGACTGCGTGGCCATCAACGCCCCCCTCTGCCCAGTCCTGCCTCCTGCGCGCCCTTTAAGGGCGTTGCTGTAAAAGAATTCCTTCCTCAAATCCTGCTAGCTCCCTTGTGCCTCAGTCTGCTTCCCAGTCCCCTCAGCAAGCAGCCTTCTGGGTGTGAGCATGATTCTCCCCGGACAGATGTAACAGTGACGGTTTAGAAATGCTAAGGAGCCCTGACTGGTGTGGCTCAGTGGATAGAGCATCGGTCTGTGGGCTGAAAGGTCCCGGGTTTGATTTCCCGTCAAGGGCATGTAGCCTGGTTGCAGGCACATCCCCAGTAGGGGGGGTGTGGGAGGCAGCTGGTTGATGTTTCTGGCTCTCTATCCCTCTCCCTTCCTCTCAGTAAAAAAAAAAAAAATCAATAAAATGTTATGTTTTTTTTAAAATGCTAAGGAACTTGCTCGGTGTCCCAAAGCTCATGACTGGGAGAGGCGGGTCTGAATGTAGGCAACTGGATCTGGACCCCATGCCATTCACCGGGCACTCACTCAGTATACTCAGTGAGTGGATGGGTGCACAGTTCGCCGGTCTCCATGGAGAACGTCTGAGGAGCTCCAGCTCGGGAACAAAGCTGGGAAACCCGGCACCGCCGGCGCCGGGGCAGATGGCAGGCAGCCCCCACGGCCATGTGGCCGGGCCTGGCTGACTCAGAGTCAGAGAGAGGACTTACAGGTCACCGCCGGGCCTCAAGCCCAGCCTCCCCGGTGAGTGCTCAGAGAAAATGTCTCTGCAAAGATGTCCGTGCCTGCGCGGGTGAGTCCCTTTCCCATGGAGCACGGAGCTGGCACAGGAGCGTAGCCGAGGCTGCCCGGCCTGTGCCAGACGCTGGGCAGCCCCAGGCCTTTTGGTTTGTGTCTGGGATGCTATCAGAGATCCACACACACGGCCGCGCACAGCTTCACCAGCCAGTGCCCTCCAGACGGACCACTCCGCTCTGGGCAGCCCGGACAGTGGGAGGCCGTCCACGGGGATGGGCCCAAAGGCCTCTATCGTCCTGGTGGTCAGTGCTGGGGGGAGAGCAGCCTCAGCAGTGGGCGGCAGAGCAGAGAGGGGACAGGAAAGGTCTGGTTTGGTTATGCCACGTCTGGTCTCAGTGACAAGCTCTGGAAACACACCAGGGAGGCCCGCCCGATGTGGCTCAGGGGTTGAGCGTTGACCCAGGAACCAAGAGGTTACTGGTTCGATCGCAGCCGCCGATTGATGTTCCTATCTCTATGTCCCTCTTCTTTTCCCTCTCTCTAAAATCAATAAAAACATATTTTTTAAAAGAAGAAGAGAAACATGCCCTGGTGGAGGGGAGGGGGAAATTAGCAGTGCTCAGGTGCAGCGTTTCAGATTATGGCACTGGCTTTGCATCTGTTTATTATGAGAAGTTCAAGTCCCGCTGTGCTGTCCTGTGCTCTCTGACCTCCGTGGCAGGGTACATCCTGTACCGGCCTCAGCCTTTAATCATAAACTGTCCTGTTTTGCTATTTAACTGTCCACGTTCCTCCCTGAACGCATGCCAGGAGCCATGGAAATGGGGACTCTCGCGTTCAAAGCTAATTAATGGGCTAAGCGTGCCAGGACCTGATCTTATTGACTTCACCCAGCAACCGGGGAGGCATAAGCCCGTTGTGCAGATGGGACACAGGCTTCACGGTGTGGGTTAACTTGCTCACATTCACCTGGCTGACCAGCAGGTAGAACCACGGCCCTTACTCAACTACAAGGCTAAACACCCCCTTGCCCTTGGCTGCTTCTCTGGCCTCAGGGAGCTCTAGCTCAGCAGCTGCAATGGGTTGAATTTACATTCACCCGGACCCTCAGAATGCGACCTCACTTGGCAGGTAATGTCATACTGGGTTGGAGCAGGCCCTGGTCCAGTGGCCGGTGTCCGCCTGAGAAGAGGAAGTGTGCACACGGAGTCACAGACAGAGGGAGGACACCCTGGGAGGGAGGAGGCAGAGGTGCGAGTGACGTGTCAACAAGCCAACGTCAGAAGAGGGAAGAGGCAGGATGGACCCTCCCCCAGAGTCTCCCAGCAGAACGCGCTGACACAGGGATTGCCAACGTCTGGCCTGCAGCACTTGAGACAATAAATCCCCGTGGCTTTAAGACACCCGGTTTGTGGTGCTTGGTTACGGCAGCTCAGGAAACAAACAGAGGAGCCTGCCTATCGATCTTTAGTGCCCAGTGCAAACGTCACTTCCCTCATCCCAGGCCTGCCCTTTGGGACAAGACTGACAGATCCTTTCACTGGTCCCTCATCAGACCAGCAGCTCAGAGGAAGCCTTTCCTGATTGCTCATCCCCCACCAGGCCAAAAATAAAAAATCTGTTTAAAGGATTATCTACCCTGAAAAGTACTAAACCCCCAACTCATTTGAAGTGAAATTCTTAATTATGTATTTAAATGATGTATGTTTTCCTCCCACTTATCCTCCAAAAATTTAAGGTCAGGTTTTAGTCATGTCACTCTGACTAAACATAAATCATTTGATAGCTTATCAAGCCCCCAAATCAACAAATAGTGATAGGAATGTAGGCAGGGAGTGAAAAATGTGTTACCCATATTCATTTACTCCAGCAAACATCTGAGGGCCCGGCTCTATGACTGGAATGATGAAGGAAAGGTATATAAGCTGGCACCTTTTGTGAAGAAACGAGCCGTGGGAAGAGTCAAATTATATAACAACCCAGTAAAGCTGCTGCGGGATAAAATGTTCTGTCTGTAAAGTTGGCCCAGCCTGCCAAATCTGGGAAGGCTTACAGGAGGATTGGACATTTGTGTTGGAAAAGTTTCAATTGGTGACACAGGTACATCATACAGAATTAAAAAGACACCAGCCATGACTGGTTTGGCTCAGTGGATAGAGTGTTGGCCTGCGGACAGAGGGGCCCCGGGTTCCATTCCGGTGAAGGGCATGTACCTTGGTTGTGGGCACATCCCCAGTAGGGCGTGTCAGGAGGTGGCTGATTGATGTTTCTCTCTCACTATGTTTCTAACTCTCTATCCCTCTCCCTTCCTCTCTGTAAAAAAATCAATAAAATATATTTTTTATTTTAAAAAATAAAAATAAAAAATAAAGACACCAAAGGATATTATACTGGTTTGCCAGGGCTGCTGAACCCAGGTACCACAGACTGGTTGGTTTACAGAAATAGGGGCGTCTGCAGGGTTGGTACCTTAGGACTGAGAGGGAAAATGTACTCATTGCCTCTCTCCTGGCTTCTCGGGTTTGCTGAGCATCACTTCAATCTCTGCTTCATCTCCACCCAGTGTCCTCCGTGTCCAACCCCCCCTTAATTTTTACAATATCCTGTTGTATGTAATTATTAATAATGAACTACAACGTTCGCTAATGACTAGTTACTATAACTGTGTTGCATTCATTTCCCTTAAGCGTCTTTTTTGCAGGCGCACCGTTTCTCTCCACTAACACGAGCAGAGAATATTTTAGCAGCCGATTGCCACATCATTAGTCTTGAACTGACTTGTTTGGTGTGCGCAACAGGAAATATTTTGCTTTCGGAGAAGAAGAAAAAAAAAAATAGGTTTATTTGCATTACGCTTATTAATTTGTTATTCAGTGCCTGGTAAGTTAATGTTCAAAAAATATTAATTTTTATTAGAAATGTTCTACTTTAAGTTAATGATGACTCATTTATTTCAGCCTTTTGTATTCAGCAAGTCTCTATCGAAATAAACCTAGGTTTCTATGAAAATTGAAGCTTTTGATTTTTTGTGGCCCACATCAACTTAAACCTGTTTACTTGGTCTGTATTGCCCTTTGAGTTTGACATGCTTGCTTTACACTGAGCAATAATGGCCCGGTGAAATTTTCCATATCAGTTTGTACAGACCTTCCTTATTCTTCTATAAGTGGCTGTATAGGAGTCTATCATTCATTTAACAGGCCCCTATTAACACACAGCTGCTCTTCAGCTGTTACAAACAATGGCACATGCACAGCCTTGGCACATGACATTTTGCACGAATATAAGAGTGCATCTGTTAATGCTTGGACGTGAAAGTGTTGGTCATCGGACTAGCGCATTTTATTTTTTATTTTTTTTAAATATATTTTATTTATTTTTTACAGAGAGGGGGAGAGATAGTTAGAAACATCAATGAGAGAGAATCATCCATCAGCTGCCTCTTGCACACCCCCTACTGGGGATGTGCCCGCAACCAAGGTACATGCCCTTGACTGGAATCGAACCTGGGACCTTTCAGTCCACAGGCCGAAGCTCTATCCACTGAGCCAAACCGATCTCGGCGGACTAGTCATTTAAAATGAGATATTTTGCCTACTTGCTCTCCAAGAGGGTCAGAGAAGGATGGCCTTGCAGCGGCAGCATTCACAGCTCATGAATTAGTTAACCAAACTGCGTTAACTAACGTCTGCCCTTAGCTAACGGATATTCCCTTTGTACTTCCCATTTGCTTTCCTATTGTGATGAGCATAACTGAGCACCTTCTCATGCGCTGAAGAGACATTTGGAATTCCTTGTCTTTGCCTATCTTTTGCCCATTTTTCTGCTGGTCCTGAGGAGGAACAAGGATTTTTAGAGATGCAGAAGAGGGAATAAGAAAGGGCACGCGATAATAGCCAAAGCAGGTTCCTTCCTGCTGGAAATGCCGCTGCCTCTTCTCTTCATCCGGGTCCTGCCTGCCTCATCCTTCTCGGCCTGGTAGACGTCTCCATAAAGTGTCCTCCCCATCTGCCCAGATACTTCTAGTACAGACTTAAGAGACACACATTACTTGGTTTTGGGTGTCTTTCTAAACAGAGAGGCCAACTGTCATCTTATTTTCGTCTTCATTTTTCTTCTGTCCACCTGTGGCCCCTCAGTCCAGCCCAGGGCCTGTTGAGCAGCAGCTATGTTGGGTGGGTTACCCTCCCTGAGCCCTGTCCTAGCCCCTATTTCATCTGAGCGAGACTGTGCTGACTGCAGCCCTGTGCGAGAGCATCAGTATTTGGACCACGTGAACCTTGCCTCCCCAGATGTCTGCGCTCAGAGTGGATCCCAGAAAGCCAACCCAGAGGCCAGCATGAGACCCGTGATGCCCTGGGGGAAAGATGGACTGAGCCTCAGGCTCTGCTTTTAGGAGTATGAGGTAAGATACGCGGAAAGAACTGGCAGGAAGACAGCAGGGATGTGGCTGAGTCATGTGAAGGGGAGAGACCAGGAGTGAAGACTTGAGGACGCCTGCCACACTACTGTGCCCAGAGCTGCCGTGGCTCCGGGTACCCTCTGGGAGGGCTGCCTGGGGGGTGGCCGCTGCTCTGGATTTCTGAGCCCTGGTCCGCCTCTGTGGCAGCCCACCTCCAGGACCTATGACCACCTCCCCCAGGTACTCGCCCTCCCACAGGGAATAATGCTGACTTGGGTGACTAATGGGATTCACAGAACAGATGGTGCATGACTTCCAAGCTAGAACATAACAGATGTTGCAGATCCTGCCCGTGGTGGGGAGCCAATCACCGTGCTGTGAAGACACCCAAGCGGCCTGGTGGAGGCCCATATGGGGAGGAGTGGAGGCCTCCCACTGACATCTCCAGGAGGGCGGGTCTCCCTGCCTTGGTCAAGCCTTTGGATGACTGCAGGCCTGGCTGACATCTTGACTGTGTGAAACACTGAACCAAAACCACCTCGATAAGCTGCTCCCAAATTCCTGACCCACAGAAACTGGGTGAGCAATACATGTTTGCAGCTACTAAATTTTGGAGGTAATACGTTACGCAGCAGTAGATAACTAATACACCTTCTTGGGTTTTTAAAATTCTTTTTAAAAAATATTTTTATTGATTTCAGAGAGGGAGAGAGACATGGAAACATCAATTATGAGAGAGAATCATTGATTGGTTGCCTCCTGCATTCCCCCCCCAGGGATCCTAACCCAGGCATGTGCCCTGATTCTCCCCGTGACATGGGCAGTGAGCATGATAACAGTGCCTATGGTGGTATGTCACAGACTTATCCTGAAGGTCATAATTCACGTAAAATACTCGGAACAGTGCTGTCACGTGATGAGCCCTACAATGTCAACTCTCACTCCCACAGCTACGATGATTCCCATTTTACAGACAAGGAGACGGAGGCTTGGAGATGTTCAGTAAGCCACGCCCATGCTTTTAACTGTTTCACACAAATATTTTCCAAAACGGTGTAAAGGAAGGCAAACCAAGATCCGTGGCAGTGTATTTTCTTGTAAAGATAAGGAAGAGCCGAAACTGGTTTGGCTCAGTGGATAGAGCGTAGGCCTGTGGACTGAAAGGTCCCGGGTTCGATTCCGGTCAGGGGCATGTACCTTGGTTGCGGGCACATCCCCAATAGGGGGTGTGCAAGAGGCAGCTGATCGATGATTTTCTCTCATCGATGTTTCTAACTCTCTATCCCTCTTTCTTTCTCTCTGTAAAAAAATCAATAAAATATATATTAAAAAAAAAAAGAGAGATAAGGAAGAATTCATTCACATCTGAAGATGATGATCAAATCAGTGGAGAACCTCGTCTGAAAAGTCTCCCTAAACCAGTGGTCGGCAAACTCATTCGTCCAGAGACAAATATCAATAGCATGACGATTGAAATTTCTTTTTGAGAGCCACATTTTTTTAAACTTAAACTTCTTCTAATGCCACTTCTTCAAAATAGGGTGGCCCAGGCCGTGGTATTTTGTGGAAGAGCCACACTCAAAGGGCCAAAGAGCCGCATGTGGCTCACGAGCCGCAGTTTGCCGAGCACGGCCCTAAACCAAGTTCAGCTGGATTCTGGCCACAGGTTGCTCCCTCCTCCTCTCAGAGGGTGGCTGTTCCTGGCAGAGACGCCTGCCCTCGGGGTGGGGAGAAGGGTTCACGGATGCTGTAGGAGCCGCCGTTTTGCGCGACTCACCAGGCAGTTTATAGCGCCCGTTAGCTTCACCGGGGACAGGGGAACTACCAACCACGCTGTCCGCTGATGCAAACTCCATTTGGATACAGTAATGTTTTTAAATAACCTCAAATCCAGTTACCACCGAGGATGGGGCTGGTTGAATGACCGGAGAAATATCATTCAGATAGTTCATTAACTAATTACAGAGCTCGGCACGCAGCATCCGCCGGCAGGGGATGAGTCAGGGAGCTGAGCTCACGGCCAGCGGCCGGCGGGGCTTCCGCGCTCTCCTGGCGCCGGCATCAGGAGGCGGCAATCTTTTCTTTCTTTCATTTTTTCTTTAGGTATTATATGTGTACATATCTTACCGTTGTCCCCCCGCACCCATACATGCCCTCCCTCCCAGAGTTCTGCGTCCATTGGCAGGAGGCGGCCATCTTGACTGATACGGAGGGTCTCTTCCCCTGCCTGCTGGCTCCCTGGCATGGGTGAGCAGGTGCTGCCCGAGACCCAGAAATACACCCACGCCAGGGCCACTCACAGGGCTTCTGAAAAATGCCTGAGGGTATTTTCCCACTGATTTTAGAGAGCGTGTAAGAGAAAGGGAAAGAGAGAAATAGCGATGTGAAAGGAACTCATCCATCGGCTGCCTCCTGCATGAGCCCGACCACGGCCTGGGCTGGGAGGAGCCTGCAACTGAGACATGTGCCCTTGTCAGATCAAACCAGCACCTTGGGTTCAAAGACCAGCGCTCGAGCACTGAGCCAAACCAGTTTGGTTAGGGTTTTTCCTGAACTTAATATATATATATATATATATATATATATATATATATATATATATATATATATATTATATGTTTTTGTTGATTTCAGAGAGGAAAGGAGATAGAAACATCAATGATGAAAGAGAATCATTGATTAGCTGCCTCCTGCATGCTCCATACTGAGTATGGAGCTTGCAACATGGGCATGTGCCCTGACCCTTGACTGGGAATCAAACCGTGACCTCCTAGTTCACAGGTCGATACTCAACACTGAGCCACATCGGCTGAGCCTGAACTTTTAAAATCAGTGGCAGTGGCACCCAGTCTCCTGAACAGCAAAGGTCCCCCCACAACTCCAGGTTAAAATCGGCAGACCCCCATTCCTCTCGCCATTGTTTAGGGGAAAAAACTAAAAAGCAAACTTTAAGAGAAATAAAATTGAGCCTAGCTGGCTGCAGTAGCCTATTTTTCTGTTTTCCTCCAAAGTGAGTGCCAGACATTTTGGGGCCACAGACAGGAGGAACATTTCTCAGCCGGGTACACACACCCATCCGGGTTCAGCGCAGAGATGGTTTCCTGTGATCAGCCGGAAGGACCAGGCCACAGCTAAAAGCAAATTTTCCATCCAGAAAGCTGCTCCCATCACAGCTTCTTGCAGATGAACCTCAGGTGGGCGGCAGCCATGGCACTTCTGTTAAAGCG
Source organism: Pipistrellus hanaki (assembly GCF_964339955.1). NCBI lineage: Eukaryota > Metazoa > Chordata > Mammalia > Chiroptera > Vespertilionidae > Pipistrellus > Pipistrellus hanaki. The sequence continues at coordinate 49,789,483 of NC_140516.1, read as the reverse complement.
GCCCACTGGGAGCCTTGTGAAGAGGCCGCCTGGAGGCTGGACAGTGACATACCTGCTGGAGCGCCTGCACAGGCCAGACCTCAGTGAGACTGAGCAATGCCCGGGGGCCCACTCTGAGCTCCGTCCTTAAAGACCTGGGGTCCACGTGGGGGACGGTTTCCATGTAACAGGCCAGGGGCAGGGGAGTGGGCGGCAAACCCCAGTGCAGTGAAGGCTGTGCCCAGCATGGTGTTGAGCAGGTGATGGACATTGGAGTTGGTTAAGTCAGTAGTGTGAAGAAAGGTGGGAATGGCACTTCAGGTAGAAGCAAGCCGAGACCCAAAGGTCTGAGACGTGTGTGCCTGTGTGCCTGTGTGTGTGCGTGTGCATACACACATTCCAGGCAGCTCAGGATTCAAGTGCAAGATGAGATGAGCCGGGTACACACTTGCCCGTCACATCATTCAGCATCAGGAAGTCCTCTGCGAACGGCGCTGGGGGCATATCTTCACGCCGCTAGATTTCTAGGGCATGAGCCCTCACAAGACATGCCGGGGCCAAGCACTCTCATTGCCAAGCTCCATCGTGGAGGGGAATGGGCCCAGGTGTTAGAATGAGGGTTCAGCGGGGGCAGATTGGTCTGAGGCGGCTGGGGAGCCAGAGCCGGAGCAGGAGCGGGACTTGTGGACACCGCAATCAATCCAGAAAGGTCTCGGCTCTGGCCACAGGAACAAGATTCAGGGCAGTGAGAGGGCCCGAGGCCGGTGGCCACAGGGCGACCCGAGGGCAGATTCTGCTTTGCTCAGCGTTCCTTCTGCGAAGGCAAAGATGAAGACGGCGAAGGTGAAGAGGAGCAGGCAGGGCCTGGCTCGTGGGGCAGGAACTTCGCACCATTTCATTGGCTTGTATCCTACACAGTTGGGTGAAGGGTGCCTAGTGAGGGAGGGCTGAGCGAATGAAACCTGTGACACGCGGCTGCCACCAGCCCACCCCTGGGAACCCAGAGCGGGAGTCAGCGGGAGCCAGACAGCCCTGAGTTCAAGTCCTAACCCTGTAGGTTGCTGTGGGACTTAAACTAATGTATTTCACGAAGCGCCAGATTCTCTGTTCAAATGGGGATGATGTTGCTCACGGGCTGTTGTGGGTGTCAAACCAAGTATGAGTGTGAGGTCTGGCATCACAATGAGTGTTTAATAATAATTTTCTTTTTCCAGGTGCCCAGATAAAAGGCTGCAGCCAGTGGCTAATCTTGAATTGTTCTGGCCACTTGGAGGCCCCCTTTCACGGCCCCACGGTGGCAGTGGGGTCAGCTCTTCGTCATCACACGCTTAGGAAACGGAGTGGTTGATCCTGAAGCCCCTCCCGCCGGCTTTTCCTCCCTCCTGCGCTCCCGTTTTGCTGAACTCTGCTCATGGCTGGAGCAGGTGCTGCCCGCCTCTCCAGACCAGGCTGCCAGGAGAAGGGCACCTGCTGGAAGTGACGCAACCAGCGTTTGCATTCGCTGTTCTGATGGAACTGGAGACTGAAATTCCCACTGCCCCTCTCGGTTTCAGAATCCAAGAGGGAATGATTTTAAATTATTAAGGAGTTTGTTTTTATGACAGAAGTAATGCAGATTCAAGGTTTTAAAAAATACCTCAAGGAATCCGGGACACAGGCCGGATCCTTTCCTTTTTCCTGCCTTCAGCTTCCTGACCTGCAAAGGAGCCAGCAGGGACAGCTCCCCCAGGGTGACCTGGAGATTAAACGCAGGCATTGGAAGCATACTCGGTGCAATGCCTGGCGGAGAGCAGCATCTGACGGGTTAGTGATTATCATCGCAGCCATTCCATTTCCAGAGATGACGGAGGGTCTTTTTCCAGGAACATTTCATGCTTCCAAGAAAAACACATCTGCATATCCATGCACACAGAGACGTTATACTTAATGCTCTGCAGTGTCGTTTTCAGTGAATAATCATCTTGAGCGTTTCCATATTAATGCATATTGATCGCCCACATTCTTTTTAAATAATGGGCCAGTTTTTCATTGACTGATGTCCCACAATTTATGACCAAAGGAGAGCATTTGAAATATATTATTACATATCTGTTCAGAGGTTTTATATTCTAAAACATATGCATTCATTTGAATAATTCAAACATCCTTTTCAACATTCACAAATCATAAACTTGACCCACATTGTGTGCCAACAGCACTGCCGAGAGGCAAACTGGAACCTCAAATCGGGAGCACTATGGACCAGACTAGACATACCTACCTGCTGGGTTAAAAAAACAGAGTAGGTTACTATGCTTATTCCAGATTAAACTGGAACAGAACAGAATATTAAAGGAAGTGTAGTAGTTGTTTGTTCGAGCTTTTAACGGCAATATAAAAGGATCACTGGTTTTACTATTATTTTTCTATTTGGCTTCCTGGCTCCTTGAATTCAATCAGCGTCCCGCTGTGCAGAGGTATTTTGAAGTGTGCGAGTCTTAATTGAAGTGGTAGTGCCTGAGACCAGATTAATCCCGCGAGCAACAGGGAGTCCAATTTGTGGAGGTAAATTGCTGTTGGCTCTGCATTTCAACTACTTTTGACTCCTGGGACCCATTTGAATTCTGATGGAAGGCCGGGTGCTGGGAACTGGGTTGGGCCAGAGCTGCAGCTCCTGGTTCTGCTGAGCTCTGGGTTTCCCTGGAATGTCTGGCAGGACTTCCGCTCCGGCCCCAGGGCCCTGGTTAGATAGCATCTGGCATGTGAAGTCTGCTGAACGCACCAGGCTCCGTGGTGGAAGCTGGAGAGAGGGTGGACAAGACGAGACAGGGTCCCTGTCCTGCAAGGTTCTCGATGGGGACAGACAGGCATAAGCAAAAGAAACAGCTTGCGATTGCACCCACATGGGATAAAGTGATAAATGGGGAGTGGCCGGGGACCCCACTTTCCGTTTGGTTAGGGAGGGGACTCACGAGCTGAGACTTGATAGATGAGAAGGGCCCAGCTCCAGGAAGAGGTGAGGAAGACCATTCTAGGCAAAAGGAAGAACGAAGGTGAGGCTGTGGGTGAGGAGGGCTCTGTTTGGTGAACTGAGACAATCCCCGGTGGCGGATCGGGGTGAGGAAGAGCAGGAGAAACTGTCCCAAGGGGACCCATGCTTGCGTGGCTGTAGAGACCCCAGCAGATCTGGATCTCCTTCTCACTGCCATGGGAGGCCACAGACTCTAGGCCAAACAACGATGTAGTCTGTTTCCATCTTTTCAAAAAGGTCACTTGAGTTCTCTGTGGAGAGCGCACCGAAAGGAAGGAGAACAGAGAAGGTGATGGTGGTGGAGGCAGCAGCCACAGCAGGTGTGGTTTTAAATCCTCTCCAGCAGGCCAGAGCCCACTAGAGGCTCCAGATTCCAGAACATCAAGGTTCTCCATGGATTTCCAATCAACCGGCTCACCACTCATTGAGCACTCACCCACCAGAGACAAATGTCTGGTACCATCGGGGTCAGAGGACACAGCAAGACAGACTGCGTAGAATAATAACGCGGGCTCCTGAGACTCCACTTTTTATTATTCTTATATATTCTTTTGTATGTGTTACACATGACAACATGTTTTAAAGTGGCATTTTGGCTAGGGGAAGTCAAGAACACCCAGATTCTACCTCTGGCCTGTCCCTTCTACCTAGACCAAGTTCCACGGCAGGTGCATGTACCCAGGAGGCAATGCCAGGTAACTCCAAACCTCAGTCAAGGAGGAGGCGGCTGGGCACTGCCCCTTTTCCTGGTATTGGTTGAACTATGAAACCTGTTTACAGGTTCTGAGGTCTAAGATTTACTACCCCAGAGCTCATACTTGCATATCAGATTTTGTGGCTGTGATGAAAGGGAAAGTAGGGATATACCCAGAGGTCAAGATCAAGGGAACCTCAGAACCAGGGCTGGTGCAGGTCAAAGAGGAAGGGAGGAGGGAGAAGGTCGTTAAGTGTTCAGGGAGCAGGGCTGCCCTTCCTTATTCTTGTTACTATTTCATAGGAAAGAGAGCCACACCTATCCCGAGATCCCTTTTACTCAGAGACTCTGTCCACTGGCAAATCTGGCCCACTCCAGAGAAGCTCATTAACATCAGGATGGAATCGGCTCAGGTGGGAGGAGGGCAGGAAGGGACCATGGATCCCTCTGCCTGGAGGGAACCCTCTTCAAACAGAGCACCTCCAGCTCACCATAATTTAAACCGATGCAACCTGTGGGGCTTCATGTTAATGCTTCCTTTCCCTCCGGCTCAGGAGCCTACAGTCTCCTGTGATGAAGGGCTGAAGACTCGCCCAGTCCTTTTATTTTATTTTTTTAATTTCAGAGAGGGAGAGAGAAACATCACTGATGATGAATCACTGATTGGGTGCCCCCTGCACGTCCCGAACTGGGAATCGAGCCTCCCTCCCCTCCACGGGAATCTGTGATCTCCTGGTTTATAGGCTGACACTCAGCCAGAGCCAGTCCTTTTGATCCGCATCGTCAGCCTTATTCCCAGCTGGGTGAGCGCGGCTGTCCTGGTCCTTAGGGACAGAGCTCCCTCTGCTGGCTCACTGGCTGGGCCTTCAGAACGTTAAACAGAACCCTTCCTATAGAGGTGACATCAAGTAATCATCATCATAATCTACAACACGCTGCTGATTATACAGTACAATCACCTATTGCTATAGATTAATAATGTTATACAGCAAGGGCTCTGGAATCAGCCTGGGGCCCTTATTAGCAGTGAGCTTTGGCACATTTCAATCTCCTGAGCCTCAGTCTTCTCATCTGTAAAATGGATATAATAATACTGTATCAATCGGCTCCACTTAGGAAAGCAGAATTTACACTAGTTATCTTGAATCCATAACTTTGTCTTTTCCTATTGCTACTGGCTAAAATCCACTCAATCTGTATCTCTTGCTGGACTATTGTTTTATTTTTGTGTTTTTCTTCCCTTTTAAATATATTCTTATTGATTTCAGAGAGGAAGAGATACGCCAATGATGAATCGTTGATCCGCTGCCACCTGCACGCCCCCTACTGGGAATCGAGCCCACAACCTAGGCTTGTGTCCTGACTGGGAATCAAACTGTGACCTTCTGGTTCATAGCTCGATCCTCAACCATTGAGCCACACCAGCCGGACTCTTTTTTCTTTGGTTCTTCTTGCTTGGGTTATTAAAATTATGTCCCAGAACTCTCTGAGCCTGAAATCATGCATTCCTATAATAATCCATACAACTGCTTGCATTACCTGCTACAATACACATCTGGTATACTTCTCTGCTTCATCCATACAGACGAGTCAAGGACCAAGAATAGCCAGGACACTGTAAAGCGCAGGAAGGTGGAGACTAACCTGCCAGGATTTGAACTTAGGAGGAGGAAGTTTTGCATTGGTGCAGGCACAGGGAGGTTGGCCGGTGGAATAGAACAAGGGCCCAGAAACAAAGCTCTGCCCATACGAGCTTCTGGTGTGTGACTCTGGTGACCGCGAAGGTCACTAGACCTTCCTGCAAGAGAGCCTGCTACAAGGTGTGGAGTTCGTGGGACATAATTTTAACCAGGTCTTCTCCAGGCTAGAAGACAGCAACTTAACTTCCGGTGTAGCATTCATGCAGGGACCGGCCTTCCCCCGAGACTGAGGGAGCAGGGTCCTGGGGCAGCGCCAGGTCTGCGGGGACTCCTCATGGGGCAGTCTCTGCACGGGGCTCCCCAGGGGCCTAGCCAAAGCTTTCTTAGGGCTGCCCCAAATCTGGGGCAATTCCTCAGAAACCCTCCTTCCTCCCTTCTCTTACACAAGCGTCCAGCATTCTTGCCTTCCCCCATTTCTTCCCTGGGGTGGGGGGAAACCAAACAGTTCAGCTCTGCGCCTTGGCCTCAGTGGGCCTTTGCTGTTCCCACTGACTCTCCATGGGGCTCAGCTCCCTTGTCAGGGTCTCTTGGAAGCCGCCCACGTTGAAACACACCCTCCCGCTTCATATCGACATGAGCCGCTTTGGCTACAGCTGACTCCCCTGGGGATTAGGATTCGGTGGTACCGGCAGACTGCAGCTGGCAGAGCAGGCCCTCTGTACCTTGGTAGAACCAACGCTCGAGGCACTGTTTTATATATTTATTCGTTACTCCTCACCTGGGGACATTTCCCACCATTGCTTTTCAGAGAGGGAGGGGGAGAGAGAAAAAAACACGTCCTTTTATCCACTGACTGGCATGCACGCTGTCCAGGGGGCCCGGAGCGAACCGGCAGGAATCCAACCCGAGAACCGCAGGAGCGCGGGCCCGCGCTCTAACTCGGGCCGGTTTAACCGGGCCCGCTGAGCTCGGGGCTGAAAACCGTCCTCGGTGCCACCGTCCTTCATAAGCTTCCAGAGGGGTATGAACTCCACAACGTCCTCCTAGAGATGGTCGCGGCGGAGGTAGGGGGGAGAGTACTGTGGATTGGGGGTGGGGGTGTGGGGAAGGGGGACTACAGGGCGAGCGCCGGTTTGGACGTGGCTTCCCACGTGCCCATCAAGGCTCCGTTCCGCGTCTCCAGGCCGGGTCTCTGTAAACACAGCCTTAGGTCTGGCACGTCTCTGCCCAGAGGTTATTTTTTTTTTTCACTCTAATAAGTAAATAGGGGGGTGGAGGGCATTGCCAATGCACCTTGCGCCGACTCAAGGAGTCATTTTAATGCAGGACCACTCCTTACCCTCTCCAGGGAGATCAAGGAAACCTTTAAAACCGGTAAAGCTTTTGCAAAGCGGGCGGCCTAGGCTGGGAATACCTGCTTGCGGAGGAGCGCGCCCGCAGGCCTGCGGGGCTGCGCCGGCCCTGGGCGCGGGGCGGCGGTTGGCGTCCGCGGGCCCGCCGTTCGGACCAGCGCCGGGCCGGCCCGGACACCGTGCGGAGCCAGAGCTCCGCCGGAGCCGCAGTTGAAGAAACCGCTCTCGGACTGGACGGAGGCGGAGCAGCGGCTCCGGCTGAGCCAACAGAAGAGCCTTAAAATGCCTGGAGCGCGAGGCACTCTGGGACTTGTAGTTTATGTCTGGGACGGCGTTCCCCCGCCACTGGGTTTCCCAGCCTTTTTACGTCGCCTTTTTCCTCCCCACCCGGTCCCGGCACCCCGACTTCCTGGTAGCCGCATGGCCTCGCGTACTACCGTACCCAGAAGTCTCCTCTTCGCGGCCCAGCGCGTGTCTCCGGTGGACTACAGTTCCCAGAAGCGCTTTGAAGCGCTGCCCTCTCTCATTTCCAGGACCACAATTCCCAGAGACTTCGGTTTCGCGGCGGTTCTCCTCTCACTCTTTCCTCGAGTTGGCCGGGCTCCGGCCGGCCAGGGGGGCGCACTGGGACGACGTGCTCCCTCGTGACCAGACACACGGTTTCCGCGGCGGCGGCGGCCCGTTTCCCTCCTCGCTTAGTTATCCCTCCCGCAGGCCGCCGCGGCCGGCCGGAGCTGTGACCTGGCGGGCCGCGCCTGCGCCCTGCCCCGTTTCCTGCCTGGCTGGTGGCGGCGGCCATTTTGTCCATCCTCCTCCTCCTCCTCCTCCTGCTCCTGCTCCTCCTGGTTGGAGCGCCGTGTCCGGAGCGGGCTGGGGGGAGAGAGCCCGCGAGCAGGGTTCGGTGTCCTTTCCTTGCCCCCACCCGGTGCCCGGAGCCCCCCTCCCCTTCCTCCCCGCCCCCTCCCCTCCCCGGCCCTGCCCTCCCCCTTGTCCCGGGATCGCTCCGTCGCACCCACCATGATGGAAGACGACGGGCAGCCCCGGACTCTGTGAGTACCCGAGACGAGGGGGTGCCAGGCGCCGCGAGGCCCGGGCGCCGCGGGGGGGAGCGCGGGAGCGCGGGGCCGAGGCCGGGAGGCTCCCGGCGGCGCCCTGGCCGGGGCGGCGCGGATGCGGAGTGCATTCCTCGTTTTGTCCCCTTTTCCTCGGGAAGGAAGCCCTCCCTTCCCCCATCGGTCCCTGCCCGGGGCCCGGGGCCCGCTCCGATCTCTCTGTCGCGCCCCCCTTTGCACGCCTCCCCAGGCCGGCGTCTGCCCCGCGGAGGCTGCGGGGCCGGGAGCGCGCCCGCCTTCCTTCCCCGCGCTTCAGGGTCCGGGGCTGAGCCAGGCGCCGTCTGTCCCCGCGGGGGCCGGGCCTGGCGGGGGTGGGACCGGGGGTGGGGCCGGGAGGGATGGGCACCCGCGCCCTCCGGGCCCCGGGCTCCGGCTGCTCCCCCGGCGGAAGCCGGGCCCTCGCGGCGCCGAGCCCCTGCCCGCGCCCGGCCCCACGTGCCCCCGCCCCCGCGGCGGGAACTGGCCGCCCGGCGCCCGCTACTCGGGAAGCGCGGAGGGAGGGTGCCTCCCGGCCCCGGAGCATCTCGCCCTCCTTGGACCACGAAGTTTGCTCTGCGCGCTGCCTTCGCTCCGCTGACAGCCAGCCAGCTGGCCGGCTGCTTTTGTCCTGTGGGTGCCCCCCCTGCTTCTCTGTCCAGACCCTCAGGGTTGGATAAAAAAAAAAAGATGCATTTTATCCACCACTCGTTGTGTGTCCTTCAACGCTCCTCCTCCCCGCTCGCTGTGGCTTTCTTACCTGCAGCCCAACCTAATGAATGAGTTCACCTCCCAGCCGCTCGCTGGAGTTTCTTGCCTTCGGAAGAGTGATGACTCAGCACTCGCATTCCCGTCTGGATCGTGAGGCACTCCTTCCTTTTTCCTGCATTAAAAAAAGAAGAAAAAAGTCGAGTAGTTTCTGATGACATGTTTTAAGTTTGGGCACTTTGGGTTTTCCCAGCCTCTCGAAGCTCCGCGCCTGCCTGCGGTCCCAGGAGCCAGGTTGCTGCTGTTTTTCCTCTCGCCTCTGCCCTGTGGTGCTGATAGGGTCAGAGTTCGCCTGGCTCTGCTGTTCGAGGGCAGATTGCTTTTGGGGGAATGGATGCAGGCGGGTAGGTCCTCAGGAGGCTTGACAAGCTTCTCATCTCTTGGGTCTTAAACTGGCTCAGGGAGGCGGATGGATGCCTGTACCATATTGATACGGGCTTGATTGTTCGTTTGTTTTGAGGGGGCCTCGCACTTTTTCATTCCTGATTTTTCTCCTCACTAAAGTATCTGCCATCCTGTTTTGAGAATTTGAGGCCAGCTTAAGCACCAGATGTTTGAATGGAAAGCCTGCTTAGCGAAACTTTTCTATTTGTTTTGTTCCGTCTTCCATCTTGGCCTTCTTCTCCCAGAAAGGGAATTGGGACAAGCTTGAAATTTGTTAACATCTGTTGAAGCCAAGGCTTGATATTTAGTTAGTGTGTGTTTTGATGGAAGCATCTGGGAAAGCTGGGTTTGGAGCCAGCTAGCGCGTGTTTAACAAAAAGTAACATTGTAATGCCCTGGCTGGGAAAGGTCTCCAGTTCCGTTTTTGCAGGCCCCATCCCTGGTTAGGGTGTGCAGCAGCCTGACCTGTTTCTTTCTCACATGATGTTTTTCCCTCTCCCTTTCTCTCTCTCTCAAATAAAGACGGGTTTTTAAAAAAGGTTACATTGTATCTAAGAAACTAAGACGTCATGATTACATCATAATAGCTGCTGAATAATTGGTAAATCCTCATGGCATATTCTCATTACCTCTAACTTCCTTGTGAAGAGAAGTTCTTGTTTTTTGCCATGCTAAAAGTGTGCTGTTTCAGTACTTTTAATTCCTAGATCTCTGCATCTGTCTTGTCTTCATCTCCATCGGACCTTAGACTTTCCTCAACTGACCAGTAACGGTAAACTAACTTCTTTGTCACTTACTTCTGACCTGTACCTTCTCCAATCTCCTGTTCTTTCTCCAAAACACACTTACTTTATCTGTTTGCAGCTGTCTAAAAATGTGACATGTGCACACATAAGTAAGGAAGCGTCTTGAGCCTTGATGTACATGCTCACTCTTCTGTCTTCCTGTTTCCTCTCCCACTGTTCTCATGGGAAGGGTGTTTTTTTTTTAGACAAGGACTGCTCCATCTTCCTAGGTCTTACCCTGCAGCACTTAGTTCCCTGCCTGGACAATAAGAGGTATTCAAATATTTTACAATGATTATACTCTTGTCATTAGTATTAAGTCCTTTTTCTTTTTTTAAGTCCAATTGATTTAAAGTTATAGGCAGACTTGATTGTCATATGCACATGATGCTGTCTGTTGATTTTATATATATTTTAAAACCTTCAAATGTAAAATTTTGAAGTAAAAGCAGATGTTTCACAACGGGGATTTTTTTTTTGGATCAGATTTTAATTAAAAAAACAACAATGCATAGTAGTTTTAAGTTTATTTTACATATTACTCCTGAAAGGATTCTTTAGATACAAGTAATGTAATAAAAACTTTCAAATGTGACTGTAGAGATTGATATCTAGTAGGGTTTTATTTTGTTTGTTTATGGAGCTCTTTTTATTTTACATTGTGATCTACGGATTAGGTTTTCAAGTGGCCAGTATGTTTTAAAAGAATGTACTGTTTCCTTAAAATGCCTGTGTGTTACTAGTGAGGTTTTTTTCCTGCAGACACACACAAGCTAAGACATATGGTTCTATCATCAGAAAACAATATGGTGTTTATAGCCTAGGTAGGTCTTTAAATATTCATTACCTACAGTATTACTAATTTATTCGATGGTATTTAAAGTGGTATAGAATTGCTTTGATGTTGAGCCTAAAGTTTTTCAAATAGTTGCTTTAAAGGTCTGTTTTCTGCTGCTTTCCATTCTCATTTGACATTTATTTTGGGGTAATATGTATTGGGTAACTTGTGATTTAAAAAAGCAAACAAATGGGACTGAACTGCCTGATAGCTCCCTTGTACGACCCACATTTCAAGATGTGTTGTGGGTAGCTCTAAATGCAGTGATTTGAGCCATGGTATATCTGAATCTGCAATCAACATTAAATTATCATGGTGTTCTATTATAGTTTACTTTCTTCATCTGATACACCAAAATGAGTAGGAATTGTGGATCTGGGATTATATTATACCTTCTTATGCAGTCATCCTTTACGGCTGTCCTTCCTGATACTCAGTCGAAAGGAGGAAATAAACCAGTGATTGAGAGTATAATCTGAATAAGGGCAACAGCAGAAGGAAATACCATTAAATTCCATTGTAGTATTGACTAGCTACACCATGGATTTGCTTGTATTATGGCTGTAATTAAGCCTTTCAACTTAATATAACATCAGTGCCCCTTACGTGGTTGGTCAGTTCACCTGTCCCTTCCCTGCACTTTGCCTGCCACCTGAGATGAACAGTGACAGACTGATAATTCATTAGATGCCCATTGAAGGGTGTTGCAAAATCTCTGCTTGTATAGGAACTTTTCAAGAACAAAAGTAAAAATGTTACTTTATCAGAGAAATGTGGTTATACTATGTTATGTAAAAATGCTGGTAATTTCAGCCCTGGTAGGTCTACTCTTTCCAGAGTCAGAAAACATTCAATGGTGAAATGTGTGGTTTGTCTTTTCTCTGAAAGGCATGATGTTCTTAACTTAAAATTCTGCCCAGTGGGACAGGGGCAGCAGTTTGGCAATGTGAACTTTTGCCTACTGTGCATCTGGGAAGTTTCTATCTTAAATTGAATTTTAACCCTGATGTTAGGGATGAGGCATCATTTTCCACTTTTAATGCTTTAGCTCCTACAGTTCCTGTTCTTAGAAGATAAAATAGACCGAAGGTATGCTTTTCTTTTTCTTGAGTTAAAAATCGTTTACTCTGAGTTGACCTCTCAATACAAAATTTGAGTCATTTGTCTTTTTCTGTTATTTTATATATGATCTTTGAGTTGAAATTTTATATTTAAACACTTGGAACTTTAGTATAAATGGCCTGCTTCATAACCAGAGCAGAAAGAAGTTTGCTGCTTTACCACAGAACTTTTAGTGGAGATATTTGAAAAATAGGAAACATTTTAAAACTAGGCTTCTCTGTAAGTATTTAATGTCATTCTAAAGTCTGGCTAACATTTTTGCTCTTTGGCATCAGTGCTTGAGATGTAAGTTAATATATCTAAAGTGCCTCTAGAAATTCTCAAAATTATAACGTATTGGAATAGATTGGCTTGAAATAAAACTCGTATGAAACAGTAACAGCTTTGATTGTGACTGTTATACTGTATATATCAATAGAAGGTAATTAGTGCCTGTGCAACAAATCAAGGTTTTAAGCAGTAATACAAATGTAAAACAATTTAAGATTTGTTACATCACAATGATCATTTTGTTTTAACTTTGTTACTTGTTAGCTTCAATATGTGAAAATTAGTTTTATCCACGTCAAATCTCTTAAAAATAAGCTATCTAGCACTGTAGGTAGATGAACATAATACTTAGGAGACCAAGGTTACTGTTCACTTTCTTTATAGAGAGGTCTGCCTTGTGCACAAAGGAAATCCCATCCATGATTGCCCACAAACCCCGTATGAGTTGAAAAGGGACAGGTGGTTGCCTAGCTAACTCCTAAGGCTCTAGCCTTCGCTGCTGCTGGAAGAAGTGGGCCGATGCATGCCCTGGCTCTGGGCCTGTCTGCTGTCACTGTGAGGAAGAGGTGGTGTGGGTGACCTAAACAAGTCTGTCCCTGGGCTAGTCTTCTATTAATTAACATGGGCTTGTGTTTCGGTCTTAGAGCACATAAATGAAAGGTAGTACTCACTGCAAGGACATTCTTAGCTGAACTGGAAAGTGCCTATTCAGTCCTAATCAGATAATTTTCTTTATTACACATAACTTTACCTTTCTCAGTCTGTTTTCTCCTTTCAAAGTCTTCCATCTTAAAGCAGTTATGTATTTAGTATGATAATAGATGCAAAGCTTATTTTGGTCTCAGTACTAAGTTTCCATATGTAACATATTAGGAAAATAAAAACGTATGTCCATTTATTTTCCAGAAGAAACCGTTAATTTTTACAAATATTGTTTGCTTGGTGAGGTTCATAACAGGCAAATTGTAGGAATTATACACAGAGGACCAGAAAGACTTAGAAGTTTGACAGTTAAGCTAAATTACAATAAGTCCATGGTACAAGAAAAACCAAGGTTGTCATTTCTAGGTGATGGTGTTCTTTTTTCCTTTTAAAAATTCTTCTGTGTTTCAAACTTCTTTTTAGATAATGTTTTTTAAAATATATTTTTATTGATTTCAGAGAGGAAGGGAGAGGGAGATAGAAACATCAATGATGAGAGAGAATCATTAATTGCCTGCTTCTTGCACCCTCCACACTGGGGATTGAGCCCATAACCCAGGCAATGTGCCCTGACTGGAATCGAACTGTGACCTCCTGGTTCATAGGTTGACACTCAACCACTGAGATATGCCAGCCAGGCTGTGTTTTAAACTTCTTATACAAAATACATATATTCAATTTATAAAACAAACAAAAACTAATCCCAATCCTTTAGGCATACTCAGAAGTATACCTGTATTTGTCTTAAATTTTCTCGGAGTTTCTAAAGAAGTCTTTATATTTGCTTTATCTAGATCAGTATATATTTTGTTGATTACGATGTGTTTTAGGCTAGGAAATTTTATTATTTTACTCTGCTATTCTAAAACAAAACAAGAAGTAACAATTTTATTTAGCAAGACAAAACAGACCCATCTGATTTCTGTGTGTTTTGCTGTAATTTTAACTCTCTTTTTTGTTCATGTAATTGCTTTGATTGGAGGTCTAAGATAAACTCTTGTTATATTCCTTTATATCTAATATAAAAGGCTATTCCTTTATGATCAGGTGTTTTGATAAGTCAATAATTATGAGTATGTGTGTGTGTTTTACATTATTTTAAATTGTGTTTCATATTAAAAAGTTGTAGTTATCTTGAGATTGCTTTAAGTTTTTATTATTTTTATTCTAATGAGATGAGAAAACTATGCTTTTGGTATACACGATTATGTTCATTTGTTTTTTACAAAAGTCTTTTGAGGTGGTACATTAGTGGCCTAAGTACATTTGTTGCTTTCATAAACAAGGATTAATTTTACTTTCATAGAATCAGTCTTAATTGGAATAGCTATATGAAGTCAGGACGTTAAAATGAACTAAAAGGTGATAAGTTAAATAATAACACGAGAGCCAGGGCTGAAAGAAATTACTGATTTTTTTTCTTTTTTCTTTTTTTTTGTCCAGATACGTAGGTAACCTCTCCAGAGATGTGACGGAAGTTCTTATTCTTCAGTTATTTAGTCAGATTGGACCCTGTAAAAGCTGTAAAATGATAACGGAGGTAAGATCTTCCCAGTTCCATGTGCTGACCGTTAGCATGATGTTTAGAGATACGTGAGTTGACTAGTATTTTAAAAAACATTCTAAGTATACCTCAAGTTATTCTGATGGGGAGACTCATGTTTGTTGTATTGACATATTACTTGGAACTGGCTGACAAACTCGGTTTGGAATGGAGTTTTATTTGCAGGGACAAAGTTCCTCTCCTGTTATTCTCAAATGGTCATTCTTCATGATGTAGTTACCTTCTGGTGTTCTTCCTTGGAAAGAATTAATAAACTTACCTCAGAGTATGAAAAACTAGATGACATTTCATACAATTCAACAAGAGTGTTACTGATTTAGATAGTATACCCTTTACTACAGTTTAGGAATTGGTGTATATTTGGTTATTTGCATAGTGCGACATTTTGCACCTTGTGTGTTTTTAGTAAATACTAATAACTGAGTAGCCTATTGTAGGTAGGAATTGAAATTGTTAGCGTAATGATTTTGTTTCAACAGTTTTTAAAAAATTATTATTTACTGGGTAGCAGGTATTACGGTAAGTCCTAGGGATGTAGTGGTGAGTGAAATGGTGCAGAGCCCGTAGGTTAGAGTCTAATGAGGGAGCCAGAGGAGCTAGCAGACAATAATGATGTAGGCTAATAAACGCGATGGGAGCAGTTTCACGTGCTGTGGGAGAAGATGGAAGGTCCAGTCAGCCTTAGTCTGGAGAGGCTTCTTAGAGGTGTTAGTGTCTAGGCTGAAGCTGAAAAAGAGAGTAGTGGACACTGGCTAAAAAGGAAGTTGAGGAAGAAGGGATTCCAGGTAGAGAGGGGAATGTTGATCTGGTCTGGTAAACAGCGGAAATGCTTGAAAGGAAAAGACAGAGATCATAGCATGCTTGGAGTTTGCAGTGGAGTTGGCTAGTCACAGAGATGCTAAGAGGAGAGGAGGAGTGTTCGGTAGGGACCACAAGCTGTGCTGAGGAGTCTGTGTTATGTCCTGAGACAGGGCGAGTGTTAAAAATCTGTAAAGCAAATTTTTTTTGGTCTTTTTCCCCTGACTAATGATAATTATCAGTCTGTTCTGGTATATTATGTTTCCTCTTCTTCTTCCTATTTCTGATTATTCATTCATTATTTTCCACAAAATTTACTTTGTGCTAGGCATTATTCAAAACCGGAACTATGAAGAGAATAAAGCAGTTCTGTGATGATGATTGGAGGGTATGTGCTTTATGGGCTAGGTGATGAGGGAAGGTGTCACCTCCGAGCTGAGACAGAAGAACGAGATGGTGCCATCTACATTAAGAGCTAGAAGCAGAGTTGGTATACAAAGCCTGAGTTGGTAATGAGTTTGGTGTGTGGGTTCAATGAAAGGCCCAGGATAGCTGGAGCCTGGTGAGGGGCAGGGGAAGTGGTAGGAAGTGAGTGTGAAGAGATAGGCAGGGTTTGGCATCATGGAGGGCAGTACAGACCATGACAGAGAGCAGTGGGGTTTTAAGTAGGGTAATGTATTCTGATTTGAATTTTTAAGGTACTGTATTTGGAGAATGACTGTTATGTGGAGAATGGATTGTAGGGGCAAGAGTGGAAGAAGGGAAACCAGCTGAGTTTATTTCACTAGACTAGTTTAAGTGGTGATGTGGACTTGTTCTCTAGAGTAGAAGCCATAGAGATGGAAGTATATAAACGTGGTATATGTTTTGGAGATAGAATAACAGATTGGCTGTGGGGCGTAATGGGAAAGAAGACTTCAAGAAGGACTCTTTTTCTTTTTAAATATTTTTATTGACTTCAGAGAGGAAAGGAGAGGGGGAGAGAGACAAAAACATCAATGATGAGAGAGGATTATTGATTGGCTGCCTCCTACACGGCTCCTACTGGGGATCAAGCCCACAACCCGGGCATGTGTCCTTTGACCGCAATCGAACCTGTGACCTATCAGTCCATATGCCATTGCTCCATCCACTGAGCCAAACCGGCCAGGGCGACCCTAAGATTCTTGTTTGTGCAATTATATGGATGGTAATGCTACTTATTTGCTAAAGAGGGCATGAGTAGGGGAGGCACAGGATGGATGGGGGGGGAGGAGTGGTGGGAATCAGGAACTCTTTTTTTGGCAATGCTAAATTTAAGATGTGCACTAGACAGTTAAATTGGCATGATATGTAGGCAGTTGGATAAACTAGTTGGGTACTTGAGAGAGACCAGTGCTGATGATACCAGCTTGAGTAGTATTTGAAGCCATGGACTAGGTGACATCTAGTTCCTGAGAGTGATGTAGAGAAGAGTAGAGGGACTCCGGAGCATCTCTACACTTACGACATTTAGAGTCTGAGTTACGAAGAACTACCGGCCACACACACACACACACACACACACCCCCGTGAGAAAGCAAAAACCAAGAGAGTATAGCGGAATGTGAAGGAGAATGTTTAGAGGGTTTTTTTGGGGGTTGTCACTTGTTTTGAATTCTACTTGAAAGTCAAGATGAGGACAGAAAAGGGATCACAGAGCTGGCAGAGAGGTCACTGGTGAGTATAACGCAGAGTTTTAGTGGCTTAGTAGTTGGGTTGGAAGCCAATTGGAGCGGGTTTAGAAGAGAATGGGATGTGAAAAAGGGGAAAGAATCATTAGAAACTTTTGCAAGTCATTTAATAATGATTTAAAGTGTTTTTATAAAAACCTGCATGTACAGCCATTTGAGGGGTAGAGGGATTTTAGTGAATTTTCAAAATTTACAACTCCCTCATTTGAACTTGTAAATAGTTGTAAGTCCTTGTATTTCTCTATCTTGATCTTTATGTCATCCCACAAGAATTGATGACTACAGTCCTGGCTGGATGGCTCGGTTGGTTGGAGTGTGGGCGTTCCTTCCATACACCAAAATGGTTGTGGGTTCAATTCCTGGTCAGGGCATATGCCTAGGTTGCAGGTTTCATCCCGGTAGGGGCACATACAGGAGGCAACCGATGAATGTTTTTCTCTCACATCAGTGTTTCTCTCTCTCTTCCTCTCTAAAATCAATAAAGATTATATCCTTGGGTAAGGATTTTTTTAAAAATTGGTGACCATAGTAATTAAGACGCAGTTAATTTTTAGTGTCACTTGCCTGTGGTGTAGGTGGGAAGCTTCCAAAGGGCATGAACTCTGCTCCAAACCAGCGGTCGCCAACCTTTCGGACCGCACGGACCACCAGTGGTCTGTGGGCCACCGGTGGTCTGTGGGCCACTGGTTGGTGACCACTGCTATAGACTGGCTAGGCATTTATTTTTCTTTCGTGAATTTCATTTCGGCATGTTAAAAATCCATTCTTACTCTTAGTTTTATGTTTGTTTGTTTTTTACTTTAGGTACTATTTAGAGCTTAGCTTTCCCTGTATACTATAATAAATGCATATTACCTAGTAAATTTTTTAACACATCTGACATTTGAGATGTGGCAGAAATCAGTAGGGTCTTAGATAAAAATGTAGTGTGGTGTTAATATATCAATATGAATGTGCGTGTTTACGTACGTTGAATGGGGTCCGGCCTACTACCGCTTAGATAAGCATGCAGTCTGCGTGCATGAGTAGACGAGTTCACTGAAGTCTGTTGTTATAGCTCTACCACTGGACTTTCTGTGTTTGCTACAGTTACCAGTGCTTTCCTCAGAAGCCATAGGGCAGAAAGGTAGGACTAAAAGGAAAAACTGACTAGTTGTTTTAGCTTATTTACATTTTAAATCCTTTCTTTTCTGACCGTTACTAGTAAATATTAACTTTCTTAAAGGAGGACTTTAAGATTTGGAGTCCCCCCCCCATTTTCTTTCCCTACCTTTTAAGAGCAGTGTTCATGTTGCTAGGGCAGTAGGATTTTGTATGGGAGCCCAGTTTCCTTGTCAGTATTAATGGTCACACTTTTTCCCCTCTCAAGGAAATGCCTCTGGTTGCTTCGCCACTATTGTTTTAGACGTCTTATTTTGGATTTTTCTTCTAAAACTTTCCTGGGATGAAAAACAGTGATTGTTGAAAAGATCTTTATTTTATCTGGTATTTTTATCCTTTGTAAGTGCAAAGGAATTCCACATTTTTAATTTTTTTAGGGCATTTTACACAGTACAGTGATGACTGTTTTTAACCTTATGTAAATATATTTATACAGTGTGTAACTCCAATTTAGGTTGCAGGTTTATAAAATTTACTTCCATGTAGGTTGTGAGATGATATAATTAGGTTACTACTTTCTCACCATCTATAAACACCTATTTGCCAACTACTGTCGAGCATAATGTTGTAGAATATATATAATGTTTTTTGAGTGTTTTTGTGATATAAAATTGTAGCTTTGTCTTGAAATGTTTAGTTAAAGACATTTTTAGAAATTTTTTTCTCAATCACTAGTTTATTTTTCTGGTCTTTGATGACCAAATTCAAAAATTTATAGAATCTCTAATACATTAGAATATTTTGAAAGGAAATTCACTTTAATAGCAAGTTATAAATTTGAACTTTTTCAATATTATTCTCATTTCTTATCTATAAAAGAAATACATAATCTCATCTCATCATATGTAGAGCTAATAGGAGTAAAGTTTGTAAAGTTGGTCATTTCTGTAGTTTTGGTAGTCATGGGTTACAGTTAGTGAAGGATTCTGATGCATAAATAGAATTCATGTTGGGAATTCTGTTGGGAAAGAAGAGCAGTGGGAAGGAAGTGGTCCTTATCCATCAAATCTGAACTGAGGTTTTGTTTGGTCTAATGTAAACTTCTCCTTCATATTTACCATACTTCACTAGAATTCTGTATTTTGATTTAATGCTGATAGTCATACTTCTGTGTTGCTTTGGCAGTTCTGTTGGCGTACAACAGAATCCTGAGGTGCAAAGTCAGGTCTAGCTATAACTCTTTAAAGTGTTAGGCTTTCATAAACTTATGCAATCTCACCTGTACATTCCTAGCTATCAGTAATGTTTTTTCCTGGATTTTCTTCTCAGCAACCCGATAGCAGAAGGGTCAACTCTTCTGTTGGATTTTCTGTTTTGCAGCATACAAGCAATGACCCATATTGCTTTGTGGAATTTTATGAACACAGAGATGCAGCTGCTGCATTAGCTGCTATGAATGGGAGAAAAATTTTGGGAAAGGTAAGATAATAGAATAATGGCACCTAATGAACATATGTGTTTGCATGTCAAATTAGTTTGCATTCTTGCTTAGCAACTTTTTAAAAGAATATTCAGCTCTGCTGAGTGATGATTTTGCTTTATTCAGCCTAGTACTTTTATAAAAATTATCCTGCTTGATAAATGACTTAATAAGTGGTAAGTGTTATGCTTTTTAATGATATCCCTAATAATTGTATTAAATATAATCTTTATTTTTAGGAGGTCAAAGTAAACTGGGCAACAACACCAAGTAGCCAGAAAAAAGATACTTCCAGTAAGTACTCCTGCTGCATTTCCTCTGGAAGAGTTCTGAAATTACCCTGGCAGCATGACCAGCCTAAGTAGGGTTTTTCCCTTCCCCTCCTGTTGCCTATAAAAGGTTTAGTAGCAAAAATAAAAAAAATAAACATAAATAAAAGGTTTAGTAGCTGACTTAAGTATTTGATTACCAAA
Source organism: Pipistrellus hanaki (assembly GCF_964339955.1). Lineage (NCBI taxonomy): Eukaryota > Metazoa > Chordata > Mammalia > Chiroptera > Vespertilionidae > Pipistrellus > Pipistrellus hanaki. The sequence continues at coordinate 49,769,723 of NC_140516.1, read as the reverse complement.
TGCTTTGATTTCAGATCACTTCCATGTGTTTGTTGGGGATTTGAGTCCAGAAATTACGACAGAAGATATCAAATCAGCATTTGCCCCCTTTGGTAAAATATCGTAAGTATCATAATCAATACTATACTCAATTGTGATAGGCACAATAGTATCTGATTAACTTGTATAAGAATTAAGGTTTTCTTTTCCTAATTAGTGTGATTTTTGTTTTGTTTTTGTTTTTATTAGATGTTGAAAATGTTGTCACTTTAATGTTTTGGGGTCTTGTTTTCATCTAATCCTGTGTATAATGTGTTTAAAAATTTTAAGTGATTGTTATCTTTGAAGCAGATGTTTGGGTGGTAAAAACTATTATGAAGTCCAACTTTTTGTCAAATGTTTTCGATATTTGGTGGTTAAAGATAATGGGTTAAAATAAATGTGATTTATACTGTGTATTAAGCTTTTTATTAGTGGGGGAAAGTAGATAAATCCTGGGGTATATTGTGGTTAAATGAAAATGTATATGTTAAATTATAATGATAAATGTTATTATAGTATTAAGAAGTTTCAATGTTTGAGCCATAAATTTGGATTGTTTTCTGTTTTGTTAGTGTTTTATTCTGCTAATTAGGGCCCAAATGTGGTTTAATTTTTAACAAAGTTTATGCTCAAATTTCACTGTATGTTACTTGATCAAATATATTAGAAAACTAAAAGTGGTTATAATTCTATAAAATGTTTATCATAATTTATATTTCTGATTAAGATCTATTTGTCTTACGTATTTCCTGTAGATTTAAACAATACATTTTAGTATTACTTTACAGGAATATGTTTCAACTAAGAACAACAATATCTTTCTGTATACAATTTGTTGTTCTATAGTTTTATTTGAAAGAAATATTTAATTCTTAATTTTCTATTTTGATATTTGCTTTGCTTTTTAATCTCTAAATGTGGTAAGTAAAAATCAGTATAAAAAATAATACAGGTTGCTGTTTTTCAATCTTTATTTATACCTGAGCGCTGCAGTTTTTCTAAAGTCCAAGTCACAATTAAAAGTAATAGCATTCTGGTTATTTTGCAGAATTGCTCATAAGAATGGACAGGATCTTGAAGGCTAACTGCAAGGAACTGTGCACACTGGAACTCAGTTGTAGATTTTTTTCTCATTTCTATTTATTCTTATTATACATTTATTTATATATACATATATTTTAGTATTTACATTTTAACATTCTATATTCAGTGGAGTTCTTTATTTCCAATCATTTTAACTTACTCACTAAAATTTCTGTGTAAATTTGTTGTTTTCGTACTGGTGTGCTTAGCATTGTTGTTAGTTTTTTATTCTCCTTTCTTAAATTTCTGAAAATGTCAATTTTTCAAAATTTACAGCTGCCCAAACTCCAAAATGATGATAGAGAATTGACCAAGAAAAATAAAGAAATCTGTTAACAGGCCATGTATGCCTTTTTAATTCCTATTTTTTCCTCTTTTTCAATTTTTTAATATTTCATATATTTTGTATCACTAGGCAGAAAACATTTAACTATTTAGAGATTGCATGGTGGTAAAGTAGTTAGCATTGTTACAGTAATTTATAGAACAGTAAACCTTAGAGGACACTAGCCGATAGAATATTAGAGAAGGAAACCATTGTTCCTATTTATCTTCAGATTTGAGCATTTAGTTTAGAAAGCACAGGCTATTTGATTAGGTTGCATGTTTATTACATGTTTTTGTCCTACTGCTTTTTTCTAACAGGTAAAGAAGCGTTAGGGAGAGTTCAGGAATGACTGTAGTTAATTAGGGCTAACTGGAATTTTATTTTAAAAATGCTCACGATACAGTGTGTGTGGTTCCTTTTGGTTTTTGTTTTGAGGGTGACTCTTACTTCCCTCATTGAGCTGTGCTTCTTTTCGCAGGGACGCCCGAGTAGTTAAAGACATGGCGACTGGAAAATCCAAAGGCTATGGTTTTGTATCTTTTTATAACAAACTGGTACGTTCTTTCAATGCAAGTTCAGTTTAATACAGAATTTAGTCATTAATTAATCTGAAACTTGAATGGTCTTAGATGTTAACTGCAAACACAGCTTTTATGTAATATTGTATGTCTTAACAATAAAGCATAATTCATTTTGTCATAAGCTTGGAAATAGCTGGAAAAAGATAGCCTGATTATAAGGAAGAGTAATAAAGTTGCATTTGTGCACTGGTGAAGGTAAGATATAACTTAGAAGTAAAGCTAAAGGGTAGGACAAATGAGGTAGTCAGAATTTGGAGGGAAGTTAGACTGTATTTAGTCTTAACTTTGAAAATCTCAGTTTTAACTTCTAATAATTACTCATAATTTTGTAGCTGGGATATTAAATGAAAGTTGAAGCAGTACATCCTGACTTTTGCATGTATTCTTTTAAGAAAGAAGTACTAAAATATTTAAATATTTGCATTAACTATAACATCAGATTATAAAGTGAGCTTTGGCATCAGCATTTTAGAACAGTTTCAGCAACTTAGATTACCTGCATTTATTAAAGCAGTAAGATAAAGGGCAGGAGTCATATACTTTCTTTGCTTAGATTCATTGCATTTGTTGCAAATTCGCATTAATTCTGAGAATCCAAATTCATTTTTTATTGGCAGCCACTTTACAGCATTTTCCAACAATGCAGAAAGTTTTCTGCCTTAAATGAGTTTTTAATATGTATTGTGTTATAGTTACAATACATTGCTACTAGAATGTACATTTTCGGGGTTAGGTGATTAGAGTTTTTATATATTATTCAGTAAAAGTTACATTACAAATCATAAAATCAAAATATTAGAAAACCACTTTATCTTATGGGATTTCTGCCTTTTTATTTCATTTAATTTATTTATTTATTTTAATATATTTTATTGACTTTTTACAGAGAGGAAGGGAGAGAGATAGAGAGCTAGAAACGTCGATGAGAGAGAAATATCAATCAGCTGCCTCTTGCACATCCCCTACTTGGGGATGTGCCCGCAACCAATGTACATGCCCTTAACCAGAATCGAACCTGGGACCTTTCAGTCCGCAGACCGACGCTATACCACTGAGCCAAACCGGCTTCGGCTGCCTTTTTATTTTTTAATCAACGGGATTGTGATATTTTTCTTGCATATTTGAATTATGATAAATTTCTCTAATGCTGTCTTGGTATTTTGAAATCTATAAATAATAATAGCTTTTATGAATCACTTAATATAAATAATTTTCTTAGTATATTAGTCCAGTTTTGCTTAGGATGCTCAGGGAATTAATTTACTGATGTTTTATTGGATCCAGCATTGCCAGCATTTTCTTTCATCTTCTGGGTCTTATATACCACAATTTTCTGTTTGTAATTGCTCTTTCTCTTTTTCTCTATAGGATGCAGAAAATGCAATTGTGCATATGGGAGGTCAGTGGCTGGGTGGTCGTCAGATCAGAACCAATTGGGCCACACGCAAACCACCTGCACCTAAAAGCACACAAGAAAGTAAGCTACATCCACTCTATTAAAATGATGGTGCTTCACAAAGTCATGTATTGGTATAGTCTTAATTGGTATAGTCTTAAAACTTTGTTAGCATTGCAAGCCTCGTTTTATCTTGAATATAACTTTGGGCTTTGAGATACTATATTTGGAGCTGTGAACCATCTGATATAGATCAAATCAGAGCATGAAGAAAAATACTTTCACTTTTTCCCCCCCAAATGAGGAATATCTTAATAAAATATAGTAATCTCTCAACATTTTTGTTTTCTCTGTGCATGTAGATAACACTAAGCAGTTAAGATTTGAAGATGTAGTAAACCAGTCAAGTCCAAAAAATTGTACTGTGTACTGTGGAGGAATTGCTTCTGGGTTAACAGGTATTGTGTTTGGTTTTCTAACCCCCTTCTCTGGAGCTTCATCACTATTAGTACCAATTTTATGATAAACATGAACCTTGAATAATCTATATGTTTTTGTTTTTCAGATCAACTTATGAGACAGACATTCTCACCATTTGGACAAATCATGGAAATAAGAGTTTTTCCAGAAAAGGGCTATTCATTTGTCAGGTAAAATTCTACCTATAATATTATTACTCTTAAATTTGATTTGTTCTTTCAGTTACATTATTTGATCTCCCCCCCACCCCCCAAGTATCAGAGGTTGTTATGTTAGTATTACTTTGTAATGTAGAACTTTAAACTACCTATATAACGTACTCTACGATACCAATGCCAAATTGATACTTATAATCTAACAAGTGTGTATGTAAACTAGTACTGTGTTAAGTTCTTTAAAAAAAACTTTTTCTATTTTTCTTTCAGATTTTCAACCCACGAAAGTGCAGCCCATGCCATTGTGTCGGTGAATGGTACTACGATCGAAGGACATGTTGTTAAATGCTATTGGGGTAAAGAATCTCCTGATATGACTAAAAACTTCCAGCAGGTAATTCGATTCTTCATAGCACTGTTTAAGGTTTCTATCTTAAATATCTACATAAAAACTTTTAGAAACTGAAATTAAAAAATGAAGCATTTATCTGCTTTCACTTGATTTTTATTAATACTATTTCAAAAGTGATTATTTTGTGGTATTAACTGAATCTTAATACTTTCTTTTCACAGGTGTCACCACCCAATAAACTTAGACAATGATAAATAACAGAGTCCTATTCACATAAGGGTGCTTACTTAGTTTTTCTCTTCCTTGTCTCCCACTTTTCTTCAAATACTGTGTTTCTTACTTGTTTCCTAAAACAGTAATTTGCTTTTTCCTAGGTTGACTATAGTCAGTGGGGTCAGTGGAGCCAAGTTTATGGAAACCCACAACAGTACGGACAGTATATGGCAAATGGGTGGCAAGTACCGCCTTATGGAGTATACGGGCAACCATGGAATCAACAAGGATTTGGAGTAGAGTAAGTTTGGTTTGTTTTTTTTTCATATATTTTATTGATTTTTTACAAAGAGGAAGAGAGAGGGCTAGAGAGAGAGAATCATCGATCAGCTGCCTCTTGCACACCCCCTACTGGAGATGTGCCTGCAACCAAGGTACATGCCCTTAACCAGAATCGAACCCAGGACCTTTCAGTCCGCAGACCAACGCTCTACCACTGAGCCAAACCGGTTTCGGCAAGTTTTTTTTTTTTCTCTTCAGTATAGAAATATGGTTCTGACAAGAGCAATAAAAAGTGTGTTTTCCTAGGGAGAATCTATTTAAATTAAATTTATTGAGCTATTAAAAAACTTATGAAAAGAGATTTATGGTGCTTAAAATGTTCTTATTACCTAGGTGAAAAGGGAGGTTGGGGTAATGTTTGGTATGTCCTGCTACCTTTATAAGCAATTGGTAGAGTTTGGTTTACAGTTCTAACGTACTATTTTATCTACTTGTTTATTTTGGTGTGGAAAAGATCTTTGTCTAGATATGTTCAGAAATGTAATGATTTATACCTGTTGGCTTGAGTGAGGAGTTTCAGAGATTTATCTGATTAAAAAGCTTGCTTTTTCCCCTTATTTGATAGAGTGGGCTGGTCCCCAGAGGTCCCCTTTATTTTCACTTGTTCCTTCTTTTTTAAAAATGAACTTGTGTTTTTAAAATTTCTTGTAAATTGATATACAGTGTGCAATATACAGTAGGTAGATGATGTGTTGAATCATTTGTCATTTTAAAAAATTATTATATTTTTCTTGATTTCAGAGAGAAAAAGAGGAGACAGAAACATCAGTGATGAAAGAGAACCATTGATTGATCAGCTGCCTCCTGTATACCCCCTATTGGGGATCAAGCCTGCAACCCAGGCATATGTCCTGACCAGGGATTGAACTGTCATCTCCTGGTTCATAGGTCAACACTCAAGGACTGAGCCAAGCCAGGGGGCCATTTGTTTGTTTGTTTTCTTAATTAGTTTTGAGCTATTCTTCAGAGTAGTCATTGTGTTAAGTTGTGGCTATTTTCTTAACAATTTAAGACTAATATTGTGCCCAGCTGGTTTGGCTCAGTGGATAGAGCATTGGCCTGTAGACTGAAGGGTCCCGGGTTTGATTCTGGTCAAAGGCATATGCCTGGGTTTCGGGCTCAGTCCCCAATGGGGGGCATGCAAGCGGCAGCCAATCAGTGGTTCTCTCTCACCATTGATGTTTCTCTGTCTCCCTCTCCCTTCTCTGAAATCAATAAAAATAAAAAGACTAATATTGTAATATGTATTCTACATATGTGGCTGGCTATGTATCAGTTATTTCTTTGCTCTTTGTTGTAGGTTTGATTCTTTGTTGTCTATTCTGTGATTTAGCTCTGCTTGGTTTTTGTAAAAATGTACAGATGATTTTTCCTTGTGTTTGCTGAAGTGTTTGTTTTTTCTTCTCTTTCAAGTCAATCACCTTCTGCTGCCTGGATGGGTGGATTTGGTGCTCAGCCTCCCCAAGGACAAGCTCCTCCCCCTGTAATACCTCCTCCTAACCAAGCTGGATATGGTATGGCAAGTTACCAAACGCAGTGAGCTGGGACTCTAAACAAAATTGTAATTCATAATAGCTTCAGTTTCCTGTGACACTCTGAAGACATGGAAGTAGACATCGGAAAACGGAAATATTTATTTTAAAAATGGAAATGTTTGGAACCTTTAGCACAGCTTTGCTTTGGTGAAGGACACATGTCTTCTAGTTCTGCCTTTTTAAGTTTTTGTTCATGATGGATATGAACATGATTTTTCTTTGTGTACAAAAACTAAAATAAAGTCAATAAAGACAATTCTGACTACAAATTTTATAGGAGAAATGGGTAATACATTTTGATTACTAGATACTATTCCATTTTTACCTTGCTATTCAGTATTTTAACTCACTGTTTTTAAAAGAGGAGAAAAAAGGGAGGATCGTGAAAAACTGGGAATCACACATAAGTTCATCCTGAATCCTGACATTACCTTCCCCCACTCTGAGGTGGACCACATTCGAAGTCAGCAGGAAAACAGTGTGATGTTGAGAAGAAATGCATGGTTTTGGAGTCGCTTTGGAGGAAATATTTACTTTATGCTTAAAGAAACCTGAAGCCAGACTGATAAAGAAATTTTGCAACCTAAATAAGGAACAGCATTGCCTGAGTTACTTGAGCAAATGTTGGTGATCCACATTAAGACATATTTTTAAGACTTTAAAAAGTGTTGATTATTAAAACTGTAGTAAATTACATTTCACTTTTGGGGGAAAATTCCAAGTATGGTGTTTGTATTAAAGTCAGACAGTCATACTTGTGCTTTTACATGAAGTTTAAATGATATACATTGTAAATATTAACTACAGTGTTTAAAAAGCATGCTTCAACATAGAAGTAGCAATGTAATTATTTGAAGTAACAACACACTCCACTGCATTGAATGCAATGGATTGATAAGAATGTTTAAGACTGACATTTCCAAGGTTGGCTACTATGTAAAATTAAAATTATACAAATTACTATACAGAAAAAGCCTTAATTTTAATTTCATATAAATCTTTGATGCAGAAATACATTTTAAAATGTCATTGCAGATTAGATTTTTTTTTTGCCTTTTCCCTTTGCTTTACATCACTTGGTATGTAAACACCTTGATTAAAACCTTGTAAGCCATTTCAAGGTTCCTATAAATTGTAAAATACAAGTGTTTTTTAAAAAATCTTTGGGTGTTTTTTAAATAAGATATATTTTGCCCGATAATTTTTTAAACAAGATTGCTAAAACATCTTATTTAGACAGTTCGTTGTACCAATTTATGATCGGCTCTTTGCTTTGACTAGCGTACAGAGTTGTGACTCTCCTTTTGGTTCCTTTGTTCTCCTGTGTGGCTAGTGTGCCGGGGAGGAAAGCCTGAACAGAGGCTGGGCTGTGTGAGTGCAGTTTGCAAAAGAATTAGTAGGTGGAGAAGATTGAGGTTTGTTTCGGAGGCATTTTTCGGGCTATGTGGATAAAATCTGCCTCGAACTTTTATCATAAGGAATGTAAAAGGGATAAAATCCTCTGTATTTGAATTTTGACAGCTAGGGGGTGCAAATGTTTAGGCAATATATTTGAAATGTTTTGAGGCCTGGACACCAAAATGAGAAAAGCCTTTATAGTTTAGTAAGTTGCAACTAATATCCACAGATTATTATTGAAACTTTTGAAATCTTACAATTAGCTTTGAAATAATGATGGTTTTATAAATTGGTAACCACAATAATTTTGGTATTATTTCCCTTTCTCCCCTATTTAGAAATATAGCCAAATGTTACTATACCTGAAAATTCAGAGTCTGAAGTTCATCTTTGGGCCAATTTTTATAGTCATCTGTTATATTCTTCTATTACAAAATTTACCCTTATTTCTTTTGCTCATGGTGTCTTTGGGGGATGTTATGGAAAAGTTATTTTACATTTTATAAGAGAACACTCAAATACAAATTATATCAATTATGCCTCCTAATAAAAAATTTCTTGAATATATGTGAAACTTGAACAATTAAAGACTTAAAAATATATTGATAAAAGCCTATTAAATTCTCAGTTTGCCTTTTTTGGTCTGCTAGTAAATCAATTAGCTTATTGCGATAACAGCTAAAATATAGCTGCAGTATTTCCTAGTTGTATATTCTATGAATTAATAAAAGTATAAGGACTAATTAATTATATTGCCATAGAAAACACATGACTGAAGTGTCCTTCGTCTTAATCGGAAAGAGAACGAGAGTTCATGATCAGCTCAGTTAGTGGAAGTTATTTCATAGTAAGTTTTTTAAATATCCAAACAAAATGCACTATCTTAGAATAAAACTGTCCAGCTAACACCGGCCATAACTAAATGAAATCAGTGCTATTTTCATCCAATTTAAGCCTAAGAATCGTTGCCTTTTCCATGTTCATTAGAAACGGCAGCACAGATTCTTGGGCATGCAATGAAAGTTTTTTATTTTGAGGTTGATTTTGGTGATGTGTTTTTGACTGCCATCTTTGCTCTAATCCCTACTAGTTATTTCCCCCATGGCATTCCCACTTGGTTTTTATGTCTGCTGGCAGTAACAGGCTAAAACGACTGGCCAACTTAAGCCAAAGCTGTAATCCACAGTTGAAGTAAGTCTTTCAATAAAGACTACACTCATCATAATAAGTGGCCTTTTCTTGTTTATTATATAATCCAGGTTGCCATGAAATAAGCAATTTTCCTGTAATTTGTTAGTGAAGTGTGTGGAATGTATAGACATTCCACTCCCGTTTCTGTGTTCTATGGAAGTGTTAGGAGTCCATTAGCTTTGTTGAATTAAATCTTAATCTCTGGATATGGAGGAGCAGAAATTTGCATCCTTCTAAAAATGTATGCTCTGTTCAGTATTAATACAGTAAAGTCTCATTAATTTAGAGTCCACAATGATGGAAACCGTTATTTTACAGGTCTAGGTGGAACTTTGGTGTTAAAGATTGCATTTAGACAAAAACTAAGAATTTAGTAAGTTATCCAGACACTTCAGCTGGTATGGCCAACTTAAATCTTACCTACTGTAGTCAGCATTTGGGCTTCCACTTAATATATTAACTATTGAACTTTATAAGGAGACTTTGCATTCTAGTATGCATTGAAAGATAAACAATATTTTTACTAGTTTAAGCCTTAAGTGGTCTAAATGAGCAGGTTTTCTTCTATTGTATAGTGATAAAATGTCCTACTTAATTGTGTTCAAACAGGTTAATGCGAATTAAGAGTGCCATCTATGCTATTTTTAAACAAGAAAATAAAGTGAATAATTATGACTTTTAAGAACTGTATTATTCCCAAGTATAGTTAGTTTGGTATTTAAATGCTATATTAATATGAAATATTGGCTACTTAAATTGGGTCTGTTTTGAAACTTAAGTGATAGGCTAGAAACTAATTCACAAGGTAATTTGTAAATATTTCTTAGGGGCAAAAATGACTTGGTTTTAGAATTGACTAAATGTGAAGGAAGTTTGATTTATATATAGGAAGTAGAGAGAAGGGGGAATATATATACCGGTATTTGGATTTTTAAAAATTTAAGGCAAAGGAAAGGGGGCACTTATAATAATTTACCCTTTTGTCAACTTAGGTTTTTGAGGGAAGAGAGGGTAATCCACATAATATTCATAGTTTGTTTTTTAAACAAGAATGTCACTTAGAGTAACAGCTGATTAAAGGTGTGTATATAATGACTTCCTTAATGTACCAAATCAGTTGTAATACATAAGCTATATTTTTTTACTTTTCCAAATTGCTGCATTAAAAAAAAAGTTTATTACTTTATAAAGTTAGTTGCCTTTACCTTAGTTTCTTACTTTTTTTTATTTTTTTTTTAAGATTTCTAAAATTGATTTTGAGAGAGGGAAGGACAGAGAGAGAAACATCGATAGAGCAGAACATGGATCTGCTGCCTCCTATTCACCCTGCATTGGGGATCGAGCCTGCAACCCAGGCATGTGCCCTAACCAGGAATCAAACAGGTGCACAGATGACTGACTGAGAGGTTCCTGTGGAAAAGTGACCCATATCTTGAAGTTGGCTTGGTAAAGGAAAGCCAGAATGATTGCATGTTGAAAAACCATCTCTGGGCACATGTTGGTTTTACAGCTGCGTTTAGCTTTTCTGTGTTTTGACTCTGCTTCGTTCTTGTGAACTGACTGGTTTGCAGAGAGCCTGGTTAGCGGGTGGTACTGCAGAATTGCATTTTTGAGGTAAACCAGACTTGGCTGTATACCATACTTGCCTGCCCAACTATGATGTTTTTGGTTTGTTTCCTGTTCATACATCTTTCCCCCCCAAAATAATGGTCTATCAATGAAGAGAAGTCCAGCACCTTCTGTGTAAAATGTAGCCATATCCAACTGTGTCTGTTCTAAGAACTGATACTAATGGTGTATAAATTTCAGATTTTCAGTCAGTTACTGGTTGAATTATGAGTTGGGACTATTCAAGTCATTAGTTTAATATGATTACCTTTGCTCATAAAAGTAAATATATGTCAGCTAAACAAAATTGAGAATGCCCGTTTAATAAATTTTAGTTTGCTTCGTTTTGAAAAGGACTAAACTTGCAAAAGCATTTTTAGCTAGTTTACTTTAGCTGGGTTACATGCTAGCATATGGCCCCTTCTCCTTCTGGGGAGAAGGTCTTGATTCCGAAGTGTTAAAACGGGGACAGACAGTCCTGGGCAGGTGAAGTAAACCATGCCTGGCAATCAGGGCTTGGATGTTGATATTTAATAGATTAGTTTAAGACCACACACATTTTATCAAGACCATTAGGAGACTTCCTGTTTTTGAAAATAAAATATTACTTTTTTGTCCTACAGGCCCTGATCATTTTTATTTAATTTTCTTAAGGTGTGTTTTTACTAGTCTATCTACTTGTATATTAGAATGTTGGCCAACAGCTGCTATTAAAATACTGCCTTTGAGCATTTTCAGGAAAATAATGGGATTGGGATATCTGTCAAAATCCACATTTTGTTTATTAAAACGAAGCACCTATTTTTAAAAATGGATGGCCGTTCCCAGGTTGCTTTGCTACTTTTATGTCTTTGGCTATGTCAGTCTCCCTCTCTCGAATGTAAGCTCCAGGGGGGCAGGGACTTCTTTTTGATAACCGTTCGAACCCTAGGCCTTACATGAATGGTACTTGGCACATGGTGGATGTGATAACTGTTCGAACCCTAGGCCTTCAATGAATGGTACTTAGCACGTGGTAGATGTTCAGTAAATGCTGCCTGCATGAGTGTAATTGAGGAAGGAAAGGTAAACGTGTAGTCTCTCTTGGGAAACAAGAACACCACTTGGTGGTCTACTTGAGTAGAGCTTGATTGGAGTCAGCTGGGTGCTTGCTGAGACGCAGATTCTGAGGCTGCACAGTTGTGGTTGAAGGTAATCTGAAACGTCGTTAGCAGGGGTTCCTTTTTTCCTCTTCTGGCTCTTGTCGGGAAGAAAATCCTGTTGATCCTGGTCACACATTTTCCAGAAAAACTAGTTTTTGGAGTTCGTGATCTCTGTGATTGCTACTCAGTCTAGTTTGTCAATCGTCTTTCAAAGGGTCTCTGAGCGCACCGCGTGGGGAACGTAGCTGCCCCTGCACAGCGCTTCGGGAGTGGGTGGTGCTGGGCCGTGGTGCTGGCTAGTCTGGGGGGAGTCATTTTTTAGGAAGAGGGGCTACCAGCAAGGCAGAACTGGGTTCCTGGACAGGCAGCATCTGAGTATAACAGGCTTGGAACTAGCCATGGGAAGTGACAGTTAAGACTCAATGTGATAACTGAAGTGGCATTTATACTTATGGCACATAGACATCACAGGTCTGTGTGTTTCAGCATCTTTGCTGACTGTTTAGAAGGAAATTTCTTGTTTAAGTGAGAATAAGAATAGAAGGACATTTCTTAAGTGACGTAAGACAACTTATAAAAGACTTGAAGCAGCAGATAATCTGAACTGTTGATCTTCCACAGTCTGGTACCCCCGTGTGAGCGCACAATTTACACAGTGTGTTATTTCAAGTGTACTTTCCTATCTATGAAGAAGGGTACATGTTTACTGAAGACCTTATTTTTCTATGCGCTTAGTTTGGTTGGATCTTAAGTGTGCCCTGAATCTAGTTGTGCTGTCAAATGCAAAAGTTCAATTCACATTAATGTATCTGGAAATTACTTGCATTTACTCTCAAGAATTTATAACCGTTTTCAAATCTATTGTCTCTTTCCAGCAAATGCTTAGTAATTTTGACATTAAGTCTGGTGGTGATTTTGTTTGACTTATTAGACTGCAAAAGCAGAAACAACAAAATCATGTCACTGTAGATCTTGTCTTCACCTGCTCCCTATCCTTACCTAAGTCTGAACTACCATCTTCCATCCAAACGAACTACTGCAATCGCCTTCTGCCTGGTCTGAGGAGTTTAGAACGTGACCCAGAAAACCACACATGTGCACAGCCCAGAATGTTCACAAAGTGGACGCATCTGTGTCGTGGCACCAAGACTGGGAAACAGGACCTTGCTGGCAAAGACCTTCATGCTCTTTTCTAGTCTAATCTCCGCTCTTTCTCTAAGATAATCACCCTTTGGTGATTTCTATGACCATAGATTAGTTTGCTTATTTTTAACATAAATGTGGAATTCAGCAGCATACTATACATTTTTATCCAAAAGAAAAATGATAACCAGAAAATAGTGTTGACGAGGCTATGGAGAAATTAGAACTCTTGTGTACTGTTGGTGGGATTGTTAAATGGTGCTATTGTTGTGAAAGACAATATGGAAGTTCTTAAAAGAATTAAAAACAGAATCACCATATGATTCAGCAATTGTACTTCTGGGTGCATACACAAAAGAACTGAAGGCAGATATATGAAGAGACCCAAACCCATATTTATAGCAGCATTACAATAGCCAAGAGGTAGAAGAACTCATGTCCACTGACAGATAAACTAAATGTATAGGCATACGATAGATGATTATTCAGCCTTTAAAGGAAGGACATTCTGACACACCTTCAACCTGGATGAACCTTGAAGACATTAAGCGACGTGAAATAAGGCAGTCACAGACAAATGCCCGTGCGGTTCCACTTGCACAAGGTATCTAAAGCAGTCAGATTTCTAAGAAAGTAGAGTAGAGGTCGTTAGGGGCTGAGGGGGATGGAAAGGGGATTGTTTAATGGGCACAGTTTTAGATTTGCAAGATGAAAATGTTCTGGAATCTGGATCACAGCAATGTGAGTACGTATCCTACTGACTGAACACTTAACTGTGGCGAAGGTGGCCTGCCATGGCTCCGCTGGGCTCCGTCCCTGCGGGAGAGGCTGCTGGTGCAATGCTTGCTTTGATTCCCGTCAGGGCACATGCCCAGGTTGCAGACTTGGTCTGTTTCTTCTCCCTCTCTCAAATATCAATAAATTACTTTTACAAAGTTGAATGGCGAAGATGGTCAATTTTCTGTTGTGTATTTCCAGCACAGTGAGGACTATCATTTTTAACTTATACGTCACATTGGAAATGAACAGGGGAATCACCTCTGCTTGGTCCTAGATACTATTCCTTTCAGGTGTCACCCTTCCCCAAATTTCATTGCCTTACGGTGATTTTAATCCAGCACATATATATATATATATATATATATATATATATATATATATATATATATATATATTGGTAATAAAGGTTAAACTTTATTTTTATTATTAGTGACAGAAAATGGCAAAGGCCAATGATGACCATATTAATTCGCTTGGGCTGCCATGACAAAATGCCACAGCCTGGGTGGCTTAGACACTTCTCCAAAGTGGCAAAGACACTTCACATGACCACGAGACATGTGGAAAAATGCTCAAAGTCACTCTGGTCATCAGAGAGATGCAATTTAAAACGACAGTGAGGTATCACTTCACACTTGTTAGAATGGCTATCAACAAATCAGTAAATGACAAGTGTTGGTGAGGATGTGGAGAAAAGGGAATCCTCGTACACTGCTGGTGGGAATGCAGACTGGTGCAGCCATTATGGAGCCCGGCTGATGTAGTTCAGTGGTTGAGCATTAACCCAGGAACCAATAAGTCACAGGTTCAATTCCTGAGCAGGGCACATGCCTGGCTTGCAGGCTCGATCCCCAGTAGGAGGCAGCTAATTGATGATGTTTCTCATCCATTTTTCTATCTCTCTATCCCTCTCCCTTCCTCTCTAAAAATGAACAAAAACATATAAAAAACATATAAAAAAAGTTTCCTCAAAAGATTAAATATGGAACTGCCTTTTGACCCAGTGATCCCTAGGTCAAACATCTAAATAGAAATAGAAATATATCCTAAGAAACCGGAAACACCAATCAGAAAGAATGTATGTGTCCCTATGTTCATGGCAGCACACTTTACAATAGCTAAGATCTGGAAACAGCCCAGGTGCCCATGAGTAGATGAACAGATAGAAAAGTTGTGGTACATTTACAACATGGAATACTACGCAGCAGTAAAAAGAAGGATCTCTTCCCCTGTGAGACAGCATGGAGAGACCTAGAGAGTACTATGTTAAGTGAAATAAGCCAGTCAGAGAAAGACAAGTATCACATGATCTCACTCATATGTGGAATCTAATGAGCAAAATAAAACTGATGAACAAAATAGATCCAGAGACACAGAAGCATAGAACAGACTGCGGAATCTTAGAGGGAAGGCAGAGGTGGGAAGAGATCAACCAAAGAGCTTGCATGCATAGATGCATAACCCATGGACACAGACAGTGGGGTGGGGAAGGCCTGGGGTGGGGGGTGAGCGGGTTAGAAGGGGACAGAGGGGGGAGAAGGGACATATGTAATACTTTCAACAATAAAGATGTAATTTTTAAAAATGGCCACCTTCTCACCACATCCTCACAGTGTCCTCTGTGCATGCACAGTCCTGGCGTCTCTAATCTGGCATTTTTAATCTAAAGGCCCATAAGTATCAGATATGAAGAAGCAGATCAGCAACACTGGGAGATCCTACATGCCTGTGAAATGTAGCAGGTTACCGACTGTTCCCCAAGGGTCACAGATCCATTTAGCCTATAAAGTTAGGAACTGGGTGTGAGCACTTGGAGAATTTACTGCCATTCCTGTGAAGGGTGAAAAAGCTTTCTGGGGACCCTGACTGATGAAGGTTGGGGGTAGCGGCCTCTGAGAGCAGCTGGAAAGACTGAGGTTGATTTTACCTGCATCTATAAATCCCTTCAAAGTATGGACGAGATCCAGAAGAGCCCTTGATAGCCCATTATGCAAATGCGTGGGATTGATGTTTAAGGGAAGTCTTGGCATTTATGCCTGGAAGCATATGGCAGGAAGCACTGCTAATGGACCTCCCGTCTCCATCAGCAGAGAGCCTCTGATGGTCCTGAGAACCAGAAATTCCTCTTTAGGGAGACATCTTTGGGCTTCAGACGTTGGAGCTGACGATGGCCAGGTCTCTGGAATGAATGCCTGCTCCAGCGAGATGGGAGTTGTGCAGACTGTCTGCCTCTCCAGTGCATCTGTCCAGCTGCTGTGCCAACCACTTTCCCGGCTTTTCGGCTTGCTTGCAAACTCATTTAAATATGTGTATGTATATATGCATACATGTGCAGGCACATGTATGCATATATACATACAGGCATGTTTTATATTCATATAAACATGCAGGCACGTACGTTGATTCATATGTGCATACACACTTTTTTTACTATAAGTATCTTCAAAATCTGAGTTATGGCTTTGTATATTATTTTAGCTTTTTTTTTTTTTTTTAAATGCCTTTATGGTACAAAACTTTGCATGTAATATTCCTTTAACACCCGACAAAAATATCAAACTTGTGAGCTGAGCCAAAGTACGTTTTCTGAGAATTTGGTCAATGTATATCTAGGAAACAGACTTTTAGGAAATTCTCCACCTGGCTACAATTCAAGCAAGAATGCAATGCTCTGCAGTCCCTGCATTTTTGTCAGATGATTTTTTAAAATACGTTTACCACCTTTTCCCACATATTTTCTACAACCACAAGTGAAAACAGACATAAAATAGCTTTTAGGCGTGATGTGATGGCTGAGTAGAAGGTAGCTGGAAATCAGAAATGGGAACATTTTGATAAATGATCTCTCTTTTCAATATTGCTTTCTATGTCTCAGTTGGGTTTTATGATTTTAAGAAGCATTTTAGAGTTTTGGAGGTTAGTTTTAGAAGCATAGATGAATAACCATAAGACTTTTAATAAAAACCATTAAATTTTTATCATTTTAAATATGAATTAAAAACAATTTATATTTTTAATTGAATTCTGTCTTATACAGTGATTAGTTCACAAAATGTCTATTCTTTTTAATAAATGGTGATGGAAATTTGTAAGTATTACATGATGGTCATAAGTTTTAGTCACGTAACCTATTGCCTTTATAAAGTGAATCTTTTAATCATGTCACATATGACGGCTTTCCAAAGTGGTTGTGCCACTTTCGATTCCCACCAGCAGTGTGCTCTTGGTACGCAGCAGGGATATTGTCTACGTGTTGAGATTTCATGCTGGTGTAGGTCTGTCACTGTGCCTACTACTTGAGCTCTTTCCGTCTGGAGATGTGCTCCTCAATCTGGGCGATTTTCTTGAATTACATCTTTGGTTTCCTCTCCAGTTTTCTCTGTAATGCCTTTCTGGAACACGCAAGTATGACCACATGCTGATAGAATGGATGTGCCTTGCTCAGCAGGAATCGCCATATAATCTAAAAATGCATAAAGGTTTCCGTTTTGGGCGTATCTTCACGGATGCAGCACGGCACAGGATGGAGTGCTATCCCGGGAAGACCGCCTGCTGACGACCTGACCCAGGAAACCGAGCACCAGCCCTGGCCTGTCCTCCCAAATGCTACCTGGGCCTCCAGCTCCTGACCTGCAGCGGAGTAGCTGACTCGGAAGATCCCTGCGCTGGGATACGGCCCGAGTGTGCGACTTGAAATACAAGGTGGGAAAAGCAGGCATCTGCTTGCCTTTCCCAGAGGAAAGTCAGAGTTTAAAGAGAGCAAAACTGATGTAGAAACGAGAGCTTAAATATTTATAGATTAGACCCAGCAGAGATTTTGACCAGTTTCCAACTACCGAATCCCCCGCTCCTGATTTAAAGGTATAAACATTGCAGAAATTTTGCCAAACAGGAAAATATAATGAAAATTAAACTCACCTGTTATCCCATCATCTAGAGATAAAAATGCACGAATACCTCCTCGGAGATGCTGTGGATGGGATCCAGACCACTGCAATAAAGTGAGTATTGCAATAAAGTGAGTCCTGCAATAAAGCGAGTCATAATCTTTTTGCTGGTAGAGGGTCTTGCCTTCTATTTGTAAAAAGTACAACTTCTGTGAGGCACCATAAAGCATAATAAAATGTATGCCTTATTAGCAACAATTGGCATAGTTTCCTACTGTATTTAGTAACATTTGGCATTTTCTCTTCTCCATGATGGAAAATTTTCTCTATATTTGTATCCTGCTTTTTTTTTTTTTCTCCCAATGAAAGCTTCATGATATGTATGTTCCTACATCACCAAATATTCTTTACACAGTTCTTACAACTGTTCGATATTCCATCATAGGGATACTAGAGGCCTGGTGCACAAAATTTGCGTGGGGAAGGGGAAGTCGCCTTAGTCCAGCCTGCACCCTCTCCAATCTGGACCCCTTAGGGGATGTCCAACTGCTGGGGATTGGGACTAAACTGGCAGTTGGACATCCCTCTCACAATCCTGAACCTCTGGCTCCTAATTGCTTACCTGCCTGCCTGCCTGGTCACCCCTAACTGCCCTTCTCTGCCGGCCTGATCACCCTTCACTGCCTCTGTGTGCCGACCTGATTGCCCCTCTGCTCCCCCCCACTGGCCTGGTCACCTCTTACTGCACGTCGTCCCGCCCCCCCCCAGCCTGGTTACCCTGACTGCTCCCACTGCTGGCCTGGTTGCCCCACACAGCCTGCTTGTTCAGTCGCTTGTTCAGCCTGCTTGTTCTCACTAACCCCCCTGCCAGTCTGATCATAGGCAGCCATCTTGTGAGGGTGTGAGGGTTAATTTGCATATTACCTCTTTATTATATAGGATACTACTGTAACTTCGTCATTCCATTAATGGGCATTAATAACTACCATAAATACACTGATAAAAGAAGAGTTGTGATGTTCAACTTTGCACATGAGTCTTTGCATCTTTTCTCTCCTTGGCATAACCATTTGTGGAATTATCCACTGGTCCAATGGGTATATAAACATTCTGAAGGCTCTTACATTTGTTACCAAGAGCGCATCTTGACACTCCAGCCTCTCTTGCCTTCCAGAGAAGTCCTAACAGTTTACTTGCCTCTCTTCATTCTGCTTGGCGATCGCATCACTACTACTAACCCTGCCAACTTTCGATAGTTTCTTTTTTAAAAATGTCTCTTTTTACTGTGTATAGGCGAAAGTTTGTTATTTGTTGAGACAACATTGTAGGGGGTGTAATTGAGATTGGAGTACATTTTTGTGTGCCTACATGTGCTGGGCACTGTGCCACATGCTCTGTTTATTGCTTGTGAATGCCACACCCTTGAATGTGGGTGGCAGCCTTCTCTTGTCCAATCCCAGGGGGCTGTGTTAAGGGACACATAGCTGGTCTGCTATGTGGCCAGGATGGGTACCTGGATCGCTCGACTCAAATACAATTTCCTTACCTATTTTACTATATCTCACCTGCCTCAAATGGCCTAGCATATTCTTTGTTAAGAGATTCTAAAATATATGTTCAGAGACTCTGTGGTAGTATTTGCAGCTTACCAGTATTTTAAAATTCCTGAGTAGGATAAAAAAATATGAAACTCTAAGGTCAATCAATAATCACTTGGACATTCTGCTTTACTATAACATCCTGGCCTCTTGCTCCCTGCTTGGTCTGAACGAAGGCTGCTCAACCAGAGGGGGAACAGCAGGGGCAGGAAGGGGCCAACGTGCTGTCCTCTTTTGCCCAGAGGACTCCCAGGGTTGGCGAAGGGCTGAGACGATCCACAGAACGTGGACGATGCTGCGCGGATGGCAGGCGCCGCAGCCGCGTGCAAACCGCAGGTGGCGCTGATGGCTGCAGCTGGACCGGGTGGCTCGGCGCCTGTCCTCCATCCCGCCACCTGCGGAGCCGGCTCTGAGGTCCTCACCCACAAAACAAGACACGAGCGATTTCAGGACGGACTTTTCTGTCCTGAAGCAAAGTTTAAACTGTGTGTTTTAAACCTTTACCAGAGTGCGTACTGATACACTCACAGGACAGCAAGGGAAATCTGAAGCTGTTCTGTTTTCACTGTATTTCCGACAGTCCTGGCCACCTTCTGAGCTGGGGAGCACTCACAAGCCTGCCCGAGGCCGCACCAGAGCTGTGTGTGTGTGTGTGAGTGTTTCAGGAAGGCAGGGTGTGTGTGTGTGTGTGTGTGAGTGTTTCAGGAAGGCAGGGTGTGTGTGTGTGTGTGTGTGTTTCAGGAAGGCAGGGTGTGTGTGTGTGTGTGCGTGTGCATGTGTGTGAGTGTTTCAGGAAGGCAGGGTGTGTGTGTGGTGTGTGGTGTGTGTGTGGTGTGTGAGTGTTTCAGGAAGGCAGGGTGTGTGAGTGTGTGTGTGTGTGTCTGTGTGTTTCAGGAAGGCAGGGTGTGTGTGGTGTGTGGTGTGTGTGTGTGGTGTGTGAGTGTTTCAGGAAGGCAGGGTGTGTGTGTGAGTATGAGAGTGTGTGTGAGTGTGTGTGAGTGTTTCAGGAAGGCAGGGTGTGTGTGTGGTGTGGTGTGTGTGTGTGTGGTGTGTGGTGTGTGGTGTGTGAGTGTTTCAGGAAGGCAGGGTGTGTGTGTGGTGTGTGGTGTGTGGTGTGTGTGGTGTGTGGTGTGTGTTTCAGGAAGGCAGGGTGTGTGTGTGTGTGTGTGTGTGTGTTTCAGGAAGGCAGGGTGTGTGTGTGTGTGTGTGTGTGTGAGAGTGTGTGTGAGTGTGTGTGAGTATGAGAGAGTGTGTGTGTGTGTGTGAGTGTTTCAGGAAGGCAGGGGGTGGACCAGGCAACCTCCATACCATGGGTCGGGGCCTAACTTCCTGCCTCATTTCCTGGGTCAGGGTCGCCTGCCATCTTCCAGGGCCAGTGTTTCCCAAACCTCTCTCCCGATGAGAAGCACCTGGTGGAGTGGTTAAACTCCAGATTCCCGAATCCCAACTAAGAAGTGCCAAGCTCGAGTTTCTGGGAACATACAGGTAAAACTGTATACTCACCTAGTGCTCTGAGCTTGGTAAGTGCACAGTTTCACCTCTGTGTCCCCACCAGGTGATCCCCATCCCGGGGGAAGTCTGGGAGACCCCGTCCAGGGAGATGCCGCCGCGCCCGGCCCAGGGCCGGCCGGGTCTGAGTCTCACGCTCACCCAGGGAGACCGCTGCCTGCGGCGGAGGCATCGCTGCCGCCTCCACTGAGCGGAGGGGAGCTCCGCGCCCGCCCCGTCCGCCGACCGCGGGCCGCGCCCCCGACCGGAGCTCCTGGCTCCCGGCGGCCCCGCCCCGCTCCCGCCGACACTCACTCTGTCCCCGGCCTCCGGCGAGGCGCGGGCCGCGCCGCCCGCAGCGGGAAAGCGCCGGGGGGATAGGGGGGCGGAACCCCGCAGGGACCCCACCCTGGCGGCGAGGCCCCGGCGACCCCGGAGCCCGGCGGAGCCGCAGGAGCGCGAGGCTGTGCGGCCCGCCCGGCCCGTCAGCCCCGAAAGCCGCCAGCCGGGGCGCGCGCGCGCGCGGGAAGCTCGCTGAGACGTGGGCGTGGCGCGCGGCCGGGGGCGGGGCTAGCTGGGACGTGGGCGTGGCGCGCGGCCGGGGGCGGGGCTAGCTGGGACGTGGGCGGGGCCGAGGCCCGGGCCGGGCCGGGGCTGGGGTTCGGGGCCGGGCCGGGGCTCGGCTGGGCTCAGACTCTGACCCCGGCCCGCGCTGCCCCTCGTCCCGGGAAGTGAGGGCATGGATTCTGGCACGTCCCCATCATTTATCGTTTTTCTCCCCAGAAGGAAACGGAGGGTTCCAGCCCCAAGTTTGACAAAATGCTCATTCTGCCGGCATTTACGGAGCGTGCACAGTACGGAAGTAACAACAGCGGCTATGAGTTTTCTGTGCCATCTTCTACCAGGCGTGGTGCTAGGTGCTAGGAATACAAATAACCACAGTTATCACCAGTCTGCTTTGCAGATGCAGAAACGGGAGCTTGGGGAGATGGGTTGTAGCCAGATCACACAACTAGTGACAACCCACCGAACCCAGGTTTCCTCCTCAGCAGTTCTTGAGCCCGCCCTGCCTCAGACCCTTCACCTCCCAGCTCAAGACTGCCCCAGCCTCCCAACCGCTCTGGCCTCCAGGGGGCTGTTCTGTCCTCCTCCCATCTGTTCTCCTCCTTATGGGAAGATGTACCCCTGGTGACGATGGGTGGTGGGCTTAGGGAGGGTTCGCTTTGTCATGGTTTGACATTTTGCATATATGATCAACTTTTCGGGGTGCACTGAATGTTTAATAAAAATGTTTTAAAGGAAAACTTTGAGCTTTTGAGCCGGATTCTAACCTTTTTCCTAATCACCGTGGAGTTGCAGCCCCAAACCCCTGGAACTCTCAGGACCGGAAAAGCCTCTCCCAGGAGCAGAGAGGGAACGTGCTTAGAAAGACCAGAGGACACTGGCTGTGAGGGGGCGTCTAGCGGGAGAAAGGAGACGCAACCCCAGGGCCAGAGATGGGGTGAACCGGGACTGAGAGGGTGGGCGGAAAAACGAGCAGAACGGGAAGCTCAGAATAGAAGATATAAAAGAAAGTGCCAACTAGAGAAAATATTGCGAAAGGGGGGGGGGAGTGAAGGGGGGGAGCAGTGACTGGGGATCGGTTTAGAAAAATAGCAATTAGCCCAGCTAAAAATAAAGTCCAATTTAGAGACAAAGCCAGATCACAAGGAGGAAAATAAGACTCGCCAGAAAGGCAATTCTTTGCAAAGCAAACGCTCAAGAAAACGGGGCTAATGACATGGCTTCTCGGGGTGTTTTGCAGAAGAAACGAGATAATAGATCGGAGTGGGGCGCGCTGCGCGGAGCGGATGGCTGGGCGGCGGGAGGGGAAACAGCAGAGCCGGAGCGCGGAAGGCGTGCCACGTGGCCCCGAAGTTAGAGAAGTGTGTCCCGGGCCAGCCTCCGGGCGCAGGAGAGGCATCACCCTGCGATGGAGCCCATGGGGTTCCCACAGAACTGCCCCAGACCCGCCCCCGGAGCCTGAAAGCCCAGGGCAGGTGTCGCCCAGGGCGCCCGCCCGCGGAGGCTCCGCTCATCCCTCTTGGGGGAACCGCGGCTCGGACCCTGGCCATGCCCCACCGCCATCTGCGGGCGTGCCCAGCGCCCCCAAAGCCTCCGGTGGGCACGCGGGGGAGCGCTAGGACCCCGGACCCCGGCGGGGGTGGGGGGTGGGCGGGGAAGCGGAGGCCACGGGCTCCACCCAGGTTTTGGAGAACCGCGGGGCCTCGGCGTCCCGGGCTGGAAACCTGGGGCTGGGAACCCGCGGGGGGGTCCTGCAGCGCCCCTCCCCGGAGAACACAGCCACCCCGACGCGGAAAATAAAGAGGCGGGCACATGGGTGACAAGTTGGGCGTCGCCAGACGGGATGCCGATTGCCAGGTGCGCGCCGCGCCGAGTCCGGGGGCCGCAGGAAGAGGGCGCCCGGGACGGACTGGAGTTGGGAGCCGGCCGGGCGGGGCCGGGGCGGCATCGCCCGAGTCCGGGGGCCGGGAACGCGGGAACCTCTGGGGCGCGGTTCCCAAATCCCGGGGGGGGGGGGGGGGGGGCGGGGGCGCGGGATCTGCTGGGCGAGCGTCTCCATCCCGGGCGCGGGCCCACCCTGGCCGCCTGGCACCCCTGGGCGGGACTGCGAGGCCCCGCGGGGCGGGCGGGCAGGGCACCCCGAGCGCGCCACGCGGCGCCTGGTGGGGAGGGCGGCGGGGCGGCGCGGAGCCGGCTCCTCCTCTCCTCGGCCTCCTCCTCCTCGGCCTCCTCCCTCCTCCCTCCTCCCTCCTCCTCCTCCTCCTCCTCCTCCTCCTCCTCCTCCTCCTCCTCGCCTTCCTCCCGCTCAGCCGCCGCGCGGCCGGCCGCTCCCCCTTCCCCGCCGGGCGCCCGCGGAGATGTTCAACCGCGCGGTGAGCCGGCTGAGCAGGAAGCGGCCCCAGTCAGGTAAGCGGGGGCCGGGGCGCCCCGGGGCCGCGGGCTGGGGGTCGGGGCGCCCCGGGGCCGCGAGGAGCCGCCGAGCACCCTCCTCTCCCGCCCGGGCTGGGGCGCGGCTGGGCGCTCCCCGCGGCTCCGCCGCTCCAGCTGCTCCAGCGGCGGCTCCGGGGCGGCGGCAGCGCGGAGCCCGCCCGGGAGGAAGTTTGGCGGAAGGAGGAACCAGAGCGTCTTCTTTTCAGTGATCGGGGGGAGAGGAGATGCGGAACGCCCCAAACTTTGCATGTCGAGTGGGCTCCGGACGCCGCTGGGTCCCCGCTCCGGACTCGCCTGTCTGCGCCGCGGG
This sequence comes from Pipistrellus hanaki, assembly GCF_964339955.1. NCBI lineage: Eukaryota > Metazoa > Chordata > Mammalia > Chiroptera > Vespertilionidae > Pipistrellus > Pipistrellus hanaki. The sequence continues at coordinate 49,745,698 of NC_140516.1, read as the reverse complement.
CGCCGGGGCCGGGGTGCCCGCTGGGCGCCCGGGAGGCGGCGGGACCTGGCCTCGGGCTTCCGACGGGGCAGCCGGGCGCCTTCAGCCCTGAACCTACAGCCAAAACGTGAGGACACCGTGACTATGAGGGTGGGCGGAGAGGACCCCGCTGTCGTTTCTGTCAGGGAAACGATGACATTAGGCACAAAGGGTTTCGTCTTGGCTGTCACTCTGGTCCAGCCTGAGCTACAATTTGGGGCAACCTGATAGGACAATAAACCCCAACCAACCAACCAACCAACCAGCCAACTAACCAACCAACCAACCAACCAATCAACCAAACTCCCACCGTGAAGAGGAAACCTGTCCTTGATTCCACCTTTTTTGTTCATAGCAATAGCTGCGCCCCTTTGGGTGCTCCATGTGGGTCCAGACCTGTGTCCACCCTGCTCTGTGAACTGCCCGTCACCTCTAGGACCACCCGGTGAGATACCTCTGGTCCCGGCCACTCCACAGCCCAGGGAGCCGAGGCAGGAGCTGTGAGGTAACTGGTGATGAAGAATCCAGGTGTCCCTGGCTCAGGCGTTCAGAGGCGTTCCTGCTGCCTCCCACTTCCAGAATAACTTGAGTCTGTACATGGTCCCCACCCTCTTTCCACCTCAGATCACTCTATGGGGGACGTTGTGGTTAGGGGGTGGCCTGGATCCGGACTGGCTGGGTCCTGAATGCTATCTCCACCACGTAGGAGCCAGGGAACCTGTCTGTCTATGCAGATAAGGATCTACAAGGTGGAATAATCATAGCTACCTTTTAAAAAACAAACAAACATTTCTTTTTTAAAAATTGATTTCAGAGAGGGGGAGAGAGAGAAACATCAATGATGAGAGCGAATCGGCTGCCTCCTGCTTGCCTCTAACTGGGGATCGAGCCTGTAACCCTGGCATGAATCCAACCATGGAATCCAACCAGGAATCCAACCATGACCTTTTGGTTCATAGGTTGTCGCTCAACCACTGAGCAACACCAGCCGGGAATTTCTTCTTTTTGAGCATTTAATTGGAGCTGATTTCCCCTTCGTCTGGTTATGCAGATCATTGCATTTAATATTCAGGACAACCCTAATGAAGTAGAACACCACAGGGTTATTGTTAGTGGTCATGGAAATATGGTCGTATGGACTGTGGGTCAAAGCAGTTCCGTGTGTGTGTTCCGTTTAGCCGTTCCCTCCTGCCGGACGTTCACAGACGTGTGGAGCAGCTGCTGGAGGCTGCACTCCGGAGTTAAACTCCTGGCTCCCACCCTGATGACCATTCAGTGACCCCTGAGCCAGCTGCTAAATTGTTGGGAAATTGGGGAGCTGGTTGCCAATCCATGCCTAGCTTGAAATGGGCTGCTATTGGATATTTACATCATGGAAATGGGCAAATGCTAGCAATCAAGTCTCTTCCCCTCCACCCCCTGGTTTGCCGATACGCCTTTGCATCGATTTCCCCATCTGTAAAGTGGGCTTCATAGAGATGTGGGGTTAAATGCACGAACGCATATGAAGCCCCAATGCCTGGCGTGTAATAAGTACTCGCGTGTGGTTGGCTTCTCCGCCCCCTCCCCCCCCCCACCTCTTACAACAGAGCTGCTGCGAACATCCCTGCTCAGGTTGCTTTGGATCATTTTGGGTTTGAAGTCTTCCAAACAGAATGACGGAGTTATGGCCCAGATACGGTTTTAGGGTACTGTTGCATGTGGGCGGGTTGCACCCCAGAAAGACTGGGGGCAGTTTCAGGGACACCAGTGGAATGTGCCTCTTTCAGGACAAGGCGTTTGGAGCCGGATAGAATGTGGGTAGGTCGCTGGTAGGGAGGTCAGTAGCTAAAAGATCGTGACTTGGAATTGGCTGCCTGGCGTCCAAGGGCTGGGTTTCCTTACGATGTTTAGGTTTAAAGTCTGTCCCCCTGATGGGAAAGGACAAATCAGGTCCTGCCAGTCGGGTCTCACCCAGCAAAAGAAGGAGCCAGTCAGAAAGGGGGCATGTGGGCCCCGAGGCAAAGGTACTATGAAGCTAGCCACGTGATCCACGGGACCCTGTATTGATTTTGCGTGTGTGGTTCTTTAAAAAAATTTTTTAAAATATATATTTTTATTGATTTCAAAGAGGAAGGGAGAGGGAGCAAGAGATAGAGACATCCATGATGAGAGAATCATTGGTCAGCTGCCTCCTGCATGCCCCACATGCCTCTATCCACTGACCCAAACCAGCGAGGGCTGAATTAATTTTCTTAAAGTGGCCCCACAAAAACAGGGCCCACCCCTGCAGGACCCCTGATTTGGACCTGGCTGCAGCCCCGTCTCCCAGCGCCTTTTACTCTGGACCTTTCCTCCTTCTCTTACTGCAGACGCTGTCTTTAAGCGGAGGGTTTGGCGTTCCCGGCCCCCAATTCCAAGGTTTCAGGTGGGATTCCCTTGTTCTCCTCCCTGAGGTTTCTCAGAATGTGCTCCACAGCCACACGGGGGTGGAGGGGGAGGGAGCTCTCCCCAGACCCTTCTGGGGACCGAGGCTGGAGGGAGAGTGGCCCCATGCCCACAGGACCCCCCCCCGCCCGTGCTTCTCATGTCCCTGAAAGTGTGAAGACCGCCCCCCCGAAGGATTCTGCCCCCCCACCCTGCCCCCCGCAGCCACCTGCACTGTTGATGGCAACTGTGATGCTGCTTAGTTGAAAAGCAAAGCCAAGGCCAAAGCCACAGCCCTGTGACCTGACCGAGTCTGGGGGACAGGCGGATCCCCCAGGGGGCGGGCGGGATCCCCATCTGCCAGCCAAGCCTCCCAGCAGCCCTCCCTCGGTCGTGTTATGCATTATCCCATTAAACTTTCGGGTCCAAGTTCAGATTTATTGCTGGGCTTAAGTTTTTATTTAAAGATGACAGTTGACATAGCAATTTTAATGCCTTTGTTTTAACAACCCAGCAGCAGAGCAGTCTTGGCGCCTGGGACACTCTCCCTGCAGAACGGCCTGGCCCTGCTCTTGGAGTTCAGGGAGGCCCCGGCCCTGGGCTTGGGTTCAGGGAGGCCCCGGCCCTGGGCTTGGGTTCAGGGAGGCCCTGGCCCTGGGCTTGGGGTTCAGGGAGGCCCTGGGCTTGGGTTCAGGGAGCGTGGGGCAGGGGCAGCGAGAGGCTGGCGGGGCCAGGGTGTTGTTTGGTTGGGGCGTGGTCAGCACACAGCCAGCGGAGTCGGGGTGTCAGCTCTGTAGGGGAGCTCCTGGTGCTGTATTTACTTCCACTGACTTTGACGTTGAATGGCCAGCCCAGTCCTTTCCTCTCCGCCGGGAGGCATTCTGGAAGCCTAGCCAGGTGCCCGTTTCCTGGGTGAACGAGCCACTTCCCTCCCGCGGCTGAGTAATCCCCAGCCCCTGCCCCCGCCCCCCGGGCTCTGGGAAGTCGCTGTTCAAATTAAACTAAATTTACTCTCCCGGCTGCTCCTGCTTCCCCCAGATAGCGCTCCCGACAGCCGCCCCAGCGGGGGCTGCGGGCGCGGGCCGGGCGGGGGACAGCAGCCGCTCCGCGCCTCGATAAGCACTGTCAGGAGGCCTCCCCGGGACTGAAACAGTGCCCTGCAGACTTCCGGGGCACCGTGCCCTTCCAAGCGCGTCCCCATCTCTCCGGGCCCTGCTGTGGGTCAGCTCTTCTCTCTCCTCTGCGGGGTGCTCAGGGACCCCTCATGGGGCCTGCCCCTTTCCATCCCCTCCCAGCTTTGCCCCTGGGTGGCTACATTCCCCCACCTCTGTGCCTTGGCTCCGGAGGGTGTCCTCTATCTGGCAAACCTGCTCTTCCAGCCTCCTGCCACCCCTCTCTCTCCCCGGAACACAGCCCGTCGTGGCACCTTTCCCTGGGCAGCTGCAGAGGCCCGCCCCCCGGTCAGGGACTTGTCTGGAGCTGCCCACTTCCAGAGGGACAGAGCAGAGAACTCAGATCTCTGCCCCAAGCCCAGAGCTACCTCACTCAGTATCTATTTGGTCATCGCATTAAAACATATTTAGCCTGGCTGGTGTGGCTCAGTGGTTGAGCGTGGACCTATGAACCAGGAGGTCACACTTCGATTCCTGGTCAGGGCACATGCCCGGGTTTTGGGCTGGATCCCCAGGGTGGGTCATGCAGGAGGCAGGCAGCCCATCAATGATTCTCATCATTGATGTTTCTATGTCTCTCTCCCTCTCCCCTCCCCACTGAAATCAATAAGTATATTAAAAAATAGATACGTATTTAGAGAATGAAGATGGAGATGACTTTTCTCTTTCCTGCCTCCCTGCCTTCCTTCCTTTTTATTATTATTATTTTTTACTTTCTTCCTCTCTCCAGATGGGATGTTAAAAGCAAAGCCATCACCAACCATCTTTATCATTCCACAAATGCCAGGCACCTTCACTCCCCGATCAGAGGGAAGATATAATCTCATGTGGAGACCTCTGTGCTGCACAGATCTTCTCGGGAAAGGCCCTGGGGGAGGGGAGAGGAAGACTGCCCTCCCTGGGACCATCCACCATGCACACAGCTGTGATCGTCTGTTAAAAAAAGGAAAACCCCACCAAATCCCAGACTGTCTTTCCCTGTCCACACAGCTTCCTTGGTTTTTCTTTCCATTGCTTTTTAGAGAGAGGGAAAGGGGATGGGGGGGAGGAGAGAGAAACAGCAGTACGAGAGAGACATATCGATTGGTTGCCTCCTGCACGACCCCTGACCGGGCCCGGGATTGAACCTGCAAGCCAAGGCACATGCCCTTGATCCGGAATCGAACCCATGAGCCAAACCAGCCAGGGCTCACATGGTGCTTCTTCTTCTCATTCCTCATGGGCCAGGGAAGGAAACTTGGTGCCAGCCCGTGGCACTGCAGGCAGATGGCCATTGGGAACTCCAGGTCTCAACTCCTCAGTTAATTTTAAGTTCTGTGAGGTAAGGGGCCATGCCTTTTATTTTTTTACATCTTTCACAGCCCCTTCCTGCCCAGGCTCTCCAGCCAGATGGCCTCAGGTTGAACCCTAACTCGTCTGCTGCCTGGCCTGCTCCTTTGGAGCAAGTTATTTCACTTCTTTGTGCCTCAGTTTCCTCATCTGTGAAATGGACCAACAGTGCACCTCCAAGGGTTGCTGGGAAGTTGAGATGGGATCTGGTCAGTGCTCAGGAAGTGCCAGCTAACTTCACAGCTGCCACTCTCCTCTCTGCTTGCCCCAAACGGCAGGAAGACACAGCTCTTACTCCCAGCACATGCACAGTCTGCCCGGCTGACGCTGGAGGGAGAGTCACTTACGTGCCTGGAGGCAGGGGGCGAGGGAGAGTGACACGGAGCGGGAGAGCGAGGGCCGGGTTAGGAATACACAGGAGGTTCCTGGAAGCACGGGGGCTTCTGGAAAGTGAAAACCATAGTAACAGGGTCTTCGCTTCCGCCCCCAGGACGGGGTTCCCGGGGGCAGGCTTATTTTTTCTGGGCCTTTGCCTAGAGAGTGAGGATTCTAGGGAGGCTGCAAAGACCAGCCCGGCCGACTTAGTTCCTTCCCTCTGGTGGAAACTGAAAACCAGTGGCCATCTGTTGTTTAGTCCACTCAAAAGAGGATGTTGAGGTTTGTTTTTCCTTCGGACCCAAGGGTGCCTGGGAGGCCTGCAGCCCCCGGGCTGTCTCACACGAAGCGCCTCTGAGAAGGCAGAGGGTTTGGGGCTGCCCGGACCTCCCCTGCGGACCCGGAGCATGGAACGTAAGCACGGCCCCCCTCCGTGGCAGGTGTCCTGGGTTCACCCGCCCCCGGGCGCTGGCAGGGCGGATGGGGCCGGGCCGTGTGGGGTGCGGGCAGGTGCACAGGGGCCATTTGGAGGTACAGCCTGAGCGCCAGGCTCTCTCGGGGGGCCCCAGGCCTCCTGGGAAACGGCCGAGATGTGGCTTCTGAGCCGAGCCAACCCCCTGCACGCTGCCCGCTGCCCGCCCCGCTCTTGGACGCTGGCTATTATTATGATTACTTGCACACTTTTTTTTATTGTTATTCTTTTCGGCTAATTGCAGTTCACGCAGACCTCCCTGCCCAGGGAATTGCGTGCCTGATGGGTAATTATTCTCAGAAGCTGGAGACGGGGGCTGACAAACGCTTAAGTGATATTTAGAAGATAGAGTGTTTCCATGACCCAGTTTCTCCAGAGCTTGCCGTAGATCACGGGACCTAACGAACGCACTCGCTGCTTCTGAGTCGGGGTGACTTTTTTTTTTTTTTTTTTAAATGGAGCATGTTTGATGTGGTGGAGGTGATCTGGGGTTGAAATACGTGTTGTGGGGTGCATACTTTTTTTTAGTAACTTAGAGGAGTATGGTGTATGCGCACGTGTGTGTGTGTGTGTGTGTGTGTGTGTGTGTTGTACTTCAGAATTTAGGGTTAACACTCCTGTCTCTTCCTGGGCTTGAATGTTTAATGTGCTCTGGGTTAGAGGTAATTGGGACAGACCCTTTGAGGTTGCACGTTGACTCTGCTGTTGAAGGCACTGGATTTTCAGATTTTCACTAACATATTATCTGACTTGGGGAAACTGTCAGAGCAGGATCCCTGCCCAGACCTTCCTGCAGGCCAGCGGCAGGAATCCCTACTGAAAGCACTCAGCTCCGAGGAGTGTTGCAGATGCCTTTATGGGTGTCCAGGGAGGCGGTGTGCGGAGAAGGTCTCTGGCAGCGGTGACGTCATGGCAGCTGTGAATAATGCATGGCACCACCTGCTCAGGCCCCGGCCCCGCCACCTGCACCGGAGGCCGCGCCGTCTGGGACACAATGGCTTTGACCGAAGCCAGAAGCCACACAGAGCCGCATACGCGTGGGCGGGAAGTGCGCGTACATGTGTTTGCATGTTAGACGGTCCTGGCACCGTCGGAGGGGAGTTTTGGTCGGCGCGGAATTGGACTCCTACCCAGTTTCCTCAGTCTCTCCCCGCGGAGTGATGGCTGTAATCTCTTCTGGCCTCTGTGAGTGTGGAGATCAGCAGATAGTAAGAGTAAAAACGACAGCACAGCCTGGTGCTAAGGGGCAGGCCCTCTGGAGCAGGCCTGCCTGGGCTTGGCCACTGTCCCCATGTCCTAGCCGGGCCACCGGTACCTTACTGTGCCTCAGTTTCACACCAGAGAGTCATTATGAGACAGAACATTGTAAACAACTTGTTTACTATCAGCTAATGGCAGATTCATCTGAAAATAAAGTTACTGAAAAGTAAGGATTGTGTCTGCAAAAGTCTGAAGATCTAAAATGCTTTCAAGAGCCCAAGAGGTACAGAACTCATTTTTAAAAAAATATATTTTATTGATTTTTTTACAAAGAGGAAGGGAAAGGAATAGAGAGTTAGAAACATTGATCAGCTGCCTCCTGCACACCCCCCACCAGGGATCTTTCAGTCCGCAGGCCAACGCTCTACCCACTGAGCCAAACCAGTCAGGGCAGAACTCATTCTTTTTTTATTTTTTTATTTTTTTTATTTTTTTTTTTTTTTAATAAGTTTTTATTTTTCATATTATTACAAATGTTCCTTTCCCCCCCCCCCACCATTGCTCTCCTCCACCAGGTTCCCACCCCACCCTCTGCCCTTTCCCCTCTCCCCATTGTCCTCATCCATAGGTGCACAGTTTATGTTCAGTCTCTTCCCACGCCCCCCTCTCCCCTTTTCCCCAAGAATCGTCAGTTCACTCCCCTTCCATACCTCTGATTCTATTATATTCAACAGTTAATATTGTTCATCAGATTTTTTTAATTTCCTTGGTTTTTAGATTCACTTGTTGATAATTACGTATTTGTTGTTCATAATTTTTATCTTTGTTTACTTTCTCTTCTGAAAGAACCCCCTTCAGCAATTCATATAATTCTGGTTTGGTGGTGATGAACTCCTTTAGCTTTTTTTTATTAGTGAAGCTCTTTATCTGGCCTTCGATTCTGAGTGATAGCTTTGCTGGGTAGCTTATTTTTGGCTGTAGGTTCTTGCTATTCATCACCTTGAATATTTCTTGCCATTCCCTTCTGGCCTGCATGGTTTCTGTTGAGAAGTCAGCTGACAATCGTATAGGTGCTCCTTTATAAGTTACTACCTTCTTTGCTCTTGCTTCTTTTAATATTCTCTCTTTATCTTTTGCTCTTGGAATTTTAATAATGATGTGTCTCGGTGTGGTCCTCTTTGGATTCCTTTTGTTTGGAGTTCTGTGTGCTTCCTGGACTTGTAAGTCAAATTCTTTCACCAGGTGGGGGAAGTTTTCTGTCACTATTTCTTTCAGTATGTTTTCGATATCTTGCTCTCTCTCATCTTCTGGAACCCCCATAATTCTGATGTTGGTTCGCTTGAAGTTGTCCCAGAGGTTTCTTACATTATCTTCAATTTTCTGGATTCTCTTGCCTTCTAGCTTCTGTGGAGGAGTGTCTTCTGGCTCTTTATGTTCCAAATCTTTGACTTGATTCTTGCGATCTTCCCTTCTGTTTTTAGGACTCTGTAGAATCTTTTTTATTTCAGACAATGTATTCTTTATTTCTTGTTGATCCCTTATCATTTCTTGTTGACTCCTTATTAATTCTAGTTGATCTCTTTTCATATCCTCATAGGCCTTATCCATCTTTTCTAGGAAATTCTTGAAAAACCTTATAAGCGTAGATTTGAACTCTATATCCAGACGCTTTTTGTCCTCCATTTCTTTCGTTTGTGATCTATTTTGTTGTCGCATTTCGCAGTTACAGATGGGACGGGGTTTCAGGGTGGAGCCTGCAGCTTTGGCTTCCGTCAGCCCCGCCCTATGCGGGTCCTTCAGTGCTCGCTGCCGGCGCCTCTGAGAGAAAGGTGCCCTCGATTTCCGCCTGCTGCCAAACAGTCTATGCTCTCCCCCAATGAGCCCGGTATTGGGGTTCAGTTCAGTTGGAAGTGGAGTTGGAGGTGGCGTTCACAGCCCCAGTCTCCTTCCCGTCAGGGCAATCCCGCGGCACAGCCGACCGTCCCTTCTCTGGGGACAGTGTGCGCGCCTCCGGGACCTCCTTTCTCCGCTGCCCCGGGGTTCCGACTTACAGCCCAGCTCCCTATGGCTGAGCCTGAGTCCCCGGGGTCTGGCCCAGAACGGGGGTTCAGAGCAGTCGGGGGCCCAGCACAGTCGGAGTTTTATCTCCTTTCCGCTAGGGAACGCCCGCCAGGCACTCGGCCTCCCTCCTCTCCGGCTCCGTCCTCTTCGCGTGCGCCGCGTGTCTCCGTACCTTAGGCTTTTACAGCTTCTCCGTGCTTCCTTCTGGTTTTCTCCTTGCTTCTTGTTGTAGGATTTCCAGTCAGTCGACTTTCCTGTAGTTCTGGGTAATGTCCATTTTATATTTTAGTTGTATTTTATTGAAATTGTTGTGTGCGGCTGCGGCTAGTTGCCTACCCGAGGAGCCATCTTCTCATTCTTTTTTTAGTTACAAAAATGTTTTACAATTGAACTAAAGAACAACAAAAAGCAAACAGAGCTGGACAACCTTGAAACAGATGTTGTCACCGACAACTCCTTCCTAGCTTGAGGTTCTTGAAAAACAGGTGTAACCTCTCTCCCCGCTGTGTGCTCCCAGCCTGCCTCCCTGTGGAATCCATCGCCAGTGGACACTCCGATCGAAGGAGAGAGCGTCCCGGGCCGCTGTGGCTCCAAGCGCCAGCAGCTGGGAAGCCGGGTTCTGCTTTATTCTGAGGTCCAGAGCGTGAACCAGCTTGCTATGGAGGAGGTTATTTCTATCTCCTGTGCGTTATTGGGTTGATGATAACGTTTAGAGGGAATTGAGACGGCTTAAGGAAACCTTTATTTACCTACACCCAAAAGTAGCAGATGTCTGCTGAGCGGGGGACAGACCCCGAGGAACGGAAGTGCTGAGTTCGGGGTGGTCTGCAGAGCAGCGCTCCAGGGAGTGGCCCTCTGCGCAGTCTCCTTGGAGGTCAGGGATAATGGCTCGGGAAAGAGAGATGCTGTTAAGGAAATGGAGTTTGCAAATGCTGATCTGTTCGGACCGATCGATCGGTATTAATACCAATCAAGAAGGATGATAGGAAAGAAGGCATAACCGAGAGCCCGAATCCAATCGAAAGACTGTCAGGTTCCATCCAGCCGTTCCTGGTCACCTCCCATGGGACAGGTGCCCTTTGCATCTGTTATTCCCCGGGCTCCATAAAATAAGGCAGCTAGCTTCCATCAGTGGGCTTTGAATGGTAAAACCTTTGGTTCGAATGAAAGCGGTTGCGGAAACCTGACATGCAGAAGGGTCAGCGTATGAATGAAGGGCGAGGGGTGGTCGCCGCTGTCCAGGGCGCTGTCCAGTGGTGGGGACCGCTGCCTCAGCTCTCCGCCAGCCAGAGCTCTCTTAGCGGAATGGGAGTCCATCGCGTGTGTGCATTTGCATGGCAGCACGTCAGTGGAGACCCCAACGGTGGTTTGGTTTGTGACGGAAAAGAATGCCAAGCGTTCTGGGATCCTTGGAGGCCGAGGGTGAAGACGTAGGGCCAACCGATGGATCTGCAACAGCGAGAGGCACGCGCAGCCGCCGGAGGCTGTTCCCGGAGCCCGATCCTGTGTCTCTAGGTCTATTCACTTAAGAGGGGCTCTGCCGGGAGATGGGGTCAGCTCACCAGCGGCGCCCTCGGGGTCAAGAACAGAAGAGCGCATTAGTGAGAGGCCTGGCAGAGCGAGCGCGGCTGCAGACGTGTCCTCTCATAATGATCTCTTAATCTGATTTACACGTCGCTGGGGAGAAGCCCAGGGCTCCTCGGCCTGCCATTCCCGCTGGCGTCTGCAGAGCACGCAGGAAGGGGAGGTAGCGGCCACGAACCGGGGGCTCACTTTAAGGAGGCGGCAGGTCCATTTGCGATGTGCTCCCGAGAGTCCGCTTCTCCATGAAAGGAAAGGATTTGTCCCAAATCGTTCCCTCCCACGCTCCATTGCCAGTGTGCATGGAAGCACAGCCTCCCGCCCTCACCGGTTTGGCTCAGTGGTTAGAGCATTGGTCTGCGGACTGAAGGGTCATGGGTTCGATTCCGGTCAAGGGCATGTACCTTGGTTGCAGGCACATCCCCAATAGGGGGTGTGCACGAAGCAGGTAATCAATGTTTCTGACTCTCTCTCCCTCTCCCTTCCTCTCTAAAAAATCAATAAAATATATTAATAATAATAATAATAATAAAAAAAGGAACACAGCCTCCCATGGGGGTCCTGGCTTCCGCCTAATTTAACCCAAGTCAGCCCGAGATGGTCTCAAATCCAGGTAGTTTTCCTCGCTGCTGGGAGATGGAGTCTCAGCTGCTGGAGAAAGTGAAGCGTGTGTTGATCCCCAGTAGAATGTGAGAGGTCATGGAAGCTGAATGACTACTAAGTCCAATGTGCTCTGATTCAACTTTCCTCCCAGCCATCCTCGTTCTCATCTGCTTGGCTGATTTAGTCTTTGTTTTTCAATCACAGTTTACATGCAACATTACTCTGTATTAGTTTCAGGTGCACAGCATAGTGCTTAGACCAGTGGTCGGCAAACTCATTCATTAGTCCACAGAGCCAAATATCAACAGGACAATGATTGAAGTTTCTTTAGCGAGCCAAATTTTTTAAACTTAAACTAAACTACATAGGTAGGTACATTGTTATTAACTACATTAAGGTCCCCCTAAGCTGGCCTTTGCTAAAAACTCAAGGGGCCAAAGAGCCCGCAGGTGGCTCGCGAACCTCGGATTGCCGACCACTGGGTTGGACAATCCTGTACTTTACAAAGGGTTCCCCCCAGTTTGTCCGATTTCTTCGTGAAAAGCTTATTTCCTCCTAGATTCAGACGTTTCCTTATAGAAACATGTCTCTGCTTTGAAAGAAGAAGAAAAAGGCAATGGAGGAAAAAGCATTAGCTACAGAAATAGTCACTGGATAGTCTTTTAGGGAAGGGGAGAGAGGAACTAGCATTGCTGGGATCCACAGAGAGCGTCCAGGTGCCCGAAGCTTCCCCTTTTAGCCCGTGGGGAACCCGGGCTCCGGGGGTGTCTGTGTTCCACGGTCACACGGTTTGAATTGGCCAGACTGCGTGTGAGCCCTGGGCTCTTCCCAAGTACATTCCATGGTTTCCCTCCCTGGAAGGGGCCAGCGCCTGTAGACTGGGGCGTGTTTGTGCTGTCGCTTCCTCCTCCAGGCAAGCAGCTAACGTGTGCCAGCTGGAGGTCCCCTGTGCCCGATCCCTTAGCCAAGGGGCTTTGGAGGCGTCTGGAGTGAGCGAGGGCAGCAGATGGGCGGGTACAAAGAGTCATTCAATCCTTCGGTTCACGCATGTATTAATAGTTAACGGCTCCATGCTGGAGCCCGGGGGAAAAGGAAAAATCAGTAACAACGATCCTGCCTTTATTGTCAGTGTTGGTATTTTGCTCGTTATGGGGTGTTTTGCATTCATTTCAATTTTTTCAAAATATTGCATAAAAATTTCTTTTAAAAAATATATTTTATTGATTTCTTACAGAGAGGAAGGGAGAGGGATAGAGAGCTAGAAACATCGATGAGAGAGAAACGTCAATCAGCCGCCTCCTGTACACCCCTTACCGGGGATGTGCCCGCAACCAATGCACATGCCCTTGACCGGAATCGAATCTGGGACCCTTCAGTCCTCAGACAGACGCTCTATCCATGGGCGGTTTCTGTGCATGAAAATATCTTGATGTCCGCGTGTTTTGGCAGCTCCTTTACATTTTGCACCTGTGGCCAGGGCCTCCTTTGCCCCAGCCTGGTCCCGGCCCTGGCACATACTTTGATTGGTGTGCCAGGCAACGAGCTACTTGCTGGAGACACAAGATACACAGGAGCTTTCAGACGAGAAAGAGTCAGTCATGTCTATAGTCATGGCTCAACATGACAAGTATAGGACAGAAAGTGTGATGGGGAAGGAGACTCTGTTGAGCCCAGGTGCCTGGGAGGATGAGGCTTGCGGGCTGCCTGCACTTGGCCGGTGGACACAGGGGTGGGGGAAGGCTGTAAGGGGAGCGTCGGGAAATGACAAGTGTCTTCGTCGCCCGGAGCCTCAGTTTTCCTCATCTGTACAATGGAGGGATGGCAGCTCCCACTTCGTAAAGTTGTTTGTTGTCAGGGCTAGAGTGAGCTCACTGGGTTAAGGGCCTCGAGTAGATTCTGGCACCTAACTTAATGTCCGTTAGCCTCAAGGGTGATTGTGTGCAGATGTCTTTAAATGATAGTATCTCTGGGTCGCACACACAGTGTAAACTTTGCTTTGCAGACATCCACGACAGTGATGGGAGTTCCAGCAGCAGCCATCAGAACCCCAAGAGCACAGCCAAGTGGGCGGCCTCTCTGGAGAATCTGCTCGAAGACCCGGAAGGCGTGAAAAGATTTCGGGTTTGCCTTTTTTTTTTCATTGAGCTTTAGATGGGTGTGTGGGGAGGCACTGTCCCAACTCAAGAATAAGAACTTCTCAGCTGTCAATGCCAAGACGGAAAGTCATGAACCAGCAGCGAAGGCCATGCACAGAGCGTGTCTGGGTTTCATATAGCTGAGTGGGAGGGGGTGGGACAATGGGGAAGACATACCATGTTCATTGACAGGATCTACAAAGAATGCCCAGCTCGGTGATGCCTGGGAGGGGAGGGGGGCAACTCTCTGAGCAGAAGGGTTGTTCTTTTGTGTGTTGGGGCTATTAACCGGGTGAGACAGGCAAGACAACAGCTGGCCAAGTGAAGTTGAACTTCAAGAGGAAGCTGATGGATGGAGAAGCATCAGAGCTGCCTAGAAATAACTTTTTTTGTCCAGCAGTAACCCACGTGTCAGAAGAAGATGGTGTGAATTTGAAGAGTTTCCTGTATCTGCCCGAGTTCCACCGAAGTGTGTCCTTAAGTCTGGGGTCTTAGGAGGGGGGAGGCAGGCAGGACTACCAATATTCCTGGACACCAGGCCACTGTGAACTTTGGTCTAGATCTCACGGAGGACACTTTTCTGTGCCACTAATCCCTAATGTCTGCCAGAAGAGAAATATACACACCTCCAACTTAAAATAGTTTTCACCATGACATTTTTTTGGACATGCTTAGTATATTTTCTTTTGTTTTGTTTAAAAAATGGGCCTGATTTTAGAGGAATGTACTTTGTTTAAACATTGTCTGGAAGGAACCAATATATCTTCCGCTTCAATTTACTTTCTGGTAATTTACTGTGAGCTTGGACTTGTGGAGAGAGAGGCTTGCTTCGCTTTCACTCTTCCCTACAATGTCCAAGCCATTCCGTCCAAACGCACATGGAACTCCAGCTTTTACGTTAAACAAGAGCTTTGTTTTTCAGGGTGGACTTTTCATGCTCACGTTTTGGATTTTACCCGATCAGTGCTTGAAGGGAAATGTTCGTTTGTTTTTTAAAGTAGAACACTGTCTTATGCATTTTTTTCTCTCTCTCTGTATCCATAGGAATTTTTAAAAAAGGAATTCAGTGAAGAAAATGTCTTATTTTGGTTAGCCTGCGAAGATTTTAAGAAAACACAAGATAAGAAGCAGGTATTTCTTCCACTTTGTCATTATGTTCTCCATAATGCTTTTCTCTGTCCTTTATAAACTCACAGCTGCCTTTCCCCATAGGGTGTGACGTTGCCTAAAGACATCTGATCCATCCTGGGTTTGGGGGGAAGATTTAAGCTTCAGATGAGGTATCCTGTGTTGCTCAAATATTCAAATATAAATTGAAAAAGAGGGCGTCGATCCTTGTTTGAATGGGGCTGTGCAAATGGACAAATACAATATTTAAAGTAAAAGTAACGATTTGTCACTTAGAGCTCGTCACCGCGTACGGTTTTTTTTCCTCCGTGAATAAGTTATGGGGATGCTCTCCTGCGTTCGGCATGTCGGCGTTTTGTACAGACGTAGTAACGTGACAGGCAGAGGGGGCAGTGAGAGCAGGGCGCCTCGGACGGATCGTCAATTATTCACTCCGTCTTCATGAAACATCCTGTAGTTGGCAGGCATCCCACATGAAACGTGTCTGGCTGTCCTCCTGGGGAGACATGTGCTCTTTGCAGGCCGCAGCCTTTCATCCTAATGTCAGCCAGCGTGTTTACCAGGGAAGGTTGGGTTAAGGGGAGGTGGAGGGGATTGTGGGGAAGGAGGTCTGTGGAGTGGGGGTGTTGACGAGGCCTGTGACTGGGAATTTCTCTTTTTTCTTTTTCTTTTTGACTGTGCGTTTCTGAGAGGCTACCAGCTAAGTGCCTCCAGGGTCTAGAAAATAATGTCTGTGAGTGAGGCTTTTGGTGTGAGGCTGTGGGAGTGGTGGGACGGGGCCGGCAGGGGGCAGCTGGCCCCTGGGCTTTCCCTGCTTCCAGTTCTGCCCACGTAGGTCTTCACGTGCCCACCCTTGCTCCCCGAAACCCGAGGGACCGTCCTTCCTAAGGCCTTTCTCTCGTCTTCAGCCCAGGGCTGCCTCTCTCTCCAGAGAAGCTAAACATTTGGAATTTGATATGAACCAGCTGATATTGCAGAATTAAAAAAATAAATAGTGAAACCGTGCCTGCCAAGCACAGCACATCCGTGGGCAGATGTGGCCTGTGGGCTGCCAGCCACTCACATCTGTCTCCAAACGCTGGGCTCCAGCAGCCGTCACGTGTGTGCAGGCCACAGCCTGGAAAACGTCCATCGGCTTATTCCGAGGCTCTTCCGGACTCAGCCACGCTTTCCCCAGGATGGAGCGGGCAGCCTTCCTCTCTGCAGGGGCAAGGACGGGTTCTGAGGCACGGCCCCTGGAGCTTGGATGTCCTGAGTCGGCCTACAAAGCCGTCCAGGACGTGGCCATTGGCAGGTGCTTTTGTCAGCTTCTTCTCTCCCCTGGAGGACTTTGCCTGAGCCTCCTGGGCGGTGAGTGAGCAGGAGAGAGGGCCTGCTTCGGAAAGCTGGGGTGCTGGCTGCAGCCTTTCAGGCAGGAGTGCCCTTGGTCCCCGGGACAGGGCCCTGGGACAATCCCCCGTAAGTGCTGGATGGTGCCTCTGGTTTGCCCAGCATCACCTGAAACCCCAGCTCAGAGTCAAGCGGGGGAGCGGTTGTCCACCCCTCTGCCTGCTCTTTCTGTGCTGGAGGGGAGAGGGGCCTGGAGGGTGGCCAGCCCACCCATCACTGGACACACCGAGAAGCTAGGTTCCTCCTTGGCCAACCTGGGACTTGGACCTGCGCCCTGAGGGCCCCCCGTCATTTCCCCTGCAGACCATGCTGGTGTGTCCCTCAGCTCGGCTGAGCTCACCCATATTCGCGGAGTGCCTGCTCAGGGCCAGGGACCCACGGGGACCAGACAGATGAGCTTCCCGGGGGACAGGCGCGGGGAAGGGCAGCCGCTGGCTGAGCCTCTGCCAGGGAGGCTGGAGAGGGAAGTGCGGGTTCGGGGAGCACAGGCCCGGGCCATCTGGAAAGCCCCCAGGGGAAGTGACTTCTCAGCCACCAGACATGGCAGTGGAGTTTGGGGGTGGGGCCATATTCCTGGAGGAGGGGGCAGCATGAGGAGAGGAATTCCTGGAGCGGAGAGAGAAGGTAGACCAGATGGCTGAGGGCCATGCTCTGCTGAGCTCTTCGGCCTGGCTCTGCCGCTCTGGAGGCTGGTGGGCAGGCGGGGCCACACCTGCAGAACCTGGGCACACGGGAAAGCCATGTGGTAGGCTGCATTAGCCCACCCGCATCCCACAGACAGAGCATCCAGAATCCGGCAGCCCCTCGCTGCCCCCCTGCGCCACCCCCCAGACTATGACCCCTTGAAGGTTTGTGTCCTTCCGCCTGGAATGTGCCTGGCGGTGGCTCCCGTGCAGGGACTGCTGCCTCGCTGTGCGTCGGGGCCTGAGGAGGCGGGGGTCCGGGAGGGGGCGCCCCCAGGCGCCCACACCTGCCTGCAGGAGCCTCAGGGCGGGGCCCATCCCGCCAGGGCTGTGGCTGAAGATGATGGCCGCTTGCCCAGGCCTCCCACCCAGGCCGCCCGCCCGTGCGGGGACAGAACCAGGATGCAGGCCAGCCTCTGTCCCGGGGCCTGGGAAGTGCTGGGGGGCTGGCCGCAGGGGAAGTAAAACCTCCAGTAAGCTGGGAGCCACTCATTTAGAAACACGGAGGAGGCCCCAGCGCGGGGAGGAGTCGGCCCAGCTGAGTTTCACAACCAGACTCACGGCATCTGGGGTTCGGCCAGGGTTCATCTCCTCCGTGCACGAAGGCAGCTGCGGGATCAGGGCACCTCACTGTTGCCTCCATTACTTAATGGGACCCGTACTGGTTTGCTGTCCGTTCTCTTATCTGGTTTATCCAGGGGCTCTCTCCTGAGCACTTACTGATTTATCTGGTCTGTTGTATAATTCCTTTGTAAAAAAAAAAATAAAAATAAAAAATATATATACATATATATATATTTTATTGATTTTTTTTACAGAGAGGAAGGGAGAGGGATAGAGAGTTAGAAACATCGATGAGAGAGAAACATCAATCGGCTGCCTCCTGCACACCCCCCTCCTGGGGATGTGCCCGCAACCAAAACACATGCTCTTGACCGGAATCAAACCTGGGACCCTTGAATCCGCAGGCCGACGCTCTATCCACTGAGCCAAACCGGTTAGGGCTCTTGCATAATTTCTTTATTCATCTTCTGATGGTTGGCTTTCCCCGCTGCCATGCAGGCTCCATGGGGTTTGAGATCTTCGCCTGTCTTCTCCCCAGTGTATCCACGTGCCTGAGCCAGTGCCAGGCACACGGGACTCCCAGCTCTTTCCACTGAGGTCAGACGGCACCTGGGGACCCACCTGGCTGGGGAGCTAGCCTCCCTCCCTCTCACTCTGAGCTGCTCTTAGACTTGAGGGTTGAACGTGAGTCCATCCTGCTGGGGCTCGTACGCTCAGAGGCTCCAAACAGTGGGAGCTGTGTCTCCACCATCCTCCCGGGCCTGTGATCCGCCCCCGGACAGGCAGGGAGCAGCCCCTTGGTTTGGGCGGTCTTGATCCCTGCCTTTATGGTGGGGGTGCTGGGGCTGTGAGGGTGATGCCCCTTACCCTACCCCCGCCTTGGGGCCCCTGGGGTGGTATCCCTCCTAGGTGTTCAGCCAGCAGCATGCAACACAGCTCCCTCCCTGCGCCCTTTCTCTGCGGTTTAACATTTTTCTGTCCAGCGCCTCTTCCCTGGGAATTAGCATGTGAGCTGCATCTATCTGCTACAACAAGGCAGCATTTATATTTTCAAAACCTCAGAAGGAAACTCCCAACAAGGTGTTCATTCTTCGGCTGCTCCTGAATTCATTCACTCACTCACTCGCTCACTCACTCATTCCTCAGCATGCGTCTTCATTGCTGTTAGGAATCGGCATTTCTATGGGAGCGAGTTTGTTTTCTTTGGGCCAGTGTAGAAGAGGGAAATGGATATGGCAGCCTGTACAGATTTGTAAAAACCGAACTGAGAGTGGGGGAGGAGGGGGACAACGTGGTGGGGTGGGACAAGGTTTCTCCTGATCAGAGCTCTGAGGGCGGCCTGCACTGGCTCGGGAAAACGCTATCTTTATTTATTGTAAGACGTCTTCAGGAACAATTAGGTTGTTCATTCCTCTCTGCCCTCTTCGCCGGTTTCCTGGACACAGTTCACCTGATCCGGGACACTCCCTCTGTCTTGCAAGGGTTGGGCTTTCTCTCTCGGCTGGCTTATGCTTCGACGTCTTGAGAACAATTATCCACTTCAGGCGAACGAGCACTCCGACACCAGCCGACGTCGGTCACACGGACAGCGTTAGCATACGGCTGCCGCAGCCGGCCGGCCCTGATGATATCCTTAGCAGGGGTCTTCAAACTACGGCCCGCGGGCCACATGCTGCCCGCAGAGGAGTCTGATCCGGCCCGCCAGGTTTTTTGGGCAGTGAGCGCAGCCGAGGTGTTACAGTAGGAATTAGTAGTTCATATAGTCCGGCCCTCCAGCTCTCTGAGGGACCGTGATCTGGCCCCCACTTTAAAAAGTTTGAGGACCCCTGAATTAGGGTTAACAGAGGTAGAGGGGGAGTCTGTCGTATTTATTGTTTTCATTGTAGCTGACTTAACACTAAAACTGGATCCTGGATTTCGGAGTGCTTGATATTCCTTTTTTTTTTTTTAAATATATTTTATTGATTTTTTACAGAGAGGAAGGGAGAGGGATAGAAAGTTAGAAACATCCATAAGAGAGAAACATCAACCAGCTGCCTTTTGCACACCCCCTACTGGGGATGTGCCCACAACCAAGGTATATGCCCTGGGACCCTTGAGTTCTCAGTCCAACGCTCTGTCCACTGAGCCAAACCGGTTTCGGCATTGATATTCTTATTTAAAGTAACGGTAAAGGTATTTGAAATAAAAGAAATAAAATAATAAGAAATAAAAGTATTTGAAAATTCCCCAAGTGACCTGTGCGGCCTCAGGTGAAACCCGTTCATTCACGGGCAGCGCTCGCTCTCCCTCCGGTTCGGGCTGGCTCTCTCCAGCCTCTTCCTTCCCACGCGGACTCGGCCGGGTCCGGGCGGGACTGACCGGAGCCCAGCGGCTCCCCGTGGGGCCTGGGGCCTGCCCAGGGCCTCCGTCCCTTCCTTCCCCGCTCGCGTATCATCCTCAGATGTTATCTGCCACTTCCTCTTCCTATCGCCGAGGTTCCACTCACTCACATCCTGTCTACTGCGTGTTCATTGCGGACATATTTACTGTCTGTTGTTTGCTGCTGAGCCCAGGAGGACAGACACTACAGTGAACCTTTTTCTTCTTTGCACCATTTCCCCCCCCCCCCGCTTTTCTTCTTTTCAGAGTCCTTTAAAATGCTTCTCGATGCGATAAAATGCAGGGGCTCAGGCCTCTTCGCTCATCGCTGCGGCCCGGGTTCACCTGGGGACAGTGCCCCGGGCCTCAGACCTCAGCTCCCAGGTCTCCCCCGGCCAGCGCTGGCCGTGCCCTCTGCCCTCTGCTGCTGCCTGGCCCCGGCCGCTCTGTCTTGAGCCCCTGGCTCCTCGCCGGGAGCGCGGACAGCCACCGCCGCCCGGGGAAGGGGTCCCGGCAGGCGGACCGGGAAAGATCTTGCTGAATGAGAACGTGACCCCCCTCCCTCCCGCCGGCTCTCCCACTTCATTAATAACCCGGCCGAGCGTGGATCGGGATGAAGTCTGGCTGAACCGCACTCGTTGTTCCGTTGTCTTCACTGCTGTTGAGCATCAGCTTTCAGATGGAAGCTGACTTGTTTTCTTTGTGTTTTTTTCTCCCCGAAATAGCACAGGCTCTTCTTCGCGCCACCGGCGTCCTAGAGCTGTGCCGGGTGAGGCATCGGAGGGGTGGGCTCGTTCCCTGTGTCGGCATTTTACGGGAGCATTTCATCCGGACACGACGGCTCTGGACGGTGTTCCTAGGTTACTGTCTTTATTTTTTCATCTCTTTGGCTTTTGGTGCCTACATTTCTCTGGGGGGTTCCACTTTATCTTCAAACCCTTCTGTGGAGATTTTGCACGCATTTCTGTTTGTTTTCTCTAGACCCTCCGGTCTCTTCCTGGAGGCCACAAGCCCGAGGTTATGTTTCTGAAGGAAACATGCCTCCCATCAGCTGGGCTGGGAGGCGGTCGCTAGGGGGTTTGCATTCGGGATTTCACTCCACCCCTCCGTCCGTCTGTCCGTCCCTGGGCTTCTCCTCCTTGCCCTCCTTCATGCCCTGGTCAGTTCCTTAGGGAAGACAACTCCAGGTGGGGGGAGGGGGGAGGGGGGAGGGAGGGAGATGATGACGGGGCGCTCAGAGTTGGGGGTCGGCCTGGGGGTCTAACGGCCTCTTCCTGCTGCTGCCCTCCTCACCCCTCCGCCTGGTCACCCGCTGCCCGCGTTCGGACGGTTCTTGCTGGCTCTGTCCTCCCGGCCCCGGGGTGTGCCCCCCCCACCCCCACCCCAGGTGCTGAGGTCTGTTCTCTCTGCAGGGGAGCCGTTCTGCCCCTCCACCCCTCCATGCTCTCCATTTCCTGAGCCGGTTCCCGGAAAGACTCTCCAGTCACTCACTTGCTATTTCCTTGCCTCACTCTCTGTCTGAAGTCGATATTAATGAGGGCAGCGGCCTGCTCCTTTAGTGTTCTGACGTGGCCTCTCCCGTTGGAACAGCCGGTGAGAGAGGCAGGAAGTGGCAGTCAGGAGGGAGATGTAGGGGATCTGGGTCCCCAGCTTCCTGGAGGAGCGGCTGCAGGGTCCCCTGGCGGGGGACCACCCTGTGCTTGATGTCACGGTGTCTGCGGACGTCCAAGGCCGAGTCTCTAGAGATCAGCTGGCAGCTTAGGTGAGGGTGGGGCTGAGATCTCAGAGGAGCACGTGGTTAGGAAAGCAGCTGGCCTAGGGCAGAAGTCTGGGGAACCCAAAATTTATGGGGGGCGAGGGGTGAGGGACAGAGGAGTGTTGGAGAATCCTGAGAGGGCTGGGGCGCGGGGCCTGGGCCCAGGGACCGTTCCAGAGGCACATCTGAGGGACTTGGCTCCATGGCCCTCTGTGAGCCAGTGGGAGGGAGGCGATGGGAGCCTGAAGGAGGCGGTGGGGGACATTGGGGGGCGGTGGGGAGCGGTGGGGGGCGGTGGGGGGCGGTGGGGAGCGGTGGGGGGCGGTGGGAGTGCGGCCGTGCACCCTTAGCCGTTGCGATGCTCCCATAGAAAGCTGGGGGCTGGAGGCCATTAGCTACAGGAGGGTGTGAGTGAAAGGAGGGTTTTATTTTCCCGGTGGGACACGTTTCAGCTCGCTTCCTGGGTGAGGGCGAGGAACCAGACACACAAAGCCATGCTCTTCGGGGTGTGGAGGGCTGCGGGGGGCTGTGCCTTGGCGCTCCTGGAGGAGGGGACTGCTCGGCTGATGGGGGAACTCGCTTCTCCTGCGTGTGCGGTGTGCACTGTGCTGTGGGGGCAGAAGCTGCCTGGCACCCGGGCACCCGGCACCCGGGCTGATGCCGGCGGGAGGAGGCCAGGCTCCTGGGGTGTCTGCAGGAGCTCCCTGGGTGCGAAGCCCCCACAGGCGGTGCTCACGCCGGGAGTCCTGGCGTGGCCCCGCAGGGTCCTTTTCCAGCACCTTCTGGGGCAGTGGATGCCCTCCACAGGGGCAGGAGAGGAGAGGGCCATCCTCCGGTCACCGCCGGGGTCACAGGCCTGGGCCCCCCCAGTGGGCCCCACAGAGCCAGAGGGGGCTGGCAGACGGGGCCCCGGAACATCCCGGAGCGCAGGGTCCTCTCGGGGCGCTGCGGGGGACGGGCCCCGTGACCGGCCTGCGGTCTCCGCGTCAGGGTTTCCCTTCCCGGTCACGCTTCCTCCCGGCGATAAGCTCAGCTGATGCGTGTGAGGCCTGGACGGCGCCCGGGGACCCACAGACACGGGGAGGGCGGCTGGGGGTGTGCAAGGGTGAGAGCAGGTCCCCCTGAGCCTGCTTCCTCCCCTCCCGGCCCCCCACACCCCCTCTTTTCCGCCTCCAGCTACCGATCACCCCACGTGTTTTCAGAGCCACCCAGTCAGCCTGGCTCCTCTGGAAGCATGTGTGTGTGTGTGTGTGTGTGTGTGTGTGTGTGCCTCTGTGTGTATGTGTGTGTGTGTATGTGTGTCTCTCTGTGTGTATGTGTGTGTGTGTATGTATATGTGTGTGTGTGCATGTGTCTATGTGTGTGTGTGTGTGTGTGTGTGTATGTATGTGTGTCTCTCTGTGTGTCTATGTGTATGTGTGTGAGAGAGAGTGTGTGTGTATGTGTGTCTCTCTGTGTGTCTATGTGTATGTGTGTGTGTGAGAGAGTGTATGTATATGTGTGTGTATGCATGTGTGTCTCTGTGTGTGTGTGTGTGTGTGTGTGAGGGGGGGGGAGGGGGCTGAAGGGGGCTGTTCCTCGGACCGGCTGGCACTTTCAGGAAGTGGGAAACAGCAGTGTTTCCCCAAAACTCTCCTTCCTGGGAGAAGGGGGGCCGAGGGAGGGAGGGAGGGAGGCTGGCGGAGGGAGGGAGGTTGGCGCTTCATGGGGGGGAGTGTCTTTGAGAGGCAAACAGCCCCAAGGTGCTGCCCGGCCCGGATCTGGATCTGGATCGTGGGCCCGACGTGTCCGCTGGCCCAGCCACACGGATCTGTCTCTGTGGATCCGCTTGTTCCGGGTGCTTCAGGTGAATGGGATCACACCTTTGTGGCCTTCTGTGTCCGGTTTCTTCCATCAGCATCATGTTTCACGGTCACCTGCGCTGGCCAGTGCCAGGACTTCCTTCCTTGTTGGGCCTGAACAAGGTTCCCAGAGTCCTTTATTTTTTCCCTCCTCTCTTTTAATTAAGTTGATGGGGGTGACATTGGTTAATATGACCATTGGGTGTCAGGGTGGGTTTCCGTGTTCCCAGATCTGTAGATCGCGCTGTGTGCCCTCCATCCCAGGCCAGACCGTCCCCGCCACCCTGTCTCCGGTCCCCCTTCCACCGTCACCTCCCTCCCCGGCCTGGAGTCCTTCATTTGGGGAGTTCACAGGCCTCCCTGAATGGCACCAAATGGCACCCCTGTGGGCCCGGATGCGTCCCGTCACCGTTTCCCGGTGGGTGTGGAGCTGTGCCATGACAGGAGATGGAGCCGCGGGCAGAGCCCTGGCCGGGCCGGAGGGAGAGCGGGCTCAGGCCGGAGGGTGAGCTCACCGGGAACAGCTGTGTGTGTCGCCTGCAGATGCAGGAAAAGGCCAACGAGATCTACTCGACCTTCCTGTCCAGCAAGGCCTCGTCGCAAGTCAACGTGGAGGGGCAGTCCCGGCTCAACGAGAAGATCCTGGAGGAGCCGCACCCCCTCATGTTCCAGAAGCTCCAGGACCAGGTAACCTGACCTCCCGGCCGGCGCTGGGTCCCCCGAGCCGGGCACAGGGAGGGGGGAGCCGGGGCTGGCAAAGCAGAGGCCTGGAGAGCCAGGCTCCAGGTTTACCCCCCCAGGCAGCTCCTCCACGCCGGCCTGCTCCCGGTCTGCACATGGCGTGCTCCCTGCCTGCACACGGCGTGCTCTCTGCCCGCACAGGGCGTGCTCTCTGTCTGCACACGGCGTGCTCCCGGTCTGCACACGGAGTGCTCTCTGTCTGCACACGGCGTGCTCCCGGCCCGCACACGGCGTGCTCCCTGCCTGCACACGGTGTGCTCCTGGCCCGCACATGGCGTGCTCCCGGCCGTGAGGAGCAGGCTGAATATTCTAGAAAGCGAGCACAAAGACTCAAAGTGCCTGGGAACCTGGGGCGGTTTTTGGGTGCAAATGCCCAAACACCATCGTCTGTGTCTGGTGGCCCAATACCGAGAGCTCGTTCCTGCGAGGCCCCTGCGTTAGAATGAAGTGTTACCACCTGGCAGCACGTAATTCAGGAACAATTAGGTTTAAAGGGACCTAGCGGGGTGAGTTGGTTTTCTGGAAAATTCTCCTGTGAGGAATGGCCATGGTCATGGGCAGAGGGGTGGAGGGGGACCCGGGGGTTCTCACAGACACGGCTGGCAGGGGGGGGGCTGTCCACAGCGCGCCCCGTTCTTGTAAACGTCACACACACCTGTCGTCAGGGGGCACAGGTTTCTGACTTCTGGCCCTGTTCTTACTGAGGACGTGAGGGCCTCACGTGGCACACAGGTGGGGGCTGCTTTTAGCTCCACTCAGCCGCCCTCCGTCTGCGCACCCAGAGCCACCGGGAGGGCTGGTTAAAGCAGACGCCGGGCCCCATCGCTTGAGGGATCTGTTTCAATGCGATGCTCCCGGGCGGGAGGAGACGCTGCCCTCTCTGGAAGGTCCCGGGGATGCTGTGCTGCCCGCCCCGGGACGGCCCTCTGAGGACCGCCGGTCCACCTCGCGGCTGGCCTGCCCATAAGTGAGCACAGAGCCGTAATGTGCACGCCCAGCATCCCTCCAATCGGAAACACACGCTCAGGGGAAACACAAACACGGGAGGCAGCTGCAGGGTGTTTTCCAACCGATACAGGGGCACGTGCAAACCCCTCTGGACTCTGAATCAGACGTGGGTGCTGAAGGGACCAGTGCGCGCGGAGACGGGCTGAGGGCCTCCTGGCGGTGGTGATGCTGAGTCAGTGGAAAGGACGCCTGGCAGACGGGCTTCTGGAGGGGAAGGAAGTGGAACGTATGACCCGCAGGCAACTCTCTGTGGCTCTGGCCACACGAGGGTGTCTGCCCCACCGGGACCTCGGTCTTTTCACGGTTTCCTACTGTATTTCCACAAATCACAACATCTGCCGTTCCGATACTGTGCCCGGTGCCACTGGGCGTGCTGCACCCAGGGCGTACGGCTCCGTGTGATGGAAGAAGCAGGGTTCAGGGATGCCAATGGTTTCTGGGCACAAAGTCACACCTGCTTCCCAGGCCGCCCTCGGCCACAGTCAGGGGCAGCCAGGAGGCCAGTGGAGCAGAGGCCTGGGAAGGCCGTGTCAGGACAGGCCCCCTTCCTGGCTGCGGACCCCCAGGCAGGAACAGGGAGTGAGACGGGCTGTGCCCCTCTATGCAGTGGGAACTCCGCTCTGGGGGACCCAGCCACCCCCACTAGAGTCAGACGTGGGGAGCTTTGCTGGCTCAGAAAGGAGGAGCACAAGGGACGGAGGAAGATCTAAGTGAGAAGAGAAAAATATTTAAAAAATAACTTTTATCTACCCAACTACAAAAGTCACACGTGCTCCACAGCCACAACAAAAGATCATCCTTCCAAACCTGGACAGGACCCTAACGAGCATCGGGTCGCTAGACTTCCGTCCTTCTTCCTACAAATGCACACAATGCACATGTATCACAAATGCGGCACGACTCTTTTAGTTCCAACCGTCCCATGTAATAAAGGCCCAGGTGGCATGACACCCTTGCGCGACGCCATCACAACATGGCCGCCACAAGATGGCCAAGCGCACAGCGGAGGTGGGGCCCGGCAGCCGCTCTGCACAGGGAGACCTGGGCGTCCCATGGCTCTGTGCCGCATGGGGGAGTCCAGTCCTGGCAGAGGAGTCGGGTCTCAGCAGGGGAGGGCATTTGTGATTTTTAGGGAGCGTGAAAGGGAGAGGGAAAGGCAGAGAGAAACATCCATTTGCTGCCTCCTGCATGAACCCTGACCAAGGCCCAAGCCAGGGAGGAGCCTGCAACCGAGGTACCTGCCCCTTGACCAGAATCGAACCCGGGACCCTTTGGCCCGCAGACCGACGCTCTATCCACTGAGCCAAACTGGCGAGGGCCGTTCAGCCATTTTTAACACAAAAACCGAACTCCGTTCTTGCAGCAGATACGAAGCCCCATCAATAAAACGTGCACATACAGATGGACTTTCCCCGCCCTGTACCCGTGCCGGCTGAGAGCGGCAGGGGATTATCAGGCTGGAAAACTCTTCACTGGGACCGCGCGGAAGTCTTCCCCGAGGCGCCGTCAGGCCGGGGAGGCTCACCCTGCGTGGACGCCGAGGGTTCAGGGCGGGATCCCCGTCTGCAGCGGCAGACCCGGGCACTCTCACGTCGGGGCGCCCACGGAGGGAAAGACAGATGCCAGCCAGTGCCCCCTGGGAGGGGCCCGGGGAGGGAGGGCGCCCGGCCGGCAGTGACCCTGGGCTGTGGGGCCTTGTGCGTGGCCTCAGCCGCCGGCAGGATCGCCTCCCCCGGCAGCCACGCCAGACAGCTCCCAGTCCGGGCACGCAGCTCCCAGACGTGGGGCTGCCAGAACCGAAACCTGCTGAGCCACAGCCGTCTCGGGGGGAAAAAGGAGAAAGAGGTTCGGAATGCCATTCAGCTGCCAACGTGCGTTCTCTGCCTCCCCGCTGCCCGTGCCCGGCAGGCGGACCGCTCCCTATCTCCGCCGGCCGCCCCGCCCGCCTCACGCCTGTTCCAGGTGTGGTGCCACGTTTTCTCTGCCCCACGGACTGCCTGGCGCGTGCCGGTCAGGTGCTGGTCCCTGCCCAGGCCCACGGAGGCCCGTTCTCCCCATCAGAGCGTCCTGGTTTTACAGAACCTTCTAGAAGCCTGAGGGCGGCCTCATTTTCTGTGCTCACTCAGGAGGGAGGGGAAATCAGTCACTCAGGTTCCAAGGGCTGTCAAAACAAATTGTCACAACCTGAGTTGCTTAAAGCAGAAATTGACTCTCACAGCTCACGAGGCCGGAAGGACGAAATCAAGTTGTCAGGAGGTCTGCACTCTTTCAGAAGGCTCCAGGGAAAACTCCTTAAAAACTAAAAAAAACCTAAAAAAACCCTATATATATATATATAAAACAGTTGTGCCGCATTTGTGATACGTGGGCATTGCATGCATATATATATGTTTTTATTTTAAATAAAATATAAACATATATATGTTTTAAAAACACACATATATGTTTTTATTTTTTAAAAATATATCTTTATTGATTTCAGATAGGAAGGGAGAGGGAGAGAGAGAGAAACATCAATGATAAGAGTCATTGATTGACCGGCTGCCTCCTGCACGCCCCCCACGGAGGATTGAGCCCGCAACCTGGCCATGTGCCCTGAGTGGCAATGGAACCGTGACCCCTCCCCCACCCCGCTCATATGTCGAAGCCCTAAGCCCAGGCACCTCAGAAAGTGCCTGTGTGTGGAGCGAGGGTCTAACGAGGAGGTTATTTGAGGTTAAACGAGGTCACTGGGGGTGGGCTCCAACCCGTGCAGCTGGTCACCCGGAGCCCTTACAAGTAGAGGCGATTGGGACAGACACAGCGAGGAGAGGCCCTGTGCAGACGTGGGGGGGATGACACACACACAGCCACCTACAAGCCAGAGAGAGAGGACTCAGAGGCACCCACCTGGCCCACTCCTTGACCTTGGACTTCCGGCCTCCAGACTGTGAGCAGAGACATCCCTGTTGTTTAACAGCCACCCCCACCCCCACCCCTCCTCTGTCTGTGGGACTTGTTAGGTCCGCCCAAGCAGATGAATACCCCAGCCACCGGGCAAAGCATCGAGCCGCTCAGGCCGTGTCCTTCCCCCGTGCGATCGGGGTTCTCCCGGGGTTTGGTGAGGTCACATGAGCACCAGCTCTGCCTGGTGCCGGCTGGAAGGCGCTCGGTGCACCGGCACTGCCCGGGTCGCTTGGCCGGCCTGGGTGCGTGCCGGACGGCGTCTGCTCGTTCGGCGTCTGCTCGTTCGCCGGGGGGACAGTTAGCGGGCTGCGCTCACGCCGCTGCCCTGGGGTCAGGGCTGTGGGCCGCAGGTGGTTACACCTTCTTGGGGGAGACTTTCGGCGCGTTCTCTCCTCTGAGCCGTCTTTGCTCAGCTCCCCCCTCCAAGGACTGTGTGATCGGAGTGCCTTGGGCCCTGTGGTCCGCGGCCGGTGCCGGGAGGGCCTGTGGCAGTGCCAGGGAAGGCCCTGTGCAGAGATGCCAGGCAGCTCACGGCCTCAGAAAATGGCCATGGGGGTGGCATCTCCTCTTTCACATCCGTCTGGCCTCACGGCTGCAGCTGCCCCAGCGACCTCAGCGCCAGGAGGAGGGAGGCCAGGGTCCCGGAGAGGAGGCCCCAGCCCGTGGGACGTCCCGGCAGTCACCTGCCCGCGGCGGTGTGGCCCTTGTGCCCTTGTTACCGAGCTCCCGGCCCCTGCCCTCGGCTCCTCAGCTCTGCTGGGGCGGAAGGCGTCTGCCAGCTGCTGAGCAGCCGGAGCCCTCCCCCTGCCGGTGCCGCCCCTCGCCTGCCCTCCCGCCTCCCGGCCCGGGGTGCCTCCAGCCCCTGCCTTTCTCCTCTCCTCTTTGAAGTGCGAGCCTCCCAGCCACGACAGGCAAACAGGATGCTCCCCTCCCACACGCACAGACTTCAGACGGACGCTGGTCGGAACCGCATCCTGCAGGCAGTGGGGGTCCCATCTGCCCCAACCTGGTGTGTGTGGGGGGGGGGGGCACAGGGCTGGGTGCGGGGGACGGGTCTCGAGGGGCTGGCTGCCTCAGTCACTCTCCGAGCACCGGTGCAGACTTGGAGCTAGGTGCTTCTCAGAGTCCCCGCGGGGCTCTCAGGCCTGCAGGGCTGGGCCAGGCCGGGGGTCCGGGTGGTGACGTCTGCCTGGCACATCCGGGGAGGCCCTGGAGTGATGACTCCTCACCGCGTCTTACCCCTGGTGTGATTTTAGTATTTTTCTGGGAGTTATTATTTTAAATATATTTTGATTGATTTCAGAGAGGAAGGAAGAGGGAGAGAGAGCTAGAAAGAAACATCAATAATGAGAAAGAATCATTGATTGGCTGCCTCCCGCACGCCCCTCCCTGGGGATGGAGCCCACAACCCGGGCACACCCCAGAATCCCATCGCTCCCCGGCGCCTGCTCCCAGGCCAGCGCGGGAGCTTGCCCCGTGCAGCCTCCCGCCGGCCCTTCGTTCCGGCCCATCCCTGAAGCCATCCCCCGCCCCTTAGGCTGTGCCCTGGCTCCCGTGCCCGCACTGACTGAGCCTGCGGCTTCCTGGCGGGAGCAGGGGTCTGAGTTCTTAGATGTTGGCATCAGCCAGGAACGGTTCCCGCTCCTCCGTCTGGTTCCCGGGCCATTTTCCCACACGAAGGGCCTCTGGCCACACGGCATGAATCCGGGCTGGTGCACCTGGACTTCCGTGGAAAACAGAGTGGGGCTTGTCCCTGGGACCATCCCCGCCCCCCTCTCCCCCGGCTGTCCTGTCCCGGCGTGAGCGGCGTCTACGTTTAATAAACATTCGCCGGGTGAGCCAGGGCCCGGCCGCCCCAGCCCTCAGCCGCCGCCTCCTCTCCCCGCAGATCTTCAACCTCATGAAGTACGACAGCTACAGCCGCTTCCTCAAGTCCGACCTGTTCCTGAAGCACCAGCGGACGGAGGAGGAGGAGGAGGAGCCGCCCGACAGCCAGACGGCAGCCAAGCGCGCGTCGAGAACGTACAACACCTGAGCCCC
Source organism: Pipistrellus hanaki (assembly GCF_964339955.1). Taxonomy (NCBI): domain Eukaryota; kingdom Metazoa; phylum Chordata; class Mammalia; order Chiroptera; family Vespertilionidae; genus Pipistrellus; species Pipistrellus hanaki. The sequence continues at coordinate 49,715,889 of NC_140516.1, read as the reverse complement.
CGCCCCGGCCTCCGACCCGGCAGCCCCCGTGGACGAGGGACCCCCTCGGGACCGCGCAGGGGCGGGGTCGCTGTGCTGTCTGCAAGGACCGAGACGTACAAAGCCCGTCGGCGGGATCTGTGTATTTTATTAACGGCCTGGCCAGTGAGGGTTGCATGATGGCCAGCCTTACGTAGAAAACACACACACACACACACATACACACACACACACACACACACACACACACACACACTGCTTTGAGGTTGAAGTTCACAAGCTCACTGCGGTGGGCGGAGTCCTTAGACACTGGACACGGAGCGTTTTGCAGTTTGATTAAACGTCATGCGAGGCCACCAGGCAACACGTGTAGCCACCGCTGACCTTTCAAGTCTGTGCCCTGCCTCTGGGGGAGGCGCCCTCCCTGCCCACAGGTTCCCGGGGTGGCCCTCACAGGCTCAGGCCACGGCGGGGGGGTGACTGGGGGGGTGCTGGGCGCCTTTTGGGTTACATTAGGGGTGTCGAACTCAATCAGAGAAGGGGCCAAAATCTAAAATCCAGCCTAAATCGCGGGCCGAATGGTTTACTGAACAGTCATAAACTGACAATGTCATAAACTGACAGCGGAGTGCAGTGATGACAGCGCGGTGCGGGCCACATTGCAAGGCCTGGCGGGCTGGATTTGGCCCGCGGGCCTTGTGTTTGACACATGTGGGTTACATACTTCTCCTGGGCGCGCTCAGTGCTGGGAAAAGGAGCCCCTCCCTCCTCCCGCCCCCCTCCCCAGCCCCCTGCCAGCCCCTGCAGTTTGGGAGCTGCGTGCTAGCATCCTCAGAGGGCTTTCCTCTTGTGCCTGGGCCGGTCCTGGTTTCGCCCACAGCCTGTGACATTCCATGCAGCACAGACCAATAGTTCACCCTGACAGAAGTGAGACCTCCAGGATGAAAGACGATGGGCAGTCGCTCCGGGTCCCCAGGGCAATGGGGGGTGGGGTGGGGGTGGCGTTGAGTGGGGCCCAGGGCACGGCCTGGGCAGGCCCCCCGTCTCCCATCGCCCGGCTGGGACACACCCTGCTCTGCCCGCCCTCTGCGGCACTCCGGGCTGAGTCTCCCCCCAGACAGGAATGCTGTCCCTGAAAGGCTCCTTTCGAGGGCAGCCCAGCTGGGCCAGGCTGACCCCGCCAGCCCGGTCGCCCCCTCCTTAGAGCTGAGCCCACCAGCCCGCTCAGCGCAGGTGCCTCTGCTGACTCTCCCGGCGCCTCAGGCCTTCCCCGCAGGTGTGCCCAGCCTCCCGCTCCCGCTGGCAGGCCTGGCGCTGTGAGCCTTCGACGGCCCATCTGCTTACACACGCCCTGCACTGAGGGTGACTGACCGCTCTCCCGGCAGCCAGGACGCTCTGGAGAGGGCGAGGGGCTGACGACCCCCCCGCAGGGTGGCCTGTGGGTAAGGTGACCAGACGTCCTGCTTCTGGCAGTACAGTCCCGATTTTCAACAATTTGTCCCACGTCTCGCGGCTTTCCAAAAAGTCCCGATTTTTGGTTTAAAAAATTGGGACTTTTTTTTTTTTTTTTTAAAGGACGCGGGACAAATTGTTAAAAATCGGGATGTCTGGTGGGACAGTCCGTGGGACAGTCCCCTGAGTGTCCAGCCTGGGGAAGGATGGCCAGAGAGCCATTCACTGAGAACTCGGCCACCCTCTGAGCGTCCACAGGAGCTGCCCGGGCTGGACCCCCCCCAGGGGCTTCCCTCCTTCCCCGGACGTCTCAGGCCCCTTCCCCCAGGACCAAAGAGGGGCGCTCAGAACTACCCCCAAGGGCCCTGGCATTTGAGAAATTCAGTCCTTCATGCAGAGTGGATTGATGCATTTTACTTAAAAACCAAACACTGCTTCCTAAGGAATGCTAGCTAAATTTCTTTTTCCACAATATAATTCTATAGATTTTTTTACCGAGAAGAACAGAGGGAGAGAGATCAATGTTAGATTTTGATCAGCTGCCCCTATGCACGCCGCCTACTGGGGATTGAGTCTGAAGCCCCACCCCCACCCCAATGTGCCCTGCCCGGGAATCGAACCCAACCTTTCAGAGCCTGGGACGATGCTCCGCCAATTGAGCCACTCCGGCCGGGGCAGACGGATGCATTTTATTATTTTTTAAAATCTATATTTTATTGATTTCAGAGAGGGAGGGAGAGAGAAACATCCATGATGAGAGAGAATCAGTGATCAGCTGCCTGCTGCACACCCCTCACTGGGGAAGGAGCCCACAACCCAAGGAGCCCTGTGCCCTGACTGGGAATTGAACCCTGACCTCCTGGTTCCTAGGTCGACACTCAACCACTGAGCCACACTGGCTGGGGCCGCTGATGCTTTTGCAGGAATAAAGGCTCTCTGGTTTGACTCTGAGTTCACCGGCAGGTCGTGCAAAGCACCGGGCCCCCCGCCACCAGTGCAGACAGAGGGTCTTGTCGGGGTCCTTGGAGCTGAGCACCCTGCCTGGAGCTGCCTCTGAGAGTCTGTACCCACAGGGCGTGGGGGAGCTGGGGCCTCTTTCTGGCTTCCCCCTCTCCCCAGGGGGGCCAGAACCCCTTGGAGGCGGCGGTCTGGGTGAAGGACCCCGAGTTAGGCCGTGGACTGTCCCCGAAAGCAAAGCCTCTCCCTTAGGGGTGGCCTGGGCGGCCCAGGGCCAGAGGATGGAGCTGCATCACGTAACCACAGCTGCCTCCTGCGGCCTGAGCTCAGCCATGTCCCCGCTGTCCCCCCCCTCCCCCCCCCCGGCCTGGCCGCCTCCCCATGCCCCCGCCAGACCGAGGCCGGCCCAGAGCCCAGCTCCGGAGGCCCCTGCGGACGAGAGAGGCTGAAGCGTAGGGACCCCGTGCAGCAGACATGTGCCCTCCCAGCTTTCACGCTCCCCGGGCCCGTCCGCCCGCCCCTTTGTCGGTTATCCCAGCGGTCGGCAAACTCATTCGCCCACAGAGCCAATAGCAACAGCACAACAATGGAAATTCCTTTTGAGAGCCACATTTTTTAAACTTAAATTTCTTCTAACGCCACTTCTTCAACATAGACTCGCCCAGGCCGTGGCATTTTGTGGAAGAGCCACACATGGCTCTCGAGCCGCAATTTGCCGACCACGGGGTTAGGGTAAAGCTGTCAGGTGCCGGGAGTTAAGGGCGCACACGGCCCTGATGCTCGATGCTCCCAGGCAGCCTGCAGGTGGCTCACATGGAGGTCCTGTTGGGGGTCAGGCTCGGGGTGCAGCCTGTAGGTGACTCACATGGAGGTCCTTTTGGGGGTCAGGCTCGGGTGCAGCCTGCAGGTGGCTCACATGGAGGTCTTATTGGGGGTCAGGCTCGGGGAGGCCGATGGGCCGGGGGGACGGCCATCGGGAAGGGCATTGGTTACAGTTCCCAGAGGAGGGGGCCAGGCCGGGCCGCGTGGGGAAGCCCCAGGCCCGCCGGAGGCGGAGGGCGCGGGCGGATGTGGGCAGGAGGCTTTGCTGTGGTTTCCGCAGGAAGGCACGCCGGCGAGCAGGCTCAGGATTAGCCGGTTTGAATAAATTCCGTGGGCTCTGGGCACAGGGGCTGTCCCTGGTTGTCTGGCACCTGCTCCTGGGTCCACGGCCCCGGTGCCTGGCCCTGGGTGAGAGGGCAGGTAGCCCAGGGGGCGAGGGCCTGAGAAGGGAGGGAGCTGGGGAGCCGAGCCCTGCGGTGGCTGCTTTGCTGTGGGAGCTGGGCTCCAGCTGTGGCCCCCCTGGGAGGCGTGGGCCCTCCGTGGTCAGCGAGGCCCAGGGGCCAGGGCATCAGGACGAGGAGACCTGCCTCCTGCCTCCTCCTTAGCACCACAGTCCCAGGGTCTCCGCCTCCCCCTGCGGGTCATGGCGCCTGTGATGGGGCCAGTGGTTTCCCTCTTCAGGGCAGGGGCCTCAGGCAGAGCGTGAGTGTCCTCGCCAGCGAGCCCCAGGCCCCAGCATTCCCTTATGCCTTGTTCCAGCCACTGGCACCTTTATGTTCTCTGCTAGCTCCGTAGTGTGCATCCTGCGCTTTTAAAAAATATATATATTTTATTGATTTTTTTACAGAGAGGAAGGGAGAGGGAGAGAGAGCTAGGAACATCGATGAGAGAGAAACATCGACCAGCCAGGCCGCTGCCAGGCTTTCTGAGTGTAAGCTGTGGTCTGTGTCCTCCCCACGGCCTTCCGGGGATGTGCCCACAACCAAGGCACATGCCCTTGACCGGAACCGAACCTGGGACCTTTCAGTCCGCAGGCCGACGCTCCATCCACTGAGCCAAACCGGTTTCGGCACACCCTGTGCTGCTTTTGCCATGCACAGAGAGCACAGCCTGGGTGACATTTTCCTCTGTGACTTTAATTATACCTCCCAGTCTATTCTGTGACCTGCCTGGCTTGCTTTCTTCCTTTTTTTTTTTTTTTTTTTTTTTTTTTTTTTTTTTTTTTTTTTTTACAGAGAGGAAGGGAGAGGGATAGAGTTGGAAACATTGATGAGAAACATTGATCAGCTGCCTCTTGCACACCCCCTACTGGGGATGTGCCTGCAATCAAGGTACATGCCCTTGACCAGAATCGAACCTGGCAAGGTACATGCCCTTGACCAGAATCAAACCTGGGACCCTTGAGTTCACAGGCTGACACTTTATCCACTGAGTAAACCGGTCAGGGTTCTTCCTTTTTATTTGTAATGATTTCAGAGAGGAAGGGAGAGGGCGAGAGAGATGGAAACATCAACGATGAGAGAGGATCATTGATTAACTGCCTCCTGCAGGCCCCCCAGCTGGGAATCGAGCCCATAACCTAGGCCTGTGTCCTTGACCAGGATTGAACCTGGAACCCTTCAGTCCACAGGCCGACACTATCCACTGAGCGAAACCAGCCAGGGCAGCAGCCAGGCTTTCTAAGTGTAAGGCGTGGTCTGCGTCCTCCCCATGGCCCGCACCATCCCTTCCCCTCGGTGGCAGGAGGTGTGGAGGGATCACCTCACCCACACACAGCGCCTTCCAAGTGCCTCGTTCCCATCACCTCACCCCACACAGACCCCCGAAAGTACGAGACAGTGATTTTCCTACTTCAGAGACCCAAAGACCCAAACCAGTGACGTGCCTCACACAGACACTGCTGGTGAGAGGGAGAGCCTGAGGCTGGAACAAGAGCTGCTGCCCCCCTCCCTTTTCCGCCCCTTCCTTGTCTGGACAGCCGCCCCCCCCCCCCCGCCCCCCAAGACCAGGGCTAGGGGAATGGGGAGTGGTCTTCTGGTAAAGGTTCTCATTGGCTCACAAAACGTATTTCATGAGAACCTGCTATATCCCTGGCCAAATACTAGAGACAGGACTGTGGGCGATGAAAGGAGGCGGAAACCTTGCCTCCAGGAGCAGCTAGCTGGTCAGGACCCTGAGGGGGCGGTGAAGGATGGAGAAAAGACAGACGAGAGAATGAAAGCTGGGTCTGGGTGGGACGCTGCCTCTCTGGTGGTAGAGCTAGCGCCAGCGCCACGGACTACAAGCCATCTTTATTTTATAACCGATGCCACGAGGCAAAGTGAGGGCGCGGCCAAGATGTTTACAACGTTCTCCTGGGTTCCGATCCTACATGCACCTGGTCGAGCTTTGTTTACTTGCAGCCTCTATCACTCAGGCACGTGGGGCCACGTGTTTGCACCATAGGTGCAAGCTGACAGCCACAGCTGTTGGCTATCATTGTGCTGGGAGGCCTGCCCTCCACCGGGGACTTGCACGTGGCCATGGGAGGACTGTGCCCTCTCATCAGTCTGAGGCTTGAACCTGTGCAAACTCTGTAGCCGATCTCCACAGCGGCTGGGACAGGCTTATGGCCGTGAACACCGCTTCAATTTACAAGCCCATGTGCTTGGCCTCTCCCCCGAGTACCAGGATGTTAAGCTTCATCGAGAAATGATGGGGGAAGTGATTTTATTTTTTAAAAAAACAACACAATGCTGACTGGTTTGGCTCAGTGGATAGGGCATCGGCCTGCGGACTGAAAGGTCCCAGGTTCGATTTGGTCAAGGGCATGTACCTTGGTTGCGGGCACACCCCCAGTATGGGGTGTGCAAGAGGCAGCTGTCGATGTTTCTCATCGATGTTTTTTTTTTTTTTTTTTTTTTTAAATATATTTTATTGATTTTGTACAGAGAGGAAGGGAGAGAGATAGAGAGTCAGAAACATCGATGAGAGAGAGTCATCGATCAGCTGCCTCTTGCACACCCCCTACCGGGGATGTGCCCGCAACCAAGGTACATGCCCTTGACCGGAATCGAACCCGGGTCCCTTCAGTCCCCAAGCCGACGCTCTATCCATTGAGCCAAATCGGTCCCGGCTCTCATCGATGTTTCTAACTCTCTATCCCCCTCTCTTCTTCTCTGTATATTAAAAAACACACACACACAAAACAAACAACAACAAACCCCAACAACACAAGCAGGAGCGCTCTGCTCTGTGGGGACAGCTTTTCGCTCCCGTCTCCGTCGGCTCCCGAGGAGGAGACTCGGCGAAGTGCTTTCCCCCTGACGACGATGGCCTGTGAACCGGGACAGAGGTCCCCGTGTCACCCGCCCCCAGGCCCCGCTCCGCCCGGAGGAGCACGCGTTGTTTACAAGCTTTGCGAGCGGCAGGGCCAGCGCCGTCCTGACCCGGCCGGCTCTCTGTCCTGTTTACTCGCGTCGGCGGTGGGTGTTCTGGAACTCGCATTTGCTTAAGTGCTAACTGGCCTGTGGAGCCGCCGGCTGCCAGGGCTTCACGTTTGCATATCTTCCCGCGGGGAGCTGCAGACCAAGCAGTGAGCTCGGTATGGGCTGGTGCCTGGGCAGGGAGACGGGGGTGGGGGGGAGAGAGAGACCTCAAGCACAGCTGGGGGCGGGGGAGCAAACCTTGGGCAGAGCAGGTGGGCTGTCCTCGGATTCCCGCAGGCACTGCGAGCTTTGCAAGTCCAAGTTGCTCCCACAGGGACGCGGGGGCCCTCTCCTGAGTGAGGGCCGTGGGGGCCGTGCCCTCTCTGAGCGCTGAGAATGCTGATGGTGCTGTTCGCCCCTGGAAAGAAGGATCTTCTCTCATTTCCCTCAAAGCCATGGGGCGGCGGGGCGTCTGCGGGTGGCCCAAGTCTCTCCTTTCCTGCGCTTCTAAGTCTGATCCCTGAGTTAACCCTCTTTAGGGGTGTCGAACTCAATCAGAGAAGGGGCCAAAATCTAAAATCCAGCCTAAATCGCGGGCCGAATGGTTTACTGAACAGTCATAAACTGACAATGTCATAAACTGACAGCGGAGTGCAGTGATGACAGCGCGGTGCGGGCCACATTGCAAGGCCTGGCGGGCTGGATTTGGCCCGCGGGCCTTGTGTTTGACACATGTGCTCTAGATTCTTCTCCAAACTCCAGCTCGCATGTATCCCCATTTCCACGGCCCTGGGCCCTGACCAGGCTGCCTCCCTCTTCTCTTCCCCGGATGGCATGACAGCCTCCTCGCTGGTCAGTCCTCCTCACCCCACACCCCCTCCCCATCTTCACCCAGTGCCCATCTTTTATTTATTTAATTAAAAAAAATATATATTTTTGTTGATTTCAGAGAGGGAGAGAGAAAGAGAGATGGAAACATCGATGATGATGAGAGAGAATCATTGATCAGCTGCCTCCTGCACGCCCCCTAGTGGGGATCGAGACTGCAACCCCGGCATATGCCCTTGGCCGGAATTGAACCCGGGACCCTGCCAACACTCTATCCACTGAGCCACACCGGCGAGGGCCAGCCCACAGTCTTTTAGGCCCCACCCCCCACCATCTTTCACTCTACCAGGCTGGACCAGATTTCTGCTCAGGCAAACCTTTGGCCATTCCAGCTAAAACATGGCTTCCTTCTCTATCCGCCCTGGGAGAAGGCAGCCCTCTCTCCCCCCCCCCCTCATCCCTCCCCCCTCCTCTTCTCCCTTCTCCCCCTCCACCAGCCAACCTTCACCCAGGCCTCCTTTCCTTCTGCAGGACACGCGGAAGGACCTCGCCCCAGCCAGGGAGCTGAGTCCAGTATTCCTTTAAGAAAGTCTGGCTTTCTGTTCACCACCAGCTTTCTCCCTCCCTCCGTTAGTAATATATCATGACCATCTTTCCTGCCGATAAACATAATCACACGCCATCAAAAAAGGCCAGTTTCAAAGATTATCGAGGGAAGATAAATGTTTCCCTTGTGCTAATTTCAGCACAGTTTATATGCTAGTTTGCAACGAGGGTAAACGGTTTTCTTCTTATTTAGGCATTTAAACTCTGTTTTTTAAACTGTTATGGCATACGGATCGCCTAAGAGCAACAGATGTCTGCTTGACAGAGATGTTCCCAGGAGGAAAATTTACGGCTCCTTGGTCTCCAGAGGAAGGCTGGCGTTGCAAGTATGTGGCTTTTGGTCCACATGTCGCCGCTCCTACTGCTTTAAGAAGAGCGTGTGTGCGTGTGCGTGTGCGTGTGCATGTGTGTGTGCGTGTGTGTGTGTGTGTGTGTGTGTGTGTGTGTGTGATACAGGCTGCCCCACAAATACCTGGAGGTGCAGATCCTGGTGGGTACAGAGGTGGGTGTGGGGGTCCACTCTTCTTCACTGGCAGCTTTCCCCAGCATCTGAGCAGTAAAAGAATTTCTTTGTCGTCCTCCCCTGATCCTCCTCATATTTCAAATGATTTCTTACAATTAAAATTACTGAGTATGCAGATTTTTAGAGCTCCCCCCCCCTTTTATTGAATCTATTGGGGTGACATTGGTTCATAGGTTCCGGGTGTACAGCCCTATAATGCATCACCTGTGTGTTGTGCTGGGTCCATTACCTTTATCATTCTCTTGGCTCACTACTGGTTACTGTGAGAAGGTTGGTTAAGAGCAGTCACCAGGTCTGAAATGCTCACTCGGCTCCTCCCCGTCCTGGGTGAGGCAGCCCATTTCCTTGGTGGTCACACGGGGAGAACATGGGTCCCGGCATAAGATTCAACGGGATCATATGTGTCATGTGCGTAGCTCGGTGCCTGGTCATTGGGGATCCATACACACCAGTGACCCAGAGCGGCGGAGTGGTCTCCCCAAGGTGACGCCGAGAAGGCTAGCAGATTTGGACCCGTTTCAGCCTCCTTGCCTGGACTCTTGACCCCATGACCTCTGAATGGTGGAAGGCGGAGAGCCCCAAGGTTAGGGAGCAGGATCTGAATGCCAATCAGACGCTTCCAGAGGGAGGCGGGAGCAGGAGAGGGTGAGGCTCGGGGCTGGAGGATGTGCAGAGGGCAGACGGGGTGCGAGGACACCGGGTGGGCTTGGGATAGGGCAGCGAGGCCAGGCGAAGGCTCCTCGCCCAGCCAGGTGGCCAACGTCAAAGGGAAGGGCGTGGGTTGGCCAGCGGGAAAGCGGGGAACCCACGGTCACCTCGGGAGACACTCTGCATCCACAGGGAGGAGCAGGGGGTGCAGGAAATGTCCTTTGGGGAGCCTCTCGCAGCCCCAGGGACTTCCCCGTGGGGAGTGAGCCTGAGGAGCTGCCCTGACGTTCTCCCCCGACATCACCCCTTCCTGCAGCTCCCGGCTCGGGCTCACGGGGGCGCTGGTGAGCCGCGGCGCCACTGCCAGAGGCTGCCTTGCACGCTCTCCTCCCCCTCCACCCCAATGAGCCCATCTCCCCAAACCTCAGAGGGCAGGGGTAGGGGAGCCTCTTTTTCAGCCCCGAGAGGCTGCAGGTTCACGTTCTGGAAGATGCTTCTCCGGAAAGACAGGACGCTCATCCCCTCCCCCCCCCCCCCCCGTCCCCGCCCCCATCCTCCCAGGGAAAGAAAGCAGGAAGTGAGAAAAGACGACCCCAAAGGCACTGTCTCCGCTTTGGCACAAGCTCTTCAGTGTGGGCCCAGAGGGCTTCGAGGACTCCGTCAGCCAAAACCATTTCCAGGAAAGAAAAACATTGATTCCAGCCGAAACCGGTGTGGCTCAGTGGATAGAGCATTGGTCTGCGGACTGAAAGGTCCCAGGTTCGATTTGGTCAAGGGCATGTACCTTGGTTGCAGGCACATCCCCAGTAGGGGGTGTGCAAGAGGCAGCTGATGGATGGCTTCTCTCTCATCGATGTTTCTAACTCTCTATCCCTCTCCCTTCCTCTCTGTAAAAAATCAATAAAATATATTTAAAAAAAGAAAGAAAAACATTGGTTCCAGAGCTCCCCCTGTCCCAGCCGTCCCAGCCGTCCTCGGGAGCCCCTCGCGGCCAGCCGGGCCCCTGTCCCCACGGGAGGAAGGTCCCACTGAGCCACAGGCCTGGGAGGATGGGTAAGGGAGGGAGGGGCTGGGCTGGGGCAGCCACCTAGCGGTGAGGGACGCGGGAGGGAAACGGGGACCCTAAGCTCCAGAACGTGGTGTTTGGTCTTGTTCAGGGAACACGCTGGATGGGGCATCTGCCATGGCACAGCCTCTGCGACTGGACCACGGGGTGCTGGGCTGGGTTGGGGTCACCTGAGGAACCCCCGGTTATGTAAGGGTGGCCACTGCGGGGAGATGACCTCAGCGGGGTGGGTGGGGTGTGGTTAGAGAGGCCTCCGGTGCCTTGATTTGCCTTAGGACGGGGGCCGCTTTCTCTCTCCCTAAAACACAGCCCCACCCTATAGACTGCAAAGCACTCATCCTCCTAAGATCGCTCTCACCACAGGCTGAGAAAGAGAACACACAGGCTGTCAGCCCGCCCACTAAACAGATGGGAAAAGAGAGACCCAGAGGCGTATGCAGCTGCTGCCCAGGGGACACGGGGCACTGAGCTTCCTTTCCCGGCCTGCCCCGTGGGCAGCGGGCTCTCCTCCATCTGAGCTTCCGCTTGAAGGGCCCTCAGGCATGGCCTCCTGAGCCCACAGCAAATCTCAGGTCCCTTAGAACTGAAGGCTCAATTGTCATTCCAGGTCCCCCCACCCCTGGTCCTTTCTTTGCTTGTTGGAGGCACTTTTTAAAAACCCACTGAACTGTTTGTGAAAGTGAGTGGCAGGTGTCCTCTCGGGGCGGCACTCTGTCTGTTCTGCGGGCACAGAGGGGCGAGGCTGCCTGGCCCGGTCGCGGGGGTGCTCCTGGCGCTGTGCTCCCCGCGGTGACCACAGGGAGCCGGCAGGCCGCGGCCCCAGCTCCCGGTTCCACACCGTCGTGTTGGGAGGCGGCGGGGAGGGAGGAGCAGGTGTTTCCTGGGAGCAGACGGGGCGGGGAGGCAGCGAGCAACTAAAAACGAAGCCGCCTGGGTTCCGCCTGCAGCCACCTCAAAGGACGCAGCAGGTGCTGGGCCTGCGGTGTTTGGCGTCCGGCGTTCGGCGTTTAGACGGGAAAGCAAAGCAAACAAACGGCTGGGCAGCTCGTGGCACAAGGGGCGTGGGCAGGCCCCTCCTCCCGAGAAGAACTGCGGGTCCCCCAGGAGCCGAGGGGGCCGCCAGGAGGCAGGGGGAGGGGAAAGAGGGCGATGGAACCCGTGCTTGGGACGGCCTTGCTCACCCAGCTTCCGTCTGGGGACAGCGGGGGCGGGGACCCGTCTGGCATCGGAAGACTCTCAGATGCAACCGGACTCGATGCCACTCAAGTGCAGGCTGCGGAAACCACAGCTCCTTTGGAGGCGGAGCCCGGGGACTGACAGCTGTCACCTGCCAAGACGCCGCTCCCTGTAAAACTCTGCGAAGTGTCCCCAGGCCTGCAGGGGGCAGGGGCTGTGCTCCTTCAGCTCAAATGCCCAGAAGCAGAAACCGGGTGACCTCTGTGGGTTGTCCTGCCCAGCGTGCCCTCCTCCCTCCTCCCTCCTCCCTCCTCCCCAGTGGCTGCCCCGGGAGGATCTGACGAAACTGCTCCCTCATCCATGGTTCTCTCGGCCCCTCACTCCCCAGCGAGAGCCCATGAGTGCCGAGCTCGATGGGAAGTGCTCTCGGGACGCTCGCTTTGAAGCATAGTGATCCCTCCTTTGGAAAAACTGCTGCTTGAACTACTCTGCTATTCTTAGTCTCATTCTGTATGTCAACTCTGTTGGTTTTAGCCTGTAAAATAACTTTGATTTTGCTTGAATAGAAAAGATAAACTTAATTGTCTGACCTTGCAAGCTAGCCATCAAACTGGTACGCTGATATTGATGCCAGGTGCCTGTATAGATATGATACTCAAGGTCACAGGTGTTTGTGAGATATATGTACTCAAGGTCACAGGTGTCTGTATAGATACGACAGGTGTCTGTACAGACAGGATATGCACTCAGGGCTGCAAATGGTCTGTAAAAATAACTTACACACAGACCCAGAGGATACAAAAAGAGGATGCTTCCTCCGCCGGGGGCTCAGAACGTGACAGAGGTGACCTGCTGCGCGCAATAAAGACGACTCCTGACTAACCGGCTCATTGGGCGTCTCGTCCGGCAGCTCCTGGGTTCCTCTCTAAGAAATAAAGGCGCACTCCCGGGATCCCGCTGTTCCGGAGGCTGCTCCGAGCGGTCTCAATTGCTCCCTAGCGGTCGGCCTCGGGAGGCCGGGCCGGGAGGCAGGTGGGCATCGTTGAACCCAGAACCAGGTGCAACGAGGTTTTCTCTCCACGTGAGACCACAAGGCCCGCCCATCAGCATGTGCCTCTCTCGTCACTCAGGGCCTCTGGTCCGGCGTGAGACGTCTGAGAAAGTGCCTCAACTCTCTCTCTCTCTGACAGAGTTCCATCTCCACTGATGTAACTTCCTTGTATTCAGAGACTCTCAACCCCAGCACTGCCCCTCCGCCCGCCCTCCCGACCACCCCAGATCCTGTGGCTGAGCTTGGCTGGCACAGCACCGCACAGTCCCGGGCAGAGGGGGGCGCTCTCGCAGGGAGTGTGATGCCCACCAGCTGTGGGCAGTGAGACACGAGGGGGGCAAGGAGGACGGGCCAGGTCCAGAAGGCCAGGGGAGGGAAGGCCCAGGTGCCTATAATGGCCAATCGGCTGTAGGGTAGGATCCTGCCCCGATGGTGACTTTTCCTCCCCTAGCACCGTGGTCGGCAAACTGCGGCTCTCGAGCCACATGTCGGGCTCTTCTGCCCTTTGAGTGTGGCTCTTCCACAAAATACCACGGTCTGGGCGAGTCTATGTTGAAGAAGTGGCGTTGGAAGAAGTTTAAGTTGAAAAAATTTGGCTCTCAGAAGAAATTTCAATTGTTGTCTTGTTAATATTTGGCTCTGTTGACGAATGGGTTTGCCGACCACTGCCCTAGCATGTTGGAGGTCACGAGGTTTGGAGCCCCTGACCTTCCCCCAGAGATGAACGGACATCTAGGCCTCAGCTCTGTCAGCTCCAGCTCCAGCCCAGAGAAGCAACAGCATCAGTCCCCGCTGATCCAGGACCAGCTGCCCGGATAATGGCCTCCTGCCCTGGTGCCGCCTGCCCATCAGTGGGAAACCACCATCCTGAGTGGACACACCTGGGGAGCTGCCGAATCTTCTATTGAGATCTCCCCCTGGGGTTGCAGGTTTGATCCCCAGTCTGGGCACGTGCGGGAGGTCACCAGTTGATGTGTCTCTCTCACATCAATGTTCCTCTACGCTCTTCTCTCTTTCTGCCTCCCTTCCACTCTCTCTAAAAATCAATGGAAATAATATCCTCGGGTGAGGATTCACAAAAAAAAAACACAAAGATTCAGAAACACGTTCTCTGTCCAGCAATGCGCAGAGAGGGAAAAACATGGCCGAAAGACGGTCTGACAGATGAGCAGAGACAGAGCTCAGGCCTGGGCGGTGGGGATGGGGAGAATGCGGAGGAAGAAGAACAGAGAAGCAACGATTCAGTGGATTCAGGAGGACAGAGATAACGTTTACATCGATTTTTCTTTAGGAATAAAGAGATTATTTTTTAAAAAAAGCCATTCCTGCCCCAGCTATTCAGAATCCCCAGGAACGACGTTGCAGAGATGTGGAGGCCCGCACCCCGCCCAGCGCCGGGCACGCCCCGGTGCCCAGCTGCCCGTCCGGCCACAGAAAGACCGCTTTCCCGCCCCCTCACGGAGGGACGTGTCTGTCGTTTACGAAAACACGAACAAAACCCCGCCCGGCACTTTCCAGCCTCAAACCCTCTGTTGTCTTTGGGATCGTCGGCGAGTCCGGGGCCCGAGGAGGGGAGGGAGGCCCTTGCACCCGGGCCAGTGGCTCAGCTGGTGCTCGGTCCTTGGCCAGGATGAGACCGGGCACCACAGAGGGCCTCCCTGATCGCCGAGGACCGGTGCAAAGCCCACCGAACCACCTCCTTGTTACTGGTTTCTCCCTCCTGGCTGTGCGGCCTGGGTCCCTCTGGGGCCTGGCTCATTCCGGCCTCAGGGCCTCCACCTGCTCCCCGGAGCTCTGTCCGAATCCTCCCCACATCCTGCCGCTCCGCTCTCCTCCCTCTAGTCTTCCATTTGCACATGTTCAAGGAAAACGCTTACCTTTGACATAACTACAGGGTCACAGCAAGTGGCAGGCAGCGAGAGCGGCCCCTGCACCCTTCACCCAGGCCTCCCCTCCCCGCACCCTCCCCCTTCCCACCCCCCAGCTGCAATCAATGTGGCCACAGAGCAGCTCCGAAGCCGGACACTGACCTGGGCCCCATGCGTGAGGGCGGCTTGTGTGATTTTTCAAACATCTATTCTTTCATTGATTTCAGAGAGGGAGGGAGAGAGAGAAACATCAGTGAAAAGAGAATCACTGCCCTCACCGGTGTGGCCCAGTGGATAGAGCATCAGCCTGCAGACTGAAGGGTCCCAGGATCAACACCTTGGTTGCAGGCACATCCCCAGTAGGGGGTGTGCAGGAGGCAGCTGATCGATGTTTCTACCTCTCTCTCCCTCTCCCTTCCTCTCTGTAAAAAGAAGCAATAAAATATATCTAAAAAGGAAAGAAAAGAGAATCACCGACCAGCTGCCTCCTGCATGCCCCGCCTTGGGGACCACCGCAGTCACTGACCTCTCGGCCACGTTCCTGCCTCCGCCTCCGCCTTTCCCAGGGCCGTCCGGGCTGTGGGTCTCCCACGCCTCCCCGCATGCTGAGCCCCGCGGAGCAGACCTGCAGCTCCTGTTCCCCCGGAGGGCCAGGCCGGCGGCGCGGAGGGAGAGCTCAGCAAACCCGGGGGAGGGAGCGGCTTGCAGAGGAGAGATCTGGGTCTGGGAAGTCGGTGGCGGAGTCCGGCCACCCCCCACCTCTCCCCGCCCCCTTGGCCCCCAGCCCACCTCACCCACCTCCCGCCAGGCGCGGGCAGAGCGCTCAGAGTCTGTGTTTCCCTTGGCGGGAGGGCCGCCGGCGGGGTTTTCAATGGAACTTTACTGACAGCCCGCAAAGCCCACAGGGAAACAAACAAGGGGAACACGAGGACTGGGGAAAGGCTGGACTGGGGAAATGGATTTTTTTCTTTTCTTCCTCAGCACGTGGTGGGGGCCCGAGTGGGGTCCCGGACAGGACCACAAGGGAGACAGACGGCCAGGCAGAAGGCGTGGTGCCCAGGGAAGCATGACGGGGGGCATGGCCCTGTTTTTAATTTGTAAGAAATATCGTTTCATGGATTTCAGAGAAGACGGGAGAGGGTGAGAGGTGAAAACACCAGTGATCATCCTGGCCAGTGCGGCTCAATGGTTGGGCACCCACCGATGAACCAGGAGGTCACGGTTTGATCCCTAGCTTTCAGGCTCAACCTCCAGTAGAGGGCATGCAGGAGGCGGCCCCTCAACGATTCTCTCGTCATGGATGTTCCTTCTCTCGCTCTCCCTCTCCCTTCTTCTCTCTGAGATCGATAAAAACACATTCTAAACCATCTCTCTTTCCTTCCTCTCTCTTTAAATACAATCAATAAGTCACATTTAAAAATGAAATGGGCTGGCAGGGCTGTGGATGAGGCAGGCGGGGGCGGGGGGGGGGGCGTGGGGACATGAGCAGGACTCTGGGGCCTGTAGTGGCCTATATTACCCTGGTGAGAGATCTTAAAAAATAAAAAAAACGATACATGACAGTGAGGTTCATATTAGGAAACCTCCTGGCCTCCCAACGGCGAGGAGCTGTGGGGACGGGGTGGGGACCGGCCCGGCGCCGCTGAGGGGCAGCCCAGGGGCCATGAAGGTTTGGGACACGGGGGCTCCATGATTACTCCGTATCACCGCTCCGTTTCTCTTCAAACAGAATAAAACAAAAACCCCGGACACCCGCTGCCCGAGGACACACTGGCGTCGGCAGTCAGAGCCTCTTAGAAAGAAGGGCCCAGAGAAGATGCCGGAGACGCCGGCGGGGCCCGGCCACTCACAGGAGGAGCGGGGCCGGGGCCAAAGCCCCGGGGGAGTGTGCATCCCCAGCTGGCCCCCGCCCCTCCTCGGGCCCGGACCAGGGCGGCCTGGCCGGGGCGGGGGGGGGGGGGGGGGGGGTGGAGAGGAGTCCCAGGTGCGTCTCTGAGCATCTAATTCCCATTCTTCCGAGTGACCAGAGGGTGATGGCCATTTGGATGATGGCCATGCCTGGCACAGGCCAGAGAGAGGATGGTGATGGCCATGCCCACAGGGCAGAGAGAGGATGGTGATGGCCGTGCCCACAGGGCAGAGAGAGGATGGTGATGGCTATGGCCAGCACAGGCCAGAGAGAGGATGGTGATGGCCATGCCCACAGGGCAGAGAGAGGATGGTGATGGCCGTGCCCACAGGGCAGAGAGAGGATGGTGATGGCTATGGCCAGCACAGGCCAGAGAGAGGATGGTGATGGCCATGCCCACAGGGCAGAGAGAGGGTGGTGATGGCCATGCCCACAGGGCAGAGAGAGGGTGGTGATGGCCATGCCCACAGGTCAGAGAGAGGGTGGTGATGGCCATGCCCACAGGCCAGAGAGAGGACAGTGATGGCCATGGCCGGCACAGGGCAGAGAGAGGACAGTGATGGCCATGCCCACAGGGCAGAGAGAGGATGGTGATGGCTGTGCCCGGCACAGGCCAGAGAGAGGGTGGTGATGGCCGTGCCCACAGGGCAGAGAGAGGACAGTGATGGCCATCCCGGCACAGATGAGAGAGAGGATGCCACCAACCCTTTCAAGGTGCGTGTGAGTCATTTTCTACGTTTAATAAAAACGGTCTCTCATTTGAGGCTGTGGAAGTCTTGAGTCACATTTTTTTTTTTTTTTTTTTTTTGGTAAATCCGCACCCCCGCCCCCCGCCCCGCCCCCTCTAAAATGTCTGAAAACACATGGCTTACCAGTGGCTGCACAGAAAATATACACCCTCCAAGTCTGACTTTCATTTAAATACAAATATACAAAATGTAAACTGAGGCGATAGAGAAATTTACAAAACGTTTCTTTAAAAATAATAAAGACCAAGTTCCGTCCTCGTCAGGATGCTGTTAAAACGCGGGCCCGTCGCCGTCCTATCGGCCGGAGTGCTATTGCCATAGGCGACAGAGACCGAGCCGGTCCTCCCGGCGGGGCCGCGTCTGCTCAGACCTGAGTGGAAGCTGGGGACCCGGGGCTCCGTGCCCGGGGGCGCCTCCTTCCTTCGCCGGCTCCGGGCCGGCCGCCCGTCCACCCTCCGGCGTGGACGCTCCGCCGGCCACGAGTTCTGCTCCTGAGGACAGGGCCTCGCCCGTCCCACGTGGACCTCCAGGCCAAGCGGCAACTAGCTGCTCCCGGTGGAGTTGGAGCTGACGTGGTTGGAGTTTATGTGGTGGTTGAAGTTGGTCTTGGAATTGGGCGAACTCTTGGAATTGTTCTGGTGCTGGGAGAGCGGGCGGGGGGAGGGAGAGAGGAGGCAGGTCAGTCCTGTGGGGGCCTCTGAACCTGAAGACGGGGCTACGGGGCGGGGGAGAGCGAGCAAGGCAGCCTCTGACCTAGGAACCAAGAGGTCCCGGTTCGATTCCTGGTCAGGACACATGCTTGGGTTGTGGGCGGGATTCCCAGCAGGGGGCATGCAGGAGGCAGCCGATCAATGGTTCTCTCTCATCAATGTCTCTCTCTCTCTCTCTCTCTCCTCTCTTCCTTCCCGTCAACAACAATAAAATTAACCCAAAAGGTCAGTATGCCGAGGTGGAGAAACCTTGCTAAAGGTCAACTTGGGGCTGGCCCTGCCCCTTCCACCTGGGCCCCTCAGCCAGTGGGTTTCAGGGGTGCAGACAGCTGCCTGCCCCCCAGCCCCCGGGCCCCACACCCATGTGGGCTCTGCATGCTGGTCTCAACCCTGAGGACGTTCTGAGCCACGGTCCCCGGGCCGAGGCCAGGACCCGGGGGTGGGGATGGGGGTGGGGGCTCACCTGACGCTTGAAGATCCTCTGGAACAGCCCTTTCTTCGGTGGCTCCGGAGGGTGGCTCCGGTCCAGGTCTGGCGGGAGGGTACCGTTAGGTCCAAACACGTTCAGCTCCTTGAAGCACTCCGTTTCTATCATCTGGAGGAACGCACAGGCAGCGGGCAGTGAGGCTGCGGTGTCACCAGGGTGGACAGTCCCAGCGCCGAGCCCTGGCCCACCCCCAGCCGGGCCCCACCAGGATGTCTGCCGCCCTCCGTCCACCGGGGCCGAGACTAGACGGCGCCCGCCCTCCCGCCCGCCGCCTCTCCCCTGAGAAAGCCGAAGTCGGCACCCCAGACCCACAGCCACCTCCTGCTCACCCCACCCAGCCCAGGCTACGCCCCTGCCCCGCCCCTCCCCCTGCCAGGGCTCCGCCCCTCCCCCGCCCCATCATTTTCATCTCATTCCATCTAACTCTGTCTCCAACGCAGTCCATCTGTGCCTCAGTCCCAGCTCCATTTTCCTCCCTTCCCAGGCCTCCTCGTCCCTCTGAGCCCCCACGATGCCCAGCACACCATGGGACCCGCCCCCGCCCTCTGACCCCCCATGCCCAGCAGACCTGGGACCCGCCCCCGCCGTCCCTGCACCCTCCCGGACTCCCCCGGCGAGGCGGCCGCCCGGCGCTGACCTCGTTCTGCCAGGGGATGGGCACGGAGCCCGTGGAGAACTTGGAGTAGAAGTCATCGTCCGTGTGGTCCAGGTTGACGCCCTTCACGGTGGAGAACTGCTCGATGTCCAGCACGTCCTTACAGTACACGGCCCGGGGCTGGGGCGGAGCGGGCGTCACACGGGCCTGCCCCGGCCACCGTCCCTGCCTGAGCCCACCCCCCCCGGACCCGGGCTGCCCGCTCTCAGGTCTGCCAACGGGACCCTGGCCGGGGACACAGGAGCTCGGGGCGCCCAGGGCCAGTCACCCCATCCCTGAGTCACCCCTCCATCAGACGGTCTTTGTTCCCCGGAGGCCCCCGGGACGGGGACGGGAAACTGTTCCAAAGTCCGCTCTGCTTGGGGCTCTGGGCCACCCCCCCCCCGACCCGGGGGAGAGCGGATGCTGGCTCCCAGGGCCGGGGACACGCAGTCCGGGGTGAGGGGGCGCCTCCCCATCCCCTCCTCACGTTATGGGCACCAAGGGGCCCGGCTCTGCAGCCAGACGGGCCGGGCTGGGTCCCGGCGCTGGTGCTCAGGAATTCTGGGAAAGTCCCAGTCCCACAGGCCGGTCCCCCCACTGCAGGCCACGCTAGGGGAGCCCTGGGCCTGGGCTGTAAACGCTGCCCTGGAGCCTGGGGCCGCATGGGCGGGCGGGAATATCTCCATCTCACTCCCCCAGAATGCACTGGGGCTGGCGGGAATATCTCCATCTCACTCCCCCAGAATGCACTGGGGCTGGCGGGAATATCTCCATCTCACTCCCCCAGAACGCACTGGGGCTGCTCTCTGCCGAGACCCACGGAGACGCCCCCGCAGGCCTTCCCCTCCAGGAACTCAAAGTTGGGGGGGGGGGCCCCCCAGGGGCTCTGGGGCCTGTAGGTCTGAGGGTGAGGACTTCCTGGAGGAGGCGACTCCAGGACGGAAGCAGGACCCCCAGCCCTGGTGACACGTCTGTCCCCGGAGGGCAGAGGCCACTGCCTGCCCACGGGTCTCCTCGGCCCATGGACCAGGCCCAGGACCGACAGTGGGCGAGGCCAAGGCTGAGAGCAGGCACAGGCCCCGTCGGGCGGGGTAGCTACTCACATCGGGAACGAAGGGCGGGTCCAACATGCCGGCTTCGAGGCGCTTGAAGTTCATGTTCCTGAAGAAGGGGTGCCTCTTGACCTCGGCCGCCCCCTCCTCCCGGCAGCCCAGCCGCTGCTTCGCGTCCTTGGTGAGCAGCTGTGAGGACAGAGCCTGTGAGGCCGTGCCCGGGGCGGGCCGCTCCAGCCGGGCAGGCCTGTGGTCACCTCCCTCTCACAGGGGCGGCCCTGGGACTCCCCGTGTCCCTCCTCCGGCCGGTGCCGCCCGGGTGCCCGCAGACACCGCCCGCCCTGCTTAGGCCCGGCTTCAGGGCTCCGGAGCCGCGATGAGCTCCGTGGTCCCCCGTTCACAGCCTGGAGCCCCGGGAGGGGAGCAAGGCTCCCGTCCGTGTCTCCCTGTGACCACATGCCCAGCACCTGGTGAACGCGGGGCGCCCCTGCTTGCTGAATCGGTGTGACCTTCTGCCACAGGGAACTTACAAAGGGCAAGAACTCGGTCTGTAGGTCTCTGGTTCATTTACTCAACTCACAAGTGCAAACCCGTGGGGGCGAGTGAGGGAGAGAAGAAGGGAAGGAGGACAGAGAGGGAGGGAGGAAGGGGGAGAGGAAGGGAGAGAGGAGGGATGAAGGGAGAGAGGGCCCTGAGGGTTTGGCCTCAGAAGATCACATTTAGAGGACCCATCCAGGCACCACAGATGGGGTTAGAGAACAAAAGCTGGCTGTTTGCTTGGGGGTGAGGGAGGCCGAGGGGCCATAGGGGTTGGGGAGGCCAGTGCTGGGACTAAGGACCAGCAGGGGCCTGAGGAAGGTAGGCTGAGGACTGTCCTAGAGATGGGGCTCGGGGTGGGGAGTGGAGGACAGTGAGATGCCTGAATGTCTGGACCCCAGGAGCAGGGAAAGGTCTTGTGGCAGCCAAGACCGGAGGAGGGACAGAATCTGGGTCAGGGACCAGCCTCCTGGCTGTGAGTGGAGAGGCCTCCTCAGGCCGGCGGCCTGGCGTTGCCGGGGCCTCCGTGGTCTCCTTATAGTCAGGCCCTCCTGTGCCCTGAGCTGGCGCCTGGAGGGGCCAGGGCCGGCCTGGCTGCCAGACCAGAGAGAGCGCAGTTAATCACACAGAAGCAGCACAGGGTAATTTGTCAGAAGACGGAGCAAGGCCTCTGGTCATGCTTCCAGCTGACGAAGGTGAGGGACATTGGAGTGACACCTGATCCCCCGGGTGGCCGCTGCCGTTCCCTCAGTGCACACCAGGGGGCAGCAGAGAAACAGCAGCGCCAAGTCCTGGTGCCCCAAAGCCATGCGCCCAAGCCCATGAGACGGGCAGGGAGGGGCCCTCTGCGCCTCTGCCCTCTCAGCACATCCCATATCCCTGTTGGGCGGCCTCTCCAGACCTGCTTCTCTGAGCCCCGACCCCGACCCGGGACACATGCTGCTGCCCTCCTCTATCCCTCACCCAGTGCGGTGCCACTGCTTACAGGCCTCGCCCGACAGAACCGAGTCTCGTCAGCACACCCACCGGGTTTTCAGGCACCCCTAGGAGCCACGTCCCCGTTGACTCCCTTGTTCTGCCTCGCTCCTCTGGTCCCCCCACCCACCTGCAGGGCCATGACCTCCTGCTTCCTGGGAGGCCCGGGCAGGCGGGCAGGGGCCCCGCCACAGGGGGTTCCGGTGTGTGTTTGCATGTGTGCATGCTGCCCCTCCCTCGGTGTCTCACATGCAAACGGCAGGAGGCAGGTCCAGCCCCTCTTTCCTCCGGGGCTCTGACCGGGGCCGGACAGGAAGCGGCCGGGCCCGGGGCGGGTGGGGGAGCGGGGAGGACAGCGGGCCCCGGAGCTCACCATCTTGCAGATGGACTTGGCCTCCTCGGAGAACTTGGGGGAGTACACCTCCTCCGTCTCCAGGACCCGGCGGTCCACCTCCTCCCGCTTCACCTTCTCCTTGCGGCCCCGGAACGGCGACTGGCCCTCGATCATCTCGTAGATGAGGCAGCCCAGGCCCCAGTAGTCGGGGCTCAGGCCGTACCTCTGGTTGTTCAGGACCTCGGGAGCTGGCGAGGAGGGAGCGAGCGAGCAGCGAGGTGAGAGGCCGCCGGGGGCAGCACGGAGCCCGGGCGCCCGGCGTGGGCTGTGCCTCATGCCAGCCGGGCCCGGCCTCCTCCTCCCTGGCGGGAAGCAGGTCCCAGGCACCGGATGTAGCTCTGGGCCTCTTCCCTGCAGCCCCAGGGCGATGGTCGGGAGTCGGCTCCGGGGGGCAGGGCAGGGCCCAGGCTGCCCTCTGCTTAGTCATGCTTGGCACCCAGCAGGCGGAGTGCGCTGTGCCCAGCCCCTCCTAACAGCCTCCCTCCGGTCACCGGTCTCCCGAAAGGCTGTCCACCAGCCGCTGGACCCCCACGTCAGCGGGGCCTCCTCCTGAGCATGGCTGAGTGCCAGCCTGGCCACTGGCCCCGAAGTGGACTGGCTTCAGACGCAGGTGGGCTCAGGTGGGGGTGCAGAGAGCTGGGTCCAGTCACGTCACTCCTTGGGGCTCCACCGGCCCCGGCTAAGACCGCCCACCTCCCGCCATCAGAAGAGACCCTGCCTCTGATCAGAGTGGCACAATGAGGCCAGGGATCCACGAGGGGGACCGAGGGCTCGGAGGCCGCGCCCACACTCACCCATGTAGCCGACAGTGCCCACCCGGCCTCGGATCAGGTCTCCCTCGGGGATCTTCACGGCCAGGCCCAGGTCGGAGATCCTGATGTGGCCTGAGGGGGAAGGGCAGGGTCAGCGGGCCCCTGGGACGGTCAGGTGACACCGGACCACCCTGGGCAGGGCCTCAGGCTGGCGGCGTGCCCCCGGGCAGGGCACCGGGACTGTGTTTTCATCTGCCCCGTGCAGAGGGGGCCCCGATCTACCCTCTCGGGGCGACGGCAGACCCTGGGGAGACTCAGGTGCTGGAGGGCGTGCAAGCCGCCCCCTGGGAGGGAAGCACACGGACGCGGGGCCCTCACACTTGGCTGGACGGGGGCCACCTGCCGCATGCAATGCTGCCTGCCGAGGTCAGCGCGTAAAACGCCTTGGCCCGAGGCTGGGATTGCTGCAGGGAAGAAATTCGAGATTCTCCCGACGTTTTGCAACAGTTTGCTTAAGGGGGAA
The DNA here is from genome assembly GCF_964339955.1 of Pipistrellus hanaki. Taxonomy (NCBI): domain Eukaryota; kingdom Metazoa; phylum Chordata; class Mammalia; order Chiroptera; family Vespertilionidae; genus Pipistrellus; species Pipistrellus hanaki. The sequence continues at coordinate 49,692,781 of NC_140516.1, read as the reverse complement.
ACTTATAAGGCAATTAAAAGGGAAGCAACTTCCCGTTCTGCCGAGATGGTCTTTGGAGGCTGTTTTCTCCCTCTGGAAAGACAAGACTGGAAGACGCCCAGGGCCCCGGAGACCGGGAGGTGGCCTGGAGCTCCCGGTCCCCGGCTGAACCCCAAGAGCAGAGACGACTGTGCTGGGGCCAGCCTCTGGGGTGTCTCAGCCTCTGCGGTGTCTCACCTGGTGGCCCTCCAGGGACAAGGGAGATGCCACAGCCGCACCCGGCCCTGCAGGAAGGACCCCTCCCCTTCCCCCTGTCCCTGAGGGGCCAGGACCCCCACAGCCTGGGCCTGAGCAAGGCCCAGTGACAGGGACCCCGCCAGGTGGGAGCTGAGTGAGGCCCCCGCTCAGTGGCCCCGGACAAAGGCAGGAGAGGGAAAGGGGGCACGTGGGTTCAAGTTACGGGGATGCAGGTCAAAGGTGGGCATGGTGCTGAGACCAGAAGGCTAGGAACCCCAGTGGGCCCTGGGCTCATACGTGCAGGGGAGCGGGGCCTGGGACCCTCTGCCTGCCGCCCCCCATGGCAGCATCGCCAGGCCATCCACACACTGAGGAGACCTGGCCTCTGATCTCGGCTCCCTACTGATATCGCTGGGTGACCTTTGGCAGCGTGGCTCCTCTGAGCCTCAATCTTGTCATCTGTGAAATGGGCACAGGGATGCTGGCCCTGCCCACTCTGTGGAGATGGGCAAAGCTCGTCAGATTAAAAGCGTGGAAACGGTTTCCCACCAGTTAGTGTGAGAGGCTAACAATGGTGGGGTTACTGTGGCCGCCCTTGCCATCCATGTGAAACGGTAAAGGTGGCGACGCACAAACACTAATGACCAACACGTTTCTCGGGCTGTGGCTGACCGAAGAATGTCCCCTCAGGCTATCCTGTCAGACCCTCACCTCCATCATCAGGCCTCTAAGCTGGCAGGGCCCATGCTTCCGTTGAAAAACAAGGAAGATGAAGCGCAGAGAAACTGTGTGAGGTCAGTATTTGCCTGGCATCTCTGAAATCCTGGACACCTCATCTCATTCCCGTCCACATCCCACCTCTCTCTCTCTCTCTCTCTCTCTCTCTCTCTCTCTCTCTCTCTCTCTCTCTCTCGGAGCTCTGTCCATGCCCACTGTCTTCTCTGGGTCCCCAGCACTGAGGAGAGAGGTGGCTCTCCCCTCCTCCTTGCCCACTGCTCCCCGGCGGACCCAGGGCTGTGAGTGTCCGAGAGGCCCTCTGCATTGGGTTGCGATGCTCGCCTCAGCGACAGGGCAGGAAAAGGAGCTCCCTGCCCCTCCCGGACTCACCGTAATCGTCTAGCAGGATGTTCTCGGGTTTCAGGTCTCTGAAAGGGAAAGACCACAGAGTGTGAGTGTGGGCACCGGGGCGGCGGGGCGCACTGGCATCTGGGCTGACCCCCGTGGGCCAGCCAGGCCTGAGTGTTTCCTTCCCACCTCAGGGGGTCTGGTCTCTGGGTCAAGAGAATCTTGGGCTGATCTCTCTCCTCCCGCCCTTTGCCACAGGCATCTTCCCCTCGCTGGAGAGTGACAGGAAGGAGGTGAGGCAGAGACTGGTCCTGCTCCTCTACACGCTGCCAGCCGCCAGGGCTGAGGATACCGCTGGCTGGGGTGGCGCCAGACCCATCCGGGGCTGGGAAGACCCCCCCCCTCCCAACCAGGTCTCAGGAAGCCCTGAAGACAGAGCGGGGCCTGGGGATAAAGGCAGAGACACTTCTGAGAACAAAGCGCCAGCTGCAGAACTGGCACCGAGAACTGCAGGGAAGAGGATGGTGCCCCCGGAGAAAGACCCCCTGGGTACGGGGCCCCCAGGAGCCTGGCACCTCCCCAACTCCAGCGGAGCCACAGGGGGAAGAGAGCACAGCTCGGCCACCTCCTCCTGTCCCCAGAGTCTGCCTCCCTTTGATGACATCATCACGCTCTCAGGAAAGGGAACCCCTGCTTGCAGGAGGGGGCAGGGGCAGCAGAAGTGAAAGGTTCTCATCCAGCCGGCGGGCTGGCGGGATGGCGGGTGCCTCTCAGGTGAGCCGCTGGGCAAACCGTCCGCGGCCTCTGGACTGGGGGTTGTTCTCCACCAACTGGCTTTGTTTATGGAACAGCCGGCAGCTGTCCCCGGGTGGGCGGGCGTAGTGACTGCCCAGCCAGCGGGCCAGCGGGCCTCTCACAGTGATGACTGCTGTCTGTAGGGAGTTATTCACCACAAAGTACATTTTGTTGCTGTTGTCGTTGAATTTGCATTCTTTTGATGTGTTAACAATCCCAAGTAAGGGCAAGAGCCGGGCTTCCAGACCCCAAAAGGCCAGTGGGCAGAGGCCGAGCCCACAGCCGCCAGGCGAGAGGCTGGCCTTTTGGTAAACGAAGGGCACTCGAGTGGAGGGTTCTTTTTCAACCCTTAGGAAAACTATCCCGACTCCTTCTATGGAGTGAGAACCACACACAAGCGTCACTGGGGAGACCGCATGCCACCAAGACCCCCCCCCTGGTTTCCAAAGCCTTCTTGGTCTCCCCGGGGAATCTCCGCCCAGAGCTCCACGCCCAGGGCTGAGGGCCGCAGGGGCCTGCCCAGGAGACCCCGGTGGGAGCCCACTCACCTGCAGGCAGTTCCAGGAATGTGCATTTCTGGATCCCTGACACCAGGTGCCCCGGCCTCCTCTGGGGAACCCCTCGCCCCCCCGCCCTTTCTCAACAGCCCTTTTCCCAAAGACAGGAGGAAAGCGGGGTCCCTGGGGCCCCATCAGAAGTGGGACCTCGTCGTAATAATTATAACGGCAGCTCAACAGAAGAAGTTATTTGACCACTTACTTAGAGCCTCCTGATCTAGGAAATTAAAAAAAAAAAAAAAATCTTCCGTGTACCCACATATTTCAATAAAAGACTTTTAGGCCAAAAATATATTACGTTATGGTAACATTCTGGGAGGGAGGTGGGGAATAGAAATGACAGGAAGCTCCTCACCACTGAAGAGCTTTATGGGTGTTTAGACAGACGATGGTGGAAATCAATGTGCTGCCGATTCCCCTGGACCCCTTTGAAAAGCGGAAGTAACTTCCATGCCAGCACATGGAGACCGGCCACCATGGAAACAGACGCTGGCCTGTTTCAGAGTCCACCTTCGGGTTGCGAAGATGCTCGTGGAGGCCGTGAGACAAGCCCCGCCCCCGGTGACGGGCGGTGTGGGAGGCGGGGTCCGGCGAACACCAGCCACCATATTGGCTCTGAGCCTCACCCTGGTGCTGCCCACAGAACCTGGACCCTGGGCCTGCCACGCCGGGCAGTATGGATGGACGCAGGCCTGTTTACGGTGGTGACCCCCCGGGTCCTCCCGGGGCTGGTCTTGACGGAGGCCCTGGGCTGATGGTCCAGGTCACGCCCACCAGGCCCCACCCAGCTTCCCCGGGCACCGGACTGGAGGAGACCGGGGCCCAGAACACTTGCCCCCTAAGCAGCCCACCTCACTTCCTCAGTGCCAGTGGGAGTCTGCACCCTCACCAGGACAATGGCCAGGCCCCGGCCCCCGGGCGGTGGTCCCACCCTCCCGGACGCAGGCGCAGCCGGCGGGCGCCCACCTGTAGACGGTGTTCTCCAGGTGCAGGTCCTCCAGGCCGCACAGGATCTCCGCCGCGTAGAACAGGGCGCGCTCCTCCTCGAAGCCGGGGTTGCCCATGTTGTAGATGTGGAACTTCAGGTCGCCCCCGTTCATGATGGTCAGCACCAAGCACAGCGCGTCCTTGGTCTCGTAGGCGTAGGCCAGGTTGACCTGGGAGCACAGGGCAGCGCGGCAGTGAGGTCCTGCCACCGCCCCCACGCCCGCCCTCCCTCCTCGGGGCCCGTGCGGCTGCGGGACGGCTGGGCTAGGGGAGGGCAGTGCCTTCACACCACCCCCGAATCCTGGCAGCCTCGGGGTGCCCTGCCCGCTGGCCCTCTCAGCGGGTGAAGGACCCCCTCCTTCCCAGCTGGGTTCCCGGTGAGGAGGCGAGGGGAGGGGCCTGCCAGGATGGCGTTCCTGCGTTCACACCACAAGCATGTGCGGGCATCAGTCAAACTGTGTGGTCCCTGTGGCTGGTCAAGAAGAGCAGGGCCAAGATTCCCTCCGGGCACCAGTAGCGCAGGGACCGGGCAGGGGGCTGGGTGGTAGCCTAGGGCAGTGGTCAGCAAACTGCGGCTCGCGAGCCACATGGGGCTCTTTGGCCCCTTGAGTGTGGCTCTTCCACAAAATACCACGGCCTGGGCGAGTCTGTTTTGAAGAAGCGGTATTAGAAGACGTTTAAGTTTAAAAAAAAAAATGGCTTTCAAAAGAAATTTCAATCGTTGTCCTGTTGATATTTGGCTCTGTGGACTAATGCGTTTGCCGACCACTGGGCTAGGGGCTTCGGGAAGCAGAACACAACTTGGCAAAGACGGCCTCCTCCTGCACGCAGGACCCGCCTGGCAGAGGGACCAGCACAGAGAGGAGCCAGCCCCGTGCAGACAGAGACCAACGCCTGCGCTCCGTGGATGAGGGCTTGGGGGGTGAGGGGAGGAGGAGGGGGAGGACCGGGTCTGGGGCAAAGGACACTTCTCCACTGAGGGGCTGGCACACGTGGAATCTGGCCGCCACAAAACGTGGTGCAAACACAGGAACCACGGGGCCATCGCTGAGGAGAGGTGAGGGTTGCACCAAAGGCGAGAGCTCTGACCAGGTGACCCCGAGGAAGGGCTCCGGGAGGCGCTCGGGACCGTCCTGCCGGGGGCAGAGGACGGGGCACCGTCGAGGAAGGTCCAGGCCCAACCCTTCCCCTGAGCGGGACTCACCATCACCGACCCCGAGAGCCAGCCCTGCCCCTGAGGACTCACTCCACGGGCAGCCTGGAGGCGGTGACCTGGGGTCACTGTGGAAAGGGCTGTGACCCAGGCTCACGGCCAAAACGCTGACCGCCACCTCCCACACGGCATGTTCCCCTGGGCGGGGCTGGGGGGGCGGGGGGGGGGCAGGCCGGGTCAGACACAGAGGCCACACCTCTGTCACCTCATAAAACCACCCCCTCGAGGGAGTGACGGAGGCCCTCGGCTGACACCTCGCTCGCCTCCAGGCACAGCTGTGGGCGTTTAATTGGGCGCCCCGCCTGGAGAGCCCCTTGGGAACCGCGAGCACAGGGAAAGCGCACACCCTCCGACGCAGCCAGGCCTCGGCCAGGGAATGCGGCCACGGACACGTCCGCAGCCACGCCGGTGCTCAGGGGCGCAGCCTCGTCCGCAGCAGTGTCACCCCCAGGATGCACTCTCCCCCCTGGGGGGCCCCCCCACAGGCCAGGGTCCCTCTCTCCCATGTCTCAAGGGAAGGGGGTACAGTTTTTGTTTTTTGTTAAAGGTGCAGCTATGTCTGGGTTTTTTATTTTTTATTGTATTGATATTTTACAGAGAGGAAGGGAGAGGAGAGGGCTAGAGAGCTAGAAACATCGATGAGAGAGAAACATCGACCAGCTGCCTCTTGCACGCCCCCTACTGGGGATGTGCCCACAACCAAGGTACATGCCCTTGACCGGAATTGAACCTGGGACCCTTGAGTCTGCAGGCAGATGCTCGGTCAGGGCTGGGTTTGTTTGTTTTAAGATCTATTGTACATTGTAAGGGGAAGAGAAGACTGAAGCTTGAGATGTCTAGTGAGAACCCATTGGCTAAACGTAATGAATCCGGCATGTGGGGATGGTTCCGCAGAGGGAGCTTTCTGGTTTCCTTCTGTCTCCGCCTGTGCTGCTGGCGTTTCCACCTGGCGCACATGTTGTTTGTTATGGTGACATGTGGCGGACGTCTAGAGCAGACCGTATGTCCTGTGCTTCTCCAAGTCTCCTCCCCGCCCCCCCCCCCCCCCCGCCCCTGCAGCTGGCCTGTGCCCGGCAGGGACCGGCGCTGGCCCACGGGCTGTGGGCGGGAGTGAGGAGCGCCACGGCAGCCGAGGCTGTGACGGTCCCCGCAGGCCCCTGCGCACACTTCCGTGACTCCGGACGGGGCAGCTGCGGGGAGGGGTGGGGGCGATCTGACCGGACTCCATGTGAGTGACAGAACCGTCTTGGTTGGCCCAGCCAGCGTGGCTCAGTGGCTGAGTGTTGACCTATGAACCAGGAGGTCGTGGTTTAGTTCCCGGTCAGGGCACAGGCCTGGATTTGGGACTCCATCCCCAGAGGAGGGAGTGCAGGAGGCAGCCGGTCCATGATTCTCTCTCATCGTGGATGTTTCTGTCTTTTCCCCTCCCTTTCCTCCCTGAAGTCAATAGATACAAAAAATAAAAAAAGAACGGTCTTGGTTGTTTCCAGCTGCGGTGAGATGGGGTATAATTGTTACAGCAGCAGAGTGAAGCCTAGACTGAGGAACATAGCAGATGCGCACACCATGGCGCCTCTCAGGGTACCGACACCGAGGACACAAAGCTCCCGGCTGGGCCCTGGGGGGCTTCTTCAGGCCACTGAGCAGTGTGCCAGGTGGTCCTGCAGGTCAGAGGCCTCGGGCCCACACACAGGGCGGCCAGGCCTGCTCTGTGACGGGACGCCATGGGCCACCAGGACCCAGAGGCGCGTGGGGAAGCAGGCGGGGCCTGGCTGCCTCTCGGCAGGCGGTCCTCCCACTGCATCCCGTCTCCCTGGCGATGGGGAGCTGCCACACTGCAGGGCCACCCACTTCCCAAGGGACAGAAGCCCCGGTCCCTGGCCCCGGACACTCACCACGAACGGGCTGTTGACCTTCTCCAGGATCTGCTTCTCGTTGAGGGCCATGGACTCCCCTTTCCTCTTCTTGATCCTCTTCTTCTCTAAGCGCTTGCAGGCGTACATCTTCCCCGTGGCCCGCACCTGGCAGGCACAGACCTGGGTGCAAGGAGGAACCGTGGTCAGGGACACGGGGGCTGCCCGAGCGCCTCCGTGGCCAGGACGCTGGGCCGAGGGGTCGGGAACGGATGGAGCCAGAGCCGGCCGTGCCTGGCCTTGAACCCACGGCTGCCCAGGACCACACCCTCCAGATCTGGCTCCAGCCCCACCTCGCCCTCCCGCCTCTGTCCCCTGGAGGGAGCCCCGCCTGGGAGGTGTAGAAGGAGCCATGGTCAGCACTGCGGAGATGGCCGCCAGGGCTTGAGGTCCCGTCCCTCTCTCAGAGGCAACTAGATCTCTGTCCTCAGCTTCCAACCAGAGGCAGCCATGGCCCGCGGGGCACTTTCAAGTAGTGGCTACAGGCGGAAGATGCTCGTTGGGGACCAGGGACGGGAGATCCCCCCCGAGAACCCTGAGTGTATGGTTCAGAGGATCGGGAAACAGGGCATTTGGGTTCTCATCTCCGTTCTGCCCCTTGCTGGCTGGGTGCCTGTGGCCGGGCCACCTCACCATTCAGAACCTCAGCTTTCCCACCCCTAAGTGAGCCCAGGCTGCCCCCGCCTTGGGAAGCTCAGACAGAGGACAGCAGCCCACACAGCAGTGTCATCTGGCCCCCTGTGTCCTCCCTTCTCCCGCCAACACAGCCAAGGGCACCTGTTTCTCCTCCCCGGACTTGAACCCGAGGCTGCCTCACCCCCAGCCCCAGACACTGCAGACACACCTGACCCTCCCAAACGGCTTGGACCGAGCAAAGGTGGGGGCACCTCAGGCAGACAGAAGGGCCAGGAGAGGGGGCTGGAGCGCAGGGACTGTCACCGGAAACAGGGCGCTCACTCACCTCCCCGAAGCCGCCCTTCCCCAGCACTCGGTACTGCCTGAAGGTGTTTTTGGTTACCGGTTGCCTGGAAAAAAAGCAGGAATCATGGTGGTGAGATGCATAACCCATATGCAACAGACAGCGGCAGCATTTGGCTTAGGCGGTGCAAGGCACAGTTCCATGCCCGGGGACCCCCAGGAATGACGGCTGCAGAGGCCCCCCCCCCCCCCCCCCCGGGCTTGCTCTGAGGCTGGGTGTTCAAAACCCAGGCCACCTGCCCTCCGCCCTGCAGCCTGGGAGACAAGCGGGAAGGCAGAAGGCGCGAAACACGGGAGCCAAAGCAGCTTCAAGGGCCTCTCCCTGTGGCTTCCCCTCTCCCCCAGTGCCACTCAGGCGGCTCCACTCCGAAGAAGGCTGTGAGCCCAGTGCAGGGAGAGGGGAGGGCCGGAGCCACAGAGGCTCAGTGTCCCCCGGAGGGCATGACGGAGACCTGCCCTCCTGCCCCTGCGCACCTCAGCCAGAGCAGCGGCGAGCTCAGGCCGGCACCGAGCTCAGCCCGCCCAGCAGGACTGCGCCCTTCCAACCTCTCCACCTCCCAGGCCCCTTTGCTGTCCCCCCAGGGCTCCAACACGGCAAGGTCCCGTCTGCCAGCGGGATCTATGAAGTCACCATCACTTAGTGTCTCCGACTCCCCTTTAATTAGCCCAAGCCAACCTCTGACCGGAGGCAGGGCGGGGAGTGAAGACCGGACGGCCCTCTGGTTGCCTAGAGCCCCGAGTTGCGGGCAGCTTGTGCTTTTTCACCCCCGGTCGGTTTGCTATGAATAATCAGCTTGCTTTTTTTTTTTTTTTTTTTAACTTTTTTATTTCAGCTTTATGAGTATGATTGAGTGTACAACTTGATGTTTTGATATGTACACTGTGGAATGATCACCACAATCAAGCTAATTATGCGCTATTACCATAGTTCCCTCTTACTCTCTTCTTCCCTCCCTCTTTCCCTCCCTCTCCTTCTAATGAGAACACTTAAGATCTACCCTCTTAGCAAATTTCAAGCACATAATGCAGTATTTGTTAACTAGGGTCACCATGCTGTCCATTAGACCCCCCACAGCATCCTCATCCTGCAAAACTGAAGCTTTGTCCCCTCTGGCCAACATCTCCCCATTTCTCCTCCCCTCCCCACCCTGGCAGCCAGCACTCTACTCTCTGCCTCTATGCATTTGACCTTTAGGTTCCATGTATCAGTGAGGTTGTGTGATAGTTGTCTTTCGTATCTGGCTTATTTCACTTAGCAAGTGCCCTCCCAATGGACCCACGTTGTCAGAAAATGGCAAGGTCTCCCTTTCCAGGACGGAGTACTATCGCACGGAGTGTGCACACCACCGTGTCCTCCTGTGTGCACTGCGGCATTGCTCACACTAGCCAACATGTGGAACCGTCTAAATGTCCGTCACCTGGTGGGTGAGCAACAAACAATCCACTTTACAAGGTTAACTCTGGCTCTCGGAACCAGAACTGATATTTTTTGTTTGCTAAGACAACAACAACAACTTTTAAAAAATCGATTTCAGAGAGGAAAGGAGAGGGAGAGAAACATCAGTGAGGAGAGACAGAGAATCATTGATCCGCTGTCTCCTGCCCCACACTGGAGATCGAGCCTGCAACCCGGGCCTGTGCCCTGACGGAGATCGAACCATGAGCTCCTGGTTCATAGGTCGATGCTCAACCCCTGATCCATGCCAGCCGGGCCAGAACTCTTTGTGAACAACTCCCACGTCCCAGAGCGCTGACCGGGGCCGAGGTGGGCGCGAGACTGAATTGGGCCAGTGACCTGGGTCGGCTCGAGGACAGTGGGCCGGCAGCTCCTGAATGAGTCTCCGTGTAAACTCTGGCTGCTGGGTCCTGAGCGGACCTGGGTTTTACCAGAACCCGCCCCTGTTCTCACAGGATGTCCCAGACCCAGGGCGCTCCCGGCATTCACTGCTGTGCCTCCCTCTCCCTGGCATGTCCGCGGGCAGCGGGGTCCCCGTGGGCAGCACAGCAGGGCCCTAATGCTCTTTCTCCTATGCAGGGCCCCATGCTCGGTCTCTCTCCTCTGCGGGACCCACTGCTCTCTCTCTCTCCTCTGCAGGACCCACTGCTCTCTCTCTCCTCTGCGGGACCCACTGCTCTCTCTCTCTCCTCTGCGGGACCCACTGCTCTGTCTCTCTCCTCTACGGGACCCACTGCTCTCTCTCTCTCCTCTGCGGGACCCACTGCTCTCTCTCTCCTCTGCGGGACCCACTGCTCTCTCTCTCTCCTCTGCGGGACCCACTGCTCTGTCTCTCTCCTCTACGGGACCCACTGCTCTCTCTCTCCTCTGCGGGACCCACTGCTCTCTCTCTCCTCTGCAGGAGCGCCGGGGCTGGAGCTCCCTGCCAGGCGCCTCGTCCGCTATCGCCCAGGAGCGTGTCTGACCGCCGCCCTCGAAACCACATGCAGGCGCCCAGGCCCGACAGTTTACGATGCACGGAGAACAGACAGTGGGGCACGTGACCGCAGCGCCCTGTGCTGGGGAACTAATTGGAATATAATTTCCGAGGAATTTCTTGGTTAACCTTGGGAAAGAGATCCCTTTACTATTTCAACAGTATCGCTTTAAGGGGCCACGGTCTTGGTAGAGGCGGGTGGGGGGACAGAGGGAAGAAGAGGGTTGTCAGTCATTCAGGACGTTTCTAGGCCAGTGTCCTGACGCACTGGCTTCAACGACTTAGTGCAAAGGGCTTGACTTCTCTGATTTAAAAGGCCCGTTTCTCCATTTCCTGTGCTCGGTGCAGACAAGTAAAAGCTCAGAGAGGTTGATGCGTTGGCCCTGGGTCACACAGCCTGAGGGGGTGAGCGGAGGGTAAGCCACGTTAGCAAGCACGGGCAGCGCACTTCCAGATGCACCCACGGGAGCGGAGTTCACGGGAGAGAGGCCGTTCACGTTGTGGGGACCGTCGGCCCACGGAGGGGACTGATTCTTACATGACTTCCCAGGTGAAAACCTGCCCCCCCATACACACACACACACACACACACACACACACACGCTGGCACACGCCTGCGTGCGGACTGCCGGGCGGCACTCACCTTTCCAGCCACTTCCACTGGAGAAAGCGGTCAAAGTACATGCTGTCCAGGTACTCACGGAAGGGCCCTCCCCTCAGGTAGTCGTGGACAGACCTACTCGGGGGAAACAGACGGACATTCACTATCCTGGTCTCAGAAGGGCAGAGCCGCGTCCAGCCGGTTCACGCCGGCCTCCTCCCCTCCCAGGCTGGGGAAAGGCAGACACACGGGGGCCAACGGCCCCATCCTCGGAGGAGGCAGTTGGAGACGCCCAGCTGGCCCGCCACAGGCACCGAGCACCTGCCACAGGCACCGAGCACCGGGGGGCAGCAGCGGGCACTCGGGTGGCATCGGGAGGGGGGGAGTGACACATACTAAATACAGGACCCCAGGGACACGTTAGGAAGGAGGGTTCAGGGAGGTCCCTGGAGGTCAGGGAGCTCTCTCTGTAGAGGGGATGGGTGCTGACATGACAACAGAGGCAGACGACTCTGCTGGGTGCAGGGGAGAGACTCTGAGAGAGTGGGTGGCAGGGCCGAGGGGGGGTGTGTGGCCCTGAGGGCCCAGGCTATGGCCCGGGTTCAGGACCAGCGGAGCCTCAGGGAGATCTCATCTCTGAGAAGAGCTTTTGGTCACCTGCGTGTGTGGGGGAGGGGGGGAGGGAGGGAGAGAGGGAAGGAGAGGGAGGGAGGGCGGAAGGGAAGAAGGGAAGGAGGGAAGGAGGGAGGGAGACGGCCACTTACTGAGCACAGGCCGAGAAGAGCTCTTTGCAGGGCCTCTGTCGGAGCTTCTCCTCCGTCTGGGAGACCAGGTCCCGACCGACTTGGGCGACGAAAACCGGGGACTGAAGGGAAGAGAAGAGGTGGCGGTTGAGGGGGAGGCGCAGGGCGGCTGGGTGAGTGAGTGAAGGGAGGGTGGTCTTCCCTGCCCGCCCACCCTTGGCCCTGGGCCGCCTGCTCAGTGCCCAGGGTGCAGGGAGGTGGCTGGGCCGGAAGGGGGTGCACGGGCCCAGACTTCGAGTCAGGGTACTGCTCGGCCGCTGTCAGAGGGGGGACCTCCTGGAAGTCACATGGATCCTTTGAGCACCATTGCCCTCGTGTGCAGAACATGGACAAGGACGGCCCGTGTCCTGGGTCTGTGGCAGAACCGGATGTGGTGGGAGTGCTCTCGATGGGAGTGCTCCCAGTGGGAGGGGCTGTGCAATAAGCCGCCCCCCCCCCCCCCCGGGGACTGTCTCCTCAGGGGCAGACTTGAGATGAACCCCTGCCCAGCCTCAAGGTCACGTACAGAAGGATCTGGAAGGGGTAAAAGGGAAAGCAGACAGGGCGACCCAGCAGCGAGGGGCGGGGAGCTCAGCAGCGCTATGATCAGAGCTTTGGCACCGACACACCAGGGCTCGAACCCCACATCTGCTCCTTGTAGCCGCGGGCCCCTGCTCAGCCTCAGTGATCAGGAAGATGATCAGAAATAACAGCTTCTCTCAGAAGGAATCAATAAAACCACCAGATCAAGCCCTTGGCCCAGACCCTGGCACGTGACGGAAACGTGTGCAGTAAACGTCCTGTCAGTGCCTTCTCCGCCTCGGCTGAGCTGCCTGGCCGGAGCGGTTCCCGCTGGAAGGACAGCTCCAGAGTCCTCCCCGGGAGCAGCAGCCAGCCGGGCAGGCGGCCCCTCCCGCCCCGCCACTCCCCGCACCATCACCCTCCTCCCGCTGCTCACTCACCAGCTGGGCTTTTAATAAATCACAGGATTAATTGGGAAAACTGCAGGGAGTGGGCTCAGAAAGATGGGGTGCAGACGCCTCTTTCCCAAAGATGCTGAGCTAGGAAAGACTTGCTCTCTCTTCCCAGCTCTTGAGTGTTGACATATGAACTAGGTCAGGGTTTGATTCCTGGTCGGGGCACATGCCCGGATTGCGGGCTTGATCCCGTGTAGGGTGAGCAGGAGGCAGCCAATCAATGGATCTCTGCCATCATTGATGTTTCCAGCCCTCTCTTCTTCTCCCTTCCTCTCTGAAATCACCAGATGAGTCTGACTGGAGGTTGGGTGGGTGGGTGGGGGGTTGTCTGAGCCTCCTGTGCTCCCTCATCCACTCCCCACCTCCCAGGAGGCCTCTGAGGCACGGCCTTCGCCCTGGGGCTGACCAGGACACCCCCGGGTGCTCTGGCAGAGGCAGGCAGAGCCGGTACGGAGAGGGCAGCTCAGGGCAACGAGCCACTGGGCCAGGAGAGGAGGAGAGCTCCCGGGGTGGGGTCATCGGGGAAAGGCTGCAGGGAGGATGGGGCAGAGGCAGAGCCGAATGTGGCCTCAGACCTCCCTCCCCTCACGGTCCCGCCCACCTGCCGCTGAGGACAGCCACCTGGCGGCCTTCTCAGCCACCCCAACCCCGCTCTCTGGCACCGGCTGGCGGGGGGCTCCGGGGGCTCTGCCCACGCCGAAGCCGGACGGGAGTTAATGAGCAGCTAAGAATGTGTTCAGTGTAACAACCGGGGGCTTCAGGCCAGTCCTTGGCTCGACATGAAGAGATTAAGGATTCCAACCAAACCCCTTTCAAGTGACTCCAGGGAGTGCCACCTCTGCCAGTGAGACGGAGGAAGAAGCGGCTGGCCAGCTCAAGTCAGAACCGGAAACCCAGACGCCAGGGGAGACGGAGCAGCTGCTCGGAGGGCATTGCAGGGGGAGAGGTGAATTTCGGGGGGAGGCCATTAGGAAGGCTCCCGGGCCCTCCACGCACCGAGTGTACCCCCTCTCGTAAGAAAGGCTCTGAGGCCTCAGCCCCCAGCCCCCACCCCGCACCCCCTGTCCTTGAAGACGGTTCCGATCCCTTCCCCTCCTGGTCCCAGGGGCCCTGTGAGGTGGGCTGAAGGTGGGGTGTGCCCTACAGGCCAGGGGGCCGGGCAGCAATGCCGCCTGGGGATCGGGAAAGCAGGGGAGCTGGGCCGGGCAGCGCAGTGGCTCCTTCTACCAGGGCCTGTCCCTCTGGGAGGAAGCTGAGGGTCAGGGTGGGCAGGAGGGATGGGCGCCATCCTCCTCCATGTCCAACAGCAAGGGCCTCGAGGCCTCGGGTGTTTACAGAACGAACAGCAGCCGGAAGGTCTCCGCGGAAGTCCCCCGGGTCCTGGGACCCCTTCCCGCCAGCAGGGCCTGAAGTGACACTTACTCTTTGGCCACCACAGGGTCTCCTCAACCAGCGCCAGCCCGCGGGCCTTGGCTGAGACGGACACTGCCTTTTAGGGGTCTAAGTCCTTTCAAATGTGTGGCTTCCGGCCCAGGGGGGACTGGAACAGGGTTTCTCTCCCCCCGAGGCCCCGCCGTGAACGCCTGCCCCCGATGGTCACGGCAGCCGAAGCCAACCAGCTGGCCGCCCTCGGCTCTGCCAGAAAGTCCCCTCTGACCACAGTCATGAGGACCCCAGCGGCTCTTAGGAGGGCTCTGGGGTCACCTCCCTGGACAGCTCAAGACAGCGAGGCGTGCCTGCGAGACAAGGCCACGCAGCCCGGGGCACTGGCCAGAGAGCTCTGTCCCCTCCCACAGGGAAGAAAGCGACCCTGCCCTCAGACCCGTGGCCTCGGCCAGACCGCTTTCATCTCTGCTCCATCAAAACGGAAACCTCTGCCCTAGCCGGTCTGGCTCAGTGGGTAGAGCGTCCGAAGGGTTCCAGGTTCGATTCCAGTCAAGGGCTCGATCCCCAGTGGGGGGCGTGCAGAAGGCAGCCGATCAGTGATTCTCTCTCATCATTGATGTTTCTATCTCTCTCTCCCTCTCTGAAATCAATAAAAGATACTTAAAAAAAAAAAAAAAGGAAACCTCTACCATATTCAGGCACATTATCGACCAGGAATGATTCAGTGCCCAGGCAGCCAAAAGCCAAGCCCCGTGGGCTCTGCCTGCACCCACCAGGTCATCCAGCCTCAGCCAGTGTGACGGTTAGTCCACAAGGTGGCGCTGCAGTGCCCCATGCGCCCATGCTTCACTGCACTGACACCCACAGGTAGACCAGCCTGCAGGCCTCTAAGACCGGGTGGCACCGGGGACATAATGACCCAGTGAGTCCTCTCAGACCCGAGGTGTGCGGCCTCTGCATAACCGGTGAGGGAATAATGAGAGCTCTGTTGGGGGGCAGTGGGAGCCTTGAGGGAGAGGTCGATAATCCTGGGGTCACCCTCGGAGCCCTCTGGATGCACATACCCTCTACTTCAGCGTTTCCCAAAGTGTGGTAGGCGTACCCCCAGGGGTACGGGAAGAGTTTGGTGGGGGTACGCGTTGCACCGGAGTTTGGTGGGGATATGCCCTGCACTGTGCTTAGCTGTGCCTAATTCTACGTTCTCATGAGTACGAGGGGCACTCAGCGTTACGAAAATTATAGAAGGGGTACACATATGTCAAAAGTTTGGGAAACACTGCACTTGTTCAGAGACTCGGGTCACAGGATGGAGCAGCGGGAGGAGGAGGAGGTCGCAGAGGGCTCTCCTGGGAAGACCCCTCCGGGCCCAGCTGATCAACCCACGCGTGGCACAGAGAGGGGACTGACAGAAAAGACCAGGGAGGGAAGGACCCCTCCACGGCCGCACTGCTGGCCCCTGGCAATCTATTCCGAGCCTTACCCCCCCCCCCCAATCACTGTGCCCCCCAAGGCGTCCTTCTCAGACAGCGTGAGGGATGTGACCTTGGCCCTGAGGAGAAAGCCCTTCTTAGGGCCATGGGGTTGGAGAATGAGGTGCAGCGGACTCTGCCTGTTTGGGCAAATGCTATTTGTATAATGCTCCCCCCATCCCAGGCTAACGGCCACCATGTGCTTCGCTTCAACATATGAAAACATTCCGCGGAGGAGCTCCACGCTCGTTAGCGGCGCTTCCATCAGCGAACAAAAGGTCAGCCCGGGAGACGGCCGCTCTATCTCCAGACGCAAGCACTTAGGCCTTAATGACGTGTATATTTTCATATGTGGGCAGCTGACATTTCCCATGTAAACTGCGTGCCGTTTCCCAGTGTGGACGGGCGCGGCCTTCAGGAGAAGTGGGGCGGCCGAGAGGCAAGGCACTCTGGGAGAAAAGAGGGTCCAGGGTCCCCCGGCCTCCCACACGAGGGGCTGCCCGGCGGTCCTTCCATCCTGCCCAGACCGGGGTGGAGGCAGCTGTTTTTTTTGTGGTTTTTTTTTTTTTTTTTTTTGGGGGGGGGGGCCTCCATTCCCCCTCCAGCACAGGAGCAGGGGGGGCGTGCTTTCACCACACACCCGGCCGCCCACAGACCGGTCACGAGGGGGGTCTGCGTCAGCGGCCCAAAGCTCTGCGCACAGCTGCCGGGGCCCGGCCGTGGGCGAGGGCGGGTGGGACCCGGGCTCCGCTGTGAGCGCCTGGGACGGGGGCGGCCTGACGGTCAGGATGCCTCGACGTGAGTTTCCCCACAACGTTCTACTTCTGCTGCTCCCCAGAACAACTGTAAGTGGGGGGCAGCGGGGAGGAGGCTGTTCCTGGTCACCAGCAGAGACTGGGCCTCAGCATCGCTCCTGCTCATTCCTGTCCCATCAGGGTCCACACCACGCTGGGTGCTCCCCTTACCCGCTCACAGACTGACGGTCAGCAGTGGACCTGAGACCCCAACCCAGGCCGGCCTGTCCCCCAGTCCTGCTCTCGCCCCACTCGCTCTGCTGGGGTGAATGGTGATGCTCCTGGCACAGGGGAGACCCGTCCACGTGGGGAAGAAATGCGTATGCCTGCAGGAGAGAGGCAGCAGGGAGCACAGGGTCTGGCCATCAGAAGCACTTTCTTTTCTTTTTTTTTTTTTTTCTTTTTTTAAATATATTTTATTGATTTTTTACAGAGAGGAAGGGAGAGAGATAGAGAGCTAGAAACGTCGATGAGAGAGAAACATCGACCAGTTGCCTCTTGCACACCCCCTACCGGAATCGAACCTGGGACCTTTCAGTCCGAAGACCGACGCTCTACCACTGAGCCAAACCAGCTTCGGCCATCAGAAGCACTTTCAACAGGCCATCTGGTCGACCCCCAGCCTTCATGACAATGGAGTCAGTGAGAGTCCTTTGGGATTGTCTTAGTCACAACTGGCTGGAGTGCCTGTCTCAGGCCAAAACGGTGGGCTGGAGGCGTGGGGGTGGCCAGCAGGGGCCGAGGCATCCCGGTTCCTCAGCCGTGTCTCTCTCTCTCAAGTTCATTCAATCATCCCCCACCTGCCAATACATTCCTCCTTTGTTTGAGCAACTGGACTCAGTGTCTGCCCCTTGGTGCCAAGAACCCAGACTAATTCGCCATCTGTAAGACCAGGAGGTGGGCCAGGTGACGAGGAGGACCCTCCAAACGCTACCCAAGCCACCAGGGGCTTCCGCTCTCCTGATTTTCTCTCCCATCCTCCAGTGGGCTGCTTCCAAGATCCACACATTCCCTCAGCCCAGCTCACCCGACGCCAGGGCCGGGAATGGTGAGGAAAGCAGGCCTGGCAGGCGAGGGGGAGCGGGGGACCCGTCCCAACCCTCACTCCTGGCCAGAAACGAAACCTGCGCGTCCAATCACAGCCAGAGACAGAGGCGAGCGGCCTGCGCGGCAGCCTTGGCGGCGTTTCCGCACTGGAGGGCTGACTCCAGGCCGGCCTGACGGGAAGAGAAAGCGCCGTCCTTCCGCCTTGTTCACCCAAACCCTCGGTGCCGTGCGGGGAGACCGCCGCCGTCACCGCCTCCGTCTGGGGCCGCTCCCCGGTCTGTCCACGGCCGGGCAGCAGACCGAGCCCCGAACAAGAGCAGGACCAAAGGGAAAAGGCGGGGTGCTGTCTCCTCGGCCACCAGAGGAAAATACACCAGCCCGGCCCCACGCCTGAGGTCTGTGCCCTGCGGCTCTAGGCCAAAACACCCCCGGCCCCTCCCCGATATCTGCGTGGTCGGCCTGGTGGGTGGACCGCACGGCCAAGCACCATGCTGGATGCAGCCCCGTGCGCAGGGACACACGCTGGGCAGGAGCGCACTGCGCCTCTCTGACGTGCTAAGGGCAGGTGACGCTCCCTGCTTCCCATCGGGAAGCGGTTTCCCCTGAAGCAGAGGGAGGTTAGCTTCAGGGCCCTTTGCCTGTAGCCCTGGGAGCTAGAGAGTGTTCTGGGGGAGGGGCCACGCTTTCCAGGAAGCATTTCCCCAAAGGCCTGTCCGTCCGTCCGTCTGTCCCCTCGAGATCTCAGGGAAGGACCCGCCTCTCCAAGCCGCAGTCCTTTGCGGCAATTTCTTGGCCCCTTCGCTTGTGTGCCTGACACTCTGTTCTTCTTAAAGAGAAGACGCTCCCCAAGTTACTTATGCTCCCGCCCCCACAAAACCCTGATCTTCCCGACAGTCCCAAAAGGGCCTTCCCCAGAGGGACACCCCCTCCCGCCTGACAGCATCGAGCCCTCAGGAAGACGGAGCCAACTGCACCTCACCTTGCCGCGATGAACAGCCAAAGACCAGAGTCGAGGGGTCCGGGGGCTCGAGGGACTCCCCACGGAGGGAGGAGGAAGTGAGGAAGGCCAAGGCCCTGACAGCGGGTGGGGACAGCCCCGGGGCCTCTCTGAGGCCCACACTTCCATCGCCCCGCCCTGCAGACACACCCAGCACCGGCCATCTCCTGGCCTCCCTGGGTAATGATCTCCTGCACCGATTTGGGGGTTACCCTGGCCCCGGCATCGCTGGTTACGCTGCCAGGAAGGCCCTGCGGGGGACGGAGCTGGAGGTGGTGCTGCCACTGCCACCGGTGAGGGCACAGGCAGACGAGCTTCTCCAGAGGGCCGGCTGACCCAGTCCGCCGGCCACACAGGGTCCCCAGTGCACGGTCCACGCCCAGGACTCGCAGACCTGCTCCCTCGGCCAATGGCGGCGGGGGTGTAAGGCGGACGGGACGGAGGGCAGCTGAGTGTGGCCTCCAGGAGGGAGGGCTCAGAGGAGCGGCCACCTGGGACGCTGCGGATTCGTGGCCGAGGTGAGGTCTGACGTGGCCTGGGGGTTCCAGGGGCTCTGACTGGGCCATAGGAAGACCTTCCTTTGTTTGGCTCCTGGCTCTTGCCCCCTGGGAGGTATCCTGAGGAGGCCTGTGGCCAATGGACGCTTCTCTGGACACATGGAAGATGACCCTGAGGACCCACACACACAGCAGGCTCCCAGAGGTCAGGGAGCCGGGGGCCATGAGGCCAGGAAGTGCCGAGGGAGGGGCTCCAGCCCTTTCCCACGATGCCCTGCTGCCTGGCCGCCCTCGGTCCCGGGTGTCACTTCCCCGGGTGAGCGACGTGCAGAAACAGCCCCTGAGAAACCCCACGGCCCT
This sequence comes from Pipistrellus hanaki, assembly GCF_964339955.1. Classification (NCBI taxonomy): domain Eukaryota; kingdom Metazoa; phylum Chordata; class Mammalia; order Chiroptera; family Vespertilionidae; genus Pipistrellus; species Pipistrellus hanaki. The sequence goes on along the minus strand of NC_140516.1, from coordinate 49,673,715 downwards.
TCGGGAAGGGCACCGCAGTTTGGGGCGTAGAGGATCCCCACCCCCATTTCCTCTGCTGCTCAAGCGGCTCCGCAGACACGAGGCTGAAGGACTGAGAGGCAGGACGGGAGGATGTTTTCCAAGCTGGCAGGGCTCCTCTGGGGGCCTGGAGGGCTGGGCAGCTTTAATGAGGAAGAGGGAAACACACAAGCAACCCTGACCCAGACCTTGACTCTTTGCGTCAAGAGCGAAGAAGGATAATTAGCGAAATGAAATGTGCCTGCAGATGTGGAGGGGGCCGGCCGGGCTCTGCCCATGCGATAATCCCGGTCACGACCCGACCCGCGGCCCACGGGGCGCGAGGCGGGGTGACGGCTGTTCGCACGGCCGAGAGCCGGGCTCGGGAGCGGGAGGAGTGGGTTTTTCTGGTGAGCGGCTTGGATCCAGCCAGCTCTGCTGTGGGGCAGAGCGGCCTCGTCCAGATAGTCCTCCGGGGGAGCTCGGTCCGCAGGGCTGGGTGCAGGGTGCTCCCCTGGGGAGGCTCCCTCATTCCTGGTGCGTGAGAGGCCAGGGTGTGTCTAGCCGACTTTCCGTCTCCCAGAACATCCCATCCCCCGGCTTCCAGATCGGCCCTGCAATTGTGTTGGAAACATTTTGGAAGGTTCCCCCCCCACATGAGGATTTCATTCCGTGGGGCTGGGGAGGGGCAGGAGGGGCAGGAAGACCTAGGGGACCCAACCGACCCCCTCCCTGTAACGACCCCCTCCCGGTAACGTCATTTCTCCGCCGGGGCCCACCTGTCGGGCCACACACAGGCACCGGGGACTGTGTCACTGCCCCCCAAGGGCAGGGGCGTCGTCAGGAAGCCTGTGGCTGACTCCTCTGGCTCCGGCCACTCTAAGGAGAGGAACTCCGGGCAGGAAATACTCCACACACATGGGAACGGGGTCAGAGCCAGAGCTGGCTCCACCAGCATCAAAGGAACATCCAGCTCCCTGACCTGGAAGGTCACGAGAAAGGAAGAGGGACCAGACGGGCCTGCTGTGAGGAGCCCCAGCTGGCACGCCGACTCCAGGACACCGGGAGGAGCCGGAAACGGAGAAAACCAGGCTTCGGGCAAAGAGAACTGGTTTTCCAGGAGGCTGAGGGTGGGAGTGATGGGGGTGGGGGGGGGAAGAGAAGAAGGCCTGTCTATTTGAAGGACGAGCACACAGTCACTTACAATGCTGTGTGGGGAGATGGTGACATGAGCAAATGCTAAGGACACTGTGCAAAGTGCCTGTGGGGCCCGGGCCCGGGGCCGATCGCCGGAGAGGGGCCAGGAGAGACGGGCCGGCCTGGACAGCCTCCGTTCGCCCCGCCTGCCCTCCCGGATAATCTACTCATCCCTGAAGCACCCGGAGGCCGGTTTGGGGGCGGGATTTTGTCTCTGATTAGCTTTTGAAGAAGCAGTGCCGTGTTTGGCGCTCAGTAAGAGCTGCTCCTCCCTGCAGGTCTCACTACTGTCGGTGGCAGAGTGGAGGCGCCGTCAGACAGCACCTGGCCAGCCCGCCTCCTCCACCAGCAGGGGAGGGAGGCCCAGGGACAGGAGCCTGTGGCTGGGAGGGGAGTGGGAAGAGGACAGGCCCGGGTTCGGCTCCCCTCTCTGAGCCCCCGTTTCTCACCATTCCAGCGGGTGAAACATGGAGTTCCGGGCATAGGGCAGTTGCCCAACAGAAGCCAGCGCTCATCTGTCTCACCCCAGGAGAGCTAGTGGCCCAACTGTGGCTTTGTTTTTGTTTTTGTTTTCCCCTCTCCCTGCTCCCTCCTCCCGCCCCTCCGTGTGGCTTGAGAAAACTCCGCGGCAGGAAGTGGGAAGAGCCGGACCAGCTGCCCTTCCAGTCCGGCTGGGGGGCGGCTCAAGCCGGGGGGAGTGCGAGCTCCCCAGGCTCCTCGAGGACAGACGAGGGCCGAGCCATCTTAGCAGAGATGCAAAGGGGGTCCAAGGCCAGGGGCTGGGACCCCAAACCCCACAGAGACGGGGCAGGCCCTTGGAACAGAGGGATGTGCCTAAGCCACCCATGTTCTGGGCCCTGGGTTGCCCTGGAAACCAAGGCGTGGTCCGATAGGCGGTCGGACTCTACGTTGGCTCCCCCAAGGCCAGCGACCCCGGGAAGGGAGGTCAGAGGTCAAGCCTGACTCCTGCTCTCGGCTCTAGGTCACAAGCCGCCATTTCTGAAATGCATGGTGGCTGGGAGGTGGTTATCCCAGCATTTCCCAAAGATGCCGAGGTGGTCTCTGGAAGCGAGTCACACTGACTCCCTCCGGGAAATGGCCGTCCCTTTTACATTCTCAAGCCTCCCAGGAGGAGGTCTCAGTGTGGGGCTGCCATCTTGCTAACGCATCTCCAATCCTTACCAACCGCCTTCAAACAGAGAAAAGAGGCCCCAGGCTCGGCGCCTTAGGCAGACAAGAGGATCCAGCGAGAACTCACTATCCACGTTTCCAGTCATCTTTATGGACGACCAATCGGTGCTGGTTTTCCAGATGTGTTCCCGATACAAAGATTCCTTTTCACACTCCTTTCATGTTCTGCGAAAAGGCGGCTTGATCGAAAGGAAAACGTGTGTAAAGTAATTGTAAGGGTGGTGTGCAATTATAGCCAAAATGGTGACGGTGCTTTGAGAATGACCGATGGGTGTGAGCCCCTGGGGACATCGTTATCAGCCCCTTACTCAGATGGGCAAACTGAGGCTCCAAGGAGGCTCAGCAGGAAACGGGCAGGACCGGGTTCCACGTGAAACTGGACAGGGACGGAAGCTGCTAACTGGCCCCCTGGCCGGGGAACCGTCCCCTCTGAGAGGCAGCCGGCCGGCTCGGGCTCGCTCAGACGCCCGTGCTGCCGGCTGGGTGAGGAAGGGGCGTGAGTATGGTTTCCTTTCGTTCAAACTCTTCACTCTGTAAAGCTCGGCGGGCCAAACAAGCACAGGAATAGGTTTTGGTTTGTGCGGGAGCTCGGGCTAATGGGTACTCCCCCCACCACACACACACACACACACACACACACACCCTTAACAAGAACGAACGTCCCTGCCTGCCCTGGCATTGTTCCGGAAACAAAGAGGCCTGTGGCTGGGGCGGCCCAGAGGACAATACGCTGCCAGCGGACCTCCTGCGAGAAATGGTCTCGGAGGGCTGCCTGCCAGGGCGGGGCCTCCCAGCATCCCCCACACACCGGGCTGCTCCCGCACACCTGTCCGCCTCGCTGTCAGGAGAAACCCACACGGGCCCTGTCAGCCGTCCCTGCCCAGGTCTGAGCTCCCTCGGACTCCGCTGGACCGCCTGCCAGGCCACAGCGGTTGGGGCGAAGCAGCTCAAAGCTGGAGACCAGGCACGGGTGCTCCTGGGCCTCATTAAAATGAACCACGGCAGGGTGTCCTGCGGACACCGCTGCCAGCGCAGGATGCCCAGCGGCTCCACGTAAGCCTGCCTCCGCTGTCCTAAATCAGCTTCTTGCCTTTCCCAACCTCAGTTGCCTGATGTGTAAAAATGGGCACACTCATACCCATTTTAGGGAGATCCAAGAACAGGCATGTAAGATGGCATGGCAGTGCTGGACGCAGACGGCCTAAAGAAGACTGTCATGTCAACTAGGAGAAGGGCGGGAATATTGCTGAAGGAGCAGGTCTGGCCCAAGTATTCCCAGCAGGCCGTTGGGCTTCAGTTCTCCACAGAAAGACAGATTCCTGCCGAAACCGGTTTGGCTCAGTGGATAGAGTGTCGGTCTGTGGACTGAAGGGTCCCGGGTTCAATTCCAGTCAAGGGCATGTACCTTGGTTGCGGGCACATCACCAATAGGCAGCTGATCGATGACTTTCTCTCATCGATGTTTCTAACTCTATCTCTCTTCCTTCCTCTCTGTAAAAAATCGACAAAATATATTTAAAAGAAAAAAAGAAAGACAGACAGATTCCTGGGCTTGTCCTACGTGCACTACCATTTGTTTACTTTGTCCCCATACACACTCTGCTCCCTCCCAAAGCGAGGCCTTCTTACAAGGACAGGTAAGACAAAGTAAAAACAAGTTAAAAAAAAACCAATTCGAATTTCATAAAAATCTAAAATCTTTATCCTTCCAACGATACTGCCAAGAAAGTAAAAAGACAGCTCACAGAATGGGAGAAAATGTCTGCAAGTCACCGATCTGATAAGGAAGTTGTATCTGGAACATACAAAGAACTCTTAAAATCCAACACGAGGAAGATGAGCAATCCCATCTTAGACCGGGGCCAAGGATTTGCATAGACATTTCCCCACAGAAGACAGACAAATGGCCGCTAACCACGTCATTAGTCCTTAGGGATATGCAAATCAAACCTGTGAGGTACCACTTTGCACCCGCTAGGATGCATAGAATGAAAAAGACACAAATGCCAAGTGTGGAAGAGGATGCAGAGAAAGAGGACCCTTCACACACTGTCGGTGGGAATGCCAACTGTGCAGCCACTTTGAAAACTTTTTAATCAGGCCCCCAAGAGATTAAACATCAAGTTACCACGTAACCCTCAATTTCACTCCTAAGTATATCCCCAAAGAAATGAAGACATAGGTCCATGCAAAAACTTGTGCATGAATACTCCTAGCCGCATTATTCATAATAGCTAAAAAGCAGAAATAACTCAATCTACCCGTCGATTGATGGGAAGATAAATAAAATGTGGTACCCACACAATGGAACACTATTCAGCCATGTAAAGGAAGGAGGTACTGACACACGCCACAGCATGGATGCACCGTGAAGACACGCTAAGGGAAAGAAGTCAGTCACTAAAGTCCACGCATTGTCTGATTCTGTCTGTGTGAAATGTCCATCAGAGGCAAATCCATAGAAACAGAACACAGATGAGTGGTTGCCAGGGGCTGGGAGGAAAAGGGAAAGAGAGAGGCTGCTAATAGGAGCAGAGCTTCTATCAGGGCTGATAAGATGTCCTGGAATCAGATAATGGTGCACGCTGTACAACTCCGGACATTTTAAAAGCCAGTGAACTGTACTCTTTGAGAAGGTGAATTTTACGGTATGTGCATGATACCTCCCTATAGCCGGTACTTCAAAGTGAAGTCCGTAGTGATGAATGATCACAGCATAGAATACTGCTTTCAGGGTCATTTATTATTGTTATCCATGTTTCCCAGCCCAGAGCAGCCCTGCCGCTCAACACCTGTCCCCCGTATCGCTCCAATCTGCAGGCACCTGGCAGGTGAGGTGCCTGGATCCCTACAGAGCCCAGCACACGTGTCTGATTCCATCCAGGGGCCCCTGGGCAGCTCCTCTGAGCTGACACACCCGAGAATAACTGTGAGACATGGCTTGCTGCCCCGCCGGCCTGGCTCAGTGGTTGAGCGTCGACCTATGAACCAGGAGGTCACGGTTTGATTCCTGATCAGGGCACATGCCTGGGCTGCAGGCTTGATCCCCAGTAGGGGGTGTGTAGGAGGCAGCCCATCAATGATTCTCTCTCATCACTGATGTTTCTCTCTCCCCCTCTCCCTTCCTCTCTGAAATCAATAAAAATATTAAATAATAAAAAAAAAGAAGTGCCATGCTCCTGGCCGTCTCAGCAGTTCAGAGACCGGCCTGCCACACAGACAATGCTTTCAGCTGCGGGGCTAGGGGGTGAGGACACGGGGCTAGGTCACAGAGGGCGGCCCCTCTACCTTCCACCCCTGCAACACTGACTCCCACACCTGCCCCCCCTCTAAACCAGGGTTCTTAGCCTCGGCCCTGCTGACAGGTGGCCTAGGGCAGGGGTCGGCAAACTCATCAGTCAACACAGACAACTATCAACAGCACAACGATTGAAATTCTTTTTGAGAGCCACGTTTTTTAAACCTAAACTTCTTCTCACGCCACTTCTTCAACATAGACTCGCCCAGGCCGAGGTATTTTGTGGAAGAGCCACACTCAAGGGGCCAAAGAGCCGCATGTGGCTCGAGAGCCACACTTTGCTGACCACAGGGCTGGGTCACAGAGGTGTTTCCTGGTCAGCCCCCCCGCCCCCCCTTAGGAAAATGGCCCCTGGAGCCGAGGCACCTGAGCTGCCTCTTGAGAGACCCGAGACACGGACCACCTGGGCTTGGGGACCACAGCCTCAGCCACTGGCCGCCCTCGCTCCCCAGCACCTGGGGCGTCTGCAGGACCGAGAGGGAAGCCAGCTCCGGGAGAGCAGCCACAGGAAGGCCGGGAAGGCGGCGCAGAATTTATTGTCAGAAAACAGTCGGCCCCCGGGACCACTTCGACGCCCGGCCCCGGCCCCGGGCCATAACATGTGTGCAGTTTGAACGTTAGAAACCGAGGCGCACAGGAGAGGGACCTGCTGGCGGCTCAGGCCCGTGCAGAGCTGTCTGAGCTGCGGGGGGCTGGGCCTGCCCGCCCGGAGGGGGAGGCGGCCACATGGTGTGGTGGGTGGGCAGCCAGGACCCCATCCCACAGGCCACGGTGCCCTTACTCCGCCAGCGGCCTGGGCGGCAGGAGCACGCTTCCCGGGGGGCTGGCGCCCGCAGAGTCCGGGTCCTGGGAGAGGATGAGGCCCCCCTGCCCACAGGATGCAGGACGCACGCAAAGCTGTCCGCGTGCTGGTCCCGTGGCAGGCGCTCAGTGCCTCCGGGAAGGGTCTGGGGGAACGGCCTCGTTTAAGGAAGGGACTCTGAGGCCCAGAGGAAACAGGACGGCGTGGGTGGCAGAGCTGGGATGGAAACCCAGCCCCCGCCCCAGGCCAGCTCCTCTGACGTGGACACATTGATCTGTCAAGTGGGGGAAAGAAGACACAAGTTCCAAGGACCAAGGCCGCCAGGGCCCTGGGGGGAGGAATGGAAGGGGCTGGCACTGCCTCTCTCCCTTCAGCCACCAGGGGGTGCTCCTGAGGTGGGGTCAGGGCGGCCCCTCACGCTCAGCGTACTCCAGAACCTGCTTCAGAACACTCTGCAGTCTGCTATGTGCTCCACTAGCATCGCCTTTGCCAACACAGCCTCGGCCACTTCCCCTCCCGTCTCCCCCAAACCCTTCCCTGCCACACGAACCCTCACAACCCCCTGCTGGCCTGGGCACCCGTGTTGGTCCTGCCAGGCATAGGCACTCTCTGGGGAAGGATGAAAATCCTGGGTCTCTGGAGACCCATGGCGGCCACGGCCCAGCACAGACCTGGGGCCCATCCTCCTGGGCCAGGCCCCCAGGCCTCCTGCCGTGGGGGTGGGCGGCCTCTTACCTTAGGGGTGAGGTACTTGGTCAGAATTTCCTTCCCTTTTTCGCCCAGCTTTTCATCTGGAGTAACTTCATATTCTGCCTGAAACGGAAGGAGGAAAAGAACAGTGAGAGATTTGCTCACGAGCCTCTTGGAGTCACAGAACCTCTGGGGCCCCAGGAGGAGACTCCCTGGAGCAGCCTGTCCCCTCCTACAGGGCAGGGAGCCGAGGCCCCGGGAGCTGAGGCAGGAGGCCCGCCACCCCATCCAGCCTGCTCCGCACCAGCGTGGACACGTGCCCGGGGCAGCGGCTCTCCCCGGGGCTGCACGTCAGAACCCCCGGGGAGCCAGCGCTGTGCCCGGGCCTCACCCGCCCCACCCCGGTCAGACCTTCTGGCGACAAGGGCCGGGCATCCAGGCGGCCGAGGCTGAGATGCCAGGAAGCCGGGCTGAGAACCACGGGCGCAGATAAATCAAAGGAAGTCACTGGAAAATAACAAGCCGCCGATGCGGGAGGCCCACCCCCGAGGGGCCGCCTCTGGCCACTCGGACCTTCCAGGCTGGGTGACCTGAGACAGCGTCCTTGACCTCTGCGAGGTGCACACGGAAAAAGCACGGACTCACAGGGGGACTGTGCGGCTAGAACGGGAGAAAGCTCTCAGCCCAGAGCGGGGCACATACTCATGTTTCCCCGAAAATAAGACATCCCCTGAAAATAAGACCTAGCGCAACTTTGGGAGAAAAAATTAATATAAGACCCTGTCTTATTTTCGGGGAAACACGGTAGCAAGCACTCAGTTAACAGCTGCCATCAGGATGGCTGTTGTTAGGACCACCCTTTTTGCGAGAGGACACAGTTTTCCAGATGCTCCTATCGGAACCGCCAAAGAGCCCAGGAGACGAGGGGAGGGCGGGGCTCCCCCGCCCCCCTCATCCGCCTGTGAAGAGCAGGGGCGGTGGAGGGGGGTTCCGTGGGGTTGCCCAGGGGAGGTGGCAGGGCCGGGACGTGGCCCTCCCAGCCCAGAGCACTTTGTCAACACCACCCGGGAATTTAGAACCCGAGGCAGCAGACCCAGCCAGTGGGCCCCGGCCCTGCGGGAGCGAGGCCTCGGAGAGGTGAGCCTTTTCATTGCCCTGGACCCCCAGGGGCTCCGTCACCGCCATGGCGCCCTTGCCAAGCGCCTGAGAGCCTGGAGCTGAGCAGAAGCCCGCGGGAGCCGCCTTTCCCGTGTGGACGGGGGAGCTGACTGCACGTTGTTTATAGCCATGTCAACACCACCTCCCGCTCAAGGATTTGTCAATCTGGCCCCAAAGCACAGCTCTTCCAGAGGAGGCAGAGACAAGGACGTGGGCACAGACGACAGACGCCGCCCCTGCTCTGCCTCCCCCCTGCAGAGTTCGATGCCCCGGGCCTTCCCGCCCTGGTTCAAGGCGACCTCTGGACCCCGTGGCTAGGCCAGTGTCTCCCAGGCCCCCCAGAGACCCTCCCAGGAAAAGGGAGGTGCGGACAGGCTTGGGGACGCCCACAGCGGCGGCCAGGCATGTTTTCATCCGGAGTGAGTGAGTGTCCACGCATGACAGTGCCTCTTCGAATGGAGGGCCAAGATGCAATGGTTTTCTCCGAGGAAGAAACATGGACACGACGGTCCTTGGAGACACAGGACGATGGGATGGTGGGTCTGGAGGAATCCGATCCACTCGCTCTGCAGGCTGGACACGAGGCTCAGAGAGGTCAAGGCCTGGCCTGAGGTCACACAGCTGGACGCACCGTCCTCCTGACCTCTGTGGGCCCCCCCGCCTCTGCCCCTCTCTCTTCGAAGGCCAATGCCCCTCACCATTAGGATGAACCTGGTCATTTCTTAATGATTTAATTTCTGATGTCCTGAGACCACTTAAGGAGAGAAGGTAGCTCTTTCTTTTTGAGTTTTTCCTGTTTCCTTCTCACTCTATGCTCCCCAACAATCCGCCCAAACTGATACTCATGTGAGCACACACCTCCACACAGTATGGAGTATATTACAGACTCACCCTGAGAGGTGGGTATTATTATTCTTCCCAATTTACAGATGAAGAAACTGAGGCCAAACACAACTAGTTCAAATGCAATGAAGCTGGCAAGCAACAGAGCTGGGAGCTGAGTCTAGAGTACAACTGACCCCCCTTTTCTAGGCTGAGGAGAGAAGCACCCCGTGTCTGCTGCTCTGGACACCCTGCCTGGTGGTCTGGCACCATGGGGATTTACCCAGACTGCTTTGCAAGGCCCAGACCACCTTTTGGGGTAACTCAATCCCATGCAAAACCCTGGATTTGCACCGTCCCAAAATACATCCGTGAAGACGGCTCTATTTAACCTCTCGGAGACCTGGGACTCACTAATCAGCCTCAATAGCCGGCTGAGCATATCCCTGCTCTCGGTGTGTACCCAAACCCACGAGAAAACAAAATAACATCGCTGGCAGGTCAGCTGCCTCCCAGCCGGGCCTGGCGGGCGGCGGGCGCCGCCGTTCCGCAGGGAGCAGCCGGGAGCACGCGGGGACAGCATCCCGGCCGGGATCAAAAGGCCTTTCTCCGGAGTCCACGTCAGGTCACCGCCGCCTGCAGAGCATTTGTGTCGGGAGGCGGCAAACCAGCGGCGGCTTCCGGTGGGCTTTCCACGCTGATTAAGTCTCCTGGAGTGACAGCCTTGTCTCCACAGTGACCCCCCCCCCCCAACACACACACACCAGGAGGGGCTCATGGGAGCCATGTCCTAAGAGGCCACCTGCAGAGAGGAGGCCCCTGGCTGCTCCGCTGTGGGCAGAGCCCAGGCAGCTCCCACCACCTGAGGCAGGGGCCCCCCGGAAACCCGCTGCCGTGGGCACACGTGTGGGTGGGAAGCTGCAGAAATCACCCTCCACCGGAAGCCATAAGCAGCAGAGGAGAGGTCGGGCCGCCAGCCTAGGCCATCGCCACGAGAGCTGGCAGGGAAACGGCGGCCACCATGGCTTCAGGGACGAGAGAGGTCACCACCCCAAGGCATGGTCTCGTCACCCCGTCCGTCAACTGCCTCCGGCCAGAGAGGGTGCTGGGACCTGTCCCCACCCGCACCGAGGAATGCCCACAGGAAACCAGCTGCCGCCCACAGGAAACCAGCTGCCGCCCACAGCTCAGCCCTCACCGCCAGGGCCCCAAAGGGCACCCAGGCCCGTCCACGTGGAGGGCATTTCTCTTCCCCAGATACATCGAGGTGCCCGCTGACGGAGGCACCCGCTCTTGGCACTGGGATTTATGCCACAAGCGAGTGCCCTGTGGGAAGAAGATGCTGCTCCATCACAGAGAGCGAAATGCTACCCTGCGCAGAAGGCAAGAGGGGCTGTGTATGCACCTGCGGCTGGAGAGAGAACAGGACCTGTGTGCGTCCTCGGTTGTAAGCTAACGCGTCCCTCTTCCTACTGAGCCTACTGAACCACCGACCTCAGAGGACGCGGTGAAATAGGTCCTCTCTCCTAAGACACGCTTCCTCAGAGGGTGTTTGAGAGCTGGTGGGAAGGGACCTCCGTGTTTTCAATTAAACTGGTTTAAAGAGCGGAGAGTCAGCCCGGCTGGCATGGCTCAGTGGTTGTGAATTGACCTGTGAACTGGGAGGTCAGAGTTCAATTCCTGGCCAGGGCACATGCCTGGGGTTGCGGGGCCCGATCTGCAGTGTGGGGTGTGCAGGAGGCAGCCTATTGATCATTGATATTTCTCTCTCTCTCTCTCTCTCTCTCTCTCTCTCTCTCTCTCTCTCTCCCTCTCTCCCTTTCTCTTTAATATATATATATATATATATATATATATATATATATATATATATATACATATTTATATTTATGGGGGGTTGGGGGGGAGAGAGAGAGAGAGAGAGCGAGCAAACTGGATGGACCTCTCTCGGCCTCTAGCTTCAGCTTCACCTCCTTCTCCCGGGAGACCTTCTGGTGCCCCGACAGGAAGGTGAAGTCAGAGATGCTATGAGGTCTGTAATCACCGATGTGGTCAGCTTTTCCAGTCCTCACAGCAGGGACCAGTGACGTGCTGGTTGGCAGCGTGGCTCACCGTGGCCCTTTCTGGAGAAACACCGGCTCTGCCCTGTTGGCCTTGGTGTCCTGCCTGTGCTGACCGTGTGGCTGGGGGAGGGGACTCTCCAGCTGCCCCTCCAGAGCCACTCCCCACCTTGCTGCTGGCTCCCCCGCCTGGACACCATGGTTCTTGCACCTCCCCCCTCTTTTAAATAAATATGTTTTTTATTGATTTCAGGGAGGAAGGGAGAGGGAGAGAGAGATAGAAGCATCAATGATGAGAGAGAACCATGGATTGGCTGCCTCCTGTAGGCCCCCACTGATCAGGAATCAACCATGACCTCCTGGTTCCTAGGGCGAAGCTCAATCACTAAGACACGCCTGAGCAGGGCCCTGAGTGTGGGCACGGCAGGGTGTCAACAGAGCTCAGAGGCCATGAGACTCCCGGAAAATAGGTTAGAGAAGAAGCATGTCCATTTAAAAAAATATTTTTACTGATCTTTAGAGACAGAGGAAAAGGGAGAGAGAAACATCAATGTGAGAGTAGAACACTGATCGACTGCCTCCTGCATGCCCCCCACTGGGAATCGAGCCGGCAACCCGGGCCTGTGCCCTGACTGGGAATTGAACCGGCACCTTCTCGGTGCATGGGACAAGGCCCGACAGAGCCACACCAACCAGGGCAAGGTCATCCGTTTTGTTGTTGTTGTTGTTAATCCTCCCGGGGGGATATTTTTCTATTGATCTTTTTAAGAAGAGTAGAAGAGAGAGGAAAGACAGAGAGAGAAACATCGATGTGAGAGAAACACATCAATCGGTTGCCTCCTGCACATGCCCTGACCGGCGCCCGGGCTGGGGACAAGCCTGCGACCAAGGCATGTGCCCTTGACCAGAATCAAACCCGGGACCACGGGCTGACTCCACCCACCGAGCCAGGGCAAGTATGTCCATTTTTAAGAAGTCCATGGCAACTGGAACTCTTTCTGATCCTCTTTGCCCTCCAGGAGCGAAATCTAGCCATAGCCCGCATTTAGGCCACTGACTCTATTTCTTGGTGGGAAGGGGAGGGGGTCGTCCCTCTCAGGGTCCTGGGAGCCCCTCGACAAGCACGGCGAAGGCTGAGTCACCCTGCGGCCTGAGCAGGTGCACAGACAGTTCTGCTGCCCCCAGCCCCGGGGCCCGCCCGCTCTGACGCCGGCTGGCCTCCTGCGGATTCGAGACGAGGACCAGCCTTTCCCGAGGGCGAGGTCAGAGCCCGATAGGACGGGTTATTTTTAATAAACTCCACTTGGCAGAAATTCGGGCGAGAGGTGGGCACGGTGAGGACAGCGCCGGCTGAGCCAGGGGGGCACTGGCACTGGCACTGGCACTGGGCGGCATGCGACACGCAGGGCAGTGCCCCCCTCTCCCTCCTCGGAGTTCCCGTCCGGATGGAAGGAAGGAAAATAAAAAACCCCCACGTATTCCAGACGAGCATCACGCCAGCCCTGGAAAACTCAATAACGGCTTCGTGCGTCAAAGGTGTTCCCAGAGGCGGCCGCTTGACGTCACGATGGGCGATGAAAAGGCCCCGCCGGCTCCCGGAGAGGCAGACGGGACCGGGGAGCCGGGCGGCCTCCCTGAGTGGCAGCTCGGTCAGGGCGTGCGTAAAGAGCATCTGTCATGTCGACACCGGGAGCCACGCTCACGTCTCCCTTCCAACTGAAAACCCCGGAGCCGGCCCGGCCGCAGGGGCGTCTGCAGGATGAGAAGGGGCCTGGGCATCCGTGGGCTGTTTTCTTCTCCTCAAACTGAGCATCTGACGAGACCCGTGGCTGGAAAATTCCACTGGCTCCTGGGTTAGCCTCGCCGGCTCCGCCTCATCAACCCCAGACTGGTCCCACAGCTGCCGACGCACCGTCTTCCCAAAGGGGGCGCCCTCGGGGTCCGTGCCCTCTCCGTCCACATGCGTCTCCGTGGTGAGCCCACCCCGCCCACGGCTCTGAGCACTCGCTGTGCGGGGACAACTCTCCCGTTCAGGCTCGAACACATACCTCCCTCGCACTTGGATGTCTGATGGGCGTCTCTAGCTCAGTGTACCCAATGAGCCGCCCTCAGCCACCCTCTGACCCCATCCTTCTGGTGGCTCTGGTCAACACTTTTAAGTCATCTGTACATTTTCTCTCTCACCCACCAATACATCAGAAATACTGTGAACTCTTGCCCTGGACAGACATACTTGGAAATATGGACATACTTGCCCTGGCTCGGTGGATAGAGCGTCAGCCTGTGGACCAAAGGGTCCCGGGTTTGATTCTGATCAAAGGGCACACACCAGGGGGGTTCCTTCCTACCAGCTCCGTTGGTAGGAGAGTCATCTTGTACACCCAAAGGTTACGGGTTCCGTCCCTGGTCAGGGTGCATACAGGAGGCAGATGATAGATGCTTCTCTCACATGGATGTCTCTCTCTCTCTCTCTCTCTCTCTCTCTCTCTCTCCTTTCGTCTCGCTCTAAAAATCAGTAAAACATATCCTCGGGTAAGGATTAAAAAAAAAGAAACACTGTTAACTCTGCTTTCAAAACATGCCCCAAATCCAACCACGCTCACCACTGCCAGATGCTGCCACGTGGCTGGGCCGCCATCAGCTCTCACCTGGACGGCAGCCGCCTCCAACCAGAGCTCCCAGCTCCCGCCCCAGCCCCTCATGGCCTGTTCCCATCACAGAATCAGAGAGTCCTTTAAAAACCGACGTCAGACCACGCCCCTGCTCTGCTCAGAGCCCTCCAGGGCCCCATGTCACTCAAAGTTCTTTAGCGGCACAGGTCTGGCATGACTGACACCTCTCCCTGCTCCCTCCACTCCTGCTGGGACTGAGAGACTTGATCATCCTGGCAAGAAGGAGCCCTCGCCAACAGGGGCAGGGCCAGAATTCAGGGCCCAGCAAGACCCGGGGGGTGGAGGACGAGAGGGCGGGCAGGGCCTGTTGGTAGGAGGTCTGGTACATCAGGGTCAGAACTCGGACGGTGTCCTGGATGCAATGCTCCCCACGCCTGGACGCGCGGTGCAGTCGGGAAATGTTACCAGTGCCACACGGCCTCCAGTCCATTCCCCAGGCAGCGGAGCCAGGGCTCCTTGGAGACACCACGAGCTCCAGGCGTGGGACAGGAAGCACCGGCTGAGCTGCGCCACCACACGGCAGCAGACGGCCAGGGGGCCGCCCGCGATCACCGTGTCCTCCAAGGGCCCAGCAGCCAACCCGAAGGGCTCCCACTGGCCAACGAGGAGACCATCCACACCGGTGACAGCAGTGCCTGCTGTGCACCAGAACGCACCCCGTGAGCCGGTCACTGCCAGGGAGCCGGTGGGTACTTGAAAGCACAAAACCAGGAAAGGAATAAAGCACTTCCTGTATGAACTTGACCCCTGGGTGACCAGGTAGTCATTGAACGTGTTTCCCAGTTAGCAAATGAAGGGATGACAGACTCAGGATGTTGCCATGGTGTCGCCCTTCATTTATCCACAGATTTGGGTACTGAATATCAGCACTTCATTTTTTTGTTGTCAATCCTCACCGGAGGGTATTTTCCATTGATTTTTAGAGAGAGTGGAAGAGAGCGGGAAAGACAGAGAGAAAGAAACATTTTGATGTGAGGCAGACACATGGATGCACATGCCGGGATCAGGGCCAGGGATGGAGTCTGCAACCAAGATAGGTGCCCTTGACTGGGATCGAACCTGGGATCCTCTGGTCCACAGGCCGACGACGCTCTATCCACTGAGCCGAACCGGCCAGGGCTGGGTGTTATCACAGCTGCTGCAGTGTCAGGAAGGACAACCAGAGAGTATATGGCCCCTGATAGAGCGACTCAAAGCCACTTAGGCAGCCAGTCCCCTCCCTCCAGCTGAAATGGGCCTGATTACTGAGCAATTTACAAGGAAGACAGAGGAGCCTGTGAAATGCCAAGTGGGGGGGAGCGTGCAGCATTCCGACCGCAGAGCTCTCTTCTGGGTGGACGAGGGAGACGCTGTCCACCGCTAACACAGGCATCTGTAAACCAGGGGGAGTCAGACGTGGGAGTACGGGCTAATGTGGGTAATAGGGGATAATAATATTTGAGTTATGGTAACGGTATTGCAGTTATATCTTCGTTAAAGAGCCCTTTTCGTTTGGAGACCCATCTGCAATGTTCACAGATAAAATAATACATGTGAGATCTGCTACAGAACGCCACGGAGGCGCGGAGGTGGGCGGAAAAGACTGGCCTTGAGTTCATCCTTGTTGGAGTGGGTGAATGATGTGTGGGGGCTCGTTATCCCATTCCGTAGGCTCTTACCTTTCTAGCTTGACATTTTCCACAATAAAAAGCCATGAAAATACCAGGCCCCACCCCCCCAGAGAAACACACTGTGGAGTCTGGGCTTCCGTTCGCGCGCTGGTATTTTTTTTTAAGGCTCCCCGGGTGTTTCTACTGCTCAGCCAAGGTGGAGAACGCTGCAGTTGCTTACAGCAGACACGCAGAGAACCTGCACTAAGACCAGGACGGAGGCCATGGAGGGGAGGGCGCCGGTCTGGGAGGATCCAGGAGCCCAGCACAGGGTCCTTGATCGGGTGGGAGAAAGGAGGAGGGAGAAGGAGAGATCAAGGACAATGCAAAGGATTCAGGCTTGGGTGACTGGTTACTGGCCCAGGGAACGAGTCAGGGCTGGTAGTTTGGGGGGCCTGGGGAGAAGGTCTGAGTGTTTAGGATAGCGGTCGGCAAACTCATCCATCAACAGAGCCAATATCAACAGTACAACAATTGAAATTTCTTTGGAGAGCCAAATTTTTTAAACTTAAACTTCTCCTAATGCCACTTCTTCAAAACAGACTTGCCCAGGCTGTGGCATTTTGTGGAAGAGCCACACGCAAGGGGCCAAAGAGCCGCCTATGGCCCACGAGCCGTGGTTTGCCCACCACTTGTTTAGCACATGCTGACGTTGAGGGGCCCAGGTGACTTCCCGTGGAGACCGTCAATGGGCAGTTGGGTTTGTGGTCCAGAGAGCCACAGCGAGACCCAGGAGAAGACACAGAACCGTAGGCCCCACGGGGCCGTCCCCTAAACCAAGACAGAGGTGGGATGGCTGCAGCCAGTCGGGAACCTGGGGGCAGAGGCCAGGCGGAGGAGCTCCTGTGCATCCCTGCCTGCGGTCCCCCACATCTGCTGCGCAGGTGAGCGGCCAGAACAGGGGCAGGCGGCCCCCATGGTGGGAATCACGGCCCGTGTGCCAGCAGCTGTCAGACCAGCTAGAAACCGCCAACACGCGTTCCGTGCACACGCACCTGCTGGATGCAGGCGTGGGCCGGGCTCTGTGCGAGGCAGGGGGGACCCGGAGCCAGGGTCCTGGCCTCAGAGAGCTTGCTTCCTAGCGGGCAGTGGACAGGAAACAAGTCTATGACCACGAACTTTGGACTTTGAGACAATGGGCTTCCAGCATGACCTCGGGGTGTTGGGACAACCACACAGCGTCCCCAGTGCAGTCGTGCGCAGCCCAGGCCCCAGAATGAGGGAGCTGGCAGGGCCTCCTGTTAAAGCAGCAGGAATGGGGCCCAGCGATGAGATGGCCACCCGCGGCCGCCCGGGGTGCAGACCTGGAGAGGACACGCCAGTCTGCACGGAAGTTTCTCCAGCAGCCATTCTAGTCGCCACGCCCTTCCAAGCCACGCGGTCCAGCGTTTCCGTTGGACAAATGCGATCGCTGATCCCCGGGGACCCAGGGCCCTCCTGCCCCCCGGGACCGGGGACTTACCACGGAGTCCAGAAACTGGATGTAGCACTCCAGCCCGGGTCTCGTTTCACAGAACTGCCGGAAGAGCAGCCTCCCGATGGGCTGCTTGTCACACAGGCTGCAGTAGTCTCTGTCTGCGGACAAGAAGAGAAGAAGGCGGTGAGACCAGGGGGAGGGCCAGCCAGGGCCGTCCCAGTCCCACCCACCCGCGCCCGGATGTGATGCCCCGGGTGGAGGGAGCGAGGTGCCTGGCAAACTCTCAGGGGCCCTTCTGTGCCCCCAGGCCCCGCAGACTCAGCCTCGGCTCCCAGCCTGCTCCCTTTTCCGATGCCCTGGCTTCTGTGTGGAGGTGCCAGCCTTTCTGGGGACGATGGCTGCACCCGGCCGGCCATCAGCATGTCACATGCCCGGGTTAACGTGGCCCGATAAGGGTGGCAGGCATGTCCCCCATGCCAGGAGAACCAGAGGAACCACACTGGCAGGCTGAGCAGAGCTGGTCTCTTGGCCTGGGGAAGGGGTGTGAGGGGTAAGGCCGGAGCCTGCTGCCGCGTTCTTGGCCCCGGGAAGGGAGTGGCTGTGAGGACGAGGCTGACTCGCAGAGGAGGCCAGAACTGGGGGGATTACAAGTAGACGTGGGGCCTGGTGGGGCCATGAGTCTCTGGATCAAACCCTGCCTGCAGCCCAACCATATCTGAAACACTTAATAAAGAGCCTTGCTTGGGAAAAAAAAAAGTTAATTACTTGAAATTCAAAGCATCCTAATGAATACAGTAAAAAAAAACCAAAAAACTTTCATTCTTGTCCAACTGGAACAAAGCCAGTCCGGGGATGCTTCGAATTATGAAAAGCCTGCTTTTTCCAGCGGGGGCGCTAGAGGCCCAGAGACAGAAATGGCCGTGGCCAGCCCTCAGCCGCTCAGCGGCCGTGAGAGGCCTCGCCAAGGACGTGCTGTGTGACCTCAGGAAGCTCACGTGTCCTTTCTGGGCCCCAGGCTCCCTCTGGAAAATGAAAGCCCACGTGGGACGTCAGATGGAGGTTGGGGGTGGGGAGGGAGGGGTCCCTTCTTGCCTCTTCCTGCAGTGACTACCAGAGGCTTTCTCAAGGGCCGAGGCCGTGGCCGTGAGCCTTCCCGAGCGCTGTGAATTTGCCTCTGACCCTGCAGCTGTGCAGAGACGGCCCGGAGACTTCATGGGGACCAGGGAAGGGAGCTAGGTCAGACCTGGGTCAGGAGCTGCCTGGACAGGAGGGCGACTGTCCTTGCCTCCGAGGAGGAGCCAGGACGCGGTGTTTCTCTGGAGATGGGGACCACGACGGGAGATACCAATACGGCCATCATGTCCATGCACCAAGAGCGGAGCCACGGGCAGGTCGGGAGTAGGGGGCTGTGAGCCTGGGTTATGGAGCTACACTGCCTGGGTTCAAATCCCAGCCTCACCACTTCCTGCCCGTGTGACAACTCACTGGACACAGTTATCCCTAGGTTTCCTCATCCGAAAGCTGGAAACAGCAATGGGACCCAGCTCCTGGGACTATCACGAGGCCTGAATGAGACAACGCGTAGAAAGGACTCAGACCAGAGCCTGGCACATAGCAAATGCTTAACAAACCACCTGTTGTCATCATGGGTGTGGACTTTCAGTCTTCGCCATCTCCCTTCCTCTAGGGCAGTGATCGGCAAACTGCGGCTCTTGAGCCACATGTGTCTCCAGAGCCGCGGTTTGCTGCTCTGTTGACTGAGTTTGCCTTAGGGAAAAACACTTAAAAAAAACATTGTGATAATGTACTAATGTCTTTAACCTGAAGTCAAAACTTCCAGGTAAGGGTAATGCCTTACACAACCGTTGGCAAACTCATTAGTCAACAGAGCCGCAGTTTGCCGACCACTGCTCTAGGGACTCTTCTCTCCCGGTCTGTAAGAACCCAGCCAGCCCTAACCAATCAGGGCCCCGTTCCCATGGCCACAACGATAGGTTCCTTGACCTGAGTGGGCCTTGGAGTCTTCCAGGGTTTTTGTTAGAACTTTGCTAGGTACTTGCTCTTCTCTGGGTGACAAGGCTGAGGGACTGGTCACCCCTGAGCTGCCACAACTGTCCCTCCAGCAGGCAGTGAGCCCAGGAGAACGAAGCCAGCACGGGGGGGAGAGCCGAGGGAAGTGGGAACCTGGTGCCCAAACAGCACAGGGGCCCGAGCCAGCCAGCCTGCCCGGCCAGCGGCGCCCGCAGGGTCCTCACCGCAGAGTGGGTGCTGAGGCCAGCTGGTGTTGGGTTTGACTCTTGCGACTGAAGGAGCAAGTGACTAGGTCTCCAGGCCGGAGTCTCACAGCCCACCTCTCTCCCGGGAAACTGCCTGAGGGCGGGGACTGGTTTTGCAGGAGCTCAAGGCTCTAGCTATTCTGCTGGACAAGAAGACACTCCCACAGTTCCCATTCTCACGAGTGGGCACTCTGATCAGTGGGGCCCCCTCCTTGAGTGGTTTGGGGGCTGAAACTAGCCTTGAGCTATCACCTTAATCCAGTCCACCTCTCCATGCACAGACGGCTCACAAACACTTAACCCACAGCCCTGCGGTTTTGTAGGATGGGATGTGGTCCAGGCCTCAGGGATCTTGGATTCTGTTGGAAAGGAGTGGTGTGTGTGTGTGTGTGTGTGTGTGTGTGCGCGAGCTGACAAGATCCCGGGTGACAGTAATAAAATGTCAGGTCAGATGAGTGTCCTCCTCAGCCACAGTGGGAGTCTGGAAGGAGGCCTGTGAGCACACTGCCCTGCGGACACGGCCTGCCAGCTCCCTGCCGCCCACACGCCCACGCCCACAGGTGAGGAGAGCAAACGCCCCCTGCCCTTCCCATCAGCGGAGCTTCCCCGGCCCGGACACAGGAGCGGGAAGCACCTGCTGTCACACTCCCGCTTCACTCCATCGCGGCACCGCGCGCCGCGCTGCTGATGTGGCTGAAGCAGCCCCGCCCCCGCTCCTCCGAAAGCAATTATGAGGCTTCATGTACTGTGTTGTGATTGCCTGAGGGCTCATCTGACAGCATTTTTCCCTCTCCATATGGCGCTCGCTGTCAGTATGGAAACAAGGCTGTCATAAACTCACAGCGTAGTAAACACCCAACATGAGCTGTCAGCACCTCCGTTCGCTCCCCGCCGCTCCCAGCGACACTCAGCGTCCCAGGCAAGCAGGCCGCCCCCCGGAAGCCCAGGGAGAAATAAAAGGAGGAGCAATCTTCTATGCGGGCTCTTTTCTCGGCATAAGTGGGGATAATGGGCCGGTCTGAGCAGGCACCAGCAGAAGCGACCAAACCAAAGTGCGACGCTTGTGCATCTTTCAGAAAAGGGAGAACGAAGCCAGGGAAGGTGGGGAGGAGTCGGGAGTTGATGGAGGGGCGGGAGGAGGTGCAAATCCAAGCGCCTGGGATGATGGGGGGTGGGGGTGGGCACTGGTGAGCAGGAGCGTCCAAGACACTGGGGCAGAGCCTTTCTGTCTGAATCTCTCAGGCTGGGGCCACGCTGGATGCTGTGCACACAGACACCACCCACTGCACTACACACACACACACACACACACACACACCTGCTCTTCTAGAACCCGGAAGGCAGGCTGGGCTCAGACAGGCCAGGGCTGAACCCTCAGGGCAAGGAGGCCAGAATGGAGTCACTGAACCACTGCGGCACCCACGATGTCAGGGTGCCAACGATTCCAGCAGAGTCCACGGCAAGGTGGATTCACAGAGGAGCTGGCTGTCGCAGGAGCCTGCCTCAGGGGGTTCAAGCTGCCTTTGGCACGGAGGGCGCGGTGCCTGTGGCTGGGAGCCTGCTCAGAGAAGAGCTGGACTGAAGGAAACCACAGGTGCTGTTTGTTTCTTCAAGGGCTGGACACCTCTCTGGCAGCCGAGGGCTGCCCCAGAAAGCAGGACGGCCACATCGGCTGTGACACACCTTCTCAGGGGAGGAGCCAGAGACTCCTGATTGGTTAGGGCTGGCTGTGCCGGCAGGGGAGAGGCTGAGTGCTGGGGAAGGAGAAAAAGGTCAAAGCCAAAGAAACGGGGCCAGAGGTGGGGATTCGGGGCAAGGAGAAGCCACGGTGGGGAGGTAGATGCTCAGGTGGGAAGCCAGGAGACGTTGGGGCAGGAATCCCAGGCCAGGCCTCAGATCACTGCAGGGAGCCTTCGAGAACGGCTGAAGTGGGTGAAGGAAATTTCACAGAAATTTAAATTGTCACATATAGCCACCAACCCCACTTTGGGGTGTCTGCCCAAACGAAACGAAATGAGGACGTCAGAGAGCTATGTGCAGGCCCATGTTCACGGTGGCACCCTTCACAGTACCGAAATGTGGGAGGAACCGAAATGTCCACCGACCGATGCATGGACTGAAAAACGTTATATACCGTACATACAGCTGCCAACCAACAGAGGGCGCAACAAGACCAGGGGCCCATCCTCCCCACCTCTGGGTCATTTGGGTGCTTTGCTGAGAATCTTCCCATGTCTCCCAGGCTGCTGGCACAATAAGCTGCTGATGGTACCCCCACCCCCCAAAAGACACCTGTAGAAACCTCATCCCCACTGCGATGGTATTGGAGGGCGGGGCCTTTGAGAGGGATTGGCGCCTTTTCCACAGAGACCCTGAGAGCTCCCTCATCCCTCTGCCCTAGGACCGTGGTCGGCAAACTGCAGCTCGCGAGCCACACGTGGGGCTCTTTGGCCCCTTGAGTGTGCTCTTCCACAAAATACCATGGCCTGGGCGAGTCTATTTTGAAGAAGTGGCATTAGAAGAAGTTTAAGTTTAAAAAGTTGGGCTCTCGCCAAGACTGGTTTGGCTCAGTGGATAGAGAGCATTGGCCTGCGGACTGAAAGGTCCCAGGTTCGATTCCGGTCAAGGGCATGTACCTTGGTTTCGGGCACATCCCCAGAAGGGGGTGTGCAAGAGGGCAGCTGGTCGATGTTTCTCTCTCATTGATGTTTCTAACTCTCTATCCCTCTCTCTTCCTCTCTGTGAAAAATCAATAAAATATTTTAAAAAATAAAATAAAATAAAATAAAAAATTGGGCTCTCAAAAGATATTTCAATCGTTGTCCTGTGGATATTTGGCTCTGTTGGCTGATGAGTTTGCCGACCACTGGCCTAGGAGGACACAGCGCGAAGATGATCGCTTATGGACCAGAAAGCAGGCTTTCCCCAGACACAGGCTCTGCCAGCACCTTGATCTTGAGCTTCCCAGCCTCCGGAACGATGAGAAATACATTTCTGTTGTTTATCGTTGGTATTCTGCCACCGCAGGCCAAATGTACTACCTTGCTATCTGGTCTTGGGCAAATCCCTTAATCCTGCCTCCCGCACCACGCGGGCAACCGGGGTGAGCCGTTGCTACCGAGTGCCAGCAATACCAGTCCACGTGCGTGCCCGGCCCAGGCTCAGCACATGGCGGGCCCTACATACACAGCTGCCATTTGAACAGATCGCATCTCCTCCGCAAGCCCCCAGGAGCCGTGGCTTTTACTCCTCTGAGGATGCGGAGGGGGGAGGGCAGTGGCTAGTGAACGGGGCCTTGACTGCATAAGCACCAAGGAAAGAGCGAGCCACCCCACCCACGGCTGAGCCGCTGGAGGCCCCAGGCCCCCGGAGGGCAGGGGCCAGGCCTCGGCGGCCTTCCGCTCCCGCACTCGGAGCCTCCCTCTCAGAGAGAAGCCACACGTGTCCTCGCAGCACATGGCCGGGGTTAAACTCTCACAACCCACGGCCGATTCCTTCAAGACTCCTATCCGCCCCCCCCGTGGGACTTGGAAACAGGAATGATATTGATAGTGGAGACAAATAGATGCTGTCACTGTTTTCATTCCTTTCGAGTGACATGAAATGGGAACATACTTTCTTAATTAAGAGCCTGTGGTATGTGGATGCTTGGAGGGCAACCAGATTTTCCCAACCGAGGGCCAGAACACGGGGACGGCCCCCCTCCGGGGGCCGGGAGCCCTGTGAGCGAGGCCGCCCTGCCTGCCTCCCTGCTCGGAGGGCTGGCCCTGATCCCTCGTGGAGGGGGAGCAAGGAGTCACGGCCGGGAAGGGGGAGGAGGGGGTGGCCCGCGGCTGAAACCTGCTCAGGACTGTTTTCTTTGCTGCCCCAGGCCCTCCTTGAACTTGGGCCAATGAAAATGCACGTCCCATTTCAGAAGTAAGAGCTAGAAACGCAGCTTCCTGAGGAAATGGAACCACTCACGCCCGAGCCCCTGGAAATGAAACCACATGTTTATTGTACCTAGGGGGGTGCGGAGGGAGGAGTGAAGGGGGACACCCCAAAGTGATCCCTGGAGCCATCTCTACCTTCTGGCGATTTGTTTTCGTTTCGTTTGATTTAATTTAATAACATTGTTTTATCGAAATACCAGGAGTTGGGGATTATTATGGTTCTTTCTTGCGGGGGCGGGTGTGTGTGTGTGTGTGTGTGTGTGTGTGTGTGTGGTTCCTGGTAGGTCCTCCGGCAATTTAGGAAAACAGATGTAAGGAGGCTGGATCAGGCAGGAGCCCCTGACGCTGCCACATGCCGGGTCTGAAACAGCCAGCGGAACATGCTCTGGAAGCAGCTCTCTCTGAGACATTCCTGCCAGCGCTGGGAAAACAGCCGGGCGTTTGCTCGGAGGGAGGGCGCGCTGACGTTTGAAAGGCGAGATAGCATCACGGATAACGGCACCGCTCCGCCGCCGCACGCCCGCCCGCCTCCTGGAAGGCGCAGGCGGGAGGAAAAGGGAAACATTTGGTGTTTGGTTAGCAACAGCTGAGTGGGCTCCGATGACTTCAAGGAAGATGTTTCTATGTGGATGAAAAACGGCATATGGCACATTACACAAACACGCCCAGATCAAGCCCGTCCTCCTGTGCCGTGTGTCCCTCTCGTCCTGGCCTCTAGTTTCACCACGTGTCATACGTGTCACGTGTCTCTCTGCGGGACCAAACGTCTTACCAAGCTCGGTGGCACCTGGACAAGCCACAGGTACCATCCACTCGGTGGTAGGGTGTTTGAGGCTGGGCTGCCAAGCGGGGAAGGGATAGAAATGGGGAGGAAAGGGGGCCCTTGTGTGTGGATCTGTGAGGTGAGCTGGGCATGACGCGTGTGTACGCCATCACCGTGGGACCCTTTGGCAATAACCGGGCTCCCCCGTTAGGCAGTGACCTCGCCTTATTCTCAAGGCCAAGCAAAGCAGAGGAGTAGGGAAAGGGACGAAGAGCTGGGTGGGTGGATGGAGGGGAAGGCGGTGCAGGGGGGCCCAGGAGTGGCTCAGTAGACACGAGGCTGTGCAGGGGTGGCGGGAACGAGCCTGGCATGTTGGGAAGGCTGGGGACCAAGCCGGGACCCGGGTTCCAGGCCTGGTCTGTGACCGCTGAGCTCGGGCTGTCCGTGTGCACTGCTCCGTCAGCCTCCCCCCTGTGCTCGCACAGGGCTCTGACAGGAGGACCCAGAGGCGCCGGGCACGGCAGCATGGGGACTCCTGAAAATGCCAACAAGAAGGAAACACACGGACGCAGGACCCGCAGCTGTGGCCTGGGAAGCAAAGGCACTGTGACCGCCAGACACGGCCCCCTCGGGTGCAGCGCCTGGTGCAGGCGGGTGCAGAACTCCCTGTTTGGCCCTGCCTGGCCTGCGGGGGTCCCAGCACCTGGGAAGGCCTCGGTCCATGGCAGTGCTCGCCACCTGGCGGTCCGTGGGCCACTGGTGGTCCGTGAGGTCCCCAAGGTGGGCGACCGCTGACCTAGGCCTCCCTCACTCTGCTCTCAGCCAACCTGGGGCCGCCATCCTCCTGGGGCCACATTCTTCCTGAAGCTTTCTCCTTCCTGGAAAGAAAGGTCCGTGTGGATACAAGCAGCTTTGGTAACTGATGCCCAGGCCACTGCGTCAGACCTCGGAGGGGGGGTCAGCAATGCTTACAGCTCCCGGGTGATTCCAACACTGCATGAAATGTCCAGTTCAGCTTTAAAATATATATATATATATATATATATATATATATATATATATATTTTTTGCCCTAACTAGTTTGGCTCAGTGGATAGAGCGTTGGCCTGAGGACTGAAGGGTCCTAGGTTTGATTCCGGTCAAGGGCATGTACCTTGGTTGCGGGCACATCCCCAGTAGGGAGTGTGCAGGAGGCAGCTGATCAATGATTCTATCTCATCGATGTTTCTAACTCTCTATCCCTCTCCCTTCCTCTCTGTAAAAAAAAAAAAAAAAAAAAAAAATCAATAAAAAATATTTAAAACAAAAAACACATGTTACTATATATATATATATATATATATATATATATATATATATATATAATTTATTTCAGAGAGGAAAGGAGGAGAGAGAGAAACATCAACGATGAAAATCACTGATTGGCTGCCTCCTGCACGCCCCACTCTGAGGATTCAGCCTACAACCCAGTCATGTGCCCTGACCGGGAATCGAACCATGGCCTCTTAGGCTCATAGGTCGACGCTCAATCACCAAGCTACACTGGATAGCCAGCCCAGCTTTTTATCCCCGGCACCTGGGACGGTGCCTGGCCAGAGCAGGAGCGAGGGTGCCTGTGTAAGACGAAGGAATGACCGAGCCAATCAGGGACATGTGGAGACCACATGCTTCCAAATCCAGAAGTAGAAACCTTGGGCCTAAACTTGCTCAACCCCGCCCCCCAATAGTTAACCAGCCAGAAACGAAGGTCTCCTGAAGCAACTACATGACAGACAGTTGCTCCTAGTGGGGCTTCCGTCCGAGGGGAGCAGAGGGCTCTGGGTGCCCAGTGAGGTGAGGGGGGGACAGGCGGTGTGCAGTATCGGGAAGTGGCAGCCATGATGGCCCGGGACCCCCAAAGTGAGGTGGGCCTGAGCAGGGCCCTGCCTGACTCCCCGCTCCAGGAAAGCTCAGCAAGGGCCAGGGCTCTGGACTTCGCCTCCAGCTCCTCCTCTGACCCCTGTATGACCTCAGACCCGCCATTGTGCTCTCTGGACCTTGGTTCCCCTTCTACAAAATGAGGCTGGTACACAGGGAACTTAAGTGCCCCGCCTCCCAGTTTGGTGGCTCCACGGGGAGAAGGCTGGTGGGGGTGGAGACAGGGGCATGGGCATGGTCATGGGCCTCTACCCAGTACCAGGGTCCCTAAGCCCACAGAGCTGCCTGCCTTCCAGCGCCTGCCTGGGCCGGAGTGCCAGCAGAGTGAGCGTGAGCTGGACAGGCAGCCTTCTGGGAGGCCTGGGCGGGGCTGCTCGAAGGTGCCAGGGGTCCCGGCCTCCAGCAGTTTGTGAGGAGCCCAGCTGTTACTCCTCCTCTCTATGCCTGGTCTCTCTCTCTCTCTCTCTCTCTCTCGTGCTCTTGTCATTTACCCTTGGATGACAATGCCTGTCCCCCCTTCCTGCCCTCTGCCCTGGCCTGTGGGGAAGACAGCAGGGAGATTGGGAGGGAGTGTGAGGGGGCAGAGGGAGCTCAGAAGCCATCCAGGGCCCTGGGGACTGGCCTCACCTGGAGCTGAGAGCTAATGAAGCAAAAGCCACAGGGCGGTGCCAGGAAGTGGCTGGGCGAGCGGGGCCAAGGCAAACAGCGGGCTCCGTGCAGAGGCAGCTTGTTGCTTCCTGGGCCGCCGGCCAGGGCTTATCGGGGCTCCCAGCTGTGCCGGCCCAAGGCGCTGGAGGAGGAGGAGGAAATGCTCGGGGAGGCGAAGGCAGCGGACGGACAGTCTCCTGCCAGTGCTGATGGCCCAGGGTCCGAGGAGCTCAGCCACCCGGAGCCTCTCAACATGACCCTCCTCAGAGGCTCAGTCAGCCTGGGTCTGTGCACTTCCAGGGACAGGAAGCACTTCGCCTGCAAAGGGCCCGGCCCTTCCTCTTCATCGGAACTGTGTGAAAAGTCTACTCTCCATCTGAGACCGAACTCGTCTTTCCCTCAGACCTGCCCCCCGGTCCTCATTTCTGGGGTACAGAGGACAAATGCTAGGTGGCAGTTATTCTCTGCTCCTGGAGTTTTCGCTCACACCAAATCATGATGATGATGATGATAAAAGCCCAACTTCCCCGCTACCTCATCACAGTTCCTGTAAGACTGGCCAAACCCAGTCTGGGCTTCCCCAAGGAACAGAGCCCGGAGCGCCCCGGCCACTGGAACCCGACTGAGAAACCACGTCCACGCCTCCCTTCAAGCCACCTTGCCTTAGCTCGGACCCAGACCCAAGAGGGGATCGATTTGGGACGAGAGGGGTGCACTGGTCGGCACCCAGAGGTCACCGAAGCTCACATTGCAAAGGAGGAAGGGGAGAGGCATGTTGCTTCAGTAGAAACCTACGTAGAGACAGCTGGGGTCTCCGGCCAGACTCCCCTTAGCGCAGTCACGCTCCGGTGCTGGGATCTCAGACACGGGCCGGCATGGAGCGGGGCAGAGCTAGTTTTCAGAAAGAGCCCTCCTTCGGGTCCGACGGTGCACTGCCACCTGGCGTGTGAAACCGGAAAGTGACAGCAGCTAATGGGGTGCTTGCTGTCCAGCAGGCACCGTGTGGGGCACTTCTCACGCTTCGTTTCCTGCAATCCTCCCAACAGCCCTACGGAACAGGAGCCAATACCAGCCCACATTTTAAAAAATATATTTTATTGATTGTTTACAGAGAGGAAGAGAGAGAGAGATAGAGAGTTAGAAACATCAATGAGAGAGAATCATTGATCAGCTGCCTCTTGCACACCCCCTACTGGGGATGTGCCCGCAACCAAGATACGTGCCCTTGACTGGAATTGAACCCGGGACCCTTCAGTCCACATGCTGACACTCTATCCACTGAGCCAAACCGGTTTTGGCCAGCCTACATTTTTAGATGCCAAAGAATGAGGAACTGGCGAAGGCATTTAGTAGCACGAGGCCCCAGAGCAAGAGGCAGATGTGAGATTTGAACTCCTCTCTTCCTGTTTTGCTAAACAACTTTTCTGCATCTTTTAGCTTTTAGGGATCTGCCTCAGCAGCAGGCAAGGACCTAGGACCCAACCTCAACATCCTGGCAATCTCCAGCGGCCCAGAGGGCAGGGAACCCTGGAAACCTGGACATACCCATGACCTACTGGTCACTCTAAGGCCCCGGGCCCAGGGCTGCTCTGCACACTGAGTCCGGAAGCTCCTGTCTCCAGAGACGAAGGCCTGGGGAAGCCAGGCCGCTCAGGGCTCGCTGTCAGCTGGCCCGTGCGCTCCAGGGCTGGGCCGGCGCGGAATTCTTTGGAGCGCTCTTCCGTCCTTGCCCCCTCCCCAGCTCTGAGCGCCACGGCTGGGAGGCCCGCATCTACATGGACACAGAACCTACATGCCATCGCGTTCCTTCGGCTGCTGTCCTCAGAGTGAGCCTTGTCCCCACACCTGAACCACAAATTCTCTCTCAGCCGCCTCCCCGGAGCAGCCGGGCAGAGCCTGGCTGGGACGGTGTGTGCACGTATGAGCTCATCCAAAACGAAGCCACGGACTCCAGCAGGAGCAGCCGTGAGAAAAGTCACTCGCCAGGCTCCTGTTTACCCTTCTTTCGTCAAAACAAACCCTTTGCTCCTTGGAGGGAGTGATCTTAAAAGTCCCCCGTGTCCACACGTCAATGCCTGGCTCTTTAATAGGGTGTTGGAATTGCGTCTCGCAGCACATTCCTGCGCTCAGACCTACAGCGAGACAGGCCTGCAAGCCAGCAGGACGGGCGTCCAAACAGGGCGGGACCCAACTTGGAGCAGGCAGGGCCCAGGCTGCCTTGTTCCCTGCACCCCCCCGCCCCTGGCCCCACACCCAGCACAGGGCCTGGCACGGAGCCGGCAGGCAGGAACAGTTAACAAGTGAATGAATGAACAGGTTGACGACCTAACGCATCCATGTGCGAGCCAGCGGCTGCATTCTAACATGCCTGTTTCCCCATCGCTCTGTGCCGTGTCAGGGTCACGCACGGATCCGCCACGCGGGAAAAGAGCCCTGCCTGGCGCCCACCTCTTCCTCCTGCGCCGTGCGGTCGTGTCAAAGCAGGGCAGGTCGTGTTGGGGGGAGCACAGTCACAGACGTTGCGGAAAACCCGCAGGAAAGCCAGTCTGACCCTCTCATCTCTCAGATGGGGAAACGGAGGCCCAGGTAGGGGAGGAGCCTTGTCCTGTCCACCCCCTACGGTGGGATCTCATCCAAAGCTCTGGATCAGCGTGAACAGGGAGAAGTCCTTTGTTACAATTCAAAGGCCCTCACCCGAGGGTCCCACCCAGGTCTGGCGCGGAGATGCCCGATCAAGTTGTTCAAATCTCACCCCCCATGCCCCCACACCCAACCCCGGGAACTGACATTTTGTTTTTTTAATATATTTTATTGATTTTTTACAGAGAGGAAGAGAGAGGATAGAGAGTTAGAAACATCGATGAGAGAGAATCATCGACCAGCTGCCTCCTGCACACACCCCCACACACACACTAGGGATGTGCCCGCAACCAAGGTACATGCCCTTGACCGGAATCGAACCCGGGACCTTTCAGGCCGCAGGCCGACGCTCTATCCACTGAGCCAAACCGGTTTCGGCTGGGAACTGACATTTTTAAACTCTGTGAAGCGCAGCTCTCCTGCGGTCGGTGCCACGCAGGTGTCTCACATAAATCTTCAGGGGCCCGGCTCTGCGTGGAGCCAAGGAGAGGCTTTTGCTCATCAGGAGGGGGAAGCAAGGGCCTCGTGCCCTTTTCCTTTTTTAATCGAAATAAAACAGCAGTTGATCTGCCAGCAGGCAGCACCACTTCTTGCCAAATACCACGTGTTTGAAACCGAAGGCCTCTCAGCTATACAAACACGGAACAGAAGCCTGCGGGACCCCGAGCGCACGCTCCCCTCGCGTCCCGGTTCCTCTGTGAAGTGCCACATAGCTCACCGCCGTCTAGACCTGGGAAGCGAGGCTCAGCGGGGCACGGCTCTCCGCTGGCGCTCCTCCTCCCCCTCCCCCGGCCTGGCTGGGAACAGACGTTTTGGCAGATATTTAACTGATGCTCCACCTAAGAGGCCGCCTCCTCCGTTACTTAGCACAGGAGAGAAGGCTGGGGAGAAAAGACCAAGAGGAAAGACTGAGCCGATCAAAGAATACCATTGCGGTGAAACCCCGAGTTCCAACTGGTCTCCAGTGGAACCCACACGGCTGTTTGTTTTAAATCATTCCTTGCCAAGAACAATGTTCAGATGATTGAAAAATTCCACACCGAAACCCCCGACGCCGGAGTGTTTTTCCTCCTGAGCACCTGCGTGCAGAGAGCCTCGCTGAGAAAATGCAGCTGACCACAGGGCAGCTGAGCCCTCCGCTCCCGGGCTCAGCACGGTCTGCCCGGGGCCCGGGCTCGGAGAGGTCAGGCTGAGACTGCCTCTTGTTCTGGATGAGTCAGGGCCAGGGAGAGCCAGCAGCTGGAGCTCGGCGGGAGAGAGGCGGAGGCCCCTCCCTGCACGGGGTCTGCAGGGGCCTGCAGCTGACACACAGCACCTACACGTGTGTGCAGGAGGACAGGAATCAGGAATGTACACACACGGCCAAGTGCCCGCCACTGGGAGAGAGTCCAGCTCTTCCCAAAGGGGGCTCAGAATCACGTTTCATCCTGGAAGCTCAGCCTGCAGACATCGTTCAGACACGTTGGGGTTCAGCTGGGGGAGCCGGCAGGACGCCCTGAACCTCTCGTACAGACAGAAGTAGCTGTGGACTCCACCCTCAAGGGAATCCTGACCCAGCTGCCAGCTGGCAGTGGTCACCGCACTTCCCAGCCCCCTTCTCCTCACATTCCTCACATCCAGGTTTGCTCAGCTCATGCAGCTGAGGTTGGATCTGATAGGCCAGGTTCCTCTCTCCCACCCCATCCCCCTTGGTGCCCTGCTGGGAGCTAGCCCAGAAGGTCAAGGGATCATCAGAAACGCCTACCACCTCACGCACCTCTGGGTTTTTCCCCTAGAATTCCTCCTGGATGAGAGGCGGTGGCGAGGTGAGGTGCATGGGCCACCTGGACTCACATCCCAATCACCCAATGTCTGTGCATCGTGTTTCCTGTTGTAACAGGACTCCTACTTATAGCTGGGCACATGGCCACCCAAAGGAAAAACTACATTTCCCAATCGCCTCTGGGGCTACGTGTTGGTGATAATGACCAAGGCGGCTTTTGGCCGATGGAATGTAAGCAGAAACAGTGAGTCCAATCTAGTTCTGCTTATGCCCTTAAAGGAAATGCTTCATTCTTTCACCACCCCCTTTCCATGGACCAGATTGCAGACACGGCGGGGCACCATCTTGGATCGTGTAGAAGACAGAAGAGAAGGAGCAGCCACACAGAACGCCCACCGCAGCCCTTGACCCCTTCCCAAGCATTGCTCCACTGGAGAGAAATAAGCTACCTTATTTAAACCCACGTTCGTCTGGGTCTCTGTTACCGTAACTGAACCTATTCTCTGCCTGGAACCATCACCTCCTAGCTGTAGGATCTTTTTCTGAGATTCACTTTCTTTGTCCTAAAATGGAGATAGCCATACTATGACTGACCTCATCGGTATGATTCCATCAAAGTGCTTAGCACAGCCTGGCACATGGTACACCCTCAGTGGACACTAGCTATCCACTACTATTCAAAGGAGCAGCCACGGGGTATTCTTGCCCAAACCCCCTACACCCGTGGTCGGCAAACTCATTAGTCCACAGAGCCAAATATCAACAGTACGATGATTGAAATTTCTTTTGAGAGTCAAATTTTTAAACTTAAACTATATAGGTAGGTAAGTGTGGTAGTAATTGTTATTAACTCAATTAGGGTACTCCTAAGCTGGCCTTTGCTAAAAACTCAAGGGGCCAAAGAGCTACATATGGCTCCCGAGCCCTAGTTTGCTGACCACTGCCCTACACCCACCTCCTTCACCACCCAACCCGGAGAGAGTGTGAGCGCACACTGCCAATAAGGGGTTAACTGGAACCAGGCTGATCCACCTGAGCCTCATCTCCTTAGCCAGGCGGAGTTTCAGGAGTGGGAGGCCCAGATGCTGCTCCAAACACGGGGTGCCTACCCTCCCTTCACCCACAGGCTCTGCTAAGGCTCCCAGGGTCCCCTGCGCTTGAGCAGACCGAGGGCTGTTGCCTGGGGGAGCTAAGTCCCCGAGTCTCAGAAAGCCTGGGTTTACTTTAAGGACGCTGGCCTGAAAGGCGGAGCACAGCTTCGTCTTCCTCCCGCGATCTCCCGGGTAACCCGCTTTTAAAGGGCATTGCAGCAAGAGTTATAGTTTGGATGTTGGAAGGGAGTGAAGTCAACACAAGTGTTTTTGCTGTATATTATGTAAAACAAACACTCTGCTTCCAGGAACTCCAGGCAGCGCCCTGGGAACCGCATCTGTTTTCCCAAGCCGGGGAAGTTGTGCAAACCTGCCCTCGTGGGGGCCACGCGGGAGCCACTCGGACCCACGTGTCTCTGGGGTCCCCAAAGGGCATGGGCAGGGGGGCAACCCTGAGCTGGCCACACGAGTACCTGTGGTGACCCCGCCTTCCCTCAGAGGGCTGGGCAGGTGGGTGCCGGGTACCCCTCCAGGGGGAGGCCTCCAGGCAGTTTCTAACCCCTTTATTTAAGCAGCTAAACACAGATTGTACACAGGGCCACTGGGGGCTTCCTAAGAACTGGCGTTTCTTTTTTTAAAAAAATACTGACTTTCTACTTGCAGGGCCGTGCCTCTGATGGCACAGAGCACAGAGTGGGGGTAGCCCGCAACGGTGCCCATACTGCCTACGGGCAAGGGCTGCCTCTCAGTTCTGAACCCCCTCGGAGCCTCCACCAGTGCGGGGCACCTATAACCTCTCCTCCAGGCCCTCACAGGCGGCCTTCCAGTCTGCCTGCGGATGGTCTGAGTAATTCCCTCCCCGCCTCCTGGGTCTGTGACTCACGCCTGTGTCCCCAGTGCCCAGAGCAAAGCCTGGCACGTGGCGGGTTCTCAGAAATGGGAGAATGAATGAATGAATGAATGAATGAACGAATGAATGAATGAATGAACGAACGAATGAATGAATGTTGGGCTTGCTGAATCGCGGCGTGATTTTAATCATGAGGAAGGTGAAGGCTCCATGTAGGCAGCTGGAGAGCAGCGGAGGCCACATCCTGGGGAATGAGTGTGGGCATCTGTTCATGTGCGCCCGCAGGTGCCAGGAACACTCACACCATAGTGACCACACATGTCTTCGGCACCTACGGGCAGCCACACGCTTTCAGACCCCATGCTCACACTTACTGCCACCCTGCGGGCTGGCACGGCGGGGCCGAGGGCCTGGCCAGCGCTCACTCCGTGTCGGGAGAGGAGCTTGGGTCTGAGTCCAGGCCTCCTTGGCTCTGAAGCCCCCGCTGCTCCCAGCATGCTCCGGGGAGGCAGGAACCGGCCTGGCCGGACCTTCCCAGGCAGCCTCTCTGCGTCCCAGAGAGGAGACGTCTCCTGCCCTTGGGAATCGGAGGGCGGAGGGCACACTGCTCCTCCCACGCCGGGAAGCCATCCTTTCCCACCGGAGGGGCCGCGGGGCCGCGGGCTCAGGAACACTCAGGGGCCTCCCTCAGGCCAAAGGGAGACGCGGGGCCTGGGAACAGCGCGGCCGGATCGGAGGGCCCTGGGCCAGGGGCAGAGGAGGAAGGCCAGGGGCAGAGGAGGAAGGCCAGGGATGGGAGGCGGAAAGGTAGACACTCCGTCTGGCTAAGCAGGGGCAGCAAGAGCGTCCAGGACTTGACCGTGCGGCTCCCTGGGCCGTTTCCCTCTCAGATGAGCTGAGGCTTACACTCTGCAAAGCAGCTTACTGAACACCCTGGGAGGCCCCCGGGGGCCCGGTGTGCTAGCCGAGGAGCAGACGTGAGAGGCCAATGGCAGGCTCTGCACCCAAAAATGACGCGTTCATAGGCCGCTTTGGGGCAGCACCTGGCTCTGAGGCTTCCATGGAGGGAATGTGAGAAACAGGAAGTTCTACCAAAAGAGCTGAGTCCCTCAGGCTCCCCCAGCCTCCCCAGGCTCTCCAGCCTCCCCTGGCCTCCCCCAATCTCCTCCAGCACCCTCTCCCCCTCCGCCGCCTCCCCCAGCCTCCCCAGCCTTCTGCATTGTCCCTCCTGGCTGGGCACCTACTTACAGCCCCACCTGGAGCTGGTATCTGCCCGGACCCCGCGGAGGACTCGGTGTACGAACGCCGTCCTCTGCCTTGGGAACACCGCCCGCATTCCAGAAACGCAGACAAGGCAGGACTGTGCATTTTAAACCTGGCAGTGAGAGTTCCCTCCCCGGCCACAGCGAGCAAGGGAGTCTGAGAAGGGCAGACAGACGCTGGGGGCGGGGCGGGAGAGTTTACAGCAAGGGCTCTGCACACGGTCCTGTCCGAGCTCAGTGCTCCTTTGCCGAAGGATCAGGCTCCCCACGGAGCCGGGGCTGGCTGCCATGCGCAGAGGCCTGGGTTCTCGGAGCCACGCCTGCCCTCCTTTGCCCACCTGGAATTCCATTCTCTTCCGCATCGAAGACCTGAAATGCTACCTGACTGGCTGCGTCGAGCTACAGCTGCCGTGTGGGCCAAGCACGGGACCAGAGAGTCCCCTTTTGCCACATCAATGGAGAGGAAGTGGCTCCTGGAGAGCAGCCACAGCTCACCTGCACCAGCGGGGGGACCTCGTGTGAGGTTGCCCTGAAATGGGCCGGAGTCCCAAATGGGCCAACTTCCCAAGCTCAGCAAGTCTATATATGCACAGACACACCCAGAGTCACACACACCTCCTCCAGGAAGCCTTCCCGAATGGCCCATCCCTATCCCTGGGTTCCTGCACAATTGTGACTCCTTGGATGTCACAATCTCCTGGTGTGATCTGGGCCCCAAAACAGTGGCAGGGGCTCAGGGGCATTACAGATTGAATTGTGCCCACCATCCCCACCTCCCCAAATTCACATGTCAAAGATCTAAGCCTCAGTGAGATTTGGAGATGGAGCCCTTGGGGAGGTGTGTAAGGTTATATTCGGTCCTAAGGATGAAGTCCTAATTCAACAGGACTGATGTCCTTATAAAGGGAAGAGACATCAAAGACTGCTCTCTCTCTCTCTCTCTCTCTCTCTCTCTCTCTCTCTCTCTCTCTCTCTCTCTCTCTCTCCTCTCGCACCCAGAGGAAAGACCACGTGAAGACACAGAAAGAAGGCAGCTGTCTGTAAGTCAGGAAGAGAGGCCTCACCACAAACTAACTCTATTATCAGCACCTGAGCTCAGGCGCACCGCCTCCAGACGGTGAGAAACAAGTGTTGTGGAAGCCACTCAGCCTGCGGGGTTTTGTGGTGGCAGCCCGGGCTGACGAACACAGGGCGTATG
Organism: Pipistrellus hanaki; assembly: GCF_964339955.1. Taxonomy (NCBI): domain Eukaryota; kingdom Metazoa; phylum Chordata; class Mammalia; order Chiroptera; family Vespertilionidae; genus Pipistrellus; species Pipistrellus hanaki. Next base: position 49,638,423 of record NC_140516.1, on the reverse strand, counting down.
ATCAAAAGAGGGAGGTTTGAGGCTCAGCCCTGCCGTTTACAAGCTCCGTGATCTCTAACAACCATTTGGCCTCAGTTTCCTGATCTGTAAAATAGAGCTATGCCTCTCTCTGCCCTGCCTGCTTCCCCGAGGGGCCTATGGAGGCCCAGGAGAAGGCAGTCAGGTGGCAGGGTAAGAGGGTCTGGCCTGGGTCAAGAGGTGGACACAAGGTCAGTCCTGGCCCACCACTCACCACCTGGGAGACCCCAGACAAACCACATGATCAGAGCGTCTTCTGTAGGGGGAGCATTTGCTACGAGTGAGGCACACTCAGTCTGTTTTCTCAGGTGAGCAACGGGGATAAGGATCCTGCAGCTCTGGGGAACGGCAGCCCGATGCTAACATGGGCACAGCATTCGGGCCCGGGCTAGCCATGTCCTCGGGGCAGCCACTCAGGAACGCTGCCTCCCAGCCCTCACTACCCCTGGCCCCGCGGCACTCACTGGTGCCCTGGGACCTGGTGAGCTGGCCCTTTGCTGCCTCTCAGGGCACAATGGGGAAATCAGCTGGGGTCTTGGAAAGAAACGGCCAAGCCATGCCAAGCCATCCTTGGCATGATCCAAGGCTCACATACTTTCCACACACCGGGGCCTCTCCCCTTGGCGTGTGATTGGCACGGCCATCCCAAGAGGACCAGGATCCGTTCGGCAGATGCCGCCCGGCCCCGTTGGGAAGGCTGCCGCAACACCTTGTCCAAAACCCAGTCTCCATGGGGCCAAGGCGTCTGAGTCAAGGAGCAGGCACCCCACCCACCCAACACCCTGCTAGTGGCCATGCAGAAGCCCTGATACACAAAGGGGGTGCGTGGGTCACCATGTGGCCACGAGGGCAGGTGGGGGGTGAGAGGTGGGAAGGCGATGGGGGACCCTTGCTTGCGTGGAAAGAAACACAAGCAGAGCTGTCTAATGGCGGGGTGCTGAGTTTGAGCTTCAGTCACAATTTCCCTGGCGCCTGGACACAGGTCTTTGGAGGGCAGCCAAACCAACAAGAATTTGGACTCTAATGCTCCCCACCCCCCACCCCCGGAGCAGAAATTCAGTCTAGGTATGCACCAGAGAGGACATTCCCCACCGATCCCCGTTAATGACCGTGACCTTTTCAAACATCTCCCAGACCGCAAGCATCAATGGCACCCCAGCACGCTCCCCCGTGGTGCCTTAGCCTCTCTCTCCCAGGAGACAGATCTGCAGGCAAGACACAGGGTCCTCTTAAGGCACCTCCTTGTGGCGCCGAGACTGTCTTGGGCACAAAGGAATTTGACCAGAGTAAGCAGAGGGCCACAGCCCATCCCGTCTCCCATTTAGTTGCTTTATCTTTGGAACAAAAACAAGCTTCACCTGCATTTATGGTCAAATTGGTCAAATCGCCATTCCTTGCTCAGCCCTGCTCTGTCACATGAAAGGAGAAAAACAACAACATGTACAGAACACTTTTATTGCCTCGGACAGGGCAAAGCACTTGGCAGCACGCTCTCTGCCTGGGCTCCTGGCTCTGCTTGGCCCCGGCTGCTTTCACACCTCACTGGCTGCTAAGAATCTTTCCTCCCCTCGCCTGGCGTCACCCACAAGCTGTTGTTCAGTGCGGGTGGCAGCTCCCCGGCCCAGGCTGGGTCTGCTCTGACAATGCCGTAGCGGTAGCGTGCGATAGCCAAGCACTGGTGGGTTGAAAAGGGAGAGCTGGAGACTACATTTCAGTAAAGCAAAGTCTTTATCCTTTTGTCAATGTGAGAAGGGTTCCCACACAGGAAGGCAAATCCACCCCTAGACTGTGTCGAAAACTCGTGAGCAAAGGGACCAGTGGTGGCTGAGCTGAGTCTACTGCAGTGGCTCTCCACCTTCCTGATGCCGCGGCCCTTCAATACAGCTCCTCATATTGTGGTGACCCCCAAGCATAAAATTATTTTCGTTGCTGCTTCATAACTGTCATTTTGCTATTGTTATGAATAGTCATGTAAATATCTGTGTTTTCCGATCAAGGTTCTCAGACCTACAGACTGTATTAGCACCTTACTTCATAAGTTCTCTAAATTTAAACAATTCTAGCACGAGTTATTTTAGAATGAAGAGAATGAAGGATAATTATAGACCAATATAACAATTGTTCTCAAGGCTCAGAAAATGCCTTTTCATAAGGATTGTCTTTTAACTCACTGTTTCTCTTATTCTCCCCCCTCCCTCTACTTCAGCAGTTCTCAAACTTTATGGACTCAGAACTTCGTTGCACCTCTAAAAACCAAGGGCCCCAAACAGCTTTTGTTTGTGTGGGTTATATCTATTAATATTTTCCATATTAGGACATAAAATTGAGAAAACTTTAAACACAAGAATAGACAAGCATACATTCCATTAACCATCAGAGCGATGGTGTTATCAGGCCTCAAGGAGCCTCGAGAAAACTATTGTACACCCACGAGAGAATAAGAGTGAAAAGGAAAAATAATATGATTAGGGATGGTTCTGCATTATTATGAAAATAGTTCTGGCCTCAACGAAAGGGCTTCAGGATCCACTAAAAGTCCTCATCTGCATTTGGAAATTGCCACTCTACTAGTTTCCAAGTTATCACTGTCTGTCATTCACAAATCCAAAATCCATCAACATGTTTACTTCCCTCCCGAGAGAGACAGCCGGAGCTCCCAGTGCGTTCGTTCTGATTATGCTCTCCCAGCTCACATGTTCTAATCTACAGTCCAGTACTTTAGCTCTGCCTTGTTTTTATTTAATCCCTCAATGGAGACATCATTTTATACAGCCAGCATTTGCTTAAATATAGCCAAATATTTACCAAAGTGGTTGCACAGCTTCCCACCTTGTACCTCACACCTTCTGTCTAGTGTTTTCTTTTGCCTCCAAACATCTAGCGTGAAGTAAATGTGCAGCAAATTATCCAAGCTTTGTTCTTCTTTCTCTACCTCCTGTCTCTAATGCCGCTCTTATTCTCGAAAGGAACTTCCACTGGGTACAGAACTATAGGCTAACCATGACTTTCTCTCAGCACTTGGAAGATATTTTACCATTTTATGGCCTTCGTAATTGTTGTTGAGAAGCCACGCACAGACTCCTCACTGATCCCAGAAGGAAAATCTTGTTCTTCTCTCTGGCTGCTTTTAAAATCATCTCTTTGTCCTACGTGCACAGCAGATTTATTTTTATTTTATTTATCATCCTTGGGATTCAGTGAACTTTCTATCTGAGGTTTCATATCTGTCAAAAGAATCTGCAAAATTCTCAGTCATTATTTCTTAAAACATGACCTCTTTCCCATTTTCTGTATGATCTCCTTCTGACAACCCAACAGGACAGGTATTGGACCTTCCGCCCTGCCCTATATGCCGCTTACCCTGTCTTTTATTATTCCCATCTCAGTATGGGTCTGGGTTGCGTTCTAGTTCGTTTATTTAAACGTAGCTTTCACCTACCTAATTTTGCATCCACTAAGTCTAATCTGCTCCTTCATGTAGCCATTGAATTCTTACTTTCATTTATTAAATTTCCATTTCCCAAAGTCCTCTTTTCACATCTGCCTTGCCATTTTTTATAGCCTCTTCTTCCTCGCTCATAGTTCCCAGTCTCTCTTACACTTGCTACGAAGTGCACATACATCCCACAGGCTCCTGATACGAAGTCACTGACACCCCTTCCGCGGAGAGGTGGGTCTGTGCTCCCCGCCTTTGAGTCTGGGCGTGGCCTCGTCACTACTCCAACCAACAGGGCTTGGGCAAGGAGACGCTTTGTGACGTCCAGGCTGGGTCACAAAAAAGCTGGTAGCTTCTGCTTAGTTCTCCATCTCTGGGATGCTCACCCTCGGAACCAGCCACCAACTGTGAGAAAGCCCAGGACACAGGTGAAGCCACAGGGAGAGGAGCCGAGGCCCCACCAACAGCCAGAACCCCCAGACCTATGAGCGCATCCCCGCTCCCAGATTTCAGGTCTTGCCCCAGGCTCTTCGAAGGGGTTGGGAGCGGGGTGTGTGTGTTAAAACACAGAAATAAGCCACCCCTGCTGTACCCTCCTTGAATTCCAGACGCAGAGTCTGGGAGCATAATAACTAGCTGTTTCATGTCCCTGCGTCACTCAGCCGTGGAACATTGGCCAGTGTCTCTCCAGTGCCTACTTCAGGCCTGCTGCGCGGTGGGTGCTTAAATATTTATCGGATTTACAAAACACATCCACTCGCTGACGTATTCTTCTTCTAGCATCTACAGCCGCCTCTTCAGAAAGGCCCCGTTCCCATCGTGGGTATCTCCGACCCCTCCCTGGAGCCAAGGCCAGTGACAGAAAGCCCTCCAGCTCCCAGAGGGCTCTGGCCCCACCGGAGCTCCTCGGAGAGTGGAGGGGTGTGGTCAGCTCTGCTCTCTGCCCTCTGCGCTCCACCCTCAAAGCCAATAAAGCACCCATCCCTCTGTTTCCCAAACAAATATTTAGATTGCCCTCAGCAGTGGTGTGGATGCCATTCGTCAGGTTCTTCCCGGACAAAAGTGATGAGGGGAGAGAAAGACGTCTCCAAGCAGCACCTGCCTCCTCCGGCCCAGAACTGACGCCAGGAGAACCGATTTTAGGAGCGAGGCCGCTGCTAAAAATAAGGCTCAGACGTATAACGACCTTAGCAGGTACCTGGCCTGGGACGTGAGCCCCTGGCAGGCCGACGCCTCCAGGAGCTGCCTGCTTTCCGAAGTGCGTCAGCGCCTCCGCCACGCCCCACCGGCCTTCAATTGGGGAGGCCCGGGCTGAACCCACTAACTCCCTGCAAGAGGGATGGCTGCACACAGGGGGAGCCTGGACTGGGAGTTTTCATTAGAAAGTAACAGCCTTTCTGTTTCAAGAACAGAATGCCTGTCGGCCTGTTGCCAAGGAGAAGCTCTCCAGGACCCGATGAAATGGTAAACAAGAACCATTGTAATTAGCATATTGATAGCGGTTTGATTTCTAAGGCCCCGTGAAAGCATCTCTGCAGCCTCTTCACAGTCCTACCGGCTTGGAGGTGATTGCACAACAGACAGAGCCCTGGAGTGCGGCGTCAGCCCCTCACCCCCCCACCCCTCGCCGCTCCCACTTCTAACTGGCCGCAGCCAAGTCTCCCATCGAGAAGGGAGGCCTGGGGTTCATCCCACCTCTCAGCTCCGGAACCTTCCACCTCCGGGGCAGTGAGAGCCCTAACACTCTCTCCACGGGCTGACAAAAAAGTGAAAAATCCTCCCAAAGTGAAAGGGGCACATTTCAGGCACAAAAGGCCCCCACATCTCAGCAGAGGGAGCTTCGCATGAATGACCGGTTGACCTTCCGTGAACAAATCCTCAGGATAACTTGGGCAACTCCAGTCCACACTTGCTCCTCCTGGCCACTAGCCAGCGGGCGTGCCCAAGAGCCGAGAAGGGAAAGGGGAACACAGGCCCTCAGGGGGTGATGAGAAAGAGAGGGTGGCAACCTGCAGCTTCCAGGCCTCACCACGGCCTGCCTGCCGTGAGTGGCACAGAACCCCGCCCTCGCCTGGGGCTCCCTGCCCTCGCCTGGATTTGATCCTGGTCTGTCTGGCTCCTGATCAAGAACTACTTTGCTATATGATACAGTCCTGCAGTTGGTCAAATAAAGGTGTAATTATTTTCTCCCAGCGCATAATCCAGGAAAGCTTCCCGGAGGAGGTGGCCTTGCCAGAGGGGTAGGATTTAGGAAAGGCAATTTGGGTGGTAAGGCAGACCAGGATCAAATCCAAGTTCTTCTCCTCCCTAGTCATGTGACCTCGGGCAAATCATTTCACCTCTTTGAGCTTCGCTTTCATCAGCTGTCAGTCGGGATAGGAACACTACCCTTGGCTGGCAACGCAGGCAAAGCCCCTGGCATCCCACGAGCACGCAATGAACTTGAACTTAACTTTTCCAGACATCAGCCACGGGTGAGCCCCTGTCACGACTTCTTTCCACCATGATCGACCACCTGTAATCGTTACCACTGGTTACTTAGTTACAATATTTACTTGGTGTTTTTCTTTCTTTAACTTGGATTTTAATGAAGTCTCCCAGCATCTTTCAACGTGGCCTTTCTAAACGCTATCCGGTGGAACGCGGCCCCGGCGGTTACTGTTCATTTATGAATGGCATGCACGGAAATAAGCGCACAGCCACAGCTCATCCCCGCACCACCTGAAGTCATCTCACACGGGAAGAGGCGTGCCTGCCCCGCTCCCCGGCGCGGCGCCGCTGTGTTTAGGAATGACGGGCACACGCATCTCCCATTCCCTAACAACCGGTCTCTTTGAGGGCGGGCCGGGCTGCGTTCATCTCTGATGAACCCAGCATCTGGGCCGGAGAAGGAGCCCGGTGAACGTTTGCCTAATGAGCAGGAGAACATTCCTTCCTCACAGACCTGGCCGGAGAGCACAGCCCGACTCCATTCCAGCACATTCCACGGGCTGTCCGAACGCTGCTGCTGCCGGGCGTGTGTTCTATCAAAAGCTCACACATCAGAAGTGAGCTGTCAGCGGAGGAGTCCGCCATGGTTTCCACCAACACGTCCACGAACCGTAAGCAGCTTTTGCTGTCATGGGGTTTGGTCCGTCTCACGGCGCCCCGGCCAGGCCCGTAGTGGCCAGCGGAATGTGGCAGGGAGGTCGCGGGAAAGGGGTTCTTCGCGGAGGAGGACAAAGGAAACCTTCTGGAGGGCTTTGGCGCCGCCGCCACCGCTGCTAAACACATCCTTGCAAAGTATTTCCACCAGGGAGCACGGGCCTCGCGCGGGGCGAGGGGCGGTGACGTTCTGAAAACACGGGGTCCCGGAGGAAAGGTGAGCGGTGACAAGGCTGCAGGGGGACCCGCCTCTGTGTCAGAGACACTCTCTGGGGATGATGGAAATGTTTTGACGGGAAACGGTACACTGGGCCTGCGAAGAAGTTACCAAGTCAAAGGGCTGCTGGCATGGAGAGAATGTTTTACTTGGCAACTCGGACAGAAAGGTAACTAACTCGCTTCTCTCGCCGTTCCGTGGCCAAACAGCATATCTGAGAAATGAGGCAGGTGGAGGCGGCGGGCTGCCGGGGACCAGACGGCGGGAGAGCAGGGTGCAGACGGCGCTGCTGCCGAGGGTCCCCAGGAAAGAGGCAGGGGGCTCCTCTGACAGGGACCGGCTCACCCACCCGCCACCGGCCCAGAGGCGGGGTCCCCCCTCCCCCTATGCCCAGGCAGGCCGTGGGGTGCTCACCGCCCCAATGAAGCCCCGAGAAGCATCAGGGAGCGGTCCCCGGCCAGGCCTGGCCCGGAAACTGGTGACTTAGGCAACTCCCAGGAGCCCAGTGTGTAATGCAAGAATGGAGAGACCACCTCCTGGCGGGATGGCTGGGGGATTACGTGAACTCAGCGAGTGTGGAGAGAGCCGTGCAGGCGCACAGCACCGCAGCCGGGGGGGGGAGTGGAGACGGGCACACTCGGAGCAATCGCCAAGGCCATGGGGCTGAGTAACCCCCACAAGGATCATAGGAATCCCTGGGGGTCCCGTGAGCGGGCAGGACCCCCATCCCTGAGTCTCCCCAGCAGGGCCCAAAAGCCAGCCAGGGCCTCCGAAGCCACACGAAGGGCCGGCCAGGTGGCCTGTGAGCCCGAGGAGGCGCCAGGGCCGTGCTGCTCAGCCCGCGTGTCCCCGGAGACCCAGGCCTGCCAGGAGCCGTCGGGGAGGCTGGCCGTCAGCGCCCGCCGGTGGAAGCCAGCTCCGGCAGGGGCGCGCTCACCCTCCGTGACCCCAGCCCCGCGGGGATTTTTCCTTCCTGTCCAGGAAATGATAGCTCTGACCCAGGAGGTCACGGTCAGGAAATAACGGAAACACACGCCAGAACCCTGCAGACGGCGGAGGTGTGCGGCCGAGGCTGCGGGGCCGGGCCGTGAGCGGCTGTGGCTGCACAGGACGCTCCCGAGGACCCCTCTCGGGCCCCCCACGTGGTGCCCTCTCGCCACTCACTCCTCCCGCCCCTCCCTCGGTGACTCTGGCTCTGTGGACACCTTCCCAGCTCCCACAGAGGCCCAGGCACTGGGGGGGGGGGGGAAGCTGGGGGGGGGGGGAAGCTAAGTATACCACCCAGAACCTCTAAGTCGGCTGAGTTAGTAACTAGCCATTTGAGGGATGGGAGTGGGGCTAAGGGAAGCGGTTATGTCCGGGTTGCATGGAAGCTCATGCAAGCAGAGCGGAGAACTGTTCCCTCCATGTTCGAGTCAAACGAGGCCGGGGCCGGGGAGGGGAGGGCAAAAGCCCAAGAGAATGAGCCTGGTGGCTGGCCGGCCAGGGGACTGTCCGCTCCCTCTGCGCCCCAGACCCACATCCTGACCCCCAGTCAGCCCCCTCCTGGAACGTGACCGAGATGACCTCCGGGCACAGCAGGGGCAAAGAGATGGACAGTGTGACATCCATGCCCATCTGCCACCTTCCGAACGGCCCTGCGGGAGGAGGAGGGGGCGAGAACAGCCAGCAGGGGAGCGAGAGCCCGCCCCCCAGAAGCGGGAGGAGAGACAGGTGGGCGGCGGGAACAGCTGCTGGCTCAGAGGCCTCACCCCGTGACCCTGACCCGGTGTCACAAAGAGAAACCTGCCCAGCCAGGCGCTGCGGGTGGCAGAAGCCCAGCGGCGTGCGGGCCCCGGGAGGGGGGCACTGGCGGGGCGGGGCCGGACCTGGGTGGGCACCGGAGGGGCGCTGTCTCATGTCTCCCTGGCATCGAGGGGGGAAGGAAGGGGAGGACTCTCCTGTCGCCCCGGAAGCCCGGCCTGCTCTGCCCACCGCCCCTCCTTGCTCTCCGCGCTCACCCTGAGGATGGCTGCCGGGCTGTCAGAGGTGAACATTCACTGGCTCCCTACTACCTGCCGGACGAGCACCCAGCCTTTCCGGATGGAGTCTCTGGCCTGACCCAGCCTCTCCTGGACCTTCTCCCTCGTGGCTTTTCCTCACGCAGCCCACCAACGCGGTGCACACATCACTCCCCTATATGCCCCATGCTGTCCCACCTCCTAGGAGAGGGTGTGACCAGTGGGGTAGAAATCCACAGCCAGCCTGGCCTTGACTCAGGCCCAGGTTTCTGCTGCTTCCAGAGCTCTGTAACTGAGCAATGCACTCATCTCTCTGAATCTCTGCGTCTTCGTCCGTAAAACGGGTTGGAAAATGCACCTGGCCCGGAGGGGTGGGTAACCACTCACTGAACTTGTCTACAGAGCAGGTAGCCCGGCCACGCTGAGCACCCAGGAAATGCTTGCTGGTTGGGTGACCTGATGCTGCTGAACCGCCAACGTCTCCCCTTTCTCCCACTTGTCGACTGGAAGCTTCCTGTCCCGTAGAGATGTCCTTGTCTCCCTGCCCTCCCCGACCTCTGGGCAGCTGGTACTAAGGCCAGACATGTGACAGCTGCCCACTCTCATGGCTGTTTCCCAGCACCACATGTGCGCTTTCTGCCCTGTCTTCCCACCAGGCCAGGTCCGTAAGGGATGGAGCGGGCCTCATCTCCCCCCTGGGACCCTCGGCAGGCCTCGCCCAGCCCAGAGTGAAAGCTGAACAGGGATTCGTGGATGGGACTGCCCATCACCCATGTGTCTGAGAGGCCCCTCCTGCCTGGAGGAGGAATGGAGGGCTGGGATGGCCTTTAGGAAGGGGAGGAGTATACCATCTAGAACCCCTAAGTTGGCTGAGAGTTAGTAACTAGCCATGTGAGGGATGGGAGTGGGGCGAAGGGAAGCAGTTATGTCCAGGTTACATGGAGGCGGTAACTGTGGCCCAGCCCACGCTGCCAAAGAGCCACTTGTGAAAGCAGCTCCCCACCACCTGGCAGCTCCCCAGGTCCCTGGCACAGAGTGAGGGCTTACCAGATGAACGAACGAATGAATGAACAGATACACTTAAAGCCAGCGGGATCTGGCAGCCGCCTCGGGCGTGGAGGGAAGTCGGGAAACAGGGCTCTGACTAGACGGGAATTGGACGACGGTGAGGATGATGAGTAACGATGACGATGAAGGAAGAGGAAGACGAGCTGAAGCAGCTGCTGCCCGCGGGCACTCCCTGGGTGCCAGGCCCTGTGCAGAGCTGCCCGCGCACGTCTGCAGTTGCCCCCGGCAACGCTCCCAGTCCCGTTTTGCAGACGGGGAGACTGAGGATTAGAGACGTGAGACCACTTGTCCGAGTCACAGTCAGTAAGGAGCAGAGCCTGGCTCAGCCCCAGGCCCCTCGGACACCGGAGCCCATGCTCTGCACGGTCTCCATCCCAACGTGACTGAGCCCCTCGACAGTCTGGCCCCAGACGACCTGCCTGAGGCAGAGCACCCCTGGGGTGATGACACCAGGCCTGACGGCGGAGGGACCGGGAAGGAGAGGCTGAGAAGGGAGGGTGGGCGGGGCTGAAGCCAGAGCAGTAAGCAGGATGCGGAAGGCAGGCCCGGCCAGCACTCGGAAGACCTCTGGCTCCGCGCGGACCGCGGCGGGAAGAGACAGAAGCAGGTGGTGGTGGGAGTGGATGGGATTTTCAGAAAGAGCCTCCGGCTGCCGCCTGGCGCCGGGTTGGAAAGGAGTGAGCCCAGGGGGAGTCCAAGGTGACCGAGCAGTTCAGCAGGCGAGGAAGGCGCCGGGAGGAGGGAAACAGCGGGGATGGGGGGAGAGGGGCCGGCCCAACACCGACAGTGGAGGCAGTGCTGCCTGGCTTTGGAGAGAGGCCGGCCATGTGCACGGGGCAGGGGCAGGGGTGGCAGGGCAGTGGGACAGGGCAGCTCTAGGCCTCTGGGCAGCGGGTGGGAGGTGGTGCGGTCACTAAGATCAGACACAGGGCGGCTGGGGAAGAGAGGGTCACGGTCACCGGGGAGACAGGGACATGACCTCAGCCACCTGCCCCACCCAAGGGCCCCCAAACCACATTGAAAATGGACACCATTTGCAGAGCGCGCTACCCATCCCTCTGCGCCAGCGACTCCTGTGGCCACTTGGTCATCCCCTGGGTCCACACTTTAAAGATGCGCCAATCGAAGCTGCGTAACTTCCCAAAGACTCTGACTCCAGGAGGCAGCACAAGAGCCAGGGACCCCCGCCTCCCAGTCCAGCGGGAACGCTACAGCCACATGTCTCAGCGTAAAGTGCTGCCTGACTCCTGGGCCAGGACACAGATGACAGGGGGTGCGACTCTCTCCACAGAAGCAGAACAAGCTCCGAAAGAGCCAGAAACCAAACTGCTAACTGCGGTTATCTCGCTGGCAGGTTTCTCGATTGATCTTCAGAGAGAAAGGAAGGGAGAAGGACGGGGAGAGAGAAACACCGATCTGCTGCCTCCTGCACGCTGCCTACCCGGGATCGAGCCCCCAACCCAGGCATGTGCCCAGACCGGACACTGAACTGGCAAGCTTTCGGTGCATGGAACAATGCCCAACCAACGGGCCACACTGGCCAGGGCGCAGCGGCAATTTTTAATTTTCCTCTTTTTAGATTATACTTGGGAAATGGATCCCTATGCCATTTTCGTACAGAGAAAAAGAGCTGAAAGATCATCTCAAAAATAATTGCTCCAGATGACGCCAGGATAGCAGAAGCGCGAAACCGAAAAAAAACAACAACAAAAAAACCCACAAACACACCAGAGGCCGCGCCCGGCGTGTTCCTGGGCTTGGCGTTTTCCTCTCTGCCAGCGGCTGGGACGGGCCGCGGCCAGGAGGCCCCGGGAGCTCTCGGCAGGGATACATTTTTTGTTGTTCTCTGATTGGTCATTTTGTTTTACTTTATTTCAAAAGTTTATATTGGCCCCCAACTCTCCTTCCACCCACCTTTTCTCTCCTCTCCCTCTCTTGGGTGTGGCTCCGGGTCCTCGGAACAAGGAGCAGACGGAGCCCGGGCAGTAAATTCCGCAAACAGAGCACGGGCAGAGCCCGTGGCACGTGTTGTCCCAGCGCCTCTTCACGGGCGGACGCTGTCCTGCTCAGGCTGCCGGGGGCCGGCTGGCCTCGCAGGCGGGCTGGTTTGAGGTCCCCGCGGCTGCCTAAACCGGCTTGTGTCTCCCCTCTTTTCGGCGACAGGCCTTCGCGTGGACAGAAAAGCCCTTCCCACGCTGGGGCCCACGGCGGATTGGGGCTGGCGCGCGGGGCCCGGGGTGCTCACCACACCCCGCTCGCTCTGCCCGTCGGCAGCAGGTTCAGGGGAGTGGCATCTGCAGGGGTTGAGCTGGAGGTGGAACATTCCGGGGGAAGCGAAGGAGGCAGAGGCCCCTGCAGGGTCAGCTCCATGCGTGTGGGCCTCCTGACCCCTGAGCCAGAGATGGGCGCGTCACCGTGGACCGCCAAGATGTCCGTCTGAGCGCTCACTGTCATGGCAAACGCTAGAGGACACACCACACCGAAGAGCACAACATAGGCAGGTGCTGGGTACGGAGGAAGCCCTTGCAGTTCAGGCTTATGCTGGACTCTGGGGTGAGGGGTTGTATGCAAGACACCTTAAAGGAAGAATTACCCACAGAAAAGAAATGAGCCACATGCAGGGGAAGCTGGGGCCTGGCTGCTACTGTAGGAGGGGCAGAGGGGTAAAGGGGCGGGGGGCAATGGGCTAGCTCCCTGCTGGCCCCGCACGGGGTAACCACTCCCCTGGAGAGGGCAGCAGAGAGAAGAGGAATGCTGTGTTTTCGTCACTGATGTAGCCTCCGTGCCTGACACTCCATAAATATGTCTCAAATGGAAAGACGTAAATCCCATTTACAGAGAATTTTCATGACATGGGAAAATATTTTTTGAAATTGTACTAAGAAAGAAAGGAAGACACACAACTGTGGGTACGTGCACCGGGGAGAGCTAGAAGGAACACGGAGTGTTACTGCTGGCTTAGAGCGGAGTGACATTACGGGTGGCCTTCCCTGAACATTTTCTGTGTGTGTTTTAGCAAAATAATTTACCGATTGCCATGACTGGAACAATAACGACAACGGCAAAAAGAAGGGATGGGAAAGCGCCAGGCCGCACGGTTTGGGAAGCCGTTAAGCCTCCGTACATGCTCCCGTGGCCCGTGGGGACGCGGGGAGCCTGGGCCTGCAGGGGTTAACCCGAACCAGGCTCTGGAGGAGGGAGGGGTCTGCCCTCAGACCTGGGAATCAGGGTGCCTGGCCCCTGGAACTTGGCCTCCACAGACCATGTGAGAAGGTGGGTACCGGGGGTTGAATTGCGTGCCCACATAAAAGATATATTGGAGTCTTGACCCCAGCACTCTACCGTGTTTCCCCGAAAATAAGACATCCTCTGAAAATAAGACCTACTTACAGGTTTCCTTCTGAGTGAAATATAAGGCATCCCCCGAAAATAAGGCCCCCCTAGGCTAAACATGAGAGATTTGGTCCACTGATTCTGAAAGAAATGGAGTCACAAGAAATTCACCAGGAAATTCAGGAATTGGATTGTTATGATGATGTTCCAAAAGATGATGACATGATTGTCATTGAATAAATGAGTAAATTCTTGATACTGTAGGATTCACAGTTTGTCTGGTTTGTGTTGACAACGACCGTACTACCGTACTGTATACAGGTAATAAATTTCCTTTATTTTCATTTAACAATGTGTACCGTATTCTTCTTCATGGAAAAATAAGACATCCCCTGAAAAATAAGACTTAGTGCATCTTTGGGAGCAAAAATTAATATAAGACTCGGTCTTATTTTCAGGGAAACAGGGTAGAAGATGGCCCTATGTGGAAACAGGGTCCTTACAGAGGCGATCCAGTGAGCATGAGGTCATTAGCGTGGGCTTGAACCCAAAATAACTGGTGTCCTTCTACAGGGGGAATGTTGGACAGACATTCACACACGGACACACAGGGAGAACATGTGAAAATAAAGGCAGAGACGGGTGGCACTCCTGTAAGCACAGGAACGCCACAGATCCCAGCCCGCCGGCAGCGAGGGGCGAGGCCTGGAATGGCTGCCCACACCCTTACCGAGACTTCCAGCCTCCCGGGCTGGGAGCTCATGCATCGCTGGTGTCTAAGTCCCCAGACGGTGGCACTTGTATGACAAACTGGGACAGTGGAGGAAAGCCTGCCTGGGGGTCAGATCATGGGGGGAACCTCAGCAAGCCACTTATCTTTCTGGGACTCAACTTACTGGTCTGGAAAATGGGAGACCTGGCCTGGAGCAGTGGGTGTCAAACTTGGTTTTAACGCTGGAATAAAACCTTGCCCAGAGGCCCAAACCAAAAAGGGAAAAAGGGACCCTGAGGAGGTAGACGCTTTCCCGGGCCCCATCCCATCCCTACGGAGCAGCCGTTGACAATCACAGCGCCAGGCTGTCCGGAGAATCCCTCTCGGAGCGCCATCCCGCTGACCGGATGGCTGAGCAACTATCTCCCAGGCGCTCACGCTCGTGCCGGCACTGAGCGCCCGGCCCCCTGACCTCCGGTGGCGACTGACCTTTGTGGGGTGGCGAGACCAACGACTGGAAAACAGCGGGCAGACAAGCCAGGCTGCTCCTGCCCCTGACAGCTACAGCTGCGAACAGGTCACCTGATGTTCTAAATCCGCCACATCTAAATTTATCTCGCCCTCCAAGGACGAGCAGATGGGGGCCTTATCGGGGAACGGTAAGTGGCTGCAGACAGACGTGACACGCCCTTATCACCCCAAGGACGATGACGTCTCCCTGACGACGAGATCCAGAGCTCGGTGCCACCCTGGCAGCCTGACAGGGACGGGGTCACTCTGGCCCCCGGTGCGGGGGGGGGGGGGGGGGGGCGGGACCGGTCCCAGGAGCCCGGAATCCTCTCCAGGCCCTGCCACGTGCCTGGCGACCCCGGGGGCCAGGAGCCTGTGGGCAGGAGTGAGCGGAAAGGGATGGTGTCTGAGGCACGGCCCAGCCCCTGCTGCATCCCCGGGAGAGCCCCCATTCCACTCAGTGACACCGACGCTGTGCGGGCAGGGACCACGTGGGCTGCAGGAAGGGGCCGCTGCTGATCGGACTGCAGAGTTGAGCAGCTTACAAGGAGGCTGGACACCCCAGAGATGGGGTCCTGGGTCAGACTGAGCTCATCCAGGCCTGGGCTTCCCTCCAAAGCCTCGCAGGACAGAGGCCCTGAGATCCCACTTGCGGGACTCCTCTGTCCTTCAGGGTCTGTAACAGCAGTGAAGCTCCGACCATCCTCCGGAGTCCGCAGACTCATCAGGGGACCAAACGCCCAGGGAAGAGGGACAGGCGTCACTGTCCCCATTGCCCCGCCGTGGCATCAGACAGCAGGTCTGGTCTTTATTCATTCAGCTTTTAATGGCACAAATAAGATGCCCATTCACTGTCCCTTTAAAACACCACCTTACAGAGAAAGCAAACCTCCATGCCTTCCCTGTTAGGGGTATAACTTTCCAAAACAATCACATGTCCTTGCAAAGGAACCCTCCCACCAGGCCAGGGGGCTGGGCAGAGTGTGCCGCTCGGCTTCCCCGGGCATGCAGTGGGGCCAGGAGGAATCTATCCCGGTGGGCCTCCAGGAGGAAGAGGCTGGAGGCAGGGACTTAAGAAAGGGTAGGATTCCAATGCCCCCAAGGCAAGGGTTGCTGGGACACTGGACCCATGTGGTGTCAGCATAGAAACGGCTAGCTTCATTCATTCCTATAGTCAATTCAGCTTCTTTTTTTTTTTTAATTATATTTGTAATTGATTTCAGAGAGGGAGGGAGAGATAGAAACATCAATGATGAGAGAGAATCATTGATCAGCTGCCTCCTGCATGCAGCCCACAGGGGATGGAGCCCGCAACCCGGGCATGTATCCTTGACTGGGATCAAACCTGAGACCTTTCAGTCTTCAGGCAGACACTCTACCCACTGAGCCAAACTGGCTAGGGCCAATTCAGCTTCTTGAGGAAACTCTAAGGCCCTCCGAAAGGGCCTTCTCCCTCTGCCCTCAGGCCACTGGAACCACGTTGATGACGACAACAAAGATGATGACCACGCCGCGATGGCATATGCGAGGCACTCTGCCAGCCCTCCCACCGGCTCTACCAGTTTGGCATTAGTGTCGCCATTTTGGAGACAGAGAAACCGCAACCTGGAGAAATTAAACCACTCGCCCACCAGACAGAGAAACCGCAACCTGGAGAAATTAAACCACTTGCCCACCAACCTGGAGAAATTAAACCACTTGGGAGCAGCGGAGCCACCATCGGACCTTAGGGCCTGTGACCGAGTCCGTACACGAGACTGCCCGCTTCTGCGGCCTGCAGCCCAGCTCTGCACCTGCACCAATGCCGAGCACACAGTAGGGGCTCAACAGATATCCGTAGGCCCTCAGCCTACTTTGTCTTCCGGACGGAAAATAGAGCGTCAGTCACGGGCGACTGGGTGCCTCACGTGTGAAGGAACACACGCAAAAGCTGGGGGAGTGAATTATCAAGTCCGAGGCCAGTTCAAGGCAGTCTTCCCATTATCATGGTGTTGTTCTTTAAGGCTAAGGTTCCACTGTCTTCCAGGAACTCCCCCGCAGCTCAGAGCCCCTGCTCCCGCGAAGGGTTAAGGCAAACGGAACGTGCCCGGCCCCGTGGGTCCGTGGGGGCGCGGGGCACCACAGCAGCTCGTTTCTGCGACCAGCCTCCTCGTAAACGTCAGTCTCGCCAGGGGGCGCGGAGGGGGCCTTGATTTACGATATAGCTTTTGGACAGTTCCTACAGAAATATTGCCAAATAGCGGAATAATCAGCTCTTTCACTCAAGCCCCCTCATGCGTGTTTTTTTATTTTTTTTAAATGAAAGAATAAAGTACGCAATGAGCCTGAGCTAAATAAATAAAAATGCCACACTTTTCCCCAGCAGAGCTTTCTGCGTCACTGAGAAATATTTGCAGACCTCAACAATCTTTTATCTTCACAATGACGCCCTCGCCTTCCAAGTTTTGGACGTTCTGAGAACTCCTTTGATTTGGGCCCTTCTCATTATCTGACGAGAACAATTAGCTGATT
Source organism: Pipistrellus hanaki (assembly GCF_964339955.1). Lineage (NCBI taxonomy): Eukaryota > Metazoa > Chordata > Mammalia > Chiroptera > Vespertilionidae > Pipistrellus > Pipistrellus hanaki. The sequence goes on along the minus strand of NC_140516.1, from coordinate 49,621,474 downwards.
AACAATGTCATGGTTGGATGTTTCATCAAGAGCGCTTTCCTCCTCTCATGGCCCGGCTGCCCTCTGCCAGGGCTGTCTGAGATCAGTCACTCACGTCCAGGGCTCCCAGTTGTGGGGCAGGAATTTCTATCTTGATACTCATCGCTGCCAATTACAGTGTCTGGGCTGGGAGGAGAGCAACATCCATGCCGCTACGTTATCAACCCACCCACTCACTGTGCCAGCAACGGAGACTCCAAGATGGGCAGGACGTGGTCCACGCCCGCAAGGAGCTCACACAGACGGATGCCCTGGGAAGCTCAGCGTGATGCCACCTCCTCCGGGGATGGTCATGTTCCTGATGGGTGCAGGCCCTTGATACTTTGCCCCAGCTCAGCAACCTGCTTCTCCATCACACAACTTTCTCAGCTTGTTATCTCTGCTTTCCCCCGCCTCTGTCTCCTGGGCAAAGCCATGCATGAACTCCAGGGGCACATAATAATTGCTCAGTAAACACTTGTTGAATAAAAAAATGCACCTACAACCCACTTTTTGTTTTTTAAGAAAGACTATATATATATATATATATATATATATATATATATATATATATATTTTTTTTTTTTTTTTTTTTTTTTTTTTTTTTTACAGAGAGGAAGGGAGAGAGATAGAGAGTTAGAAACATTGATGACAGAGAAACATCCATCAGCTGCCTCCTGCACATCTCCTACTGGGGATGTGCCCACAACCAAGGTACATGTCCTTGACCAGAATCAAACCTGGGACCTTGGAGTCCGCAGGCTGATGCTCTATCCACTGAGCCGAACCGGTCAGGGCCTAAAACCCACTTTTACAAGATAAAATAAACAGAGAAACAGACACGCCTGTCCCTTTGAGTGCCTAATACGCCTCTGCTTTGGTTCCTGGTGAGAGCTGGTGCCCAAAAGGAGTCAGTGCGATGCTGGGGAGTGAGAGCTGCAACTCAGGGCCAGGGGCCTCTTTGCTCAGGTCTGAATGGGCTAGAAAGGATGCTTTCCAGTTCCTGTAGTGGAGGATTCTGTGGAAAACTAACATCCCCGTGAGCATTAGTCAAACTGGCCTGGGCCAGGAACCACGGTGCCTTCCCACTTAGTGGACGAGAGACTGTGGCCCAGCCTTGTGACTGTGTGAAGTTTGCTCATCTATCAGGTAAGAATCAGGGGGTGGGGGAAGACGGAGGGTGGGGGTATTTAAGTACATGCTTTCTAAGGTTCTTCCTACCTCTAAACTTTAATGACTTTAGGTGTAAACCACTGGCTAAAATTAATTTTAGGTATAGCAAGCACATGTCACAATTTTGTTTTAAAAGCCTTATTTCCAATACTTTATCTCATGGATTCCTTCATGCACCCAATAGTTAATGAGCTTCTATCATGTGCCAGGCACTGTTCTGGACAAGACACGGTCATTCTTGTCATGGGACATCAGTCCAGTGGGGGAGACAGCACCCACACAGGTCAATGCCTGGAGGAAAGGTGACTTCAAACGGCGTACGGGCAGAGCACATTGATAAACAGCGCCGGGTGGAAGGCAGCACTGCCGGGGAGTCTGCCTCCTCTCTGGCGGCTGGCTGGGAAGGGGACACCTGAGCTGAGCCCGGAAGGCCCTGGAGAATCTGTGGGAAGAGCATTCCAGGCGGCGGGCACAGCAGCTCCAAGGGCTGCAGGCTGGGACAAGCGTGGGGTATTCGGAGAACCGAAGGACGACAAGGCGATGCGTGCAGCCTGCGAGTGGGGAGGGAGTCATCGGTCCAAGACAAGGCGAGGGCCAGGGGAGAAAGGGCATCGCCAAGGGGGCCCTGGACAGGACGAAGGGGACCCAGGGACTTGGATGGAGAAACAGGTCATCCTTCTTGTCACCAGCTCTAACTGAAAATGAGCACTTCCTTCGGGCACCCATGTCGACGACCCACCATCATGTTAGCAGTGCCAGGGACAAAAATCACAGACCTGTTCCTATCACCGTTGTTAGAGGTGTCTGGAAGTATCATGCTCACCACATATTCAACATCACAGTAGCTAGTAGACCTTAGTATTTAAAGTATTAACAAAGAAGCACATATAATTCAGTATCATAAAGTTTAAAAGTACTAACAACTGCCCAGGCGGTGTGGCTCAGTGGTTGAGCATCAACATATGAACCAGGAGATCACGGTTCAATTCCCAGTCAGGGCACTTGCCCAGGTTGCAGGTTCGACCCCCAGTAGGGGGTGTGCAGGAGGCAGTGATTCTCATCATTGATGTTTCTATCTCTCTCTCCCTCTCCCTCTCCCTTCCTCTCTGAAATCAATTTAAGAAAATATTTAAAAGTATCTAATGACTATATCTAATAACCTCTTGCATTTTATGTTATGCAAGTCACAGCATTGCTCTGAGAAGGGGTCTCTAGGCTTCACCCAAAGGCCAGAGTGCTTCTAAGCCACGGAGGGGGTCTGGGTTTAGTCCGGGTGGGATGGAGGACTCTGCAGAGGTTGCGGCAGGGATTCAGTTTTCATTTTCCAGAGTCACTGGAAAGGAGTGGCCTGTGGCTGCGCAGGGCAGGGCAGGGACAAGGCGGGCATGGCCTCCCGGGCCACCGTTCTGGACCCCTTGGTCCCCATGGGCTCTGCATGTCCACTGGGCTCCGATCAAAACGGGCTCCGATCGAGAGCCTTCCCCGCACCACCCCTCGCTGCCCTCTGGGCCCAACGCCCTTACCCCTCGGCCCGAGCCTGTCCGGGGCCGTCCTCCCCAAGGGCTTCGGAAAGAGCTCATGGCTCCACAAGGAAAATAAACGCGGCTCTCGCCGCTGTTTGCTCTGTGTCCTGGTCCAGAGGAGCAGTGAGGTTTTTACTGAGAGAGCCTTCCAGCAGGACCCCAGCAGAGCTGGGCAAACACCGGGGCGACGGACTGTAAACAGGCGGCAGGCCCCACGCTGGGGCCCGGGCCACGGCTTAGCCCCGGTTTGCGGCTGCCTTCTGTGTTTCCCTGGCTCCCCTCGCTCTGCACTCGCACACAGAGTCTTTTCTACATCCTCTAGGACAGTGTTTCCCAAAGTGTGGTCCGCGCACCCCCAGGGGTCCGGGAAGAGTTTGGTGGGGGTACGCGTTGCACCGGAGTTTGGTGGGGATATGCACTGCACCGTGCTTAGCTGCGCCTAATTCTACGTTCTCATGAGTACGAGGGATACTCAGCATTATGAAAATTATAGAAGGGGTACACATAGGTCAAAAGTTTGGGAAACACTGCTCTAGGAGAATGGAGAATTCACGTCCCCATGCCAGCACACACGTGTCTCACACCTTCCCGGGGGAGTGGGCCCTGCCAAGAGGACCTCCATGGACCTGGAAGGACCCCTGGGGTGGGGTCCATGGGCAGAGAAGAGCTGAGGTGAATCCTATGCTCCCAGCGTCCCCCAAAGCGGAAGTGATGAGGGCAGGGCCAGGTTGCCTGGAAGTGGGGGGACAGTGTGGCTGTGGGGGGTACCTGGCCAGGTGGGAGCTGTGCCACTGAGCAGGGTGGCCCCTCCGTGAGCACTGACATCCCCACAGAGGAGAGGGAAGCGCAGATGCTCACCTCACCCTTGGCTCCCAAAAGCCTGGGGTCGTTTCCCAAAGGCAGGCCCCACAGGACCCACAAGGAAGGGGACTGTTACATTTCGGGGCTCAATGCTGGGCCTGGTCCCCTCCGCCATTCTCCCTCAGGCTGTGTCACCCCCATCCAGTTACACAACCCTCTGCGCCTCGGTGTTCCCATCTGAAAGGGGGAGTAGAATAACAGTACCTGCCTCAAAGGGTGACAGAGGCGATCTGCCCAGCACCCACCGAATACTCAATAAACGTCGCTGCATCTTTACGTCAATCAGCAAGGACGCCGGCCCGGAGCCCTGCCTGGCATCATGGCGTTGGTTGGTTTGTGTTGGACCTGCCATGCGGGGGTGAACAGCCCCTTGCGCCCCCCAGCCCCTCCCCACGCTCCCTCGAGGCCGGACACTCACCTATGGTCCTCCGGAGGTCTTCACACTGGCTGATGTGAGGGAACTTCAGGATTTCCTTCCACTTCTTGCTTTTCCCTTTGCGTTTTCCTCCGCCCCCTGCAGAGATGGAGGACAGATGTCAGTTGATGTTGGTGAAACTATTACTATTCCCATGGGACAGACAAGGAAACAAGCGGGGGGGGGGGGGGGGGAGCAGCAAGTAGCCTACAACCTCACAATTCACTAATGGCGGAGCCAAGACCCCAGCCTGAGCAGAATGCAGACCCCAGGCACTCACCCCCACCCTTTAGACACTCTCCCTCCAGGTGCACTGAAAGCAAGAGTAATTCTAAGAGATCAGAGAAGTCTGGTGTCAGACCTCAGAAGTGACACAGCACCTGTAAGAGGACCTGGGGGGGAATCTCTCTCGCTGTGGCCCGAGGCTATGAGCTCCAAGAAATAGACACCATCCCAGACCCGAGGCTGCAGACTTTTTCTGTTTGACCCACACTGTGTTGTTTGCCCATTCACTGGACCCACAGTCAAGAGCTAAACCTTAGGAGATTTCGCATACTAATCCAATTCAGACTTCACCCCATAACCCAGCAGCTGGAGGTGGGCAGCAGCTGCCCTTGTGGACAGGCCCTGTGGCCTCCACTCAGGAGCTTGCCCGGCCTCCTGGGGGCCAGAGGTCAGGAGGTGCAGCCCCCAAGGAGAAGGCTTGCAAAGCCAATGCTGCCGTCTCAGCCACTCACAGGCTGCAAAGCCTCAAAGGGCCAGCAGCATCATCAATCCATATCCCTTCCACTCCCCCCATTCCCATCCTCATCATTCCCAGACCTTGGATGAAGTGCTTTTTGTGTGTGTGTGGTAAAATATACACCACACAAAATCGATCCTCTTAACCATTTTTAGGTAAACTGAACTCTATACCCATCAAGCAACTCACCATTCCTTCCACCCACCCCTGGCAACCACCATTCTGTTCCCTACCTCTACGAATTTGACTACTACACTAAGGACCACATATAAATGTAATCATACAATATGTGTCCTTCTGTGACTGGTTTATTCCACTGCACATAATGTCCTCAAGGTTTATCTATGTTGTAGCGTGTCAGAGTTCATTCCATTGTTAAAGCTCAATAATAGTCAGTTGTGTGTAGAGACCTGTTTTGTTTATCCATTCATCCACTGATGGACACTTGGGTTGCTTCTACCTTTTGGCTATTGAGAATAGTGTTGCTATGGATGTAAGTCCCAGCTTCCAATTCTTTTGTGTATATGCCTATGAGCGGAATTGCTGGTGTGGGGCAGGAAGAAATTTTTCTCTTCCATTCAAGGTTCGTTTGTTTTTCTTTAATTCTAATACTTAGAGTTAAAGAAAATCTGCATGAGACAGAGCAACAGGAGAAAATAACCAAACTTAATTAAATACATATGTTTGGGAACCCAACGTATACAAGAGAGTCAAAGACCTCACAGACATGAGAGGTTCAGAGACAGACAGGTAACACGAGGTGTATACAACATTCTGAACTAACTAAGGATGGGATTAGGCATGTTGGGGCTTCACAGGGCAGGAAGATCATTGCAGGATAAGAAGAGCAGATGTGCAATAATTGTAAGTTTGCCCTCCCTATAGACAGATCATAAAGTTTTTTTGTGGTAATAACCCTTATTATGGGCAAAGCCCCTAATTAAAATTCTTTAAGGGAGGAGTAGCAGTTTCTTATGAGCCCATCTCAATTGCCTTTAGCTCAAAACCATCACATACCACAGAGGCAGCTTTTGGGGTGACTCATTCTGTACCCCTATGTTTAGTTTTTTGAGAAACCAATGAAGTACTCGACAATAGACTCCTAGGCTGTACCCCATCAGGCTGTACCCCAACTTTCTGTGATTGGAAGCCAGGAACGTGACATCTTGAAGGGCTCCTCAGTTAATTCTCAGGTGGCCAGTCTATAGAAGCCAGGAGTCTATTTTATACATATGTGTGTGTGTTTGTGTGTGTGTGTGTGCATTTTTTATCAATGAACTTATCCATTAACTTAAGAAAATTAACACAGATTCGTCAATTCATTCAACCACCATTGTTGCGCATCTACTAAATGCTGAGTGCTGGGCAGGCGCTGGGGACATGGTGAGAGGCAAGATGGATGGGGTGTCACGTACTTGGAACTCCCGCCTCTTAGGTCACCCAATCTAGCAAGAAAGACAGACACCAGAGGCTTCATTTCAGCGGTTCTCAACCGCTCTCAGCAGGGTGTCCCCTAAAAAGGCCACAGGGGCCCTGGATGGCCCAGTCACGCATACCCCCCTCCACTTCCTCTACAAGTCGCTAAAAGCCAGCCCCTCCAGAACTCGGATAGGCCGGGGCAAGGTTCTTCATCTTAACAACAAACAAAACCTGCCTCAAAGAGGTCTCCACTTCCAGACACATATTTGGCTTGTAAGTATGCTGGTAGGCTATTAAATTGCATATTTGATACTGTTTATTATTCTAGTTGGACTTGCTCGTTTCTCAGTGTCCTGAGGTGGCCAGGCCTACCTACCCTGTGGCCCCGGCTGCCCCAGGCCCACCGCCCCACTTGGGAGGGCTGTCAGGCCTCCAAAGGGCTACAACCGCAACCTCCCACCTGCTCAGGGCCCAGCCCGGCCCCTGCAGGCAGATGGCCGGTTCCCAGGCCTGCCCGTCACCCGCAGGTCAGCTCGTTCTCTGGCCATCATCTCCCCACGCGTCACCTCCCTCCCCGGAGTTGCTCTCGGGGCCTCTGCGCTTGCCTTTCCCTCCATCAGGGAACTTCTCATTGGGCCTCTCCGTTCAGACCGGAAGCCCCTGGACGGTGCCTGGTGTAACCACAGGCAGCTCGGACACAGCCACCCTTCCTCCCACAACAGTTCAGGGCGCCGCCGGTCAAAGGAACAAGGACACAGGGTAGAGAGAGGCCAGGGCTAGGGCGGCCCCAGGATTCCGAGGAGGGCCCCTTTCTCCCGTCCACTCCCGGCACGGTCTGTGGGTCACAAGGGGCCGGGAGGCTTAGAAAAGTCAGCCTTACGCTTAGGGAGGGAGTAGATTTTTAGCAATCCGAATTCTGTTGCTGGGTAGTAGTCTTCAGAATATACGTATAGGGAGGTGGCGGGGGTGGCGGGGGGCGGAGGGGGGAGCGTGAAGCTGCTCTCAGCACACCGTGACCAAGGTCGGGGAGGTTCTCAAGTATCCTAGTGACCGTACGTGGGAAGGATGCTGTGTTCCCAGCCACGAGATGCCGATGACTCACCGGCTCTCGGCCGGTCAGATGGAAGGTAGGGTTACCATTTAGCCTTTGACGTCCGTGCAGCTAAAGAATCTGCTCCGTGCCTCTCCGCCCAGGTAAGCTTTCACGACTCAGTTTCCACGGCACTGCCAACAGAGCTGCTTTTCCAGAAAACAACACCCTGGGAAGGCCGTGGGCGTTCGCCGAGGCCAGGGCACAGCGGAGGCGGCCGGTGCTCTGCCGCGGGAGGGACCCCTGCGTCTGCCGCCTCCACTCCTGCCTGCCTCCCGCTGACCTTGCTGTCACGACCAGAGTGCCTCCCCCACCCCCACCCCCGCGGAAGCTGATGAGGGAGGTATGTGGCATCTCACTGGTTCAAACTTTCTTTTCATTCAGCCCCAAACAAGACACGATCCCAATTACAGGGCCCGATCGGGGGCAGCGTCACGCAGCGACTCGAGCCTTTTCAAAGGGCCGTGATTACAGCCTAAGTGCGCTCGAGGTGACCTCGGCCTGCAGGGGACTTTGTCCAACCCAAGGCGCTTGGCAACCGCTGTGAACGGGAGGCAGGCCACGGGGGCAGCAGGAGAAAGCAGCGGCCCTCTGTCCTCCGCTTTCTCATCTGGGATCAGGCGGGTGGTGCCAGGCAGGGCAACAGAACCCCTTTACTTCAAAAGAGTTTTTCTTGGGAGATCCTGGCAGGTGAGATAGACAGCAAGAGAGACGACTGGGTAGGTGTGGGGTGAGGGGGGGGAATGGAGCTTGCAAATACAATATACCAGGCCTCCATCCTACTTTTGTGGGCCTCACTTTCTGGAAATTCCCAGCACTTGCAGGGTGTCTGCCTCAGGGTACGCTCTGCTGTGAAGTTTCCTGGATGCCCAACCAGCGTGGCTCCGTGGTTGAGCGTTGCCTATGAACCAGGAGGTCAAGGTTCGATTCAGAGTCAGGGCACATGCTCGGGTTGCGGGCTCAATCCCCAGTGCAGGGCGTGCAGGAGGAAGCTGGCTGATGATCTCTCTCATCATGGATGTTTCTATCTCTCTCTCCCTCTGCCTTCCTCTCTGAAATCAATAAGAATATATATATTTTAAAAAGGTGACTCCTCAATTTCCCCCCAGCCCCTGCCCTCAGCTCCTCAGTTACCTCACTGTCCCAAAGCACTCAAGTGGGAGGCTGGGCTCTGGTGGCCGCGGGGGAGGGGGGAAGAAACGCCTCCATAACTGCCCAATGACTGACTGCTTAGAAGAAAACGTCACAGCACGAGGGGCCACCAAAGGCACCCCTGGGCCCGATCTCCAGGGGCGGGGACCGTGCCATTGAAGCCGGGTGGCCTGAGTCATGAGTCCTCAGGGCCAGAAGCAGCAGGGAGCCCTGGTGTCTTGGAGTGTGTCCAGCGCCCTCTGAGCTGGGCACAGCGCCCCAGGGTTGGGGAGAGAGGGATGAGGGGGCGTCTGGGGAGCACAGAGCCTCTTCCTACCCAAACGTGCTCTCCGCAGCCTAACGCCACCACCACCTTCGCCACGTGGCGGGCACTGGTCCTTCTTACCACCTCACACACCTGGAATGGGCCCCGAACACTGGAGCTGCCCCAGGCCCGTCCAAAGGCTGACGCTCTGGTGCTGGCACAGCCAGGCCAGGGGACACTCTGCCCAACCTCAGCGACGCAAGAGGGGAGCAGAGGAGGGGAGGGCTGAGCTTTTCTGGGTCCCGTCAGCCAGCCTGGGAGCTGAACACACCTCTAATCTGGGGCTTCTGCTGCTCCAGGACCCTGCTGGGAGGGTCAGCGAAAAGCCATGGCGGGCAGAGGGGGGCGGGCACCAGCATGACACCCAGGCCTTGAGGCCGGCTCCACACTGTGGACAGGACGTGGGGAGGCGAAGATACACAGTTCTCCTGACCCCAGAACATTTCGTGGTGCTGTAGCTGTCAGCCTCAAGAACCCGAAACCTCCAGAAAGTTCTTCAAAGGAAGTGCCTCGCTGAAGTGGGGCGAGGCGTGGGAGGCGGCACGGGCCTGTGGGCCTGTGGGCCTGTGGCCTGCGGGCAGGTCCCAGCACCTCCGGGCCCCACCTCACGCCGCACCGCAGGCGGGTTCCCAGAGCAGACAAACCTCAGCCACACCAGAGGGAACCCACACCTCAATTAGGAAAACCCAAACCAACACCAGGCCTGGGCGTCGGTTGCCATGGGGATGGGAAGACACAGCCCCTCCCCAGCAGCACTCTGAGCAAGGAGGCCTCTGGTGTGGCTTTGCGGAGGGAGCGGGCCGGGGGGGGGGGTGGCGCAGCTGGGCACAGTCCCTCCCAGGAAACCCTTGCTGCCAGGGGCAGCCCTGAGCCTGGGCCACCTTGACCAGAGGCTGCCGCCCTTGACCGACAGCTGCCGTCTGCCGGGGTTTCCGATGCCCTGAGGCCGCCTCACCACAGCGGGAGGGGGAGCGGGTATGGCTGCGTGTTACCGGAGCCCTGCCGCACCCCGGTGCTGTGGCCTTGCTCAGTCACGCAGGGCTTTTTCCCGCAAAGATGCCCCTGTCCAGTTTGCATCTCGGTGCTGAGAATTACTAGAGCCAAATGTGCAAGTCCCTCGCGTAGAGTAGGAGGCTCACAACATGTGGCCATTCCCATCACCACCACCACCACCACCCCTAATACCACCATCCCTGACATCATCATCACTGTTCATGTTACCGTCATCGCCATGGCTACCACCATCCCCATCCCCACCGCCATCATCCTCACCAACATCCTCCACATCTCACTGTGGTAACCGTCCCGACCCTGGACCAGGGGCCCCTTCTCCCCGGCATCAGAGAGAAAGACGGGCAGGGCTGGACTTCTGACGCCTCCGTCCGGGGGCTGAGTAACCATAGGCCCGAGGTCGGCAAACTTCGGCCTGTGAGCCACATGCGGCTCTTTGGCCCCCTCTTCCACAAAATACCACAGCCCGGGCGAGTCCATGTTGAAGAAGTGGCGTTAGAAGTTTACGTTTTAAAGAATTTGGCTCTCCAAAGAAATTTCAATCTTTGTAACTGTTGATATTTGGCTCTGTGGACTCATCAGTTTGCCGACCACTGCCCTCACTGATAGCAGAGCCAAATGCCCTTTGTAAGAGTCAGGTGCAGCGTGCACTCAAAGCCCTAGCACTGGGCCAGGCTCTGGGCGGGAGCTAAGCCAACACACGCAGAAGGCCTCTCACTCCCCGTCCTGGCTCCCACGCCTCCCCTCCCTGTGGCTCCCCCTCTCCTCTCTCCCCCTGCGTCTCTTTAGGACTTTCGAGCCTCACATTTCCTTCACGGGGAAGCAGACCCCCGTTCTCCTCTTGCAAACACTAATGGCCTGCTTTAAAAAATGTCCCTTCCAAGGAAAATCATTTTCCCGATGTATTTCTGGGCTCACTACGCTCTGCCCACACCGGTTTTCACAGCTGAGAAAGTCTGGCCACAAAAATTAGCTTTTCACTGCGAAAGTAATCCCCTTCTCTCAGCAAAGCCCGAACGTGGTCCCGTTTGTCTCCGCGATGTTTTCTCTGGATTAAAAAAGAAGAGAAAGAGGGGAGAGGGAGGAGGGGGGAGGAGAAGGGGAGCCGACCCTGAGAAAAGCCACTGGCAGTTACAACCCGGGCCCGCAGCACAACGGCCACTATTTTGTTGGAGAAATAAACAGGACTATTTGCTCCTGCGAGAAAAATGCCCCGATTTTTCATAGGATATTCATAAAAATATTTGCATTTCCCTGGGAGTAATAATTACTCCTGCTGTCCCCAGAGTGTTTGCATCACCTACTCGAAAGAAGCTGAACAGACTCTTTTGAAATCGTCCCCGATCAAGTCTGCCCGGCGACCTGGGCCATTCTGTCGGCAACGTGACTGCTCGCAGGAAAACGCAGAGGGCTCGGTCCGGCGGGGCCCGGGAGAGCCAGGCCCCAGCCTGAGCGCTTCAGCCCCAGCATCTTGGGGTCTCCCCACACAACAGCTAAGTGTGTGTTTTTTAAAGATGACGAACAAGCCCAGAGAGGCTGGGTATCTGGCCCAGGGTCACACAGCCGCTCAGTGACTAAGCTGGGAGTTGTACCTAAGGATCCCTGGTTCTTAACTCTCGGTCCATGAGCCTGACACGGAGTTGGCTCAAGGAGCAGATGAGATTGGGGCCCCAGCAAAGTGTCCCCAGGCTCTGAAGCCACGGGAGCCCCAAACCAGCACAGCGCCGGGGCCGCCGTGGAGAGAGGTGTCTGACAGAGAGGAGAAGTCTCCGGAATGGGGGCCAAGGGAGGGTGCTTGATTCATTCCCACCCGACTTCACCCAAAATATGCCCCCTCCTCCTCTCGGTAAAGGGCGCCACCCTTCATCCAGCCACACTGACAGGAATAAAAAGTGACCTAATGCCTTGCATTGAGCTCGGCGGGTCCCAGCCAGAGTTCTTCCTTCACACACACAGCAGCACACTCTGCCCAGTTCGCCCCTGTTAACCTAGCCCCGTGGTCGACAAACGGCGGCTCGCGAGCCCCATGCGGCTCTTTGGCCCCTTGAGTGTGGCTCTTCCACAAAACACCACGGCCTGGGCGAGTCTATGTTGAAGAAATGGCGTTAGAAGAAGTTTAAGTTAAAAAGAAATTTGGCTCTCCAAAGAAATTTCCATCGTTGTACTGTTTTTTTTTTTTTTTTTTTTTTTTTTTTTGACATTTTCAAATAGGTCAACCAGCCTCATCCAGGCCCCACCCAAGGCACTCACAGATCAACACCCCAGCGCTATACTAACTCAACACATCCAGATCTAAGCCTTCATCACTTGATTCAGCAGACCCTCAAGTTCCCGCAAAAGTTTCCAGCCATGTCTGAGAGGCAGCCGTGGGCAGGTACAGGCGAGGAGCGAGCTGTTTCGGGCCTGGCTGCTCCGGGCCTGGCCTCTGTTGCTCTGGTTCGTTCCACAACCAGCTGCTCCGGGTCTGGTCACTGCCGCTCCCGACCTAGTTGCTCTGGACTTGGCTGTTGCTGCTACAGGCCTGGCCGCACCAGACCCGGCTGCTCTGGGCCCGGTTGCTCCGGTCCCGGCCGCTCTGGGCTTGGCCGCTCCCAGCCTGTCAGCCGCTGCTCCGGGCCTGGCCGCACATGACCCGGCTGCTCCGGGCATGGCCGCTCCCAGCCCGGCAGCTGCTGCTCCGGGCCTGGCCGCACCAGACCCGGCTGCTCCGGGCCTGGCCGCTCCCAGCCTGGCAGCCACTGCTCCGGGCCTGGCCTCACCAGACCCGGCTGCTCCGGGCCTGGCCGCTCCCAGCCTGGCAGCTGCTGCTCCGGGCCTGGCCGCTCCCAGCCTGGCAGCCGCTGCTCCTGGCCTGGCCGCACAAGACCCGGCTGCTCCGGGCCTGGCCGCTCCCAGCCTGGCAGCCGCTGCTCCGGGCCTGGCCGCACCAGACCCGGCTGCTCCGGGCCTGGCCGCTCCCAGCCTGGCAGCCGCTGCTCCGGGCCTGGCCGCACCAGACCCGGCTGCTCCGGGCCTGGCCGCTCCCAGCCTGGCAGCCGCTGCTCCGGGCCTGGCCGCACCAGACCCGGCTGCTCCGGGCCTGGCCTCTCCCAGCCTGGCAGCCGCTGCTCCGGGCCTGGCCGCACCTGACCCGGCTGCTCCGGGCCTGGCCGCTCCCAGCCTGGCAGCCGCTGCTCCGGGCCTGGCCGCTCCCAGCCTGGCAGCCGCTGCTCCGGGCCTGGCCGCACCTGACCCGGCTGCTCCGGGCCTGGCCGCTCCCAGCCTGGCAGCCGCTGCTCCGGGCCTGGCCGCACCAGACCCGGCTGCTCCGGGCCTGGCCGCTCCCAGCCTGGCAGCCGCTGCTCCGGGCCTGGCCGCACCAGACCCGGCTGCTCCGGGCCTGGCCGCTCCCAGCCTGGCAGCCGCTGCTCCGGGCCTGGCCGCACCAGACCCGGCTGCTCCGGGCCTGGCCTCTCCCAGCCTGGCAGTCGCTGCTCCGGGCCTGGCTGCACCAGACCCGGCTGCTCCGGGCCTGGCCGCTCCCAGCCTGGCAGCTGTTGCTCTGGGCCTGGCCGCTCCCAGCCTGGCAGCCGCTGCTCCGGACCTGGCCACACCAGACCCGGCTGCTCCGGGCCTGGCTGCTCCCAGCCTGGCAGCTGCTGCTCCGGGCCTGGCCGCTCCTAGCCTGGCAGCCGCTGCTCCAGGCCTGGCCACACCAGACCCGGCTGCTCCGGGCCTGGCCGCTCCCAGCCTGGCAGCCGCTGCTCCGGGCCTGGCCGCACCTGACCCGGCTGCTCCGAGCCTGGCCGCTCCCAACCTGGATGCTCCGTGCTTGGCTACTGCTGTTCTGGGCCTGGCTGCTCCCAACCCGGCTGCTCTGGGCCCGGCTTCTCCGGGCCCAGCCACTCCGTGTCTGGGTGTTCCTGGACTGGCCACCCTGGGCTTGGCCGCCTCTGCCTCAGGCCTGGCTGCCACTGCCCCAGGTCTGGCTGCTCCAGTGCTGGCCGTTGATGCTCTTGTTGTGGCTGCTGCTGCTCTGGGGCCTGGCCACTGCTGCTCCGGGCCCAGCTGCCACTGCCTTGTGCCTGGCCACTCTAGGCTTGGTCGCCGCTGTTCCAATATTCTGTCCCTTTTTTCTCTTTTTTTTTTTCTTTTTTAAAAAAAAACAAAAACGCATTTATGTTGTAATGTTGGCTGGTGCGTTGAGTTCTGACTTAGTCTTTGATTTTTCAAGATCTTCTTTGTATTCTTTCTTAAGTAATTTTACTATCATTTGCTCTCACTTGATTTCTTCACATTGAGAACTTCTTTGGTTTCTTCCTCCTTGTCCTGGGAGCTCAGCAGGTTGGCCTGTGGCACCCCTTTGTTCTCCGCGGGCTCCCGCGCTGCTCCAGCCTGTTGCCAGGGTCGGCGCCGCCCAAGAAGCAGCCCCCGTCCTTGGCTCCATTGCCCGCGCTCAGCAGTCGAAGGCTCAGGGGCACCGCCCCCCTGGGGGCCCCGTTGCCCGGCTCCTTGCTGGCGCCCGGCTGGCCGGTGTCCGGCAGGGGCTCCTGCTCCACGTCGCATTCCTCCAGTCTGGAGCTTTCTTTCTCCCTCCCACTAGGGGAGTCCAGGATCAGAGTCAACAGACTGTCCTCTGCGCACAGTGTGCGCGACTCTGGGGGCTCGGCCTTTCGCCGCGCTCCCAGGACTCCACCTCACAGCTCCGTCTCCCCCTGCCCGAGCCTGGGTCCCCAGGGACTGGCCCAGACCTGGAGTTCGGGGCGGTCTGGACTGAGGCTCAGAGCTGCCGCCGGAGGCTTTGTTTCTTCCGGCTAGGGTAATCCAGCATCAGAGTCAACATTCAGTCCTCTGCACGCCATGTGCGCGCGACTCTGGGGGTCCCGCCTTTCGCCGTCCCCCGGGATTGTCTCCCCCTGCCGGAGCCTGGGTCCCCAGGGTCTGGCCCATAACTTGGGGCTCAGCGCTGCCGGTTCGGGGGTTCAGCCCAGGCTGGGGGTTCTATTTCCTTCCTGCTAGGGAACGCCAGGCAGCACCCAGCCCTCTCCTCCTCTCCGGCTGCGACCTCTCCGCGCGCGCTTGCGTGCGAGCGCGCCGCATGTCTCCGTACCTTAGGCTTTTTTTCAGCTCCTCTGATTTTCCTTCTGGTTTTCTCCCTCCTTCCTATTGTAGAGTTTTCAGTCAGTCGACTACCTGTAGCTCTGGGCAATGTCCACTCTACATTTTAGTTGTATTCCATTGAAATTGTTGTGAGCTGCTGCGGCTAGGTGTATACCCGAGCAGCCATCTTGGATCCTCCTTCACTTTCTTGTCCAAGTAAGAATGTTCCTGTACTGTTGATATTTGGCTCTGCTGACTAATGAGTTTGCAGACCACAGAGCGAAGGCACGCACAGCGTTTAGCACAGCGAAGAAAGCTCAGTGACAGCACGTCAGCTACCCTCGCCTCTGCATCAGACTCAGGACTCACAGACGTCAGAGCTGGGAGGGACCGGCCCTGCCCCGCGCTGAGCTGCACCCTCTGAGTTAACCGGGGACACAGAGGCCCAGAGAGGAGAGTGAGTCACACAGCATTTTCTCACGCAACCCCCAGCCTCTACTAACCACCGCCAGCCACAGGCCAGCCCGAACGAGGCCCAGCAGGTCCTGAGGCCGCTCTGCAGCCGGGAGACACCGGAGGACACGGCAGCCAGCCGGTCACACGGAGGGGGAGGGCGGAGCTCCCTGGCAGAGCGTCTGTAGGAAGCACCTGCAGGTGCGGCCGCCCCTGGCCAGAATCTCATGCCCGTGCTCCCACCCCACCCTCCAGGCCCGGGGGCCAGTGTCAGACACCACGCAGCTTTCCTCAGGAGGGGTCAGCTAGAGACACCAAGACCCTCTGGACTGCAAATGGGAGCCAGGCCCCTCACTTCCTTCCTTCTCCAGGCGACCTCACATCGGACACCTCCCCTCTTCGGGCCTCCATCTCCCCATCAGGAAAGTGAGGTCCTGGACCAGACCATGGCCCTCCATCTGCAGCCCGTGTGTCCAGGGTTCGGGGCCCCAGACCGAGCTTCAGAGCGCTCTCAGAGAGGAGAGCGTGGGCACAAAGCTGCAGCACACGCCGGCTGGCTGGGCCAGGTGTCAGAGTGCAGCGGGTGCAGCTGAGGCTGAGCAGACCCGCTCAGAGGCGACGGTGAGGAACAAAACGGGGAACAGTGACTCGCCTCACGCAGAGGCCTGTTCGGCGGGCAAGTTCCTCCCCAAAAGGGGAGAGGAATCACGGCGGGCCCTTGGGTACCTGGCAGAAGCTCAGCGAGGCTTGCTGCTTCCAGCCAAAGAGGCTGACTCACTCCGAGGGCCCTGCTCGCCCACAAGTCGGGCCTAGGCAGGCTCTGCCCCCAATGGTTCCATTTCCTACCATTACACTGACCTCCAGCTGACACCCAGGACACCTCGGAGGCCTTCCCAAGACTCAGAAGAAGGCCTTTCCCAGGGTCTCAGAGACAGCTGAGAGCAGACCTTCAAACAGAGAGATGCCCAGAGTGGTGTGGCCTCCAGAACAAAAGCCAGGCCTTCACGTACGTCCTCACTGGAAAAATTATTTCCTGCCCCAGGGCCTTTGCACATGCCATTCCTTCTGCCAGACAGACACTTCCAGCAGCATTTTTTAAAGTGAAATATTTCAGGCTCAAAGGGAACAAAAATGAATAAAACATAGATAGCTGCAGGTTTTGTGAAAATATTTCATTCATCCACTCCTGCTGAGACACGTGGATGTTATGGTTCCCAGATTTTCACCATCGCAGAGAAGCTGCTCTGAGCACTCCGACACACATCATCCCCACTTCACCTGGCCAAGTCTTCAGTCTCCTCACTCCCTTGACCCCTCCTCTCCTCACCCATCCAGGAACTGTGTCCCCACATTTCTCTCCCCCTGCTCCCCAGTCTCTCCTTCCAAGCGGCTTAATCTGTCTTTATTGGGATCCCTCCAAGAGGACAGGGACCACGCCCCTGTAGCTCACCTGGTGACCGGGGCCTCGGACAGTAGACCTCACAGTAGACTTCACAGTGGACCTCAGTAAGTGTCTGTCAATGAACGAGCGAGCAGAAGCGCCCCCCCAGAAGCTGGCCATCTGTGCTCCCTTCCCTCCAGGACTCAGAACCTGGCACGTCAGAGCCCTGGGAGCTGAAAGGTCAGAGGCTCGAGGCCAGGCCCTCAGTGACGAGCACACGCCGCAGTTCACACCTCCATCCTGGCGTCCCCAGGGCTCCCCGCAGACGGACACTCTGCTCCACCGCAGCAGGGTTGGGGAGCACACCTGCCGCCGCCGCCACCACCCCCAGTGTAAGAAGCAGATGCCCTGGGAGCCTGGATACCTGGACCAGCGGCGGCACCTCATCCTTCAGCATCATGAGCGGCTGGAGTGCACAGCCCCCACCTGCTGGCCACACTGACCTTGGGATGAGGGCAAGGTGCAGCGCTGGCCATGTGCCTTCAGCTGCTGTCAATCGTCAGGGTCTGTTTCCAATGCTTAAGCGGATGCACTGGATGCAGAAAACTGGGGGCAGCCAAGCAAACAGACACGCGGTAGCTGTTACCGAGTGATGCTCTCTCCAGGCCGAGCTCTCTCAACCCGCCCCTCACCCGGGCGAGGAAGGTCCTGCTCTGACAGGTGAGGACACGGAGGAACCGCAGGCACTCTCTCCTTGCTTTGAAGGAGCCAGGGCCTTAACCAGCAGGCTCAGAGACCAGCCAGCGATGCATGCCGGAGACAGAGGGACAGACAGACCCACGCGGACAGGCCATGACGCAGTAAATGAAGGTATTCTAAAAGACAAGCGGCGCCAGGCCTCCCTGCCCGTCCAGCTGGCCCTGCCAGCTGTGAAACTTCCGGGCATTGGGTCCGAAGTCCACCCTCCAGGCACCCAGGGCAGACCCAGGTTCAAGTCCTGGTGGTCTACCCTTGTTAGCCTGCGTGGCCTTTAGCAACGTGCTTCCCTTCCTGGCCTCTGTTTTACCCTCTGTGAAATGGGCTAATGCTTGCTGGATTGGGAGGATCAATGGAGGAAATGGACGGGAAGCCCAAGCACTAGGTGAGTCCTGGTGGCTTCCCGAGCTGCCAAGGGCCCCGGGGCTCCGAAACGCCATCCCAGTCCTGCGCCCGCCCCACCCCTCCCAGGCCCGGAACACTGGACCCCGGAGACGGAGAGGAAAGCGTTCGCCACCCTCCCACACGTCCACCGCCAGCCTCTCGCTGAACACAAAGGCTGCTGACGGGCACCCAAGCGCCCGCCCAGAACCACAGAGGGCACGGGCTGTGACGGCCTGGGGGAGGGGAGCACCCCAGGGACTCAGGGTGGGGCGCAGCGGCAGCCACCCCGTCTGCCTCCGCTTCCTGTGCTCCCCACCCTGGGGCTCCTCGGGCCGAGAGGAAGCCAGCCCGCCTGCCTTCCTACACTCCCTCCTTCTGACATATCAGCTGCCTTGGGGCACAGTGACTTTTCACTTTTATTTACTCTCCTCCGACTCAAAACAGCCTGTATTCTGAGTCCCAGGAGCTGGGCTCAGTCATGGCCTGGTCAAAAAAAAACACAAAAAAAAAAACACACAGACACACACAAAAAAAAATAACAGAAATCAGAGCCTGCCTCTTTAAGAGACAAGGGGAGCATCCTAGGGGTACACACACACACCACTTCAGTCTTCACCCATTTAATTCTGGCACCAGCCTATGAGGTTGACTCACCATGCCCATTTCACAGGCGAGGAAACTGAGGCTCAGAGCCCTGCCTTTGGTAACACACAGGGATGGGAGAGTCGGGATTCCAGCCCGGGTCACTCAAGCCTTTCAAAGACAAATACCATAACTCAGTCCAGGAGTGCTGTCTGAGGGCTCTAACGCAAGCCAATGTAAACCTGGATGGTGGTCACATTGGAAAGAGGAAAAGGAAATGTGTGAAATTAATTGTAATAACATACTTTTGAGTCAGTATGGAATCAGTATAAAAAGTGATCAGTGAGACATTTCACTTCCCTTCACACTCAGTCTGAAATCCAGTGTATGTGATACACCACACCCTCTTCTCCCGGACATCAGAACGATGACTGCCCCACTCCCCGCTCAGGAAAACGTGGCACAGTAACCTGCCGCTGTGACTCTCGTCCTCAGACCCCGAGGGAGTCCCCTGGGTTCGCCCAAACCCACTCCCCGGCGGCAGGAACAGGCTGGGGGCAGATCAGGTGGCGCTTGGTCAGGTGTGACCTGCAGGTGGCAGAGCACGAGGCAGGCAGGGTGGAGGCAGCTGCGGTGGCCACCCAGATGGCAGGGCTGGCAGAGCTCCTGCTGGGGCCCAGAGGTCTCCTCTCCCTGCAGCTCCCACCAGGCCTGGGCCCGGAGCAGCCCTCTTGGACAGCAAGGAGAAAGGAGCTGGAGGGGAAGGAGGAGGGAGGTGCCCAAAGGTCCCTCCCTCAGTAAGAGAAGGACAGCTGCTGACAGCTCTTTCCGCAGATCCCTGCGGTCCTCTTCCGGTGCACAAAGCCAGAACCTCAGATGGGGATGGGGGTGTCGGTTCTCAGGGCCCCTGCCTAGGACAGGGACAGGCATGGAGCAGGCAGAGAGCCCTCCCCCACCCCCCTGGCGCATGGCTGGTGAGGTGACAGTATGGCACATTGGTGACAGTGCGGGCTGCTGGTTAAGACTTAATACCTGGCCCTGGCTGGTTTGGTGCAATGGATAGAGCACTGGCCTGTAAGGGTCCCAGGTTCAATTCCTGTTAAGGGCACATGCCTGGGTTGTGGGCTCGATCCCCAGTAGTGGGCAGGCAGGAGGCAGCCAATCAATGATTCTTTCTCATCATTGATGTTTCTATCTCTCTCTCTCTCCCTCTCATTTCCTCTCTAAAATCAATAAAAAATATATATTTTTAAAAAGACTTAATACCTGGAGTCAAGGGCTTGCTGGTGAGCTCAGCCCATCACCAGCTGGGTGACCTTGGGCCAGACAGGCTTCGAGCCCCAGTCTCCATATCTGCGAATGGGAACAGTGTACTTGGCCACCGGGGTTGGGAATAGCTGAGAAAACTCAGGTGGGCTCCTGGCTCGGTCCAGGGTGAGCGCTCCCTCAAAGCAGCTCTGCTCCTGTCCCGCCGCTGCCGTCACGGAGGACAGCCACGTAGCCCCGTGCTTTACCTTCCTCCCTCCCCGGCCGTATTCCGCTCCCTGGGCCCATCAGCCAGGGCTGCCCACGGCTGCCGCTCAGGCAGTAAACACAGTCCAGGTGAATCGCCAAACTCTTCTTCCAGTTCCCCCGCCTCCAGACAACAGCACACCGGCCAGCCCTCTGGCCCCGGAAAGCAGCTGCAGGCAGCCCCTCGGAGTGGAACGGTGGGTGTGTGCAGGAGCCAGCACCGCCTGGCACCTCAGAGAGAGCACGGACCCTGGGTCCACCTGAGGAGAGGACACCCTGAGTGAGCACCCTGGGAGGTGAGTGGGTCAGAGGAGTCCCATTGAGCCCCAAGCCCAGGACACATTCTGGATTCTTCTCTCTCCCTCCCCTGCCTTACGCTCCACACCGGGTTCAGCCCCAAATCTGTGGGCCCCAGAGCAAAACCCACCCCTGCCTCCTCCCTCTGTCTCCACGGCTGCCATCCTGGACATCTCCTCCTGCCATGCAACTGGACCGGCCTCCCTCACGCTCTCGCACCCTCCAAACCATTGACAGCATCTGCACCCCAGGAGCCAGTTAGCCAGACCCGAATCAGATCATGGAAGTCTCTCGCTCAGAGTCCTCTAACGACTTCCCAGCAAGCTGGGAAGGATGTCCAGCGGCCCATGCTCTACTCCAGACGCTGCCCTCCTCCCATTCCCATGGAGACTCCAGCTCACTCCCGCCTCCAGGCCTTTGCCCAGCTGTGCCCCCGGCCAGATTAGTCTCATGCTGACTCCTTTCTGACTCACATGGAGACTCCCTGGGCATCGCCTCTGAAGTGGCACCGTCACCTGCAGAGTCTGCCTTATTCTGCTCCCAGGGCCCATCAGCTGATCCTGCTCATCTCATGGACTCCACTGTATGCATCGCCACCAGGAATTATTACTGTTTATGCACTGATGGGTTACTTATTCCTACATGACAGGATCATCCTTGCTTCCTTGCTTCACGGCTGCCATTCTGGACATCTCCTCCTGCCATGCAACTGGCCCAGCACCCCTCTCCGAGGGCAGGGTCACCTGCCTTGGTCACCGCTCATCCTCAGAGTCCAGACAATCCTGGGCACATGGTCCTCCATAAACGCATGTCACCATCCTCCTCCCCACTGAGCAGTCTGGGTTGGGTCCCAGACCCCGCTGACTCCCACTGTGACATGACACCTCCCAGCACTGCCTCTGAGGGGGGAAGGGTGGGGCAGGGGAGGAGAAGGGAGCAGATGCTGTCACCACCAGAACGACCTTTGCCCCAGGCACAGCGTCTGCAAGCAGTGGCGGGGCAGGTGGGGCGCCGGTCACCCTGGTAGCAGGTGGTGCCTTCAGAGGCCCCTGGCAGAGGCCCCAGGGAACCCCAGACCTGAGGGGAAAGATCCCGACAGGCCCTGCCCTCCTTCCGGCTCCCGGGCCCAGCAGCCTCTGCTTCAACACCTGGACAGCCCTGCTTTCTGGCCCCCAGAAGTATTTACATTTTGATTAGGTCTGGTTTTCAGCCACCAGATAGTCTGGCCCGAGGCCGATCCGCCCGGCCTGCCCAGCTGTAATAACAGAGTGCGCTGGGGGGCGGGCAGCAGACGCGGGGCCCAGGGAGGGAGTGCCCACATTTCCAGGGCCCCCTCCCCACCCTCTGCCCTCAGCCACCTGCTGGAGAACGAGAACAGCCGGCCCTTGTGGACAGAGGGTGAGCTCCTCCGTGAGCCCAGAGTGAAGCCCGCAGGGCGAGGAGCGCAGGCACCCTGACCCACCCCGGCCGCAGTGAGGGCCTCCCTCCACCAGGGGGCGTCTCGCCCAGGAAACAGGAAGTGAGTCTCCCGAACTGGGGCCTTGCACCAAGTCCCAGCTTCGTCCTGTTGGACGCATTCCGGGGGCTCTATGATGGTGGGACCTCGGAGGATGGGAGTGAGCCCAGTTACTTATTTTCCAACCTTCAGGTCTCCTTGAAAGCGTGATTCTAGAAGCAGCAAATGACACCCTGCCAACATGGACCCCTGGATTCAAAAAACACAGTGGACATCTCTATCTGCGGCTTCAACTGCCCTTGGCTAACCGCGCTTTGAGAACATTGAACGCCCAGGATGTGAGTCATCCTCCCGTCCGGTGCATCCACACCGTGTACCTACCTACCGGCCCGTTAGTCACTTGGCGGCCTTCTCAGCTACCAGATCGACTGTCCCAGGATCACTTGCTTTCAAGTTGCCCTTATTTTACTCGACGATGGCCCCAGAGTGCAAGAATGGTGATTGTGGCCATTCCGATATGCCAAAGAGAAGCCGTCACCTTGACCATGATATGTATATACTAGTATAAGGGGAAACAGGGTAGGCAGGGTGCAGGTGGAGCTGAATGGCAAAAGTACTTTGTTAAGCTTGTGAGCTCCAGACAGATGGCGGTGGCTGCTGGAACTCAGGGGTCGCAAGTGCCACGATTGATTAGCAATGTCTGCCCCTGGCACGGGCAGGGGCAATAATGCTGTGCATGCTACATGTTTGCTGTCGAGGGCTTAGCTAAAAAAAAAAAAAAAAAAAAAAAAAAAAAAAGCAAAACCAGCAGTGGGAATTCAGAAAGCCTAGGATTCAACTGGTAAGGAAATCTGGTCAAAGTAACTCAGAAAGAGAGCCAGGGGCCTCGGAATAGCAAAGAACGAGCCCCTGGCAATTTCAAGGGCAAAGGGACAAATCACTCCCAGGAAGATCAAGTCACGTCCTCAGCAGCTGTCCGATGGGACATGTCCCAGAGCCACCCCCCATCTGGGCTGTCATTCAACCCCCGGTCCAGTCCCAGCTCCTCCGAGAGACGCAGCTCCGGGCTTTGACCTTTAGGGCCCAGAAATAAATTCCCAGAGTCAGGAACACAGTTTGCTGCTGCACTGCGGGGCGGGGGCGGGGCGGGGTCTCCCTGATGACAGGCGTCCCGTGTACCGGCCAGGGGGCAGGAGCCGCTGGGCACACAATGTTCCCCTGCTGGCATCCGCCAGCCAGGGCCGTGCGGGAGGAAAGCACGGGCCTTCCCAGCAGGGCGCCGTGGGTACTTTTCTGGGACAAAATAGGCACTTCTGCCTCTGTGTTTCCATCTCAGCACGAGGCCCCAGGAGCAGGCTCCTCCGAGCAGGACGGCCTGGGGCAGACTTCCCAGGAAAGCCAACCCCACGGAGGAGGAGGCGTAGAGGTGAGCAGCCTGGATAATTACAGGGTTGGAAGAAGGGCAAGTTCAAGGCATCCCTCAGCCTCCCGCCACTGGGTGACTTCCAGGGAATGCGGGTTATTTCCCAGAAGAGGGAAGGAGAGCTTCCTGTCTCTACAGAACAAAAGGATACGGGGGAAATGAACTCCTGTGGCCTCACAGAGGATTAGCGTGAGACTGGAGGGGAAGGTTCCAGAACGCATCACACTGAACTGAAGGAGGAGGCTCTTGGTGCAGCGTCTCAGCGTGTGTATGGGGGGGGGGGGAGATTTGGGGGAGCTCTATCCGGAGGGACCCCAGCCCACCCCTGCTGAAGGGTGTTACCTAGGCCGCCTCCTCTATCAGCAGGAAGAACAGTCCCCACCCTGTACCTCAAGGGGTTGACGTGAACATCGAATGCGTGGGGAAGACGGTGGAATACTAAAACAAGCCAACCGCCACTCATGCAACCGCGTGGCTGAATCCCGACGCCGGGCGGAGTGAAGAAGCCAGATGCGAAAGAGCACACGTTGGACGATCCACGCACCAACCCACGGGGTCAGAACCACCTCGGGGCAGAGGGCACGGGGGCGCAGGTGCCAGGATGCGTGTGCTTTATGGTTCCCACAGTGCGTCATGGTTTCCGCACTTTTCCAGCAGCACTGCCCCTCAATCGAAAGCCCACCCCCAACTGTCTGGAAGGCCTCTGTAAGCCTCCCGGTGGGGATACGAAGGAGGGAGAGTGTTCTAACACACGAGTGCCACCTGTAAATTTCGCGTGTCGTTCTCCCCTAAGAGAAAACGCTGCTGAGAGGCGGGGAAAGGTGCCCTCGGTCTGAGTCTGGCGCCGCGGCCGGGGGCTGGCTCGCTGCCCCTGGAGCTGAGCGCCCGTGAGGATCAACGGCTGCGTCAGAAAGTCTGCCTTCACGGGGGGGGGGCACGTGGCACCCTGGGGACGGCTCTGTCGCCGTCACCATGAGATTGGAGGCACCTTCAACCCGCCCGCTCTCGTCCTCACTGATAGAACGAGAGCTTGGCTACACCAGGGGTTTTCAAACTATCTCACTAGGAGCCCACGGGGTGTCCCATTAGAACCATTAATCCTCTTTCCTAAGGCCTGACCCATGTCCTGGTCTCGGTGTTGCCCCAGCGGGGTGGGGTATTTTCACAGGGAGTGAACATGCTGCCGCTCCCGGACCCCAGGGGATTAGCAGGTGACTGCCAGGCACCTGAAGACAGAGTGCTCCTGTCACCGCCGGGCACGACGGACACCTATCACGTCCTCCGACCAGCGGTGTCCATTTCAGGGTCAGCATCAGAGCAGGGTACTGTTCCCGCTCCTGACCTGGATACCACCTCCCAGAGACGTTGCAACGAGGGACGGTGGGGCAGCACCTGCGCCACCGGCTCCTGGCACTGACTGCTGCCAGGGCGGCCGGGCACCATCCCCTCCTGCCTCCCGCGGCACCCCGGGGCGGTGAGGAGCTGGCACAGGTCTGTGCGGTGGGACGCTTTCACCAGCAAGCTGATTGGCTGCTGCCTGTGCCTGGCAACCTGCTGCCGCCCAGCGTCACCGGTCAGCGGAAGATGCCCGCGGGCAGTCGCTCCGAGGGCGACGGCTGAGTGCCCGCCCACCGCAGCTCCTCCCCTGGATGCCAACCCTGCCGTCGAGGTTTTGCAACGGTCCCGGGGAGAGGAGCACATGATCCGGGCAGCGTGGCCAGAGGAGAGCGCGCTGGATCACAGGTCAGGAGCCTGGCTCAGGCCGCATGCATCTAGGTAGGGCTCTCCCAGCCTCGGTTTTCTCATCTGTGAAATGGGAGGTAAAAAAAGACTTCCCCCGTCGAGTTCACAAGATCGCCGTTGGATTCAAAGAAGAATGTAAATGAGCCCCATGCCTGCTTACTTCCGGCTGATGACCTCAAACAAGGGATCGTGACTTCTCCTGACCGAACCGCAGCTTCTTTATCTATAAAAGGAGACGATTCCGGCCCCTATCGCTGCCAGGAAGGCGATAGGAGATGATGCCCCGAAGCACTTAGTGCAGAGCTCAGAGCAACACGAGAGCCCTCTGCTACCCGGGATTAAGTTCTTAAAGGCGCTTCGCAAGCCACAAAGTCAATAGATCCGAGAGCCCCGCCCTACCCTGGCTGGCCAGTGGCACGCTGAAGTTGGGGTAAAACCCCAAATGCACTTAGTCCCTGCGGTGAAGAACAGAGCTTGGGGCTTATTTATTTTTTCTGAATTCTCTGAAAGACCCTCAAAATAGCTGCCCGCCCGAGGCAGCAGCCCCACAACAAGGAGCAGATGAGTGGTGGGCCCAGCACCAGCGATTGTGAGCGTGGAGGAGGAGGAGGAGGAGGAAGAGGAGGAGGAGGAGGAAGAGGAAGAAGAGGAGGAGAGGAGGAGGAGGAGGAGGAGGAGGAGAAGGAGGAGGAGGAGGAAGAAGAGGAGGAGGAGGAGGAGAAATAGGAGGAGGAGGAGGAGGAGGAGGAGGAGGAGGAGGTCCCAGGAGGCAGTTCCTTCCTGGCTCCGGGCAGCAGCTCTGCACCCACCAGCACCCAGGGCATCCAGGCCACACCCACTCACCCAGCCTCAACCTGGACAAGTGACCCCAAAGGGAACCTGTGCCCAGATCCCTGTTTTTCCAGGGACACCAGGCTGAACCCCCGACCCAGGAGGGCAGCACCGACTTTCCTGGTGAATTGGGGACACATTGGGACCCTGAAGGAGCCCTCCTGTGCCTCTGGTGCCAGCCTGCAGAGAGTGGGCGAGATGCCAGGACCGTGGAGAAAACTGCCCGTCGGGTCACCCCGCCCTGCTCACCTGCCAGCACTGCCCACAGCGGGCTCCCGGGGCCTCCTTCGGGGCATTCCCAGGACCCGAGACACCCCCCCCCCCAAACCCACCCACCACCCGAATGCCTCCTCACCGCTCCAGGGCCCACCCGAGTCTCCTCCACAAAGCGTCCCCTGCTGCTCGCACCGCACCAGCTTTCCTGTCCCTCGTGCTCTGCACCGTCCTCCCCGTGCTCCCCGGGTGCGCTACCTGAATCAGTGCTCCCGTCTCTGACTGGCACGGCGCTGGCCTGTCGCTGGGATACTGCAGGAAAGCCCCCGCGTTAGGGGAGCCCAGTCAGAGGGCGAGACCGGCACGGAAGTGGACGATGATGCCCAACAGACGAGGCCAGGGGTCGGCAAACTCATTAGCCAACAGAGCCAAACAGCAACAGGTCAACGGTTGAAATCTCTTTGGAGAGCCACATTTCTTAAACGTAAACTTCTTCTAAAGCCACTTCTTCAACATAGACTCGCCCGGGCCGTGGTATTTTGTGGAAGAGCCACACTCAAGGGGCCAAAGAGCCGCATGTGGCTCGCGAGCCGCGGTTTGCGGACCACGGCGCTAGGGCTACGGAAGGGGACGCCAAGCCCACGGCATCTAAAAGGCTACCCAGAGGAGGGCCATCTCACCGTGACCTGGGAGAACAGGGAGGTGGCAGCCTCGCAGAGGGTGCCAGGACCAGAGAGAACTCAGGGGGCGGGGTCCTTCGGAATGGCTGGACCACAGGGAGTCAATCAACAAACTGCTGTTGGGCCTCGAGGGGTAGACTGAGGGGTGGGGGGGCATCTGGCACAAACACCGAAGGAGCAAGGAGGCCGCCTCCTCCCGGCCTCCGGCCTCCGCTCATTGCTATCGGTGGCTGGGGGCCGCGTCGCTGACCCTCTCTGGGTCTGCGATCCTACATCCCGCAGGAGAGAACCCAGGGGCTCAGATAAGCTCCCAGCATCCTCGGCCCCCACAGCGGGGGAGAGAGAGAGCAGAGCCGGCGCTGTCCCCAGCCCGCCCAGCCACGGTCCCCACAGCCGAGACGGAGCACGTGCGCCCGCCGTGGGAGGGGAAAGCCGGGCACAGCCCGCCGCGGCTCCCGCCCTGGGCCTGCAGGAGGAGAGGAACGGGGTCACAGCCATGGCCGGCACAGTGCGGCCCGGCCAGAGAACCCTCGGGGGGGTCACGGGGCAGGAGCCTCCTCCATGGGCTCCGGGCAGAAATAGATCCAAGTAGCCCCCGGGCTGAAAAAAACCACCTGCCGCTGCCCGGCCCCGAAGCCTGTTTTCAAACGAAGAAAGTTTTTACAATGGCCGTGAAGAGAGAAACTACGCCTCTCCCTTGCCATACTTTCTCATGAAGTTAAAAATATAAGTGTCGGAGGGGGAAGAGTTTTGCTGAAGGTCAGAGGGAGGGGGAGGCATGTTTTTCAGAAATCTCAGAAAATAAACAGACGCAGCCCTGACCCGCAGGCTCCCTGGGAATGTGACCTGAGAGCCGCTGGGGGTTGCAGAGCGGTTTGAAGGGAAGTCCAAGGACGCGCCGGAGGCGGGGGATTAGTGTGGACACTGTGTCCCCCTCTCCAGATGACCGGCCCGCCGGCCACCCGGGACCAGAGTGTCCGGGAGGGAGATGAGAAGGGCGAGGAGAACACATAGCAGGCAGCCCAGCTGCCCTGGGAAACAACCCCAGGGGCAGCGAGGGCCGCAGGGGCCGGGTCTGGACTAAACAAGGCTTAACCAACCCAGCCAGGCTGTGGGGACACACCCCAGACAGGCCGGAGGAGTGACAGCAGTAAACACAGGGTCATACTGGGACCCTGTCCACCCGCCTCTCAACAGTAGCTCCAGAACACCCGACAAAGCCAGCTCTGGAGAAGGTCAGCAAAGCAGGGTGATCCGTGTTTATTAAGCACCTACTATGTGCTAGACCTTGCAACAGGCACTGCAACTAGCAAGACAGATCAGGCCCCAGTCTGCATGGAGTTTATATCTGGGTGCTCAGAGCCCCTCCACTCTTTCCTCTACCCTCAGAAGACCTTCTGCCAATCCCACTGGCTACAGATGCTAGCTTGCTGAGCCCAGTGGCAAAGGGGCTAGAGCAAGCCATGTCCCTGCCCCCCACCCTGGGCTCATAAAATCCTGGGGTCTTTGCAGGCAGTTGGGATGGGGAGGGGAGCAGATCCCACACCATTGTCCATACACAGAATGTGCCCCCATTTGGCTAATGTTCTCTTTCTGTGTCCCCAGCTCTGAGCTAACCCTGGAGGAGGGGACACAGACTGGGAGGACCACCCAGCCCAGAGGAGGAACCGAGAGCAAAGGATTGAGACACGCCTGGGAGGGGAGACAGGAGCAGGGCTTTGCAATCAGATAAGGCTCAGATTGGATCTAAGCCCTACCGTCTGCCGGCTGTGTCTCCCTAGGAGAGTCACTTCGCCTCTCTGAACCCGTGTCCCCCATGGGAATGTGGAGATGACAGTGCCAACCTCGTGGGTGGCATACGGGCACTGGCTTGTATGTCACTGGCATTTGACAAAGCAGAGCAATGCCCAGCCGGGCTTTACAGAGGTGGGAGCTCAGGGGAGGGGCCGTGGAGCTGGCCGGAGAAAGTCCAAAAACATTTTAACAGATGAGCTGTTATCTGAACCGAGCCTGAGATAGGAGTACAATTCCTACAAGAAAAACTGGAGATGATGTTCCAGGCCCAGAAAAAATGGGCATTTCTTTTTTCTTGGAGATTTTCTAATATTTCCTTATCCTGAAATGAAAGATTTGTGATGCATTAATAATAGACAGATGGCCCTAATCAGTTTGGCTCAGTGGCTAGAGCATCAGCCCCACAGACTAAAGAGTTCTGGGTTCAACTGTGGTCAAGGGCACATTCCTTAATTGTAGGCTCGGTCCCGGCCCCACAGTTAGGGCACGTGTGGGAGACAACCAATCGATGTTTCTCTCTGTGTGTCTCTAAACCTCCCTTCCACTCTCTCTCTAAAATAATAATCTATACTAATAAAAGAGGAAGATGCAAAATGACCATACCTTTGTGATACCCACCAGCCAATCAGGAGTGAGTATGCAAATGAACCCAACAAAGATGGTTGGTTCATTTGCATACTAGGCGCCAAGCAGCCAGGGGTGGAGCAGGATGCTTGGGTCGTCACATGGAAACAATGCAGGCATTCTGCACCCCCCCCCCCCCCAGCAGCTCCAGGCCTCTGGGCAGCATGGGAAGGTAGAAAGGCAGCTCTGGGCGAAGGTGGTGCTGACAGCCAGGGGAAGGAAGGCCCATTCTTGCATGAATCTTCATGCATCGGGCCTCCAGCAA
Organism: Pipistrellus hanaki; assembly: GCF_964339955.1. Lineage (NCBI taxonomy): Eukaryota > Metazoa > Chordata > Mammalia > Chiroptera > Vespertilionidae > Pipistrellus > Pipistrellus hanaki. The sequence continues at coordinate 49,592,293 of NC_140516.1, read as the reverse complement.
CAATATTGGATGGAGGTAGCTTTCCCCTCCCTCCCTCTTAGTCATCAATATAAACTAATTGAGCACTTACTATGTGCCAGATGCTGTTCTAGGCATAGGCCACAGATTAGTGAACTAAACAGACACTTACATTTGACCCTCACAACCACCCACCCAGAGTAAGTCTGGCCAACTTATCAGCATGGACAGCATTTAGTAGACGAGAAAAAGAGCCACAAGTTAAGAATCCTTACTCAAACTCGGCCACTTGGAGCCAGAACAGACACAGCAGGCAAAAGCACCTTCCTGCCTTAACCCCACACTTCCCCACCTCTCCCCCCAGGACCTTCACACCCAGGAGAGGGGAAGGGTGACCGTCGCCCCAGAAGGACCACTCCCAGGGCGCGCCGGCCTGGCGGGCTGAAATGAGTGCAGGCCGCTGCCCGAGACCACAGGCTCCCGGCTCCCTCATTACCCCCGCCAGCCACTCCCAAGCGTCCATGTAAATAATCAGTTAAACTCCACAACAACCTTTTCCCTTCCAATTATAGCAAGTTGAAAAGCAGAATCCACAGAGGCCCCCAAACTCCTGAGAGAACTGAACTTGCCCTCGTGGCCCAGGGATCACGGGGACCATCAGGCCCACGCCGCCCACCGAGCACTCAGACGCCGCCGCCGGGACGCCAGTCACAGGTGGCAGCAGGCGTGTCCGCCCTAAAACCTAATGTACAAAAAGCACACCATCTTCCCAAGCAAGGGGACAGGTTTATTTAGCCAGATTCTACTTCAAAGGACTTCAAGCACTTTGGGAGCTCAATTAATGAGAGGGATTATTAAGTGAGTTCAAAATCTTGATGAAATACTAAGAATCGCTGGTGTGGGCTAAAGGGCACGGGAGGGGGTTGGGCACTGACATTCTGTCCTCTCCATTTCTGAATACATGAAATTTTTCAAAATGAAAAGTCTTTAAAACCCGGATAAAATAACAATTCGATGCCATAATGCTGTAGAATGAATGAAAATCAAATATTCGCAGGAAGTTCCTTAAAAATAACCCCTGGATTTGTGAGGTGCATGACCCTACAAAGTGCTTCCAGATGTGCAGCATCTAATTTGGACTTCCAAGAAGAGGAGGGGTAGTCCTAACTGGTTTGGCTCAGTGGATAGAGCGTCGGCCTGTAGACTGTGTAGGGTCCCAGGTTCGATTCCGGTCAAGGGCATGTACCTTGGTTGCAGGCACATCCCCAGTCAGGGGTGTGCAGGAGGCAGCTGATGGATGTTTCTCTCTCATCGGTGTTTCTAACTCTTTATCCCTCTCCCTTCCTCTCTGTAAAAAATGAATAACATACATATATATATATATATATATATATATATATATATATATATATTTTTTTTTTTTTTTTTTTTTTTTTTTTTTTAAAGAAAATGAGGGGTTGCTAGCCCCGTTTTGCAGATGGGGAAACTGAGGCTCAGGTTCGCAGAAGGACTTGCCACCAGGACCTTGTGCAGTGAGAACTTGAACTCAGCCTCAGGGCTTCACTTAGACTTGATCCCTCCCTCCGCTGGCCCAGCCCCACGAGCAGCTCCTGCTCCTCCACTCTGTCTCGGGGGGTGTGGCTGTTATCAAATACTCAGGTTTATTTAAACGCTAAACTATTTTGCCTGCCACCACCCCAGATTTTACGGACCGCACCACGGCCCCCCACAAGCCATGCTGACCTGACGTTTCAGTCACTCCCCAGGGCCTCTCGGCCCAGCCAGCATCCATCTTCCCTGCTGGGTCTGTGGATCAGACACTGGCCTGGCCGGTGGGCGGTGCTCAGCATTAACCGTTTCCAGCGGAATGAATCAAGTCATAACGGAACGCTTCCCCTGGCCAGCTTTCACTGCTCCCGCCCAGACTCACCTTTCAGAAGCTTTGTGTGGAGAGAGTCTGGCCAAGATTCCTCTGATCTCTGCTCTCAAGCCAGGAATCCAGGGGCTGGGTGGGGGCGGACTGGGGGGAGGGTGTGAGGGGGCAGGAACTTTCTCACCACCCACTCTCCTCCCACTGCACCCTAGGAGCCATCCAGGAAATGTTCGGAGACCCGTTTGAGAAAACTCGTTTTTTTCTGCCCTCCCCCGCACCCCCCCCACCCCCCGTTATTTCTGGTCCCCCTGCTACGGACCACCTCCGAGGCCGAGGAGCCCTGACCGCGTCAGCCCCCGCTGACCCCGCGATGGATGGGTCTGATGACTTCACTCCTGACACCAGCCCGGAGACGTCCGCTATTTGTATACTCAGAACCTCTGTTATGTCTGAAACCTCATAACCTTTTCCCAAGAACACATCGTACCTGTTCTGGGCTCCGGGAGTTTTGCAACCGCCGTTAGCCAAAAGCAACACGGCTCCGAGCCAGATCCCCACGCAGACTAGCAAGGCCTCCCTGCAGCTCAGACGCTGGGAGCCGGGGTGTTTGTGCTCTGCAGGGCCCTGCCGGGCCCTCCCGGAGAGGGGGCGGGATGCTGGGGCGTGAGGGTAGCCCCTGGTGGGACATCCCTTTGCCCGTGTGGCAGCTTCCCCCAGCGCTCACACTTGGGGAGGAAGGCACAGCGAGCACTTTTGGGAACCCAATGCACATGCTCAGGCCTGCCATTCCACCTCCATCGGCTGCTCCCTCTTCCCACCTCCTCCCTCTTCCCTCCATCCCAATGACTAACAACTCCCAGCTTCACGCAGTGACTGGCAGAGCGCTCCAGAGCTGCCCGCCCGGCACAGAGGCCACTGGACACAGGTAGCCATTGAGCACGCGAGACACGTAGCCAGTCCACACTAAGATGTGCTGTAAGTTCAAACACACGCTGGATTTTGAACACCCGGCATGAAAAACCGTAACATGTTGTAATAGACTGGTTACATGTTAGAAGTATTTTGCATATACTGAATTAAGCAAAATAGAGTAAAGCGATTTCAGCTATTTCTTTTACTTTTTTAAAATATATTTTTATTGATGTCAGAGAGGAAGGGAGAGGCAGAGATAGAAAGGAGAGAGAATCATTGATAAGCGTCCATGTAAATAATCAGTTAAACTCCACATTTAATCAGTTAAACTCCTGCATGGAGATCTCCTAGTTCCAGGCCCAGGGAATGGGACAGACAAAGCCAGACCATGAGTGAGGGGCAGTGCAGTGGTCCAGGGGCCCGGGATCTGCGGGGGGAGGAGTCAGTGAATCGCTGTTTTGGGGGTGCCGCTCGGATTTGAACTCCAGGAAGACTGTGCTGCATACCCAGGCGGAATGGCAGGGGCGAGCCACAGTGGAGGCACCACGTAAGAAGCCACAGCGGACAGGGGAGCGAGAGGCGAGGGCGGATCTTTGGGAGGGAGACAGGCCTGAGAGAGGGTGCCGGGTTTCTGGCTTGGGGGAACAGGCCACACGGGCTGTTTTGTGGGCCATGAGACGCGCCCTAAGAACTCAGAGGCTTGGTAGCCACCGAACCTGCCCACAGAGTCGGCCGCGGCCGCGTCCTCCTTCGTCACTCAGTCACAGTAGGAGCCTTGGGCCCCGCATCTCGGCGCTGTGGGGATCGGAGGACCCGATGGCCTGGTTCGGGGATGGCTGCGCTCGAGGGCATGCTTCCAAATGGGCAGGGGCCCAAGAGGGGAGGCAGCCACTCACTCACCACCCTGGGAACCTGAGGCAGCCTGCCAGCTTGGGAGGTTCAGCACGCTCCCGCCAGGTTCCTCCCTGCGGAGAGGATGCGCGTGGGGGCGGGGGACCACAGAGCAGCGGCCTGCACACAAGATGGGGGCGCGCCAGGTGCAGGCACCACCACAGCGAGGGGTCCCTGGCTGCCTTCGGTGTGCTGGAACCCCAAGGAGAGCTAACGGGCAAGAGGAGGGGGCAGGAGAGCCATCTCAGGGCAGAGATCACTAAGCCACGTGAGTCAGCCAGGAGCATGGGGCGCGGAGTCAGACCCCAAGAACCGCCTTGGGAGCGAAAGGAGGGGCGATGCTTCCCCTGGGAGGTGCGGAGGCAGGGTCTGCACTAGGTCCTGCGGTCCCCGGAGAGAGAAATGAGCGAGCCGGAGTGTGGAGGCAGCCACAGGAGCACATCCATGTGCCGGGGCCAGAATGAGCAAGTCCTGTGTGCGAGAGGCAGGCCCTGGGGGTGTATCCCACAGGCAATGGGAAATCATTGCCTCCATGGCATTCGTGAAGAAAAGGTAGCAATTGCTCCAAAAATTAAGCATCATTCAGCAAGTCCACCTCCAGATGCATACCCCACAGAACAGAACACTCCGTGCCCGAGCAGCACTAGTCACAATAGCCAGAGGGTAGAAACAACTGGAGTGTCCATCAGCGGGTGAACGGGGAAGCAAACTGGGGTCTGCCCACCCAGTGGGACATTCTTCAGCCAGAAAAAGGAACAGAATGCTAAAAAGCGCTCCGAGCCGAAACCGGTTTGGCTCAATGGATAGTCCGTCGGTCTGCGGACTGAAAGGTCCCAGGTTTGATTCGGGTCCAGGGCATGTACCTTGGTTGCGGGCACATCCCCAGTGGGAGGTGTGCAGGACACAACTTATCGATGTCTCTCTCTCATCGATATTTCTAACTCTATCCCTCTCCCTTCCTCTCTGTAAAAAATTAATAAAATAGGTTTGTTTTTTTAAAAAAAGCGCTCCAACACGGATGGACCTTGAAAAGACTGTGCTGAGTAACACAAGCCAGGCACCAAAGGGCACATCCTGTGCGATGCCCCTTACAGGAAGGACCCGGAGCAGGCACACCCACAGAGGCAGAGCGTCGTCAGAGGCCTAACCAGGAGCCAAGGGGAGGGAGAAGTGGGGAGGCATTCTTTAATGGAGACAGAGCTTCCGTCTGGGGTGATGAAAAAGTCGAGAAAGGAATCATGGTGATGGTTGCACAGCACTGTGAATGTATATCCCTGAATGGTGCACCTAAGAATGGTTAAAATAGTAAAATCTACTTTGTGCATATCTACTTAGCGCGCGCGCGCACACACACACACACACACACACACACATACATACACACACACACACTAAGAAAAGACAAAAAACCTACAACATTCTGGGAGGCCCCCCGCCCCCACTCCCGCTAGGCTGAAAAAGGACCCCCATATGAGGATGGTCCAACCATTAGGTAGCAAGGACCCAGCCCCCCGAAATGGAGAGACCCGGTGCACTTCCGGGCAAGCCTGGGGCAGCTGAGCCACAGGTTTATCCCAGTCCGCCCTGAGACCGCTAAGCAACAGCCAGACCGTAAGACGGGCAGCCCCCTGCAGAGATGGAGGGAGCTGGAGATGAATGACACACGGCAGATCAGCGCCCCGAGGACCGCCGCTGAGGCTGGCGGAGGGAGGGACGGCAGGCCCCGCTGACGTTCACACGCCTGCAGGTGGCAGAGCCACCGAGAAAGAGCCCATTTGGGAGCCGGGGGCCACCCGTGTGCCAGCCCTCAGGCGGGAGGACGGATGGTGTGTGTTACAGCGCCCGCTGGCATCTTTGTCGCCTGCGAACACTCAGACAGAGCGTGCTTGGGGTGACTCATTCCCAAACACCTCTTGTCCCTGCTCCCATATCTGAAGTCCCTTTCCACCTTGACTGCAGCAGTTGCTCTGCAGAGACAGGAAATAGCCCTCGGAGTTCAAGGTTCTAAGACTTCCCATCCCCCACAGGTAAAGCCCACCATTGCTGGCTCGTGCATTCGGGGGGTTTCCGGGTCTGGCCCCGGCACAGCACTCAGGCACCAGGTTTGTGGGGGTGGTGACAGCGGGAACCCAAGCGAACGGGGAGGCCGGGTCGTGGGATGCACGGCCCCTCCTGCTCCTCCACCACCAGCGGGAGGTGTGTGCCAACCGGCCGACAGCATCTCCAGGAACAGAACAGACTTCCCGCGTCCCTGAGGCTGCCCTATTTTTCGCAAAAGCTTCCCTTCCACTTCGCTGCCCGCCAGAAAATGGTGTGAGTTTCTCCAGGGAGAGCACTTGCTGAAACACCACGGGCCAATTGACGTGTGTGTCAGCGCTGGCGCGGGGCCTGGAACACAATCCTTATCCTGCTGGGCTCAAGCTGGCCTGAGCCACAGAATGCCAGGACTGCGGGCCACCGCCGCTCCCTCAGGGGGGGCGTGTGCACAGGGAAGGGGAGCTTTGATGTTGTCCCTGGAGTCAAGTCTAGCTCACCCATCCTCCTGCCCCTGTCCTCACCCTCAGGAGCACTGCCCCTGCCCCTTTCAGAGTCTCCTTCCATCCGAAAATCTGCCCCTCCTGCCCTTTGCCCCAGGATGCTGAGCTCCGCCAGGGACAGAACTGCCCTATCCCTACAAGGAGCACCTAGCTTAGGGCTCGGCACTAGAGGGGCCGGTAAGTGCTGGGTGATGGACAGAAGCAATGGGAGGAGGCTGGAAGGAGGCTGGGAGGAGGCCGGGAGGAGGCCGGGAGGAGGCTGGGAGGAGGCTGGGAGGAGGCTGGGAGGCGGAGGGGAAAGAGGGCCTCTGACCCATCATCCCTTCTGGCTGCTCAGATTCCAGATTGCACCTTCAGGGGGCTCATGTCAAGCCAGCGGTCAGTCCGGAAATGACCCCCAAGGCAGACGAGCATTCACGGGGAAGCCTCTGGGTGGACTCTGTGGCGTTAGATAAGGCCGCTCCCTGCCACGTGGCCCATCAACCCTCTGGAAAGTCGATGGCTCTGCAGAGGCGTGGGTGAGCGGAAGGTGCATGCGGATGGAAAGGGTCCGAGCTGCGGCCGCTGCTCCTCCAGCATCCCCACGCAGAGGGGCGGCTGCAGGGAGAGCCAGGGCCAGGCACGCTCTGAGAGACCTGCCACTCAAGGCCAGCCACAGGACCGGCACCTAGTCTCAGGGAGGGAAAGGCTAAGGGAGAATCGCTGGGGAGGCTTGTGTGAAAACACAGATTCCTCGTACAGTGGTATAATCACCTTAGAAAGCAGTGGGTCCATTTCCAAAAACATTAAACCCATACCTATCACCCGATCCAGCCATGCCATCCTAGTTATTTACCAAGAGAACAGAAATGTGGATCCAAAGAAGGACGTATAAGATGTTCTGGCAGCTTTATTTGTTATTGGGGGAAAACCTGGAAATAACCTAAATGTTCAAACCGGTGAGTGAATAAGCCAGCTGTGGTGTACACTGAGTGGCCAGACTATGATGATCTCTGAACGCATAATAATCTGGCCACTCAGTGTATATCCTATATAATAAAAGGCTAATATGCAAATTGTCCCCTCAACCAGGAATTCGACCAGCAGGCAGGCTGGCCAACTGCCCATGTCCCCTCCCCCTGGCCAGACCCCACCCATGCATGAATTCATGCACCGGACCTCCAAGATACACACACACACACACACACACACACACCTATACTGAGTGGCCAGATTATTATGCATTCAGAGATCATAATCATCTGGCCACTCGGTGTATATGTACATGTAGTGGGACACTACTCAGCAATGAAAAGGAGTAGCTGATCAAAACACACAGCAACATGAGGATCTCAAAATGCTTATGCTGAGTGAAAGAAACAAAACAAAACAAAAGAATACTTCTTATATGACTCCAATTATAGACGTTTCTGGAAAATGTCAAGTCATCCAGAGTGACCAGAGCAGGATAAGTGGTTGCTTGAGGTTGGGGATATGGCAGGAAGGGATTCTCTCTGGTCATTGATGCTTCTCTCTCTCTCTCTCTCTCTCTCTCTCTCTCTCTCTCTCTCTCTCTCTCTCTCCCTTTGCCTTCCTCTCTGAAATCAATAAAATAAAATCTCACCCTTTACAGCAGGATTTGAGCTATACGTTTTTCCAGCCAAAGCCCAGCATATCCCATCCCTCTGGTGAAACGTGTGTGCGAACGAGAAGGAAAGACACCAGACCTGGGGATTCCTGTCTGCGTCTCCGGCACCCCCAGCAAGACGGTCCCCGAGCTCCCGCAGGCCGTCCGGTCTGATGCCGACGTTAAGTGCCTAACACCCATTTTTACACGTGCTCAGCCTTCGCCCCCAACCAACGCGGCATTTTTACTCCAGTGAGTAATTTCTGGATGCCTTCCAAAGGCACCCATCTCATTTCTTGGCACCCGATGGGGATCCTCAGCCAGACGGAGCAGCAGCCAGAAGCACAGCGTGCCACGACTTTAACACCATGGCAGCAGCAGAAATAAATTCTGCCTTGAAGAATTCAGGCCTGACCTCGGTTCCAAAGGTCATCGTTTATCACAGGAAATAAATGGTTCGGCGTCTGTTTTTCTTCCTCCGTATCAGGCCTCCCTCGCAGGAAAGTTTAAGTAAATGAAACGCAAAACTGAAAGGACGGGCTGTCTCCAGGAAGTGGTAACAGGCGCAGTGGTCACGGAGCCGTCCCGCCCAGGGGAGAGGAACCCTGGCCGCCCGGGGCTGTGCCGAGCGGGTCAGGCCCGGGTCACATCCACCCAACGCCCAGGTCGCCTCTTAGAGACGAGAAACCAAAGATGCAGATCATGGTGTACCCTGTCATTTGGCTCCGGATGCTTATCTGGGCCGGACCCTCAGTGACAGAAACCTCGCTCACCTCGCTCCCTATGGGGATGGTGGGACGGGGGGGGGGGGGGGGGGGGGGGCACAGATACACTATGACCATGACAATGGGAAGAGACACCACCTACTGAGTCTCCCCAGTGTGCCACTAATCATTCTCTGGAGCCCATCTGGTTTCTTCTTCCCTAAATCCAGCAGCAGGGACCCTCATGAGCCCATTTTACAGGCCAGGAAACTGCTCCCCACCCCCTTCTTCAGGGCAGCCCCCCATGTGCTGGCTCTGGGCCAGGGCCAGGCCCACCTACACACCTGACAAATCCAAGCGCAGTTCATGCTCATGCCCCCCGTCCCCATGACTCAGGGAAGAGAAACGCTCGGAGGAGAGAGGCAGCTGGTGAGAGCAGGAGCCAGGTTGAAGGCCCAGGTCTGTCCCTTTCGGTGTCCAAGTTCGTACTATTGTCCTGTCCGGCTGTGCATCCACACAGGCAGGAGTGCAGGACGTTCTCAACCATTTCTGATGAGCAGGCCACACCCGGGAGGATCACATGAGCCTACAGCCATGAGCTCCTCGATTCCACTTCCGGGTCAAGTGGGTTTGCAGGGAAGCGCTGCCCAGTAGGATGGCTGAGGAGAGTCCACAAAACAGAGCCCAGCAGACAAGTAGCAAGAGCAGCCAGCACCAAGCTCTATGCCCGATGATTTCCAAATATCAACTCCTTTAAGCCCCCAACAGCCCTATGAGGTAGGTACTGTGTTTACCGACGAGAAAACACTCTTTCCAGGTAAGCAACTAAGAAACGATTTGGCACAGGGGTTCAATCTCAACTAACCTGGTTCTCAAATGTGGGTCCCCCTGGACTAGTAGGAGGCCCAGCATCCCCTCCAACAGCTGAACCTCTGCAGGCAAGGGCGGCACAGATGGGGTGGGATGGGATGTGTCATTTACAAGGTCAGACCCATGGTTGGCTCTTTGGCCCCTTGAGTGTGGCTCTTCCACAAAAATACCACAGCCTGGGCGAGTCTATTTTGAAGAAGTGGCGTTAGAAGAAGTTGAAGTTTAAAAAATTTGGCTCTCAAAAGAAATTTCAATCATTGCACTGTTGATATTTGCCTCTGCTGACTAAGGAGTTTGCCGACCCCTGGGCTAGACCACCCAAGGTCTGCAGGCTCAAGGAGTCGGTGACTCAGGGCAGCCCAGGGTCCAGGCCTCAGGCCTCAGATTTCTCTTTGTCGGATGAGTAGGTCTGTATATGCTAACGGTCTGTTTACTGGGGCAAAACAAAGAGGTCCACGCAGGCAAACAAAATCTGTAGGAAACACATTGTTCCAGCTAGTCACCAGGGGCAGGAAACAATAGAAGGGAAGGCCACGCGGAGATGTCTACGAAGACAGACAGACAGACAGACTGCCCTGCGGTCCCAGCCCCCAGGCCCCTGCCCAGCGGGCAGGCTGAGAGGCCACAGGTCTCCACGGCGCCTCTCAAGGACCAGCGCCCCAGAGGGCGTGGAGGATGTGACTGAGCACGTGTGGCCAGGGTGGGGCTTCCGGCCAGCACGCCGGCCCCTCTCCGCCGCAGTGACGGAGCCAGCGGGCGCCTCCTCAGACTTCCCAGTCTCGTCTGACAACGAGAACTTTGGAAAGCGCCCGTCTGCTATTCAGCAACCTCTGGGCGGGTCCTGTTATTATTATTAACAAAGATAAGATTATGACTAATAATAACACGCGTGACATTTAAATGCAGTTTGTCCTATCGCTCTTTTCTCTCGGAGGTGGGGTAGAGTTCAAACTCCACCTTTGCATTGCTCCCGAGGCCAGCCAGGCCCATTAGCCTGAATGCAGACGCGATTGCCAGAGCCTTCCTAAGAACTAAGTGATTTTTTTTTATTATTATTATTTGAACTGCGTGCCGGGCACACTGCCGTTTGGAGCTGCTAGAAGGAAAATGCCTGTTGTTTGACAAAAACCATACTTAACTCTCAACATCACACTGTAGAAGAAACCTCTGAAAATCTAGAGGACACCCCTCCCCAAACTAATTCACACATCCTCCCAGCATGGGAAGGCCTGCGAGCCAGGCTGGTGGGATGGAGTTGGCAGTGGGCAGCATGGAGCAGGCCCAAGCAGCTTTGGTCCAGTTGGGGAGGCGGACGGCACGCCAGTGAAGCAGCAGACGTACAGTGACAAATTCTGGTGAGGAGCAGGAAAGGAAGAAACGAACAGGGGCTGTGATTAGGAATGAAGGCGCTGGCAGTGGTCGGCAAAGGAGCCCAGCTACTGAGACAGCACAGGAAAGCCCCCCAAGAAGCTGAGGTTTATGGAACGGGTGAAAGGCAGGGGAGAAGGCAGAGGGGTGCGGGCAGTGGCGTCAGTGTGCGGGAGGGCACACTCAGGGACCTACAAGGGGGCCAGATGGCAGCAGTAGACAAGGCAGGGAAATGGGCATGAGGTGCAGCTCACAGGGCAGGCAGAGGTAACAACCCCCGCTCCCCAAAGGTCAACATCTGACTCTGCCCTTGAGTGGCCTTAGCCTGTCCCTGCATCTCTCAGGGCCTCAGTTTCCCAATTGTACCGTGGTCCAGGCCTGGGGCTGATGAACCTCTTCCGGGATGGTTCTGAGGACGAGGCCTGGAGAGCTGAATTCAGTGTCTCTGTCAGTCCTGCACCACCTCCGAATTTTTAAAAAATACATATTTAAATTGATTTCAGAGAGGAAGGGAGAGGGAGAGAGAGATAGAAACATCAGTGATGAGAGAGAATCACTGATTGGCGGCCTCCTGCATGCCCCACACCAGGAACCAGGCCTACAACCTGAGCATGTGCCCTGACCAGGAATTGAACCGTGACCTCCTGGCTCATAGGTCGATGACCATCCACTGAGCCACGCCAGCCAGGCTGCCTCAGTATTATTGAGTTAACATGTGTGACGTCTCAGAAGAGGGTTGGCCCACAGGGACCCTCGATAATGTGAGCCCTTCCTGCTCTCACCGCTGGGCCGAACCCCCAGCGCTGGGGTCCGTGAGGAGCCCCTGAGCACATGGCGAGGGGCTGCGGGACACTCTCAGGAAATCCCTCCCGGCCGGGCCTCGGGACTCCCACCTGTGCCCATTCTTCCTCCTCACAGGAAGCAGGCCACCACCATTGTCTATTGTCCCTGAGCCAGCCGCGCCGATTGTCCGAGAAGGAGCCGCACGCCACGGCGAGCAAGGAGAAGGTGTCGGGGCTACACGCTTCCTGGGAAAAGTCCCTCTTTGTTTGGAAGAGATGCCGGTTCCTTTCTATGTTTCTATGAGAGAACAAAACAGACACTCGGCCCGGAAGTGTGTGGGATGAGGTAAGTTGGATCGCCTGGGACCAAGGCCCCACTTCTACCCTGAGAAGGAGCCTCGACACCCTCCCCCGCTCTGGAGGGTGGCCTCCCGGGCCCACAGGGACTGGGCTGCCAGGTGACGGCACCCTCTCTGTCTAGTCACCCCAGGAGCGAGGCCAGCTGGAGCCCAGGCCTCTACAGACAATGAATGGACCCCACCTTTGGGTCCAGCCCTGGAGACAGGGCCCGGACAGGTTCTTTAATGACTAAACAAACAGGGCAGCCCGTTCCTCCCTGTCCCGAGATGATGACAACAAGGACAATGACAACTACGGCCACGGGCTCCTATGACAAAGACACACACTTAGTCGGCCTTTGTCATGTGCCATGTGTTAATGTTTAAAGCTCAACAACTCCGTCATTATCCCATATCACAAATGGGAACTCAGAGGCTCAGAGAAACAAGGTTGTCAACCCCAGGCCACCTGGCCTTCCAACTACAGCCACACTCCGTCTGTGCAGTGAACGCAGCAAAGGGGTCGAGCTCATGACGCAGCCGCACGAATGGAGGCGGGTCCTCGGACCTCAGGACCATCTGTGAAGCCCTCACATAAGGCAGAGGGAGGTGGAGGCAGGCCTCCCCCAATAGTAAATTCATTCATTTGTGCGCACACACACACACACACACACACACACACGCGCACGCACACACACGCACACACACACACACACACGCACACACACACAAAACACTGAATTGGATTTTGTTTTTTAAATAATCTGATTATAGTTGCCTAATTAACACAAAGCTTGACAGTTGACTTGGCTAATTCAATTCTCCCATCTGCCGCTTCAGAAGTAACCGGTGAGGCCAGACCACAGATAGGATTTCTCCACCTCGGCGTGCACGCGTGGTGTGGGCGAGGCCAGGGCACCGAACGGGGCAGAGCTGGCATCAGCCGGCTCTCCCACATCCTCTGCCACCTGGTAACAATACACACACCCTGCAGGTCCCAAGCCCTGGCAGCCTTCCGCGAGGACACTGGTTTGGGGATCGGCACAAATGAGGGGACCCTGTCCTCTTCCTTGTCTGCAGAATTCAGTCGGCTTTAGTCCCCTCATATCCTCAGGGGACATTGTTTCCCGTGAGGCTGCAACTAGGGCTTTGGGCCCAGCTGGGCAGAGGGGGTGGGAGGCAGGGCCCATTTTCCGACGCTCACGCAGCCGCCCCGGTCCCATGTCACCATGTGTGGGGCTGTGCCAAGGCAAACCTCCCAATCAAAACCGTAGCTTTGAAAACCTTCCCCGAGGTCTTCTAATCTGACCTCCCTGTTTCATGGAGAACAAAGCTCAGGGCCCACAGGTGGTGCTGGACCTGCGTGCCAGAACCCAGGTCCGGTCGGTGCTTTTCATCCCGGCACCACCATGCCACCTTCTAGGAGCGGCAGCACGAGTAGGAGCAGGTCTGCCAAACGGCAGAAAGACCGCGGCAGCCTCTCCTCGGCAGGGCGGGGCCTACGCCAGCCCCCGCCCCCGCCCCTCCACTCCTGCCCGTCTGGGTCTGTCCATTAGTAGGGCTGATCATGTGTCTGCTTGGGCAGGGATGGACACTCAACCCAAGAGACTCCCATCCCTGGGCTGGCTGGTTCTGAAGACTGGAGAGGACAGATAAACTCTTTGTCCAGGACCCTGAGACAAAGCTGGGGGCACTCAGCCATGGGGATATGAGAGCCACAGGATCACACAGCCTGGGGGCAAGGCGGCCATCTTGGGCCAGGGACTAAGTTAGCAAGCAGTCCTTGAATTATGCAAAAAACAAACAAAACAAAAAAAACCCTGACTTTTGTTCCTTATTTTCCAGTCCACTTTGCATCCTCATGGAGCCTGTCTTGAGGTGCCCATTGTAACTGTGCAATAAACCACCCCCGCCCCCCTTTCCTGAATTAACTCTTACGGGATTTCCATTATTTTGCTTTATTTTATTTTATTTATTTTAGAGAGAGAGTAGAAGGAAGGAGGAGAGACAGAGAGAGAAACAGAAATGTGAGAGAGACACATCAATTGGCTGCCTCCCGCACAGTTTCCCAACCAGGGCCAGGGCCTGCAACCAAGATACATGCCCTTGATCAGAATCAAACCCCGGCTGATGTTCCACTGAGCAAACCAGCTAAGCTTTAAGATATATGTTTTGTTTTTGTTTGTTTTTTTATTTCAGAGAGGCAGGGAGAGGGGGAGAGAGAGAGAAACATAAATGGGAGAGAAACATTGATCGGCTGCCACCTGTGCACCCCTACTGGTTTGTGTCCTAACTTGGAATTGAGTCAGGGACCTCTTGGTCCACAGAACGACGCTCAATCCACTGGGCAACACAGCCGGACGGGGTTTCCCTTTTTCAGACCAAACCATGGAACTCACTCATTCCATACCGGTGCATAAAACCACGCGGCGAGCGGAACAGAGAGGCAAGTTGGAAAGAGCAAACATGAGCATGTGTGATGCCTGTAGGTCAGAATCACATCCAAGCACAGCCACTCGGAGTAATTTAGGTCATCTATAGACACACAGACGAGAGGGTCTGGAGCCCTTACGCTGCCCTAGACCCGGACCAGAGAGGAGCGGAAGTGGGAAATGCTGAAATCAGAGCAGTGTGCCACGGGAAGGATACAAAAGGCTGCCTCACAGTCTGCAGGGGGTGGGTCCAGCCCCTTGCAGCCCACGAGATTCTCTAAGGCCACAGAGTTAGCTTTCGAAACCGCTGGTTGCTCCTGCATCAAAACCTTCCGTGGCTCCCTAGTGCTAAGGACCTACCCACTTCACTGAGGCACCTGGGCCCTGGCTTCAGGCTCTAGGCTCCTCGCCTGCTCCTTTCCCATCTGGTAGCCTGCACAGTCTTTCTCTTCTACAGACAAGTACAGAGGGAGGGCTCACAGGCCACCCTTAGGTGCCCTGGTTTAAGGCTTTGCCTCTCAACTTACCACCGTCCTCAAAGCCTAAATCAGGGCACAGTCAGCTCAGCCTCCTGTGGGGAGGGCTGTCCAGCTCCAGGCGGCTATCCCTTGTCTGGCCAAGGCGAGAAAGAATCCAGCCCCCAGACTGTAAGCTGGCAGGAGGGGCCGTGTATACCGGTGAGCAACCAGTGCCAGATAATAAAACCATAATCCCACCCCTACCCCGAACCCTCCAAACTGGCCAGATCCAGGTCTTGTGGAAAAGCAAGAGAAAAAGCCCTCTGGTTTCTTGACCAGCTGCCCCGTAAGTAAAGCAGCTAAGCCTCCATATAGCGCTGCCTTCCCGCAGCTCTGATGCTAGCTGCAAGGACTGACAGTGTTCCCTTGGCCGACCCTACGGCTTTACTATTTAAACTTCCTTACCTTTAAGAACATACGAGCTACGAAAGGGAAGGAAAAACTCGCTGGAGGGTGGCTGCGCATTTGGGAAGGGCTCTCTTTGGTAAACAACCGGCACTGTTTCTAAAAGTAGGCTAAGAACCCAGACTGCTCAGGCCACAGCAGCCTCGGATAAACTTCCCGGAGACAATGGGGGTGCCTGCTCCACCTCATGACATTCTCCCAGCAGAAGCCAGGGGAGCCCCGTCTCCAGGTGGCCCCGGGCTCAGCTCGGGGGGGGGGGTGTCCTGGGAGAACTCCCTTTGCGGGCCCCAGAGAGGGAACCCAGGTGGCTCCGTCCACAGGGCCAGGACTGCTCAGAGCGGAGCCCAGGCTTCAGACCTAAGCAGGGCCCTGGCCTGAGCAACTTCCTGGCATTGGCTGCAGCTCAGAGGGCACCGGCCTTGTAGAGCCCAGGGTGTTGCTGGCACATCCAGAACGCCTGGAACCATGCACATGCCCTTCTAGAAAGGGGGGGCCCTTGCTGCTGTCACCGTGGAGCCCAGGCAACAGAGGGGGGCTGAGAACCCCAAATGTCTTAGTCAGCTCGGGCTGCCATAGAAAGTCCCAGGCTGCGGGCCTAAACAGCAAACGTTTATTTCTCAGAGTTCTGGGGGGTGGGAAGTCCAAGATCAAGGCGCTAGCCAATGAGGTTCCCTGTGAGGGTTAACTTCCGGGCTTATAGACACTGCCTTCTCAGTGTGTCCTCACATGGCAAAAAAGAAAGCAAGCTAGGTCCCTCGTCTTCTTCTTTTAAGAACACCAATTGCATCATGGGGCCCCACTCTCATGGCCTCATTTAATTCTAGTTACTTCCTAGAGACTCAGCTCCGAATACCATCCCACAGAGGTCATGTGTATCATCGAGAAAGGTTCTGCTGGATAGAACGGCTCTGAACTCTCGGACCCTCCCCCTGGCCACAGCCAATTGGCCCAGGTCAGGTCACCTGACCAAAGGGCAGCCAATGAATGGCCAGTGTGCCTATAGGATGACCTAAATCAAGGGCTTTGCCCCATCTCTAGGCAGTGACTCACTCACCAATCAATTTCTCTCTCCGGGGAGTCTGCCCTCAACCCTCAGTCAGTGGGTTGGGAGTGGGAAATAAGAGACACCCCGGCAGGAATTATGAATCAGAGAGTAGGCCGCCAGTGGACCGAGACATGCTGGAACAGGGGGCATGGAGAGCAGCTGGAAGGAGTCATTGGGCACCTGAAGAGCGCTCTTCCAAACGCTCTTCACCTGGGACGCTGTCCGCCAAAGCGGCTCTCCCCGCACTCCCAGCAGCCGGAAGTGCCCGGAAATGAGGAGCCGTGGGCCGCGGCCCTCGGCCAATGACTGGGGGGATGGTTGAGAGCCCTGCCCCTGGGCCCTCAGGTGGGAAAGGACTCAGGCATGTGCTCTGTACTGTTTCCACAGGTCCCAGTGGCACCGAGGGTGAGTTGCCCCCAATGGTGACTTGCTTGATGACAATCTTTCATTGGCCTCCTTTTGTGTCCTCGGTTCTCCACTCCCCTGCTGGCGTTTCCCAGGACCGCCTCCCAAACAAAGCACTTAGACTCAGATCACCACCTCTCCGTCTACTTCTGGGGGAGCCCAAACCAAAACAGGTAAGCAGCGTGTCTCTGTTCCTCGCAACGAAAAGAGCCAAGCTCAGAGAGGCTCTGATGAGATATTTTGGGGGGTTGGGTGTCTAGAACCTAAGGGATAAAGAATGCGTGCCCATCACTGCCGGGATTGTAGAGTGCTCCGGCTCTTTGGAGAACAGTGTGGAAGTTTCCTATAAAATTAAACATAAACTTACCCTATGGCCCACGAATCTCACTCCTGAAGATTTACCCAAGGGGAAAGAAAACATATGTTCTCACAAGAAGCTGTTCATGAATGTTTATAGCGGCTTTATTCGTAATCACCAAAAGCTGGCAACAGCCCAGAGGTCCTTCGGCTGGGGAGCAGGTCAGCGATGGAAGGCTACGCAGAAGTAAAATGGGCCTGAACCACCGGCAACACGGCGACTCCAGACGCAGGGTGCTCAGTGGAGGGCGAGTCACAGGCTGCGTGATGTGCCATTCTATTTACACGTCATTCTTGTGAAGACGAGACATAGGGACCGAAACAGACCGGTGGCTGCCAGGGGCTGGGGACCGGGCAGTCAGGGACTCTAACAGAGTCTGGGGGAATGTTTTTGTGGGGGGAGGGAGGTACGTGTTCTTGACGGTGGTAGTAGTTACCTGACTGCGTATTTGTTAGAATGTGCAGAACTGTGCGTTGTGCAAAGCTGGGTTTTACTGTATATAAAGGACATCGTCATGAAATGAATGGGGAAGGTAAAAGACAACGAAGGCACTACTCTGAGCCAGGGCCTCAAACACACCCTCGGAGTCATTGCATCATCGCAGCCCAGGCGAGGTGAAAGCAAGCTTTGCGCCAAGCCGATGGGCCGCCCACCCCACCCACAGCATCCTTTCTTTTCTTCTTCTTTTTTCTTTTTAATAATTGCATTTAAAAATTTTTTACTTATTTATTTTTCTGGATTCACTTTTTTCCCCCATTTTTTTTATTAAGGTATTATATGTGTACATATCTTACCAATGCCTTCCCCCCGCGCACCCCCCC
The DNA here is from genome assembly GCF_964339955.1 of Pipistrellus hanaki. Classification (NCBI taxonomy): domain Eukaryota; kingdom Metazoa; phylum Chordata; class Mammalia; order Chiroptera; family Vespertilionidae; genus Pipistrellus; species Pipistrellus hanaki. The sequence continues at coordinate 49,574,470 of NC_140516.1, read as the reverse complement.
CCCCCCCCCGCCGCCAATCCCATACATGCCCTCCCTCCCCAGAGTTTTGCATCCATTGGTTACACTTATATGCATACACACAAGTTCTTCGGTTGATCTCTTATCTCCCCCATATCTCCCTACCCTCCCCGCTGTAATTTGACAGTCTGTTGTGGACTGAAAGGTCCTGGGTTCGATTCCGGTCAAGGGCATGTACCTTGGTTGCGGGCACATCCCCAGTAGGTGTGCAAGAGGCAGCTGATCTATGATTCTCTCTCATCGATGTTTCTAACTCTCTATCCCTCTCTCTTCCTCTCTGTGAAAAATCAATAAAATATATATTTTTAAAAAAAGAAAGAAAAGTAACTTATAAAAAAAATAAATTAAAAAAATAAATAAAATCAGCCATTTGGCCAAGATGACCTTTCAGGCCTCGAGCTGGAGGACCTCAAACGCTGCATGATTCCGAAAGCATTTTCCAAGGGCGTTGAGAATTAAGGCAGTACCATTTCCAGGGGGAGCCAGCCACCCAACCGTCCCCATGTGTGGCTCATCCTCTCCGGTTGGGGTTTGGTTTGGGCTAAAAGGCAAGCGTCAGAGCAGACACATCAGGCTCGTTGACTAAGGCGTAATATTTTCCATCAGGTGTCATAGCATGCTGTGCTTTCTCCTTCTCCCCGGGGGCCTCCCCAGAAACGGGTCCACATGAGCAGCTGAGGAGAAAGCCCCGTGAAAAAGCATGTACGCACGCACACAGAGACGCACACACGCACCCCCGCGGCAAAGAACCGCCAGTAGCCCAAACACTGAACTCCCTCCAAGCTTCCCTCCCCCGGGCAGAGCTCCAGAAGCTGTATCCGGGAGATGCTGCATTCTTCCAGAATTGTGTCATTATCACAGAGAAGTTCACTCGACGGCCTCGCATCCACCCGATCGAGCGGGGCTGGGCCGCCCAGAGCCACAGGGAAGAAAGCGCTGGCCACTCACAACACGTCCATGGTGCGCTGTAACCTGCAGACCAGCTGGGCGTGTGCAGGGATGGAGCCCGGGCTGCTGGTCCAGTCTTGGAAAGGCTGCCAGGCCCAGCAGGGGTTAGAGTCCATCGGCTGGGCACGTCAAAGACAGCAGCTGCATTGAGGGGTTCAGCTTCTGGTTAACAGTGGTGGGGAGGGTGCACAAAGTGTGTCCCTCTTCTCCACAGGCAGGTGCAGGGGGCTGTGGGGCCCACTGAGCGGGGAGAGAGAAACATCCGCAACCTGGTGGGACTTGTGTTCTTTTGGTTGTTGTTGTTATCGGAGGCTAGTGCAAAGTTTTACTTTTCAGTTTCATTTTTAAATATATATATATATATATATATATATAATCTTTTATTTATTTTTATTTTTTTAAATAAATCTTTATTGTTCAGATTATTACAAATGTTTTTGTTTTTTTCCCCCCCCCTCTCTCTCTCCATTGCTCCCCTCCACCAGGTTCCCACCCAACCCCCTGCCCTTTTTCCACCCCCATTGTCCTCATCCATAGGTGCAGTTTTTGTTCAGTCTCTTCCCGCACCCCCCACTCCCCTTTTCCCCGAGAATCGTCAGTCCACTCCCCTTCCATACCTCTGATTTTATTATATTCACCAGCTAATATTGTTCATCAGATTTTTTAATTCCCTTGGTTTTTAGATTCACTTGTTGATAGTTACATATTTGTTGTTCATAATTTTTATCTTTATCTTCCTCTTCCTAAAGAACCCCCTTCAGCAATTCATATAATTCTGGTTTGGCGGTGATGAACTCCTTTAAATATATTTTTTATTGTTGGTAGTATTACAGTATCTTCCATTTCCCCATCCCCACCCCCCACCCCCACCCCTAGGCCTTCACTCCCTTATTGCCTGTGTCCATGGGCTATGCATATACGAGTAATTGTGTAAGTTCTCTGGTTTATCTCTTCTCATTCCCCCAACCCCACACGGAGGCATGCCAGTCTGTCCCAGGCCTCCCTGCTTCGGGTCTTGTTCTGAGATGCGATGCTGAGCCTGAAATAGTTCATGGCAGCTCCCATCCCTCTGCTTTCCCTTGGAGTGTAAGGACTTCATCAGCGGGCACTGCACTCCCGATAGTTACCCAGACCTGAGCGCAGAGGAGCCCGGGGTGGAGTGGACACCCTGTGTCACCCCTGGGCTGTCACCGCTAGCCAGCTCTAGCTCAGAAAGGCATGGCAGCCACACCTCCACCCCAGCAGGTTAGGACAGCAGGGGTCTGACACCGGCCCAAAGCAATGCGGGAGAATGTCAAGGCCGGGCCAACAGTCCCTGCCCAGTGTGGGGCGGGGCCTGGACAGTCCGCGCTGACCTTTGCCCTCCAGTGTCTGTCACTTTCCCTAAGAACTCCGCTTGGACACTTGATTTAAAGGCCCCGGGGGAGGAGAATGACTTACTTGATAAATTAATCTGGGCAAGTTCCCAAGTTCAAACCTTCAACCATGGCCTCATCGCTCAGTTTGCTCAGGGAAGAGAAATGTTCTTTTTTATTTTTATTTTTTAAGTATATTTCTGTTGATTTCAGAGAGGAAAGGAGAGGGAGAGAAACATCCATGATGAGAGAGAATCATCGATTGGCTGCCTCCTGCACAGCCCCCAGAACCCGGAACCCTTCCACAGGCCGACACTCTATCCACTGAGCCAAGCCCGCTAGGGCAGGAATGTTCTTTATTGGGATCGCCTTTAAGACCCCATAAACATAAGGCAGAAACCATGGAATGGTCCAGCTGGCGTGGCTCAGTGGTTGAGTGTCGACCTATGAACCAGGAGGTTATAGTTCGATTCCCCATCAGGGCACATACCTCGATCCCCAGTGTAGGGCGTGCAGGAAGCAGCTGATTGATGCTTCTCTCTCATCATTGATGTTTCTCTCTCTCTCTCTCCCCCCCCCTCCCTTTCTAAAATCAATAAAATATATATATATATTTTAAAAACTTACGCACTCCAGAAAGGCCTTGGTTGAACTGCCTTTTTAATTTGACCAGTCACTCTTACAGGGTCTTTCGGAGTAGAGAGCCTACTTCTTGTTTTTACACGGTTTTAATCAGGGCAACTCGGCTCTTGGTTCCTGCAAGAAATTCTGTCAAATGTTTCACATTCCTCATAGGGAACTACTGTCTATACAAGATCCCAATAGTTACATTTTAGGGCAAGCAGCCGTTTTGTTGTTGTTTCTCAATGTAAGGGGGGGAAAAAGTGAGGACAGGAAGGAACGCAAATGTTCGTCATTGAAAACACACACAAAACCAGAAACACCCCCCACAGCCCCATGCACGAGCGCAAGACTATCTGGGTAACTTCGCCTCGGGTTTTGCACACGCGCTAACGGCACATGAGAAATGCTACTGCAAAGGCCGTTGACAGGAGCGCTGGGGGATGCCTAAAAATAGACATTTCACCCCGAGGAGGGTTATCTGTTCGAACCGCATCACTCTCAGCATGACCGAGCAGCACAGACGACGACGTGGGAGCAGGGAGAAGGCAGCGACGGGCACTGTCACAAATCCCCTTCACTCAGCACAGGAGGAGATAAAGGCAGCCATGACCGGGCCACTCTCGTCCAAGCCCACTTCCCGTTTTCCACGGAGCTCCTACCCCGTGATGCCGATTTGGAAAAGTGAAGACGGGAGACGTAGGGTGTCCGACATCCCCTTGTCCCTTCCCGGAAGTAGGGGAGTAGAGTACCAAGTTGTGTGGAGTCCCCATAACTGGATGCTGGCCTCACTTGGGGACCTGGAGCAAGATATTTAACTTCTCTGAGCCCCTCTGTTCCTTCATCTGTAGATAGAGGGGGGTTGTGAAAACTGAAAATGGGAATTTACAGGTCAAAGGGCTCAACACAGAAGAGGCTCTCACTCAACGAAGGGTGAGCGAGTGTGTGCTGACTCTGAGCCTTCCAGGGAGGGTCAGCCTGGAGGTCTGGGCACGGCGCTCCGAAGGGTAGTTCTGACCCTGAAGAGCCGAGACAGAGTTCATCGTGACCCAGATCTTCTCAGACTCCGTTTTCTTATCAGCTCCCTGAGTCCTACCCAGTGTTGTCAGGAATGTGGGAAAGCAGAGACTCCACTGGTGGGAGCAAAACTTGGTGGGGCGGTTCTGGAAGGCAGATAAATAGACTGACCAACACACCCCTCCCATCAAGCCCACCTCCAGGTGTCTGGGACGCCCTTGCACATGTGCACAGAGAGTCATGATCATAACAACAAGAATATTATAGTAGCTAAGCTTTATTGAGCATTTTATTTTTTTAAATATATTTTTGTTGATTTCAGACAGGAAGGAAGGAGAAAGAGAGAGGAACATCAATGATGAGAATCATCCATTAGCTGCCTCCTGCATGCCCCCTACTGGGGATCGAGCCTGCAACCCGGGCACGTGCCCTGACTGGGAATTGAACCGGTGACCCCTTTGTTCCTGAGTTAATACTCAAACTCTGAGCCACACCCAGCCGGGCATATTGAGCATTTGAAAAGTTCTAAGTGTTTTACATGTAACTTATGCATGCACATTTGCTACGTGGTACATCTGGTGGATTCCACATGGGATATTTATTTCATAGTTGTATCAAGTAACTTAACCCTACAAGGCAGTAATTATGATGAGCTCTGTTTTACAGAAAAAGAAGCTAAGACGTGGAGGGCTTAGTAACTGCCCTAGGTCAGGGGTCAGCAAATGTTTTCCATTCAAGGCCAGATGGCGAATATTTTAGGTAGACCAGATGGTCTCTGTCACAACTCCCCGACGCTGCTGCTGTGACATGGACACAGCCCCCGACAGCAGGTAAACAAATGTGAGTGGCTACGTTCCCACAAGCTTTATTTATAGGCACCGAATTTTCTATGTCGTGTAACTTTCATTTATCAGGAGATATTGTATTTTATTTTTTTCAACCATTTAAAAATAAGACAATCATTCTTGGCCCACTGGCCATACAAAAACCCACGAAGGGTGCATCTGGCCCGAGTGCTGTGGCCTGCAGACCCCCGCCCTAGGTCACCCCCAGGGTGAGTGACCTCCCTCTTCAAAGTCAGGCGTTTCCCTGTGCCCTGATCACGGCCCCAAAAGCCGGCCCCCGGAGGCACATTCATGCTCTCCGCTATCGTGACTCCATCACATAGCAACGGGTAGGGAAATGGCTCAATAAACTTTGCATTCATATTGTGGAATGCAGCATTAAACATTCATACACTCACGTACCGACGAGAAGCAGCTCGGGCCGTGTTAAGTGGAAAAAGCAAGTTGTGCGTCAATACACACCTCATAACTACATATGTGTTAGAAAGAAAACTGGTTATATACGCGTGTGTGTGTATGTGTGTGTGTGTGTGTGTGTGTGTGTGTGTACGTGCTTTTCACGGCCACGGAGACAGGCAAAATCAGAAAAAGATCTAGAGGAGCAGGAAACATGAGCAGCCAGAGCGGGTGGGGGGGGGGGAGGGGGGAGGGCCGTGAGGGGGTGTCTGGAGCTTTCCGGGGTGTGTACTTGGCTCTATAATTTGAACCTTTTACATCCCGGATGCATCCTTCTATTACTTGCGTAATGAAAGAAAAAAAAGTTTGAGGTCCTGGTTACGAGGCGCCACTTGCCAACATACTTTGAGCTCTGGGCAGTTTCCATGTCCCCTGATCTAAGCGCAAGCTGGTTACAATTAATCACGGCAGGACAAACACATCCTTCCCAGAGGAAAAAAAACAAACACGCAAACAAAGGTGGCATCAGCTACAGTGAGTAAGCGCCTGAGTCTGGCCTGGTCGATCAATGTGATTTTTTCTTTTAATTGCGTCGATGCATCACCTCGCCTTCTCAGACCCCGTCAGCCCTCAGACCAAGGGTGGCAGCCGTAAACAAAGCCTCCCAGGTCTCCATCTGCTGGGTGACACTCCAGGCGGCGTTCCTGCCTGCACAAACTTTAAATGATGCAGTTATTTTGGTTCGCTCCGCTGGCGGGAGCGCAGCCGGAGGGGGAGTCACTGACGGAGGAAATGAGATTTCCCTCGGTGCCAGTTTTTAAATCCAGCCTCCAGGTCATCCCATTTTTTTTGGACGCTTCCCACAGTCACATTTTTTGTTTGTTTGTTTTACATGAAAGAGCACATTCCCTCTCCCCGAGCCAGGTTTACCATTTTCCATTGCTCTTATTAAATGCATCTTATTCAAATGGAATGTTCTCAGAGTTTCCGCCTGTCACTGGCCCGGCTGCCTCCGGCTCTGTATAATCACATCTGCAGAAAACACCAGGGTCCAAGCCCTCGCTCTGAGCCTGGGACCTGGGGCTCGTTCTCGGGTCTGAGCAAACCCTCACGGGGGCCCTCAGCCGGTTCTCCTCTGAGCCCGCTAAAACGGCAGCTGGCCCGAGCGGAGCCTGGAGGTGCTAAAATGCAAATCTGTGAGGAGATGGTCCTTTTCAGGTGCCATTCCCATCAGAGCTGTGAGGGCCTTCTGTTGACCAAACAGTGAATGTTTTCAACCCCAACCAACACCTGGCTTGGAGGGCACAGGAGGGAGCTTTAAACCTCAACCAGGCCTGCCACACGGCTCCCAGAGGCATGACGTAAGTGGGTGCTTTGCCAAAACTGGCGAGACAAAGCCACCCGGCCAGCACCGAGCCCGGCCATCACGCTGTGTCCTCCCCGGGTCACCTCTTCCAAGGCCAAGACCGACATCCTCCGTTGACTCCTTTGTGCTGGAACATTCCTCACCCCGTTGGACAGGTCGGTTCTAATTCTTTGCTTTGGTGGTGGGGTCAGTTTAGTATTTCCTAAATGCTCTCACCACAGGAAGAACAAAAATTCAACTGTTATACAACTCAGTAGGTAGGTAGACAGATACAGTGTGTGTAGTTTAAAAACATGTAACGTGAGATCTACTCCCTTAAGAAAATTTCAATTACGTAACACAGTGCCACACTGTTAACTACAGGCTCCGTGTGGTACAGGCCCAGCACCTGCTAAAAATAAAGTCTCACTGACGCACAGCCTTGTCATTGGTGGAGGGATAGGCTGTGGCTGCCTTCAAGCTGCAATGGCAGAATTCAGTAGTTGCGACCGAGAGCACGTGGCTCATAACCCTAAGATTTTTACTATCTGCCCTTTACCGAGAAGGCTGGCTAAGCACTGATACGTAAGATCGAGGCTTAAAAAGTATGTCTAGCCGAAGTCGGTTTGGCTCAGTGGTAGAGCGTCGGTCTGCGGACTGAAGGGTCCCGGGTTCGATTCCGGTCAAGGGCATGTACATTGATTGCGGGCACATCCCCAGTGGGAGGTGTGCAAGAGGCAGCTGGTGGATGTTTCTCTCTCATCGACGTTTCTGGCTCTCTATCTCTCTCCCTTCTTCTCTGTAAAAAATCAACAAAAAATATATATTTTTTTAATTTTAAAAAAAAGTATGTCTACACGCATAATGTGACAGAAGGGACCATTGTGGGTCAGATGAGTGTCTTTTAAACACTGTGATTAGCGTCACTGCCAACAACTTTAAAATCCACACTTCTACCACTCAGGCATATCTGTTACTGGTTGAGCCTCATGCCCAACCAGGAGATGCCTTGTTCTCACACGGTTGGTTGGGGTGGGCAGTCATGGTGTACACTTGCCCGGCACTACTTGTTTACCCAGAGGGCCAGTCCCTGTGGTCCCCACCAGGCGCAGGCAAGTGATGCTGTGATGCCAAAACGTCCTTTCCAGAGGTGATGCCCTCTTGGCACTGGGGTTGCTAAGAGACCTGCTAGGGAGCCTCCATCCAGGCAAGAATGAAGCAGGGGGGAGACAAGCAGAGCTGAGAGCTGGGGACAGAAAGAACCCAGAAACACTGTTTTACGCCTTGGACACACGAGGCCATGAATTCTCATTTCTGTTGAAGCTAGTTAGAGTTACGTTTCTGTCACTTACTACCAAAGGATTTCTGAGGACTGTGGTTGTGATCTTTTCATGTTCTACTTGTTGCATTTTAGAGTTCATGTTTGTACGTCTTCTTAATCATTTTCATCTTTAGTGGTACCTACCCCATTAGAGATGGGACAAGCCCCTACTGGGCCGCCCAGCCAACGGACACCAATGCAGACCTCCCTGGGTGCTATACCCTAACTCAGCAGACCTTCCCATGCCGTGGACACTCCTGGGCATCATGACGATGATGTCATGGGCAGTCCTTGTTACAAAAGAGACCACCGCTAGCTAGCCCCATGCCCACCTAACTCACAAGCACAGACATCACCAGCCAGGTCCCCCCCCGCCATCCCACTGAGACACAGCTCGAGTACGTTCGTTTAGCTGTCAGAGACCTACGTCCGCCATTTCTCCCTGCCTAGACCTCATGCCTCACAGTCAAGATCCCAGGCTGTCGGGTTCCTGAGCTGGCAGGAAAACTTTCCCACTGAGCCCTCCACCTTTGGTGTCCTGGTCTTTTAACAGATTGTAAGTCACCTGTGTTATTGGCAGGTGATTCCCTCAAAGAGGCAAGTCCCCAGATCAAGACAGATCCCTCGTCTGTCCAGCCACCCCAATCGCCCCGGAGCCTGGGACCAGAGCGGGTCTCAGTACCTGCTTGTTGGGTGGATGAATAAATGAAAAAAAAATGAATATATCCTACGTGCCAGGCACTAAGCCATGTTTCATAATCACATATAACACTGCCTCTTTCTACAGCATTGCCAGCTTCGTTTTGGCAAAAGATGTTCCCAGCGAGATTAGCCGTGTTGGGACAAAATCTGAAGAAAAACCTGTATTAGGAAAAGCAACTTGCACATTTTGGCAAAGCCTCGTTGAACCTGTCAGTGGCTCACAGGGCTGCGAAGAGAGTGCACTGAAGGTCAGATGTCCTGGGTCACTGACACGAAGGTGCTCAGGGCCACGCCTCCTTTCTGCCCAGAGGAAACAGCAGGCCTCAGGACCACACAGGGGCCCGGGGCCATCCCCTCCCGTGGACATGGGCCATCTGAGATCACGGATGCCCTTTGCCCTCCGTTCGGTTCTCACCAGAAGCCCTGGGGATAGATGAGGGTACCATCCCCATTTCACAGATGGAAAAACCGAGGCTGCAGGAGAACCAGCGGCTATAGGTCACTCCAGCTGGGAAGTGTTAAGCTAATTAAACAAGGCCACTGGACCTAAGTGGCTCTAATGCCCTGGCAGCCAACATAAGCAAACCAAAACCTAAGTCTGTTAATGTCTCAAGGTTACGAAAACAGAACGCCAGAGGCGACCAATCACAAACAGCCAACTCGGCTTGAAGCTATAGCCAATCAAACAATTTCCTTTCGTTGCTTCCACACGTTCTCTATAAAAGTCTATCCCCAGGCCCCGTTCGGAGGAGCACTCCTAACCACGTCTGGTTTGGCAGTGCTTGATTTGAAGTGATTTTTGCTCAAATAAACCCTTAAAATGCTTACTATGCCTGTTCATCTCTTAACAGAAACAACTAGAACCTGGATTTTTTTTTTCAGTCCGTAGTCCCCACTCTTGCAATCAGCCATGCTCAAGGTCAGACCACGTAGCCCCCAGGGAAGCACTGAGAGCCCTGGCAGGGATCCTGCTCCTCTGGCCCGGGGGCCCTTTGGCCTGGGCATCTGCATTCCTCCATGTTCCGGCTGCGTGGCATCAAGTCAAAGACTCTCTGCATCCCCTTTCCTTTCAAAACCATGCTTGTCCCGGGCTGCCCCATGCTGACAGAGGCAGCTCCAAGGGGCAAGAATGCAGCCCCCCAGCTGAAACCGGTGTGGCTCAGTGGATAGAGCAACAGCCAGTGGACTGAAGGGTCCCGGGGTTCGATTCCGGTCAAGGGCATGCACCTTGGTTGTGGGCACATCCCCAGTGAGGAGTGTGCAGGAGGCAGGCTGGTCGATGTTTCTGACTCTATCCCTCTCCCTTCCTCACTGTGAAAACACAATAAAATATATTTTAAAAAGAATGCGGCCCCCAAGCTCCCAGCTGGGTTAGGGCTCCTGATTGGGAAGCTCCCCAGTTATCTCATTTGTTGTGTTAGTTTGTTTTTTTATTATTTTTTTTAAATAATCTTTCTCAATAACAAAACTCCCTTCCTCTCTTTCCAGCAAGAAGTTAGGCTCTGAAGGTTGCAATGTCATTTAGATGACAATATATATATATATATATATATATATATATATATATATATATATATATATATATATATATATATATATTGTATATATATTTAAAATGGAAAAAAATTACATTTTTCAAATGCCTTGGTTTCAACACCCCCTCCCAAAACAACGTTTTCTACTGAGCTTTTCCTGGCCTGGCACGTAGAGCGACTATAATGGATTGTCCAAACAGGGACCCTTTTAAGAATGAAAGGGGACACTTTTAACCCTGACACCAGCCATCCCATCACCCCGCTTTGGGGGGATGGAGGGGATCAGAAGCCCGGAGAAGAGTGGAAACCACCGCCAGACAGCGAAGTGAGTGAGGGCACGTAAACGCCGGCCCTGAGACAGTCCGAGCAGCACAGCCACTTCCACAGGGGAGGGGATTCTCTCGTCCCACGCACTCTGCCTCGGCGGCGCAAGCCGCTGCAGCAACTCCGTGTCCGCAGAAGGTGGGCATTTTCCGGCTAGCTGCCCCCAAAGCCAGAGCATCTGGCTTCTGGGTCTTTCTTTCCTAGCTGTGATTCTAAAGTGCTGAGACTAAACCTTTCTAGATCCAGAACTTTCGGGGGGGGGGGGGGGGTGTCTAGTCTCAGAACAAAGAAGGCTGGGCGATCACTGGGTCCATCCCAGCCGCCAGGCAGGGAGGGCCACGCCCAGTGTGCCAGATGGAATCGAACCTCTGCTCTCTCCCTCTAGCCTCCGGAGGAAGGCGTGCCACCTCCCTGGGCAAGCCGGTCCAAAGTTTAATTGGAATCTTCAGGGCCACCCTCCACCCAGACCCAGGAAACCAAGAACGTCCGACTCTCCCGCCGCTCATCCGGCCAGCCCCCGGCCGCTGGGAGGGGGGCCTTCTCCTCCGCAGACCGGAAAACGCTCTCTGGGCCCAGAAAACAACACACACACGCACCTCCTCCCTCCCCAGCTCAGCACCCCCACACACTTGTAATCCCCTGGCTGATGGTAATTGGAAAGACATGCCATGCAAGCAGCAGAGCTTCCAGCATTTCTAGCCATTTCCACGTCAACAGGAGCCCCTCCCCCACCCCAGCCTCTCCCCTTGACAGACAGACAGCCCATTAAGAACTCGCCCACAATAGTCTTTCGTGTAAGGACATGTAAACAGCATCATTCAAACCTACAGGCAGGTACTTCCCAGCTCACTGCTTCCATTTCCTTTATTGTGGGACTGTTCACCTGCCTTCCCCCTCCCCCGCCTCCCTGCCCCCACTCTCACACCCTCCCTCCCTCCTTCAGTCTCCCTGAAGTTCAAGGGTCTTCCCCTTGAATACTGCTTCGATCAGGAAGCTTTGTGTGTGACTTTTCATTTCCTGGGGGAAGGCCCCAGGTCATGCCTGCTGGCTCCTTGGTTCCAATGTATTCCTACTGCTAATACCCACATAGGTTCCTGCCAGGGCTCCACAGTAAATGAGCAAGATTTTCAGTGCCTGCTGAAATTACACTTTAAGCAAACTGTGGCTGCACAACTGGTTTGTTTTTTTCAAAGAAGAACTTGGCTCATTACATAACGAAGTTTGTGAGGCAAATACACTATGGGAAAGCACAAGGGCCCCACACCCGGAGGCCCGTCAGGTGATACAATGGAGCAACGGGGACTTGGTGTGAGGCGAGAGGGAACAGTGTGGTGTGTGGAGACATGTAGACCCCAAAATAATCGGCCAAACTCCAATTATAGACAAATGCCGTCATGAAAACATTCTTACCTAATTCTTCCCTAGAACTTGCGATTTTCTAAGAGAAGTCTTATATCGGGAATGGTATGTGAAATGTTCTGATTTTTAAAATAGCGTGTGGGCCAAACCCTTGTGACCCCTGCACTAGGTGAAAAACAGCTCCTGGTGCAACCAGGGCCCCCGTGCTACTGGGCACAGAAGAACCCAGTGCCAGGAGCAGCCATGGGGTGGGGGAGAGCCAGGCCTGGGGATGGGCATGTGGCCAAAAGCAGGTCCCAGGCCCCACCACTCAAAGCCCAGCTCCTCTGCAGGCTGTAGCCTCTGGGACACTTTCTGGGAATGATCTTATTTTTTAGGAAGGAAGCAATCAGGAAATAGAATTCACTTTACTGTAATTCACTTTACTCAAGTTCACATTACAGAAATTCACTTCACAGTCAGCCTTGCTAAAACAGATCCAGGAAGAATGTGATGGGCAGTGGCCTTGTCCCAATACATATATACAAGATAACTGAGCATAAAGCCCTTAACCACCTCCCAGGTCCCTGTGATGGAGCAAAAACCAGTAACTCGGACAAATAATCCAACCAAGCAGAGTCTGGACCTTCTTTCCCTAACCCAAATCAGGGGAATGGGCCCCGCAGAGAAGAAAAGTGAGTGTAAGAGTCATATTCCCTTGCTTGGTTTAAACAACTGAGAAAAGACGTGACCCTGGGCAAGTTACTTACTCTCTTTAAGCCTCAGTTTCTTCATCTGCAAAATGGGGAGAATGGGGACACATTCCTAGTAAGATCCCTGTGAGGACTGAGAGATAATGCATGCTAAGCTGTAGAATGGGGTAAAGATATTAACACTTTTTTTTGTAACAGAAAGGGAAACTGGAGGTGAAATTGAAGTCCTAAAGGGAAACACCAGTGAGAATGGATTTAGTACTTGGCACAGTACACAGCACACGTTCAGGGGACCCATAACAAGTTAGCTCCTGAGTAAGACAGCTCCCCAGCGTTGAGGCCAGGGATGACCTAGAGGTCCCAGAGGGTGGAAGCAAGGTCTCCCCAGACAGGTCACCGCAGTGCCCAACTCTACACCCCCAGGGAGCAGCCAGGCCCAGAGCCATTACCGGCCACAGCTCCAGCCAACTCCAAGCCAGGCCCCAAGGCTTCCTGCAATGTCTTCTCTCCCTGGCTCCGTCTTCCCAGTGGAGAGGGGCTTTCGGCCTTCCTGGCAGGTGGGAGAGGTGAGACTGGAGCTGAGCCTGAGGAAGACAGGAGCCCTTGAGCTTCCAGACGGGGCCGCCTATCCTCGTAGTCCAGGGCCCCACCTTGGGCCTCCACATGGGCTGGGACTCAGCTACCATTCGCCTTTGGTCCTCTGCCAGCCTCAAGGCATCTCCTGGGGAGGAGTGGGCTTGGCATAGGCCAGAATCTGGATCCTGGGTTCATCATTCATTCAAAAGGTATTTATTGAGCACCTAACGTATACCTGTCACACAACAAAGAGCCACAGACACGTGGCCTGTCCTCCCGAAGCTTCTAGGCTACCAGTCTCCAGAGCCACCTTTTTTTCTAACAACAAATTCTAGCACGTTTTCAAAAAGAAAAGTCAGAAATTAATCAAGCAGATGTCCCTACCCCTTACCTTCACATGAAAATGGCTTTTTGTTGTTGAACCAATTCATGACCTTGGGGGAGTGTGAGCGGATGGAATGTGCCTTGTCACGGGCCCTCGATGAAAATAAAATTGTCACACTCCCACTCCACAGCGGGCAGCGGGCAGCCAGCCCGCAAACAGTAGTACGTGGGTTTCTTCTTGGCCAAGGAGCTAATTTACATAAACCTAAAGGTGCGACACTGTTTGTAAGCCTTACTCTCTTGTTGTAACATTTTCCAATTACCTACATGTCAGTGAAACCCAGGGTCCGGTGTTCCAACAATAACAGACAAATCAAACTGCTTACTCTCTGGCCACATTGTTCACTCTCCTCGTATGTCTCTTTTTTTAAATGTATTTTTATTGATTTCAGAGAGGAAGCGAAACATCAATGAGAGGAAATCACTGATCGGCTGTCTCCCGCACACCCCCCACTGGGGATCGAGCCGGGCGTGTGATGCGCAACCTCTGACCAGACCCGCCAGGCTCTTGTTTGTTTCTTTCATATAAAATCTACGCGTGAAGAACGTCATAACTGAGAAAAACCAGGTTGAAGAATTACAGTTATCATCCATCCTGTGCTCCCAAATTTCAAATCCATCTGAAAAAATAACCTCAAAATATAGTTATGCCTCCCACTGGCTGAAGGACTTGGGAAGAAATCCTAAATCCTCTGTACCTCTATAGTCTCCTCGTTTATAAAATGGGATTCACCAGTTGGCCCACTTCATTGATTTGTGGTAGGGACTCCATGAAATATGACGTATACAGTAAGTATTAGCTACTTTTACTGAAAATTTTTTGCCAACACCAAGGTGAGGAAGTGAAACATGGTGGCTGAAAGGATACCAATGCTGGGGCCTGGGTTCAAATCCTGATTTTCCCATTAATCACTGTGACCTGGGGCAAGTGAAGGCCTCTCTCTGAGCCCCCATTTTCTCCTCTGTGGACCTGGGGTAAAAATACCCCAGTTATCGACCTACAGGGCAGTTGTAAAGAGTGCCCTAAGAGTGCGTAAGCGCCGCTTTAAGTTTATAACCATTTTAATAATGGTGAAACCAAGGCTTATCGGAGGGGTTGCCCTCTCCGGGAGGGGCTGTCTATAAATTAACTGACACACGTGTCTGGGCTTCCACCAGGAAGCAGCTTTGGGATAGAACTAAGGTCTGTGCAGGCAGCATCCACTTCTGGACTCACACTCAGCCATTGTTCCCAACACCTTGGGCTCACATATCCATGGAGACCGGCCTGTTTGTTTACTTGTTTCCTGATTTTTTTTTTCTTTTCTTTTTGCCATAACTGGAGTCCATAAAGGCAGCCAGGTCAGGATTGTATTGTTTGTGGCAAACGTCAAATGCACCTGCCTCTGTGTCCAGGCAAAGTCTAGGATAAGTGCTCACTCAGCCTTCCTTGACTCAGGGCACCCCCTCTTCATCCAGGACCCTCCAGGCCTGCCTTCTTGGGCCCTTTAAGGCAGGTAACCCCTGAAGATGTGGCTTCTAGCCCGGGGTGAGTCAGCATCCTTTGACTGTAAGTGTCAACTCTTCGATTTGCCTAAACAGGAAGGGGTGGGGGTGTACATCTGGCTCCCAGGATGGCTGGCGGCCACAACCAGACAATGTGATGAGGCCTGCGTCTCTCCCCCACGTCGCCTTTATTCTCAGGAAGATGGTGACAACAGCGGCCAGCATTCCCAGGCTTCTCTCCGCCCCGGCGGCCAAAGAGCAGTCCTCTCTGGACCCTGAATCACATCCTCATCCCTGACCTGGTCCCTGAGGTCAGAGAGAGAAGTCGTGCTCTGATTGGCCAGGGTGGAGCCAATGAGAAGTCATCCCCACCAAGCTCCTGGACTGACTATGAGGCGTGGTCCTCCTGGGAAAATGGAGGTGCTGCGGCCAGGGTGAGAGGGCTTGGGGGCCTGGGGGGGGGGGGGGGTAGACAACAAAGCCATCTGTTCCTTCGTCCTCCAGAGCCGCTGCCGTGTGGCACCTCCCAACGCCTCACCTCGGGCCAGGAGGCTCCGTGCTGGCCATTCCTCCACCCGCTGGGGCCGATCCACACCTGCGTCCTTTCCCAGAGCCAGCAGCACCGCCCAGCTGCCCTGCCGTGTCCCCTGGGTTCAGACTTCATTGTTTTGTCCCACGCCTCTCACATCCCATCAGGGGTCAGTGCTATAGATTCGGCCTCCCCAATGCTGCTCCTACCCACCCCACCCCACCCCACCCCCACACCCCCTTTTTTTTTTTTGCAGGACCCTGGCCTCCCCCACCTACTTCTCAGAACGACAGCCCACTGTGCCTCACAGACTGTGCGGCCGGACCCAGCCAGCATCAGCCTCCTCTGCTCAAAAATGCTCAGTGGCCCCATTTTGCCTAAAAATTTAACTCTCGGCTTCTCCGCCTGGCATTCGGAGACCTCCCCGTACGACGGACAGTCCCACCTCCAGCCTTCCTGCTCCCTGAGGCCCTACAACTGCTCCACCCCGTCACCGCCTCACCACCATTTGGCTCTGCCCTCCCCGCTGCCAGGGCCCCCTGTCCCCACAGCACTCCAGCCCGGAGCCTCAGGAGGCGAAACTCTCCCCCACAACTCTGGCTTCGGGATCGCATCCAAGTTCCAACGCTCACCTGCTACACGACCTTGGGCAAGTACATTCGCCTCTCTGCTGGATTTGTCACGTGCCAATGACGATACATAACTCATCGGACTGCAGGGAAAAACGCATCTCTAGCAATTTCTCTGTAAGGGCTCTGCTAATAGTCACCAGCTTCACACTATCAATCACCAGCTTCCAGCCCAGCCCCATGACACCTCCCTAGGAAGCCTTTACTGACAGCCCCTCCCCATCGCGACCGCCTTTGTACTTACATCCCACAGAGGCCGTGTTCCGTCCTTCCCCCAATTAGGCTGGGACTCCCAGAAAGGGAGGAGCGGTCTCTTTCATCATCACATTTCCCTCGGCTAGCATGCTACACCCAGGAGGGCCTGAATCCTCAGTGACATCCACTCGGATTCTGTGCACCCAGAGTATTCCTGCTCACCGGCTGGCCATTAGTTCACAGACAGAGTCCGCAGGAGTCCGGTCCCCTCTGGGCACGACCCTGGTTTCAGGATTTCAGGCAGTCAGGCTCTCTCTTCTTCAACTCCCAGCTTGTCAAACAAGAATCAAAGTGCTCCCCTCCCACAACCATCACACAGAGATAAAAATAAAATAAGCAAGTGATGCCCTAGGCCTAGTCCGCTTGGCTCAGTGCATGAAGCGCTAGCCTGCAGACTGAAGGGTCCCAGGTTCAATTCCGGCTAAGGGCACGTGCCCGGGTTACGGGCTCCATTCCCAGTGGGGGGCCGTGCAGAAAGTAGCTGATCAATGATTCTCTCTTATCATTAATGTGTTTTCTTTTTCTCTCTCTCTCTCCCTTCCTCTCTGAAATCAATAAAGACATTTTTTTTTAAATAAGCAAAGTGATGGTGGTTGCTGTTAAAGCAAACCCTCAGCGCTGTGCCCCAGGGCATCGGGACCGTCCCTACCTCCTTCGTTCTTGTCCTCCGCTCCCCTCCGCCAAGATCGCCACCCACAGGGGTCGCCCGGTCCCCAATGTGGGTCGTGCAGGTATATGCCCAGACCGGGAATTGAACCCGCAACCTTTGGTGTACAGGACAATGCTCCAAATTAACAGCCACCCAGCCAGGGCATGAACATATTGTTTGAAAGAATTTATTTACCCACACTACTTTAACCAGGCATTATCAGTGTTTAAATTGTTGCCAATCTAAGATCTTGCGTATATAAGATTCTGCTGACTAGTGAGACTGAGCATCTTTTCATGACTAGTGGTCCCTATTACTGCCTGTCTGACCAGTACCCTCTTTTTTAACCCTAGAAACCACCCCAGCTTCTCTGGCTGTAACCAGAGCCACCATATTCCTATAACTTCACCCCTATGACCTGCAATCTGAGAATCTAAGAGTTGATGCCTGCAATCTATGGTAATTGTCCCGGAGTGATCCACTGACCCAAGACAGACGGGGGGGGGGGGGGGGGGGGGGGGGGGGGGAGTCGCTGCCTAAGATTTTCCAAAACAGAATTGGAGAGGGAAAGACCAGTCTTCTCTCCATTGGTAGAAGCTGTCGATGTGAAACTACGAACATTTCCCCATCGTATGGAGAAGACAGTGAGGAAATGTGAAGTGGGTAGATTGAAAGAAGCAGATGAGGGCAATAAGGAGGGCAGTGAAGCGTGCCAGAAGGTCCCAGTTCCGGGTAACAGGGTCCCGAGGCCATCCCAGGCCGGCACTCCGCTCCCTCCCTCTGACATGTGCACCACCTCGGTCTCCTCCCAGATGAGTTCTCCTATGTCTGTGCTCGTCCAGATTGGATTCCTGTCACTGGCAACCAAGACTCCTGCCCAATTAACATATCCTCTTTACTGCTTAATTAATATACCGCTTTCTTCTTTTGTGAATCACCTCTTCACACTCTTTGCTCACTTCTCTACTGGGTGTTTCCTCTTTGATTCACTTTTATGAATCACATATGGTGGGGCTATTTTCTCAGCTTGTCACTGACTTTTATCTTTTGTTATGATCTCTTTTCTCAGAGAACTTTATTTTTCACTGTCAAATGCGTCAATCTTTTTTCTTATAACTGTACCCCAAACTATAAGAAACAGTCACCTATATTTTCTTCTGGACTGTATATAGCTTCATTTAAAAAAAAAAAATATATATATATATATATATATATATATATATATATATATATATATATATATATTTCCTTATTGATTTTAGAGAGAAAGGGAGAAGAAGAGATAGAAACATCAATGATGATAGAGAATCACTGATCGGCTGCCTCCTGCTCACCCCCTACTGGGGATCAAGCCCACAACCCAAGCAGGTGCCCTTGGCTGGAATGGAACCTGGGACCTTTCAGTCCACAAGCTGACGCTCTGCTCTATCCACTGAGCCAAGCTGGCTAGGATTAGTTTCACTTTTAAAACTCTAAATCTTGCCGAAACCGGTTTGGCTCAGTGGTAGAGCGTCGGTCTGCGGACTGAAAGGTCCCAGATTCGATTCCGGTCCGGGGCATGTACGTTGGTTACGAGCATATCCCTGGTAGGGGGTGTGCAAGAGGCAGCTGGTTGATGTTTCTCTCTCATCGACATTTCTAGCTCTCTCTCTCTCTCCCTTCCTCTCTGTAAAAAATCAATAAAATATATTTAAAAAACAAACAACAACAACAAAAAAAAAACCCTCTAAATCTTCAATGATTCTAGAATTTTCTTAGTTAATATAATAAATCTAACATTGTATCTTCCCCAATGATTAGTTAGCCAGTTATCTCAACACCATTTCTTAGGGAAGCCATTCTTTTCCATGGGTTTGAAATGCTGCCTTTTCTACATACTAACTTTTTACATATACTTGCGTATCTGTATCTAGACTTTCTATTCCATCCATATTCTTTCCTTGGTCTCTACAATCATGAGGGCATTGTCCGTATGTGATGATAAACATACAGAGAGACTAAGTCACTGGCCTTGGGACCTGAGACAAATGAAGAGCAACCCCAGGACAGAACCCAAACGGCAGCCTCCACCTTCCGCCACTTCCAGCTGAGAAAGGGTAAGCAGAGAGACTCACCAACCCTTGACTGTGACATCCGTGTCACCAGCCAAGAGAAGGAGGACACCGAGCCCAAACGCATGAAGTTGCAGGTGAGTGAGGACATGGGTCGGGACTTGCCAGGAGCCCTCAGGAGCGCTGGCAGTGCCCATTCCCATCTCTGAGCTCTTCCCCTGTGGGTGACAACTGTCCCCAGCCACAAGCCCTGACAAGTAGGGAATGCTTATCAGTCTCCAGCTCCTTGTGGGGTGCCTCCAGACCCACATGACAAGGCCTCTCCTCACTCATGTCTCATGGAAAATTCTCACATTTTTCTCAACAACATTGACATTGTTTTCTTTGGCCAGACAGGGCCCTGTGTATTTTTAAGCTTTCCAGGAAGGCTTTTTATTAAGATAATACAGTGCAGAACAATCAAACTGCTTTATTTTTGACTTTTGATCTAATTTGCCTTTCTGTAATCCACTAAAGAAAATACCAGAACCGTAGACTTGCCTTTCTTAGATTGCAGGCATTGGTTCCATTAGCAGCAAGGAGGTTCTTTCCTGTTTGTTTCTATTGCACTACCTAACCCCTCCCAGCTCTCATTCTTTCCTTGGGGGTAATTTTAATTTTAATGTGTAATGCCTGCTCTTCAAATTAACATCAAATCTTATTATGAAGTACCCACAGTTGGATTACTATCGGTGGGAAATGCACCGGCAAAAAAATCTCAAGATATGAAGGGCGAAAATAGCTGCAGAAATCACCTGGGCCAAGGTACACATCCATACGGCTGAGAAAAGTTTGGCTCAGAGCGGTCAAGCAAGGTGCCTAAGCTCACACAGCATGGTGGTGGCACATTCTCCCTTGCCCTGCAGCCTTTCCAGGAGAAGCACTAATAGAGCTTTTAATGGGGATTGAAACATCTTGGCTCGGGGCATTGAACAGCATAAGGCATCATATTACCTTGAAAAGAAGGAAAAAAAATGGGTGTCTTGCCCCAACTCTGGGAAGTTATTAACCGGCTATGTCCTTGAGCTTTGCCAGATGTTAGCAGCACCACACTGGCGTCTACTAACAGATGCTAGCCCTGGTGTGTCTGTTCCTCCAATGTGACGTGCAGTGGAAGCACTGGCCTCACCTGAGAAGCCAGAGGCCGGGCTTCCGGCTTCAGCTCTACAGTGGGTATCCCAGTGGTCTTCTAACATCACAAGGCGTTCTCAGCAAAGGGTGAGACCTTATTCCGGATGTCCCTACAGAGCAGCAGAGGGCCTGGGACAGACACTCCCAGCACCTCCAGAGGGAGCGTGGCCTGCCTACAATCAGTTTCGGACATCTGGCCTCCAGAATTGTGAGGCGAAGCGTTTCTGTGGCTCTGAGCTGCAGCCCTAGGTAGCCCTAGGAAAGGAATAGAGCCCGGGAGTCAGTAACAGAGCCGCTGAACTGCTCGGAGGAAAACCCGGGCCTGGGACTCGGAGTGAAAGACGGCTTCTGCTCCAGCCCCGCCTTCTGCCGCCCACCTGGGCTCCCTCCGGTCCTCGGCCCCCTTCTCTAGAGAAAAGGGAGCTGGCTTCCTGCACGCTGAGATGACAAGGAGCCCGCAGCCACGTTCAGACTAATCGCCCAATTAATGGGCAGCCTTTCTCCGTCTGGTCTCTCTGCTGCTTCCAGGCAGCTGTGAGCCACGGGAGTGCGAGCCAGCCCAGCTAGAATGCTTCCGGGAAGAAAGTACCACTCCCTCCTCCAACACTGACAAAAATAGTAAAGCCCCCGGGCTCTGGACTATACCCTCCTGCCCAGCTTCTCTCAGAGGGAGACGGCGTGGGGAGGCAGGGCCAGCGGCTTAGGTTGTATTGTACCGTTTCTATTTGAGCTATTGATTCTCAAAGGGACTCATGGCACACTCATGTAGGTAAATCACATGCAAACCTTCAGCCAAAGCAGTTACCTACGGAAGGGCCCACGACTTCCACAGAGGAGAAGACTGTGCCAGATGAAAGACGGGAGTGAAGGACACGCCGTGAGACCAACACCGGCACATGCACACCTCTGAGAGAATTAGGAAAGGGCGCCTCTACCCAGGGGTACATTTCCAGATCCACCGTCTCCATGGCGGGACCGAGGCCTCCCTACAGCCGTTCAAGGTCCTTACGGGTGGGAACAGATACGATGGGTCAGCCCCTGAGGAGCATGGGGGAGCAGTGGGTCCTCGCCGGGTGCCCTTGGAGAACCACCTCACCACTCGGCACTTGATTTCTCTTTCTTCCTAAAACGGAAAGGATAATCAACAGAGCTGCCACGTCTGGGCTGCGGGGATGATCAAAGGAGGGAAATGCGGGACCACCTTTGCAAAGCTGTGGGGCTTTGCCTGTGTTTCCTGCCAATTTACACATTCAAAACACAGGGGCAATTACAAAGTCTTTGCCAAGTACAGTCTTTGACTGAACCTGATTTTCCTAATCCAAGCTTTGAATACCACAGGAAAGATGACTGAACAGTGACGGGGGGGGGGGGGGGGGGGGGGGGGGGAGGCACGACACAGTAAAGGGGAGTATCAGATTCCAAAGGTTTAAAAAGCATCCCGACCTCATGTGTATCATGTGCCCTCCTCATAAGAAAACGTACTTTTTACATCTCGAGGGCCACAGCTCCCCTTCAAAAATCATCGCTAATCTTCCCCAAGGGAAGTGTGGGGAGGAGAGGAAGGGGGATGCTATTAAACAGATACCACCATTGGGGGGAAAACACACGCACACCGACAAACTGAAAGTTTTTAAATGCGTGTATAAAGATGTTATACAATGGGCAGGATGTTCCTACCCTGTTTACAACGCACTTAAAAGTCGGAGAACTTAAGTGGCTCGCCCTGGAGGGGTTTGACGGGGTGTTTTATTAAACGGGGGTAAGACAATCGGGGACACACGGACCCCTGCCGAACAAGCCCTCAGGGTCTGCTGGGAAACACCCAGCATTCCACTGGAACGACACTCCGTTTCCAAAGTCTTTCACAATTTTTCCTGACACCCATCCATTTCGTGGGAAACTGTAAACACATCCAGGAAGGCTCTACGACATACTGTTGACTGAAAACAGCCGCGGGGCGGCGCGAAGGCTCAGAGCCCGTGTGTCTAAAATGCCTCTGTGCGCCCATACACGCACAGACACGGAAACGGGGGACATGCCCACCTCAGCGCTGACAGCAACGCTCCCGGCTGGGGCTGGTAGCAGAGCTGTGAGAAGAGAGAGTCTGACGTTCTTCTTGATGGTTTGCATTGCTGTTTGAATTTTCATTAGCAAACATTGCCGGTGCAGATTTATTATTTTTTTAATCTTAAAAATTAGCCCAACTGGTATGGCTCAGCGGTTGGGTGCTGACCTATGAACCAGGAGAGCACGGTTCCATTCCTGGTCAGGGCACAGGCCCGGGGTGCAGGCTCGATCCCCAGGGAGGGGTGTGCAGGAGGCAGCTGGCCAATGGTTTTCTCTCATCGTTGATGTTTCTCCCTCTCCCTTCCTCTCTGAAATCAATTTTTTTTTTTTTTTAAATTAGAATGATTCCTATTTAACTGTGAGTCACAGCTGCATGCGTGATTGCTTTTCAAACGTCTCTATATGTTAGCATGGCCATTCCCAATAGCTGGGAATATTCCCGAGGGAAGGAGCTGTGAGCAGCAGAAAAGAGTGTCAGATGCAAAGCCTGGCGCTGGGTCCCCACGGCGGGTGTTTAGGGCAGTGGTCAGCAAACTCATTAGTCATCAGAGCCAACTATCCACAGTACAACGACTGAAATTTCTTTTGAGAGCCCAATTTTTTAAACTTAAACTTCTTCTAACGCCACTTCTTCAACATAGACTCGCCCAGGCCGTGGTATTTTGTGGAAGAGCCACCCTCAAGGGGCCAAAGAGCCGCATGTGGCTCTCGAGCCCCAGTTTGCCAACCACGGCTTAAAGGTAAGTCATTAACCTCTGGCTGCTCAACTCTCCACCTCTAAGAATGGGGGAGAATAAGGCAAGCCTCACAGGACTATAAAGATCAACTAAAACAATGAACCCGGACTTCCTACTTCTATAAATGATCATTTTTAGAAAGGAGATGGAGACTCCCTGGCTAAGCCAGTCCTCCTTTCAGAGCCAGCGTGGTGCCAGGCGCTAAGCACACACCGGATGGACGGTGCAGGGGAAGAGGAAAGCCCGGGCAGGCCCTGCCCGTCGGAACTTGGCTCCCGTGACGTCCTAAAGTGCTCGGCCGACACCCAGGGCGAAGGAAGTGGCACGGGTTCACGTCACACGCTGGCCCGGGGGGAGCCTGACTCCGGACAGGCCTCTCCAACGCTCACCCCTCACGGTCATTCCTGAAACGTGTGCAAGCTGCCAAGGAGCCCAGCGAGAGGAGCAGGCACCGGGGTGTGCAACCGTCAGGCACCCAGCGGTAGGCAACCGCCAGGCACCCAGCGGTGACCAGTAAGCCGACCGAGACGTGGACTGGAAGCGTCCCCACAGCCCAACCCTCACCTCGGTCACCCGGGAGCTGTCGAGGAAACCAGGTTTGCCCTCCTCTCATTTCTAGGCTCGCGATAGGTTCTAGAGAATTGAGCTTTAATTTTTAAAATCCCTCTAATTGGGTACTACCGATGGGAAGACATCTGGGGCGAATATCTAGGCCCCGTGCATTCCGTCCCAAGCCATGGTTAGTGGTTTGGAAAATGAGCGTGCGGCGAAATAACCAGTGGTTACTAATTATTATATATCATAGGGTTTGGCATCCTCCTCCGAGCCCCGTCATGCTGGCCTCTTCCTCTTCAGAGAGGATTACAGAATTGACTGTTTAGAAATCTCTTCTCCGGGTTACCATACATTTTCTTTGTCTTAATTGGATCCAGCCTCTTTGCCCAGGAGCAGAGAAAGGCAGTTTTTCTAGAACGATTACATCCTTCAAATGCCAGGTCATCAGCCATTCCTAGGCCTGGAGGATCACTGGTTTGGCTCCCTGTTTTCTTTCCATTTTCTCAGCCTCGTCCTCGTCGTGATGGGGAAGAGCATGTGAAGATGGTACCCTACGCCACCTCCGAGTTAGCCAAAAAAGGTATGCGTGGTACAGCGTGGACCATCGCCTCCGACCCACACGGAGCCTCGGAATTGGGGCGAGCTGTTTTGCCCCAAATGTTTGGTCTAATGCAAATATTTACTTCTCCCAAAACAAGTAAAACAAACCATTTCCAAATCGGGGACAAGGGTGGGGGAGTTGGCCAGGCGTTTTTCACAGCAAAGATAAACATTTGGAAAACATTTTCCAATTCGCCCTATACCCTTAGTGAATCTCTCTGAGCCACGTTGAATCATTTCCTAATTTACCATCGACTGTGACATCAAGACCACTTCTGGAGGATCTTGCTGTCTCTGCCCCCCTGCCCCGCCCCCACACACACACAAACTTAGATGTAGCATCCAAGTCCATCGTTTCTGGAAACTTCTGTTGAACACCTACTATGTTCTGTTCATCTGTGACTGTAGACTTAGTGGCATCCACCCACAAGGGCACTTGGCTTGGGAAAAGCTGGGTCTTGAGCCCCCCTTTTCCCAATTCTTTGTCCCGCCCCACCTCCTATTTTCCCTAGAGTAGGGGTGTCGAACTCAATCAGAGAAGGGGCCAAAATCTAAAATCCAGCCTAAATCGCGGGCCGAATGGTTTACTGAACAGTCATTAACTGACAATGTCATAAACTGACAGCGGAGTGCAGTGATGACAGCGCGGTGCGGGCCACATTGCAAGGCCTGGCCGGCCGGATTTGGCCCGAGGGCCTTGTGTTTGACACATGTGCCCTAGAGGGTCAGCTCCTTCTCGGGGGATGTTACCTGAGCACCCTGAGAGCTCTCCCTGAGCGCGTGACCGGACGACTCGGAGGAGAGGCCGAGAGCACGTGGGCATCCATCGGCCTGACGACGCTGCCGGTCCCCGGCCGTCCGCTGACCTCCTCCGGCCTGTATCCATCTCCCCGGCCAGCGAGTGCTGCGACCCAGGCCAAGATGGAATTCCATTTTCAAATGAGGTTTCACAAGGCCTTCTATCAGATACGTGGGCCAATTACACTGGCTGCCTTCCCTCCAGCCTGCAGCTGGGTAACCCTATCCCTCACCCCTCTTCCTCCAGAAGCCGCCGGCTCCGAGCTTCACCTCCTCTGTAGGAGCAGATCAAAGGCCTGCCTTCTGGTCCCCTCATTACCAGGTGGGATGTCAGGCCGCAGCTCCAGTCTCACTGCGACCCCCAAGGAAGTCCATGGTTCTTAAGACTCTACACACACACACACACACACACACACACACACTGATATGGTTTCTAAATGCAAGCAGCCATAAGGTTACCACTGGGAAAAGAAGGGGTTAACCCTTTGAGCGCTTTTCCGGAGAAAAGGGCTGCTTCACACATTCTCTTTAGGACAAAGAAGGGGTGGGGAGGGTGCCCCGAATCTCACAGAGGAGTCACACCTGTCCCAACCCAGCCCCCTACATTTTCAGGTACAGAAAGCTGCAGAGACATGAGTATACACCTAAGGTGCCCCCACAGGCAGAGGTGCTTGAGGGCAAGGATCCCCAAGGGGTAGCAACAAGCCCCCAAGAAAGGAGACCTTGGGGCAGATGTGTCCTGCACATGGCAAGCCAATGCCAGCAGGGACTGGCCTGCCCGTGGCTCTGGCAAGGAAAGGAGGGGGTGAGGCCACAGCCAATGGCAGGTCCCCACCCCCACCCACCCATAGAAACATCGATGAGAGAGAATCATTGATCAGCCGCCTCCCACACACCCCCTATGGGGATGTGCCCGCAATCAAGGTAAATGCCCTTGACTGGAATCGAACCCTCAGTCCGCAGGCCAACACTCTATCCCCTGAGCCAAACCAGTCTTGGCATTTATTTAACATATTTTTATTGATTTCAGAGAGGAAGGAAGAGGAAGAGATAGAAACATCAATGATGAGAGAAACTCATTGATTGGCTGCCTTCTGCACGCCCCCTTCTGGGGATCAAGCCTATAACCCGGGCATGTGCCCTTGACAGGAATTGAACCTTGAGTCCACAGGCTGACGCTCTATCCACTGAGCCAAACCTGCTAGTGCTGACCTGACCCTGCACTTTTAATATGTTGGTGTGTGTGTGAAAACAGGTGGAGGTTGAGGGGTAGAGGGGCACGTGGGTATAAGAAAAACACAGATAAATGGGGCTCCAGCAAGGATCACAGCCTGTATGGGCACACACACGTGTAGGCATGTATGTATAATATATACATACCCTTCTCCTCCATCACTGATTCATCTGACTTGACTAACAGTTCGACACTTAAAGTGGAAACACCTACTGCGAGGATTCACCTATCAGGCACGCACAACCCGGCAGGAATACACTATCCCCGCGGTCAGCAAACTGCGGCTCTCGAGACACATGCGGCTCTTGGGCCCCTTGAGTGTGGCTCTTCCACAAAATACCACGGCCTGGGAGAGTGTATTTTGAAGAAGTGGCGTTAGAAGTTGAAGTTTAAAAAATCGGGCTCTCAAAAGACATTTCAGTTGTTGTACCGTGGATAGTTGGCTCTGTTGACGAAGGAGTTTGCAGACCGCTGCACTCTCCGATGGCGCTCAGGTTGGCTCTTGGCTGAAGGCAGGGTGGGGGAGGAAAGAGACAGCCCCGCATCACCCCCTTCTCCAGGAAGTGGGACCGAGACCCTCCTCCTCTCCCCCGGGGGCAGCCCCAGGGGGCTTCCATTGAGAAACCATGCCGTCCTGAGGAACGGGTTTGGCTTTTGGCTTACAGTGTGGCAGGAAAGAGGGGAGACCTCTTTTTGAACATTTAAAGGAGCCTGGACAGTAGCCCAGGGACCGTGGACCAATGGCTTTCTTTTGTCTCCGTTCTGTGTCTCCGCCCCCCGAAACCTCCGTGTTGGAAAGTGGAGGACAGACGGACTGAGAAGGCTCGGGGCATTGTGGCCCTGCCTGCCCCGGGGTCTCCGCCACTTCATGACCCAGGAATGTGCCTGTCTGTCTATCTCAGCGTCTTCTGCTCTCTGCCCAGGCCCCCAGAGTTGCCCTTTGAGGTTCATGGAATCATCGCCTTAAAAAAAATGTGTCAGTTCTCCACAGATTACAAATTGCTAGAGACAAGGCAGGCCCTATGGAAATTAGGCTAATGTATTACTGACTTGCGACACCGAAGACCCAGCACCGGGCTGTTTCATTGTTTCCAATGCTAATGTTTCTTTCTACCAGCCTCTCTAACGGGGCTATCCTTAAAATGTTTCAACTCTCACAGGAAACGGTTTTTAGAGAGAAACCATTTTGAAGTGGGTACAAGAACCGTGTGTTTTTGACATCATTCTTTGCGGTCGTATTTCAGTCTGTCCCTGTTCGAAAGAAATGGAAACCCCTATCGTTGTTTTCCCTATTTTCACCCTCATTTTGGAGTGCCTTTCTGAAGTCCATGGAAACAGGTATGGTTTTTGGTTGTTGTTGTTGTTGTTGTTGTTTTTTAATTCCTTCTGTAGAATTACTCCACATATAACTTACTTTTTTTTCTTAGTAAAAATAGCCTCCTATCAAGAGTTTCAAGAAGGAACATAGGTCTCTGTATGTATCCATAGTATGCACTTAATTTGAATCAGGAAAGTCAATTGCTCAAGCTAGGCAAATTTCCCAACAAAATATGAAGGAGAAAAAGACGCCCTGCCTGCCGGTAGCCCAGTTGGTTAGAGCACCTCCCCGTATATGCCAGCGCTGTGGGTCCAATCCTGGGTCCGGGCACATACAAGACTCAGCCAATGAGTGCATCAATAAGTGGAACAGCACGTTGATGTTTCTCTCTCTTTCGCCCTTCCTCTCTCTCTCTCTCTCTCTCTCTCCCTCTCTCAAAGAAAAAAAAATTTTTTTTAATTTAATTTAAATAAAAGGAAATATGGGTGACTCACCACCAACATCTATGATTGTCCATGAACTGAATTTTTCTCTGGAGTCAGTCCTAATCCCCAGACTCAGCCCATACCCTTCTGGTCTCTTTCCCCCTTCTCCCCTCTGTCTCCTCTCCTTCCCCACCATTTACCCCTCTCACCCTCCTCAACCTTCCCCCAAGTATCGTGTCAGAAATTACGGGGTTACCACCCTCCTGTTTAATTCGGTGTGTGGAACTCCAGAGCAGCTCTGTCCGAATGGACTTCCTGCAGTGCTGAGAAGGCTGTGCTTCCGGGAAGTCTAACAAGCAGCCACTAGCCACATGGACCACGGAGCCCTAACGTGGTTCCCGTGCTCAGGAATGGAACGTGTAATTCTAATTCACTTAAATGTAAACAGCCACTTACGGCTATAATCTACCGTGTTGTACAGCATACCTTTAGAGGGCTAGACGCCTTTAACCGCAGAACTGGGACCCTGAACTCCACCCAGGATGCTAGCCCAGAAAAACCACTATTGAAAAAGCAATAAAAATATGTTTTAAAAAATTAAGTTTTATGGTTACAAAAAGATATCGTGACAGTAGCTCATGTAACTGCAGGAAACAATAGAAAGAGATTACAAACAGGTGACTCATCGAAAAGGAATTTATTCAGTCTTACTAACCCTAGGCTCCCCTTCCCCCAACCCCCCCCCCGCACCCGCCCCAACACACTGTACGCACCTCACATCAAAGTAGAAGAGTGAAGACAAGGGTTTTAAGATGTGACTTTAAGTGATTAAAATGGATTATGTGGGCTTAAATGATAGGAGTGGTTTCTACTTTAAAACACATCCTGTTATAGTTCAGTGAAATGTTTCATTTAAAAACAACATAAATATTGAAAATATTTTAATCAATAAATCAAAGTTCTTCTAGTTTTTATCTTTTGGGGGGGTGAAAACAATATTGTTCCATTTAGTACTATCTAAACACTGGAGGAAGCACTCAGAGAGGAAGGGAGAAGGAGAGAGATGGAAACATCAGTGATACAGAGAATCACTGATTGGCTGCCTCCTGCTCACCCCACACTGAGGATCGAGCCTGCAACCCAGGCATGTGCCCTGACCAGGAGCCCAACCATGACCTCCTGGTTCACAGGTTGATGCTCAACCACTGAACCACACCGGCCAAGCTAACCATAAGGCTTTCTTATTTAAAAACTGTCTAGATGTTATAATACTTTACTTTGAGCCACAAATATATTGGCAACAAACATTAACTTTAAATATTGCCTGCAGTCCTGGGTGCTTTTCTACAAACACTGGAAGCTCCAGGTAAAGGTTGAACAGCCCTTGGCAAAGGTGAATTTGCTCGCATATTGAGCTCCGTCCTGAAATTCCCTGGGACATTATGGCAGCCCAGACCCAGGAGGTATCATTTAGCAAGCCACTGCAAGAGCGAAAGCTTCTGAAGACATACTTCAAGCGAGGATTAGCTTGGGCCCTGCAAGAATCAAGCTTTTTGGAGTTTAGAATCTGACAAGCAGCAGCTAAGCTCTTGAAAGATGAGAGTCTGGTGAGCATTTATCTGATGATTTTTAAACACAGGCAGCTGGGTTCGTTAAAAATCTTTCTGCGAGAGGGCAAGGCCTTCTGAAAACACGGCTTTTGGTTTCTCTACCTCCAACTTGTCGGTACTGAAAAGAAACTTCGAAAACGCAAAAGGCAGTTTCATGTAACGTCACTGCCCTTCCGAGGCCAGGCAGCCTCCACGCACAGGGCTGCCTGCGCGGATGACAGCTGCTGCTCTTCCGAGTTCACCGTGTGCACGTGGGGCGCGAGGGAAGGGGAAGGCGGCCGGGCGCCCAGCCTGCTGGGGGATACTCAGTCTGTCCAGGCAGAGCCGCCCCTCTGCTGGATGCGAGCTCCCTCTCTCCTCCTGCCCTCCCGGGCCTCTGCTAGCCCCCCAACTGCACCTCGTCCCAGGTCCCCAGTCTTGATCACCATGAAGAGCCAAGCCAACAAGTCAACAAGCTACCGGAGGAAACGGTTCTTGCATATTCTGGCTTTCAGCAGTTGTGATCAATGGCAAAGTCGTTACATTTCTGACGTCTCAGTTCCGGTGGTGCTCGGTGCCTGCTAGAAGCCGGCTCAGGAAACTGTATAAGTCCTCCCTGTCATCTTGATTGAGCAGATAGGGCTCCCGCTGGCTGGCCGGTGGAGAAAGGGAAGGTGAGCCCCTGCCCGCCCTTTCCTAACCGCAGCTCACTCAGGGTGAGGCAACAGATCTAGAATATGATAAAGACGCAAACACCTTCCCTGCAACAGATAACAAAGAAAGACACTCTGCAAACACTCTCACTGCTGTCACTTCCACACTAGCTTGCTTGCCAATTTTCTGAGATACTGAAATGTACGTAAATAGATAAAGTTAGTCCCAACTTAATCATTTAGCTCATCTCCATAAACAGGCATGAATTGTCTCAATTTCTTTCCTCCCCACCCCCACCCCCATCCCCCTAACCACATTTTGGGAAAGTAACCTAAAGTTCCGAAGAGTGACCAAGCTGATATTTTCTCATGAAAACAAGACAAATAAACAGCCCGCAAAATACGTTTGGGAGGTTTAAAATGTTGAACCCAGATCTCCATCTTATTAAAAAAAAAAAAAAAAAAAAAAAAAAAAACTGTCAGAGGTGTCATTTGCTGGCTATGTTTTGTAATTAATAACAAGGAATTATTTTTACTCTGATATTTAGGCATAGGTTTTCTATTGTATTGCTATATTCAGGTCTTTCACTTTATATGCTTCATTATAGAAAGAATCTAAATTTACAATGAATTTAGAAGTGATCTGCCTTGGAGAATGTATAATAATAACAAAAGATAAGCCCCAAAATTACCCATCCATACAGACAGCTACAAATTCCTTAACAGCCTTTGCAAAGCGTCTCTGCCTGTCTTCAGAGGCCTGTTTCTCTATTGTTTGGGACAAATATGACTTTTACTTGAAAGCCACATTTCAGATTGTTTACAATATATTTTGTTAAGTCAACTAAATTAAATTTCACACTCACCAGCTATATTTCTCCATCCGCAACCATTCACAAGAATCTTCAAGTAAGAAGTGTTTTTTAAACATTCCAAACAACTCGGATTTTTAAAAGATACTATCGATTTTTACGTTAGATATTTCACCAAGCTGACTAGACCCTTCATTTCTGAATATTTGGATAATATAATTATTTGCAGAATTACTTCATTTAAAAGAATGGCTTCCAATATACTGTATGAGAGCCAAGAAGAGAAAAATAAATCGCTTTTATTTCTCTAGGCTCCCAGGCTAATTAGAATATATGTGCTCACGTTTTTAATAAAGACCCAGCAGAAAGAAAATGGGAGCACTTAACATCATGGGTTCTGTTTAGACAAAAGAAAGAGGAGGAGAGAAGCAAATTTTAAAATGCAGTCTCCATGTAAGTGATTAATTTTTCTCACCCATGTGTCAGTCTCTCCATTTCCTTCCAGGCGAGGCCCTTCCCATTTCAAAGGCATCGTCAGGAGCTGTTTTCTCACCGTGAGATGCCTACCAAACTCTCAAAGAGAAATCGGAAAGGACAAGGGTGCGTAGGGCACTTTCCTGAGAGCTTTTAATCCCTGCAATTCCCACTTCCACAGAAGCCTCCAGCCTGCAGTGCTCCCGCCTGAGGTTCTGAATAAAACACTAACTGCTCACCGGCCGGACCAAAATATCAGCATTAATCTCGATGGGAAAACAACAACAACAACACTGAGGAGATCGCTTTAGAGAAGAAAACTGGTAACACTTGGCTCACTCCAAGCAAAACATTTTAACAGAAGCAAGCTAATTCCAACAGGAAAAAGCACCCCCCAGGCAAAGGTACGTGTGGAGCCACACACCTCTGAACCTCGGGAGCGAAGTTCCTCGGACAACAGGAGAAACCAGTGGAACCCGCAAAGCCTCCAGCAGCACGTCCACCCCAGTGCTTTCCCAAGAAATAATTTCAGAACAGAGAGGGCAGAGAAAAACTTTCCCAGCCCCCGAGCCCTGAGGTGTACACCCCAATCCCGCCACTAGGTGGCGTCTGAAAGGTGGGGGCGTGGGCTGCTGTTTTCTCAGCTTCTTCCCCTCCGGGACGCACTTTCCAGCCGTGGGGGCGCCCCCCAGCCCCCACCTGGATCCAGCTCGCTAACATTTTTGGATTTGGCAAAAAGGGAAGAAAAAATCAGGCCTCAGAGCCTGAGCTTTCCTTTCCTTCCAATCTGTTCTCTCACCAAAGCTGGGCAACTGGGGGGTGACTAATTGATAGATCTGAATATTTTAAACTCTGCTGGCGTTTTCAAAGCAAACCTTTCAGGCGACCAACGGCTTTAGAGGGACAAGTGACGACGGAATTACGACGCGAACGCTGACGTGCTGGGCTGTGCACCGCTCGGTGGGGTGGACGGAGCCACAAGGTGATGGGACCGGCTGGGTAAACACACACCGTTTTACTGCTGGCCAAACATTCCTCCTCCATTCATCAAAGTGGGAGAGTGGAAACATTCAGGCGGGGGCATGGCATCTTCGTGGACTGCTCCCCGAGGACACCCTTCCGAAGTCAGGACCTTACTTGGGCTGCCTTCTACCTTGGGTGTCAAATCAAGTCTCCTCCCACGATGGAGGGGAAACCACTTCCCCGTCTTTAAAAAGAGAAAGGCTGCACCCCAGAGCTCAGATCTTGGCAGGAGGGACGTTACGTAAATTCCAGGTGCTCCTGGCTGTCGTATGTTTACAGGCGCACGATCGTTTCAGGAACCACCTAAGTTTCTGGGCCGCTTTTTTTTCTTTTTTCTTTTTCTTTTCATCTCAAGGAAGCGTCAAAACGTGTTTATAGCTCTGACTCTCGGATCTTTACCCACTCCGTGCAGACATTTCCTGCCAGCTCAACGCAGGAAATGTAATGATTCGCACCCAATACGCATGTAAGCACCGGCCCCGCTTACCTTTCTCTCCTTAACTGAGCCCCAATCAGACAGTTACCTCCCTCACGTCCCGCCAAAAAAAGAAGGGGGGGGGTAGGGGGACTGGGGGTTGGGGGGTACGACCTCTGAAATCCTGACTTGTTTTCTGGATGGTTGGTGCATCCATCCTCTTGTTATTCTAGGAACAGGCTGATTCCTCAACATCTGACTTTGCCTTTAAAAGGCTTCCTTTCCACACGACGGGATTTCCCTGCGAAACATTCCCAGCGGCCGGTTTCCAGCAACAGCCTGTATCAACTCAGCCTGCGCAGGCGAAGACCTGGCTCCTGCTAATTCCACCACCACCACCACCACCACCACCACCACCCTCCCCAACACTCATACACACACTCACACTCACACTCACACACACACCCCCATCCACACTCCCAGGACCCATCCCGGGCCGCTCCAAAAGCTGTTTGTTTGTCTGCACGCTGGCCCCTCTTCCTGAATGGATGCTCTCCCCGCTGACCTTTCCGCCAGCCGCCGCGATGCCCGGGAGGCTGTAGAGCAGGAAGCCGGGGGGTCCTTCCAGCATCCCCTGCCTCGATGTCCCTCTCCTTCTCCACCAAAGTGCGGATTCCCCGAGCCCCAGGGCGGCCGAGCCCAAGCGCCTGCCGGCGGGGCAGCTCCCCGAGGTGTCCGTCCCGCTCGGACCAACTGGCCGCGGGCACCCCGCGCCGCACACGCCCCAGCCCGCCCGGCACCGGCACCTCCCGCGCCCCGGCCCCGCCGCTTACCTTCCCTGGCTTTCAGCAAGACCGTGTTGGCCACGATGTTTTCCAGCTCCATTGACAGCCGGCGGTCAGCGAGGGAGCCGGCCGGCGGGGCTGTCAGCGCCTGGGGTGCTGCCGCTGGGTGCTGCCGCCGCTGCTCGGGCTGCCGCCGCCGCCGCCGCCGCCGCCGCCGCGGGAGCCGGAGCCGGAGCCGGAGCCGGAGCCGGAGCCGGGAGCCCGCCTTTCCTACCGCATTATTCCAGCTCCTGTCCCCTCAGAGTTTTCCCCCCTCTGCAAAGAGGAGCCGCCGCCGCCGCCGCGTCTTCCTCCCTCTGGTCCCCCCTCCCCCCTCCCGCAACGCGCTCCCCCCCACCCCCCACCCTCCGCGCTTCTCTGTCACTCCATTCTCCTCCCCTCCGGCTCCCTCGGATGCTTTAATGCCTCGGATGCTTCTGCCTCCCCTCCGTCCCTCCCGGGGGTGTGGTACTAGCTAGGCTCCGGAGGGCCTCACTGCGCAGGCGCGGGCTCCGGCCGCGCCCACCGCCTCGGCGCCCGGGGCGCGGGGCCTGCTGGGACTTGTAGTCTCCCCGGCGCGCCGCGCTGTGGCCGGGGTGGCACGCAGCAGCTGCGGGAGTCCCGAGGTCCGCCCGCGCCCAGCGCCCAGGGTGAAGGCGGGGAGCGGCGCTGTAAGAGGCGGCGCGGGGAGGTGGGTGGGGGAATCAAAGGCCCGCTCGGCTGAGCAGGAGCCCTCAGTCCTGGCGCCGAGCTCGCACGCCCATGCCCCGGGGTCCGCTCGCCCGTTTCCCGCCCTGCCGCGAGCCCGGAAAGCGAAGTCACAGGCCGCGGCGGCGGCCAGCTAAGTGCCACGGCCAAGCCGGAGCCGGTGCGAGTCCGGCCGACCGTCTGGATCTATACTCGGGGCTGGAGGAAGGTCGGCCCGGCCGCACCCCCTTCCTGTGGGCCACGCGGGGGCTGCAGCGGGCCCGCACCCGGCGGCCCGGAGCTGTGCGCCGCCTCGCACGCACACGTGCCCGGCCGCTGACAAAGGTGCACTTTGTTTCCTCCGAGGGCGCCGGGGGATCTGCCGCTCGGCGGCGACCGGGCACGGGCTGCCGCGCCGGTGGCCGCGCAGCCTGAGCGCCCCCTGGCGGCGGCCGGCGGCCGGGACTCCAGCGGTCCCTGCGTGGGAAGCGGCCGGTGTGGCTAACAAACTGCCCTGTAGCACGTGGGGTCCGCAAATCCACGAGCCGCATGACATCCGAACTCACTGAGATGATGAAGAGCGAAGAGGGAATCGCCTGAGCCGGCATTGGGGAGTGTTCACGAGGAACAGCGCCAAGCTGGTGCTGCAAGTGCGTTTTCAAATTCCCGGCTTTGGGGCTCTTGGCGCCTTCCTACTGTAAGCTCAGGACACTCAGCCTCTCTTCCTCTGAAGGCCCCACTCCCGGGAAATGGGCCCGCCGGCACCCTGGGGTCTGCGACCAGGGCGGGGAGGGGGGGAGTGGGCTGACCCTAAGAACAATGAGGCCTTTGCCTCCTCTGCATCCTGCGGGCCGGATATCCTTTCCTCCGAAGCTGGCCATGGGCCTTCTCCGTGCAAAAGGAGGAAACCTTCTGTCCCCAGGGCTGCCAGGAAGTGGCAGGGAGGTGCCGGGAGAGGCGGAGAACAATTATTAGGCATTGGAGAACATGAAGAAATTAATAGACTTTCCAGGCCTTGGAAACCTGAACGGTTGCTGATGGCTAACAACACCGGAATGTAGGTTTCCTAATGGATTACACCCACCGCCACCGCCACCGCCACCGCCACCTCCACCTCCACTTCCTCGGGTCTGGATGTGGGTCAGTGGGACTGCCCCGGCCTTTCTTGTCTTGTCTGCAAAGTAGAGGCAGTAACAGTTTACCTGACTTCTGGGGAACCTTCCGCTCCAGGGATTGTCCTCGGTAAGCCACGCAGGCTTGGTCTTGG
Organism: Pipistrellus hanaki; assembly: GCF_964339955.1. Taxonomy (NCBI): domain Eukaryota; kingdom Metazoa; phylum Chordata; class Mammalia; order Chiroptera; family Vespertilionidae; genus Pipistrellus; species Pipistrellus hanaki. Next base: position 49,538,786 of record NC_140516.1, on the reverse strand, counting down.
CTACATACCCTCGTGCCCAGAGCCCTTAGAATAGAAAGGTCCCTACGGCCTGCTGCAGTCCTAAGTTTATTTTGGCTGACATAAAACACACACACACACACACACACTCTAAAAACTAAACTAGCCGAAACCGGTTTGGCTCAGTGGATGGAGTATCGGTCTGCAGACTGAAAGGTCCCGGGTTCGATTCCAGTCAAGGGCATGTACCTTGGTTGCAGGCACATCCCTGGTAGGGGGTGTGCAGGAGGCAGCTGGTCGATGTTTCTCTTTCATCGATGTTTCTAGCTCTCTATTCCCTCTCCCTTCCTCTCTGTAAAAAAATCAATAAACTATATTTAAAATAATAATAATAAAACAAAAACTAAATTTGAATGCCTTCGATGAGTTGTCCTTCCTAGCAGCCTTCTTGAACATGTATGTGCATACAGATCATCTAAGGATATTGTTAACGTGTAAATTCTGTTTCACTAGATTTGTGATGGGTCCTGAGGTTCTGTCCACCCTGCTGGTCAGTGCACCGCACTGTAAGTAGCAAAGCTCTACAATTATAATCCTCACCACCCTCTAATGCCTGATATCGGGCCCAAGTCACCAGCGATTTTACTTCTTTTGCTTCTATAGGCTTTTGGGTGTGTAACGCTGGGAAAAAATCCCTGGGTGCCCCCACCTCCTTTTAGAATAAGTAGTTCTTTGTGGTCTTTAGGCAAGCGATCGCCTATCTGCTTCTCTGCCTCCAAAATAAATGGTAACACATCCTGCCTCCAAAATAAATGGCTGTACTTCAAGTATCTGTGCCTCTCTGGGAGAAGAAAAAAAAAAAGAAAAAAAAAAGGAGAACATTCCAATACAAGAATGGAATGATAATGGCTAGATTTACAGGATACGGAGTGTAATCTGGGCCCTGTGCTAAGTGCTTTCCACGGGTTATTTCGTTGACCATCATGTCTGGGTGAGGTAGAGACAGAGCCCCATTTTATAGATAAAATCACCAGGCTAGAAAAGTTTTATAACTTACTTAACGTCCCACAACTAATAATAAGTAGACGACCTGGGATTTGAACCCAGCAGTCTGAATCAGAGTCTTTGCACTTAATTTCTGGCTAGCTCAGGCCGGCAGGCACAACTTGGTTGCTATTGTTCTGTCTGGCTGACCTGTAAGAAGGCAAAGCAGGCAGTTGGCGAAATGATTAAGACTTGAGGGTTTTCCATCCCTGTCCACAATCCCACCATTATAGCTTCATTCCTTCCAATTAACTGCATTAACTACTCACAGTCACCTTGAAAAACGGGTTTGATTCATTAAATGTCAGTAGGTAAATAGAGAATCTTGTTGGCTGATAGCAAGAACGGAAATCCAAACAGAGGACTGGGTAAGTGTGAGAGGGATGGGAATATGCCAAAGACAAACACTCACTTCCAAGCCACTGGGGATCAGTTGAGCTGGAAATCAAAAGAAACAGAATCTTCCCATTCTGTGGGCACCTCTCTGGCATGGCTAAAGCTGCCGGTTCAGACTTCTCCTAAACAGGAACTGGCTATTTGGAAAGTGATAAACCTACCTTCGTCCTAATACGTGGATTGCTTTGGCCCAAACAATCAAACTGGCTTCGTGAATAGTGCCGGAGCTGGAGTTTTCATTTCTTCCCTTGCCTCACGGCTTTCTAATCACCCAGAAACAGTTGGAGACCGTGTTTTCATTCTCCCGCTCACTCCCTCATTCTTCAAAGTCTACCTCTGCGCCAAGCACAGGAGGGACTAACAAGGTGATTTCCCAGAAGAGGAAGGAAGGCAAACTGGGAAGCAACCCCTGAGGTGGAATAAGGGCCGTTGTGGACAAATATACAGAGGGCTGGGAAACGGAGAGAGAAGTGATTCCAGGCACCTGGGACGATTCCAAGGCGGAGAAATGAGAACGGAAAGCGGGGTTGGAGTTGTGAGGTGTCTAGTTGCTTTCCTGAGAAGACCCTCAGTGGTTACCAAATTGAACATTAAAATGTTTGCTATGCCACCCAGCCGGCATGGCTCAGTGGTTGAGCATCGACCTGTGAATCAGGAGGTCACGGTTCTATTCCCCATCAGGGCACATGCCGGGGTGCAGGCTTGATTCCCCAGTGGAGGGTGTTCTATCTCTCTCTTCCCTTTCTCTCTGAAATCAATATATATATATATATATATATATATATATACACACACACACACACACACACACACATATACATACACACACATATACATATACACACACACGCGCATATATATATATATATATATATGTGTGTGTGTGTGTGTGTGTGTGTGTATATATATAATTTTGGCTATGCGGTAGACCATCTATCACTTTTCTGTTAATATTTTTCTTTCAAGTCAAGTTGTTTTAAAACTTTTAATTCACCCTAGCCCATTACATTTGTGAAGTGTGAGGAGGAATAGAGTATCACACTTCAGAAAATACTGACTTCCAAGCAATGGGGCCTGGGCAGCCTTTGGTTCAGGAGGAACTAGCTGATGACACATCTGTCCGGAGGCTTCACCCTGGTGTTGCCAAATGGCTATGACCTAGGGCCATGGTCGGCAAACCGTGGCTTGCGAGCCACATGTGGCTCTTTGGCCCCTTGAATGTGGCTCTTCCACAAAATACCACAGCCTGGGCGAGCCTATTTTGAAGAAGTGGCGTTAGAAGAAGTTTAAGTTCAAAAAATTTGGCTCTCAAAAGAAATGTCAATCGTTGTGTTGTTGATAGTTGGCTCTGTTGACTAATGAGTTTGCCGACCACCGACGTATGGCCATCTAAACACCCAGCTTGATAACAAGACTTTCCAGGTTCATCCTCTGAGCTCTGAACTGCAAGTTCAGAAAGGAGATTCCTGGTGAAATGCACTTGTCTGCTGATGGTCTCAACCACGTGTGGTCTCTGTGAGAACACAGGCCTCCTCCCCTGGTGCCAGGTTCAGTTGGCAGAGTCCCCACAGCAGACTGACTTGGGCACTGATTGCTAAAAAGTTGTTGCCTCCATTGTATTTAGAGGAGATCTGTGGCCCAAGGTCAACTGCAAATTGGTTGGTAAGGATATTTATTTAGGTAAACCTTTGCCTTCCCTACTCAAAGGCCTGAACATACTAAGTGCCTTACATGCAGTGAGTATTTGGCAATATTTGCTGACTTGGAGCAAATATGGCATCACTCAACCCCACTTATGCCTCTGGGATACTAGTTAACATTCAAAATTCCCACCGCTCTGCCAGATCAGAGATAACCAGGGATCAGAGTAAACATCACAGAGAGCCATGGGCAATCTCTCAGGGCCTACAACTTCAGCTGTCTGACTGTACCTCCATCTGTCTGACTGTACCTCCATCTTCAAAGGCAGCTGAGTCCTGTGATCAGCCTTCTCGTTAAACTGATCAGCTGAAACACGTTTGGCTCAGTGGATAGAGCGTCGGCCTGCAGACTGAGGGGTCCAGAGTTCGATTCCAGTCAAGGGCATGCACCTTGGTTGTGGGCACATCCCCAGAAGGGGGTGTGCAAGAGGCAGCTGATCGATGATTCTCTCTCATTGATGTTTCTAACTCTCTATCCCTCTCTCTTCCTCTCTGTAAAAAAATCAATAAAATATATTTTTTAAAAACTGATCATACAACTTTAAAAGAAACTAAGCAGACCAAGTTCAACTCACTTTTCAGAGTAAGTGAAACAAAATATCTGCCCTGAAAATGGTGCAGTGCTGAGCAATCAGGTAGATTTAGATGGAGGGGAAAAATGTTAAAATTGGTAAGTAAAAAACACAGCAAAAGTATAAAAACTAATTCAGAGTGGGAAAAGGAAAAACAGGCTCTTCTCACATACTCCACTGAAAAGTCAATGATTTTCCGTTGATATGGATAAGCAAAAATTCCAAACCATCACTATGGTCTTTTGTTGTTGTTGCTTTAACTTGAGAGAGAGGAAAAAAAGGAAGAGGGGGAAAACTGATTTGCTGTTCCACTAATTTTTGCATTTATTGGTTGTTTCTTGTGTGTATGTGCCCTGACCAGGGATCAAGCACACAACCGTAGTATATCGGGAAGATGCTCTAGTCTAACCAACTGAACTACCCAGCCAGGGCCACTTATAATCTTTTTTATCACCAGCATCTACCAGGTGACCAAAGCCAGGTTTATTTGTTTAAGCTTGGTAGCCTACAATTGAAATTGGTTACAGTCTTGACAACCAAGATAGAATTGCTTCTTTAAAAGGAGGAGGTGCCGAAACCGGTTTGGCTCAATGGATAGAGCGTCGGCTTGGGGACTGAAGGGACCCGGGTTCAATTCCAGTCAAGGGCATGTGCCTTGGTTGCGGGCATATCCCCAGTGGGGGGTGTGCAAGAGGCAGCTGATCGATGACTCTCTCTCATCCATGTTTCTAGTTCTCTATCTCCCTTCCTCTCTGTACAAAAACAATAAAATATATTTTAAAAAAATAAAAGGAGGAGGTAAGATAAACAATGTGCTGTAGCAGGTTTGGCTCAGTGGATACAGTGCCAGCCCAGGGTCTGAAGGGTCCCAGGTTCAATTCTGGTCAAGGGCACATGCCCGGGTTGTGGGCTCGATCCCCAGTGGGCAGCCCATCAATGATTTTCTCTCATCATTGATGTTTCCATCTCTCCCTCTTTCTCTCCCTTCCTCTCTGAAATCAATAAGAATGTATTTTTTAAAAAAAATAAAATAAAATAAATTTAATGCAATGTAAAAAAGCCCTTAAAACTAGATAACTCACAGGTGACTTGGGCTCCAACGGTTTTACCTTAATGCTGCAATAACCTAAACTTTCCTTTTCCAGAGACTCTGGGCTTAATTATCTTTGAGATCTCAGTACAAAGTTTTTGCTTTTCTAAGAAAGGCCATTGTAGGTACGTGAATATTTAATTGACTGAATAAAAGGGCATACTTGTTCCCTTCTTGAAATCTCAGCTAACTAGCCAGTTATATGCTAAATAGAATTTAACAAAGACTCGAGAGTTTTTAAAAATGTAATGCGTGGGCCCAGCTGGTGTGACTCAGTGGATCGAGCGTTTTCCCATGCACCACGAGCTCTCTGGTTCACTCACTGGTCAGGGCACATGCCCAGTAGGGCTCATGCAAGAGGCAGCCAATCAATCAATTGATGTGCTGTCTTCTCATCGATGTTTCAATCTCTCTCTCCCTTTTTCTTCCTCTCTAAAAATCAATAAAAACATATTTTTTAAAATGTAATGTTTTGTGCAGATTGCTCTTTGACAATTACATAAAATAGAACCTGGTATCTAATTTGTCCAATTGATTTGGAGCAGCCTATTTTCCTCCTGGAGAAGCAAAGGTGTGGGTTACCACGCTATAGAAATAAGTTTTGTGCAAGAACACTCATTCCCTGTGGCTGTCAAAGTCTCCTCCGTAGAGAGAGGATGCCATCTAGCACAGACGATGGGGAGCTGCAGCCAGCCCTGAAGGACAAAATAAATGCCAGGCTCCTCCTTCTGTGGTCTACAAGTGAGTCCATGAGTGCTGGGCCAGTGCATTTACAATGCAGTCCCCACAGGCTACCAAGGCGATTCTGCTTGTGAAGTGGTTTTTGGGCAAAACATGACCTGAACAACACAACCTCTCACCCCACCTCTACTCAGCCTCTCGGCCTCCGGCCCCCTGCATCCATCAACTTGGGAGAGCACCACCTAGAGCAAGCTTTGACCTTGCCTTTCTGCTCCATCCCAGCCTTCCTCCTCCACCCCACCTCCACCCCTGGTGTTTCCCAGGAAGAGAGGCATCCCCAGCCATCAGCCTTTCCTTCCCGAAGGGAGACATCCCTTCCAAGTATTTTTTTTTAATGTATTTTATTATTTTTTTACAGAGAGGAAGAGAGATGGATAGAGAGCTAGAAACATTGATGAGAGAGAATCTGGGGATGTGCCCGCAACCAAGGTACATGCCCTTGTCCGGATTTGAACCCGGGACCTTTGGGTCTGCAGGCCAACACTCTATCCATTGAGCCAAACTGGTTTCGGCGCTTTTGAGTATTTTGCAGCCCAGTTTAACCCCTCTTTATCCCCAATGTCTCCATCTCCAGGTAGGAATTTGATTTCGAATAACTAAAAGCCTCTCGAGGTGTTTTCCTAAGATCAAAGAGCCCTCTTCCCCTTCAGATGAATTTTCCCTCCACCCTTAGCACAACAATAACAACAACACTGCTGGCCTAAACAGTTCCTGACTCCTTCTCACCGACACTTCAGAAAAGTCAGTGCCAGGTCACAAAGCATGTACCATACACACCAAACCTTACCGTCTGCAACGCATCTGCATGGGCTCCGTCTCGCTGCCCTGCCAGGGCTCCCTCAGTGAGGGGCCTCAGGTCATGTGCCCGGAGAAGCTGCTTTTCACGTCCCCGTGCTGTTTGCTTTCTGCCCTGGAAAGAGGAAGGACTCAGCAAAACCCAGAGTGATGTTGCCATCTCTAATTGTAGCCCTAGCTCCCAGAATGTTAGCCTGCGGTCGCAAGGAGGTATTTTCCTAATCATCATAAAAAGCAGCGATGGCTTTTTATCTGTCTTTCCCTCCACGAGGCCCAGAAATCCTCCTGAACTCAAGAGGAGAATTTCAGTGACTTTCTACTCTTCTGGCAATGAGGACAAGGTCCGTTTGTCTTTCTCCTCTAGGGAAACCGTTTGTGTCCTTGCTGTGACAGCTAGAGAAAGCGGAATAGGAAGATGGTGTTTTTTTCCAGAATAAGTGTGGAAAGAGCATTTGGCTACCACGTCAGCACTGTTTACTCACTCAGCAAACTATTTCTGAGCAGTCCATAAGAGCTAGGCCCTAGCCTAGCCACCAGGGCCACAGAGATGAGTAAGACATGACTTCTACCCTCAAGAAGTTTGCAGTATGGTTAAGACCCAGACACAGCACAATAAAATTCCCATGTGATATGACAAGAGCGATGAGGATGAGAAAGATGTGTCTGGTGCCTTCTGGGCACCTGGGAGGGTTCTCTAACCTGCATGGATGGAGAAGGAGGTCAGGTACAGCTGGGCAGAACAGAACTGATACTGGTGACAAAATACCAGTCACAGTTACCTTTCTTGGAATGCACAAATGGAGGGCTCTGCCTGTCCATCCGGAAGCTTTGGCTGTAGCCCAGGATTAGCTGAAGGCTACTCATCTTGCAAACCTGAACAGGTCCTTGGAAGACTCCTATATGAAATTCCTTCTGGGCCTCTCGGCCCGAGGTGCTAGGGTATGTCACTCCCCTCAGGGCAAAGGAGATCAACCTTTCGACAGAGATCAGCGACCAGGAAGCCAACGTGTCCACTGGACAGTCCCTCTAATGTCCCGGAGCCAATGAATCCGGTGCGCCTGGACGAAAGCTCTTTAGCCGCAGACAACGGTCTCAGCATCCTGTTTGGAAAAGAAGCAACAAGCAATGAGACTTCCTCTCGAGCGGCCTAGCGACCTGGGAATTGGGCTGCTGTGTTGGGCCCCTGATTGGTGAGAGAGAAACAGGAATGCTGTGTTGAGCGTGCCTAACCTGCCCATGTGAAGACTGACTGTGGGATGATTGCGATTTATGGAGATAAAAACTACCAAATGGGCCTGGTGTGCTCAGTGGTTAGAGCATTGGCCTCCTCACCAGTGTTCATGGTTCGATTTGATTCCCAGTCAAGGGAACATACCTGGGTTGCAAGTTCAATCTCCACCCCTGGTCGGGGCATGTGCGGGAAGCAACCATTCAATCTCTCTCTCTCTCTCTCTCTCTCTCTCTATCTCTCTCTCTCTCTCTCTCTCTAAATCTTTCACCACTAATGATTTCAGGTAGATGCCATGATTATTCCCATTTTACTGTCTGATGTGGAAACTGAGGAATGGAAAAGTTAAGCAACTGGTCTAGGAATGATGCTCAAGTCACCTGCAAAACTGGAAGTGACAGACCAGGAATGTGACCCCAGGTCCTGGTGGCTCCAGAGCTCTGCCATTAACCATTAAAGCAGTGTTTTCTCAGCCCAGGGTGACTTTGTCCCCCAGGGGACATTTGGCAATGTCTGGAGGCATTTCTGCTTGTCACATCCAAGTAGGAAGACAGGAGCAGACAGAACCTAAGCAAAACACACACACACACACACACACACACACGCACGAGAGAATAGAGGGGCAACACCAGGCGAGTCCCCAAGATGACGACCCTCAATTGCAGAGGCAGAACCGGAAGTAATATGCAGGTGATATGCAGACTCAACAAACTAAGTTGGTAATGCACTGACTGGTGTTTGGAAAATGCCCATGTAGTGCCTTCATCTGGTCTCCTTTACCGCAAGGCCCCTGTGAGGTTTCTATCTGTTTAATGAGTTTGCTCTGGAGTACCATGCTTACCACAGAGGACTTAAGTCTTCCTAATCGACAGGAACCAAAATTTAAACTTGTCCCAATTCTCCCAATTTTGGGAAGAGAGACCAAAATGGAGGCCCACACACCAACCCCAAAGGTTTTCAGGACCCGAAAACCTCGACGTGTCTTACCCACTTAGCTTATTAACAGACTACAACTGCACTGAAATTAACTCCACGTGCAGAAGCCAAAACAGGAAACAGATCTTTTTGAAGAACAGGTGTAAACAGTAACAACAAGTCAGCAGCTACTGTAAAAATAAATATCCAGCTCCCCACCTGAATTTGTCCTTTTTAGGTTGGGGCGACCATCAGAGACAAAGTATCGCTTTCAGAAAAGTATTCAGCCTCAGAAAAGCGCTAACAGGAATTTACCCCCAACCTTAGGGGCTGCGGACCCCCCTCCCCCCAGGGACCTTTAGACGCGGAGCATCCAGAAAGGAGGCGAGGCTGTGGCTCCGCGCGGCCCGCCTCCGCTCCAGCTCAGGCCCCGCCCCCGCGCACGAGGCCCCGCCCCTTCCGGCCGCGGGCCCCGCAGGCCCCGCCCCCTCTGCATCTGGGCGCTGCCCGCCGCTCCCGCGTGCACTGAAGATGGCGGTCGCAGCGGGAAGGTTGCTCCGGGCCACGGTGAGTGCCTGCCAGCTGGAAGCAAGTGCGGAGACGCCGTGGTGGCTCCGGGAACGTGCTTCCCGGACAAAACCCCGCTCCCTCGCGGCCTGGGGGGTTCCGCTCTTGGAGGGTGTCCGCGGGTAACGGGCGCAGAGGCCTCCGCTAGGCGAGGCTCCCTGCGCCTGCGCAGAACCGCCCTGCCCCCCCCTCCCCCCTGTTGGTCCCCTCCCCTAATTCCTCCTGGCTCGGAATCGCCGCCCGTCCCCTGCCCCGAGCACAGGGTCCTGGGCCTGGAGGAGGTGACCTGCCCCGGGTCCCGGTTCTGTAATAGACGCTATGACCTTGGAAAGGGACCTCGCCTTCCCAAATCTCAGTGCACTTTTCTTACCTTAAGATGGGAAGGATGGTGCCTACCTCGGGGAATGGCAGTGAGCATCCGCCAACTGCTGGATGGAAGCCCACGTGCTAAAGTGACCCAGGTGCTGACATGCAGAAGGCACGCCTCTCCCGCTCCCCGGGCCTGCCCCTTTCGCCTTTGTCCTGGCCAGAAAGGCTAGAACCTTCTTGCTACCCACCTTCCCCTTACTCATGGCGGGGTTCCCTGCAGTGTCTTGTCTCTGAGCCACGCTGGACAGTTAGACTGAGCAAACAGTTTCCCTTGAGCCCCATCCAAATTCTCCTGCAGGCTGAACTTTGCTCCACTTGTTTGCTTGTCCGTGGGGCGCTGGAAAGGCCTTGTCTTTTCTAAGGAAAGCCTTGACTCGGGAGATAGTCGCCCCGTATTATTCTGGCAAAGTGGTTTAAATGCATGGGGCCTTGCCAAGTCCCCTTGTTGTTTTAAAATATTTTTTTTTAATGATTTCAGAGAGGAAGGGATAGGGGAGAGAGATAGGAACACCAATGATGAGAGAGAATCGTGGATTCTCCGGCTGCCTCCCCTTGCAGGCCTCCAACCAGGGATGAGCTCACAACCCAGGCATGTGCCCTTGACCGGAATTGAACCCAGGACCCTTGAGTCTGCAGGCCAACACTCTATCCACTGAGCCAAACCGGCCAGGGCTCCTCTTGGTTTTTGAAGCCCATGTGTTGCTTTTAAGAGCATGGAGTCTTTATGGACTTAGAATTCCCTTTTCCTTGCAGTCTTTTTAACAATGTATATATTTAAATAAAAAGTATGTGTTTAAGAAGTACAACATGAAGATTTGATATCGTATACTCAAGTGATTGCTGCAGTCAAAGTAACATCTCTCCTCCCAGTTATGTTTGTGTGTGTGTGAGATGGGTGCTCTCTGGGCATATTCCCAGGGTTCAGTGCTATATTCAGTGTAATCATGCTGTACAGTAGCTCCCCAGACTTCATCTTGCATACCTGCAACTTTGTATCCTTGGACCAACATCCGGGCAGTCTTGAAGGAGAAGGAAACGGAAGAAATGTTAAGAACATGGAGATGCAATCCATGCAGTTAGAGTTTGGGGTTTGGGATTTGGTTCCTGGAAACAAGGACAGCTGAGGCTTACGGGCTTTCCGCAGGGCCGGCCTTGAGCCACCGTTCTGGGACCGCTTCCTAACATGACGTGTTTCTCTCTCCAGGTTGCCCGACACGTGAGTGCCATTCCTTGGGGCATCTCTGCCTCTGCAACCCTCAGGCCTGCTGCTTCTCGAAGAACATGCCTGACAAATGTGTTGTGGCCTGCTTCCAGTCAAGCAGCATCCGCCTTCAGCACCAGTAAGTGTTAGTGCCTTGTTTTGACCCAGGTAATGGGAACATGAGTCCTCATCTCTGGCCAGGGCCTCTGAACCCAGCTCTATGTTAGACTCCCCTGGGGAGCTTTTATTTATTTTTTAAGTACATTTTCATTGATTTCATAGAGGAAGGGGGAGAGAGAGATGGAAACATCAACGAAGAGAGAGAATCACCTATCGGCTGCCTCCTGCACACCCCCCACTGGGGACCGAGCCCGCAACCCCCGCACATTCCCTTGATTGGAATAGAACCTGGGACCCTTCAGTCCACAGGCTGACACTCTGTCCACTAAACCAAACCGGCCAGGGTTCACCTGGGGAGCTTTTAAAAACGTATCTTGCCCTAGTCCCACCCCAGTTAAGTTCATCTCTGGAGTGAGATCAGAACATCAGTATATTTTTTAAAAAATCTCACCAGGTGATTCTAACGTGCAGCCAGAGTTGAAAATCACAGGAAAACTGCCCTTGCGTCTCACTTCCTTGTTGCTTAGCAGAGGTTTTAGTCCTGTGTTGGGAACAGGGTGGGGAGAGATGACTCAGATGCCCTCTGTGGCATGAAGGGGTGTCAGGTAAGTGGGGTTGGCAGACAGCATGTTGGGAATTAGGCTTCTGGACTCAAACCTGTGTGCTGGCTGCAGTGTGTCGGGTTAGACCACGGGCCCCTCCATGATCTGGGGGAAGCATATCTATTTGAGATTTACACTCCATTTTCTAGACTGGGCTTTGCTGAGATCAGCCTCAGATAACGAGTGGTATTTGAAAATGGGTCCTTTAAATTTCTCTCACCTTTTATAACGCTTATAATGGTTTGGGGGATATACTTCAGCAAAGCTTTTGTGAACAGATGAAATGTTTTACAATGTTATCACCTTGGAGCATTAACAGTTTCCTAGTGGTGATTTGATGCCACGGAATGACAACTTTCCTTGTTACCGGTCCCAGGCGCCCACTCCCAGCAGCTCCTGCTGTTTCTGAGGCCCGGGCGTTGGCACGGGACCTCTTTTGTCCCTTGCCTCCCAGATACAAGCATGTCCTCCAGCGCTGCCACATCTCTGGATTTCTTTCCTTTTTCCCTGGTCCCTGCCACACCCTTCCCCGGCATACTTCTCACTCCGATAACTGCAATCTCCTAACATCAGCCTCCCCTCCTCGTGCTCCCCTTACCTTCCCCTACCAGAGCCTTCTTCCTAAGAACAGCCAGCCAGCCCCTCTTCCAGCCCCAGGGCCTCCTTTATCTCTTCTTCCAAGAACAGACTCCTCGGCCTGATACTTGAGGGCCCTCACAGCACGGCCATCAGCCATTCTTGCTTTATCTGCTCTTCTCCCACGCACACCTGCTCCGTCTGTTCTGATCGCACTGGGCCACGGGCTAGTCCCCACGTTTACCCTCTTCCTCCCTCCATGCCATTTGCCCTGTCCCATCTGCACTTGGCAGGATCCGAACCATATTTAGGATCCATATCCAGTTCCATGTCTTCCTTAATTCTCTCTGAATCCATCCCTGCCATCTTTTTAGTTTCCACAGCACTTGCCATTGAATTTGTGTACAATCTACAACTATGGGAGGAAAAAAAGAAATTTGCCAAGATGTACAGTTGAACTGATTCTTTTCATTAATTTGTGCCGCCCAGTAATTACTGTGCGAGATTTAAATACAATCAGTCGGGTGCTTGTTTTAGCAAACGACGAACTCAGGGTGCCTGTGGGTCTTTTCAGGTTCCTCCCGCCATGCTCCTGCCGTCACCCAGCATGCACCCTATTTTAAGGGCACAGCCGTTGTCCACGGAGAGTTCAAAGAACTAAGCCTTGATGACTTTAAGGGGAAATATTTGGTGCTCTTCTTCTACCCTCTGGATTTGTAAGTGTCGTTTCTATGATGCTTTTATGTCCTTGTGAGCGCAAGCAAAGATCCCTGCACACTGTCATTGCCTGTGTCTAGTTAGGCTTCTTCTCAGAGGAAGGATTCTTTCTGAGTTTTTATTACTGGTGGCCTTGTTGATACAGCTTGTATCTGTAGCTACTTTACAAGTAACAAAGTTAGAGGATGGGGTGGCCTTCTTTTTAGAGTGGCAGGGTTTTACAGTAAGACCATACTCTTACTGAAGACTCTGGAATGGTGGTTCCTGCAAGCCAGTCTGTGGAGAAGTTTGCACTGGTCTAGAGGAAAATGAGGAAAGTAAAGATGATAAAATGAGGTGGTTTTTTTTCTTTAAATATGTTTTTGTTGATTTTTAGAGAGAGAGGAAGGGAGAGGGATAGAGATAGAAACATCAATGAGAGAGAAACATCATTGATCAGCTGCCTCTTGCATGCTACCTACTGGGGATCAAACCACAGCTTGCACATGTGCCCTGACTGGGATCTAATGGTGACCTCTTGGTTCCTGGGGTGATGAACCCTACAACTGAACCCCACCAGCCAGGCAAAATGAGTTTTCTTATAAAGCTACTTGATTGATTGATTGATTGATTGATTGATTTGAGAGAGAGAGAGGAGGAAACATTGATTTGTTGTTCATTTATTTATGCATTTATTGGTTGGTTCTTGTATGTGCCTTGACCAAGGATTGAACCTGCAATCTTGATGCATCGAGATAATGCTCTAACCACCTGAGCCACCTGGCCAGGGTAAAGTTGCTTTATTTAAATAAAATCGTTCTTTATTTTTAGACTGTCCTCCCACCTCCACCCCCACCCCATTTCTGGATATGATTCTTAACTAGAAAGGAGAGTCCAGTAAGGATGTTAGCCATTTTACCTTTTTCATCTTTAGGAAATCAGACGAGTTTTCGGAGTACTTATTGTTAGGATTTTGAATCCTCTCAAATTCTCTGATGAGAGACTCTGCCCTTTTTCTCCAGCACCTTCGTGTGTCCCACAGAGATCATCGCTTTCAGCGACAAAGCCAACGAGTTTCACGATGTGAACTGTGAGGTCGTCGCCGTTTCCGTGGACTCCCACTTCACCCACCTCGCCTGGATCAACACCCCGAGGAAGGTACAGGCATCCTTCGCCCCCTGTGCTCTCTGATCTCAGCTCCTGAGGAGACTAGCCTGGAAGCTGTTAAAGCAGGAGCAGTCTGAAGTGGCTGTTTGCAGGAACTCGCCTGCTGGCAGCTTCTGTTCAGCTGTGTCTTCCGTGGCATTGCTTCGCATGCATCTTTACTCCCCGCTACGTTCTGTCTTCCAAGAGCAAACCGCAAGCCGCAACGGGAGCAGGCTCAGCAGGGCGGGGAACAGCTGGGCCGGGGTCGGTTGCTTCCCCTCCCACCAGTGCCCTGTCCATCCCATGTACCCTGCATGGCTTGTGAGGTGGTGGTTATGTTTCTATGTATCTCTCTCTCTTTCTTTCTCAAATCAATATTTAGAGGGGGGGAGCGGGAGAGAAATAATTAGGAAAAGAAAGGGCTAGTATTAGCTGGGTTTACATCCTGCCTCTGTCCCTTCCTACCTGTGACCTGGAGCAAGTGACTTACCGTCTGCGCTGCAGCTGGCTCCCCTGTAAATGGTGGTGGTCGGAGTATCTGCTCCAGGATAGTTGGCTAGAGGGAGTGAGCTATGGAGCTGAGAGCAGTGTTGGGCCCGTTGTTGGTGCTCAGTGACTGCTGCCTGTTGCCATGATTGTCGGCGCCGCACCTCGTGCACCTGGCCAAGGATGTGTGAGAGCACAGATGAGAACCAGCCCTGTTTGCATTTCTATTAGAATGGCGGTTTGGGCCACATGAACATCCCACTGTTGTCAGATTTGACTAAGCAGATTGCCCGAGACTACGGTGTGCTGTTAGAAGGTCCTGGTCTTGCGCTAAGGTAAGATCCAGTTCCTTATGAATTTAACATTGTTTTTCATGTTTAGCATCATCCCACTTCTTAGGGAATTTATAGAGACCTTGGTAAAGCGTTTGGAAAACCAAAAATCTTTAATTTTAGCTTTTTGCTAAGCACCGATGAATGCCTTGTTCGAGGGTTGGCAATCTTTCAGAAATAGCCCAGACATGTTTGTCATTGTCCCCCCCCCTTCCTCTTCACCCCTCCCCAGCACCGCCCTGTGTGTCTTTCTAAACAAGGATCTCGTGGCTTGATGTTCATACTGCTCCACTGTTTCTGAGGGCCGCTCTCATGGGGGGCACATTCCTGGCATCTTTGGGGGAGGGGAACTGGCAGGGTAGAAGTCAGTACCCTGGAATGGGTAAGATGTCAAAAAGCTTTGGAATAAAAAACAGCTAGAGTGTGTGTGTGTGTGTGTGTGTGTCCCCGAGTCCGAGTGTCGTGTGTCCGTCCGTCCATCCAAGCTCAGCTCCTAAATAGCTGTGCAACTTAGGGCAAGTTATGTCACGTCCTTGAGTCCCAGTATTTCCGTAGCTCAAATGAGAATGTACCTCCCATGTTGGTTGTGAAAACTAAGCAAGATGAGGCAGCTACAGTTCTCAGCACAGGTCCTGGCAGCTGTATGACCCCTGTCTCAGTGCCATTTCTGCTTTTGTGGATTCTGTGGTTAGGCCTTTTTTCCTTTAAGTGTGAATGCTTTCTGCCTTTGAGTCCCACATTCAAGCTCCGCCTTTCTGGAAGAGATAGAGAACAGAACATACTTTAGAACTGGCATCTTGATGGCCGCTGAGTGAAGGAGGGGTTGGTAGAATTTTACCTCCAGAAAGCAGTTGTATGGGGGGGTTAAATGATGATGGAAGGACACTTGGAGTGGTGAACACACAGTACAATATGTGGATGATGTATTATAGAATTGAATACCTGACACCTGTATAATTTTATTAACCAGTGCCACCCCAATAAAAAAGAAGAAAAAACTATTCTAAAATAAAATATATGTTAAGTTTCAAGTAGGTTTTTCCTTTAGATTTTTGCTCTGCATAGACGTAATTCTTTCTGCAAAGATTTTCCCACGGGATTTTCCCCCCATGTACCCAAGAATTTACTCACTTTATAAGTATTTACTGAATATAGATAAAACACATCTGTATCCCTTCCCATTTGCTTATGGTTTCTTGCCAAGAGTTGATACAGCCGCCCAAAGAATGCTCGCTAAGTCACTGATAAGGAAAGAAGTCTCTGCTCTGTGTGACTTTTAGATCCTGCGTGACATTTAGGTCCCATTTGTGAACTTGACCGTACTGCCTGTTTTCCATGGCGGCCTGGTCCAGTCCTGCCTAACACTGAAAACTTCGTTTTAAGCATGTGATAGCACTTAATGAGTGCTTTTATAAGGGGAATTAAAGCCAGGAGGGGGTAGAAGTTAGATTCTCTCTCCCTCTGGGACTGTGGATGCACTAATGAGGACAGTTCTGGTGCAGAGGCCTCTTCATCATTGACCCCAATGGAGTCATCAAGCATTTGAGTGTCAATGACCTCCCGGTGGGCCGAAGCGTGGATGAGACCCTTCGCCTGGTGAAAGCATTCCAGTTTGTGGAAGTCCATGGAGAAGTCTGCCCAGCAAACTGGACCCCGGATTCCCCTACGGTAGGTTTCCTTTTCAAAAGCCCTGGGACCCCAACAGGGGATCCCAGGTACTCACTGCCTCAAGGGCTGATGGCCTGGAATGTCCATAAAAGGAGCCCACACTCGGAGCAAGGCCACTGATGATGCGCAAATGGATGAAGCTGCTGAGAGGGGGGACCAGTGGTTAGGGAAGCCGTTAATGTAACTTTCACCCATGTGTTTTAAAGGAAACAGTTCAGCTTTGGAAAAGGTAAAGAATTTTAGGCTAGCCTGGCCGATATGGCTCAGTGGTTGAGCATCAACCTATGAACCAGGAGATCATGGTTAGATTTCTGAGTTGCCTGCTTAACTCCCAGTAGGGGGTGTGCAGGAGGCAGCCAATCAACGATTCCCTCTCATTGATATTTCTCTTTCCCTCTCCCTTCCTCTTTGAATCAGTATAAATATTTTTTTAATTAAAAAAAAACAAACTAAAAATTGAGAATTTTCAACTCACTTTTGAAACTACTATCTTAAAGTCAGCTAATTAAATGTTTGTCTTTTCAGATCAAGCCGCATCCAACAGCTTCCAAAGAATACTTTGAGAAGGTTAACCAGTAGATCATCTCACGTACACCTGCAGCTTCTCAAAAGAACCACAGTTGGAGCTCATTTTTAGCATTTCAAAGATGATTATGTGTAGAAAGCAAAAATCAATTATGTTTGCATTCATAAATAATACTCTAGATGTTTTGTATTGTAACATTGTCTAAGGCTTTTTAAACATGGTTGGGTACTAACTTTAGTCCTTTATTGGTAACTTCTTGATGGCTAGCTAGTTTATAGACTGCCTAGTTCACCTGTTTCTTTGATCATGTCTTCAATTGGAAACTCTTCTTAGCTTTACCTGACCCTCTGTGTACACCTGTGTAGGACAAGTAAGCGAAAGCCTCTGATCAAGAGTCCTGAAATTTCCTTTCTGAATTTCTTTGTATTAAACAGGGTGTTTTTGTGTGTGTGTGCTTTTTTTTTTTTTTAAGATTATAGCTTTAAGTTTTAGTACTAGCAGTCTACTTTAACTCTTCGAGTAGAGATATATTTGATTGAAACAATGTGAATCATGTATTTAAAAAAAACAAAAAACAAAAAAAACAGTGGCAAAGTGACCTAACTGATCATGCATGCTCCTCATCCCTAAGAATTGTAGTTTCAGTAGTTATTTTGTTTGTTTTATTTGTTAGCTGATTTAATGTCTGCATACATTTCTAAATATTGATTGAAGGTAATTATAGAGGATATTTATTTAATCCGGGAATTGCATTTTGAAATCATTACAATTATATTTTCTGAAGCGCTCAATGTAAAGCATATAATAAAAAAAATAAATATATTTTAAAATATTTGCATTTTTAACGTCATTCGGTGTTGGTCCGGCTGTTGTGGGCTCTAAGTGTTCTCCGACTACGCCAGCAGACAATTTACTTCACTCGGGGCCACAGAGAGGAATGAGACCATGGCTCCATGCCCAAGGAGCTCAGTTTATGGGAAAGAGAGAAATGGAAGCATCTGTTCCTTATTTCAATAAGCTCATGAGTGCCTTCCATTTTTGCCAGGTGATTTTTTGGAGGCACAAGAGGGAATAAAAAAAGACAAGCCTTTTCCTTCATGCACCTCCACTCTAGAGGGGAAAATACAACGAACATAAAAACACACAGACTGGAAGGAAACAGTGGCGCGGAGGCTAGAGCAGAGCTGCAGGTGTTATAGGTTGTCTGGGAAGGCCTGGGGAGAGACCGTCTCCGGGTCTGCTTGCTCATCTGTAAAATGAGGGCAGTTGTACCTGTCTTAGGGTTTTGGTGAGGATAAATAACATGCAGAAAGTGAGAGAGTTAGGAAAACAAGAAGGTACTAGGCAGAGGCCCACGGCAAGAGCGTTTTTGTGGGAACGAAGACTGGAAGGGCCCTGTGACCTCAGGAGCAGTGGAGGGAGGGAATGCTCATGAGCCCGGGTGCCTGAGGGGCATGCCAAAGCCTTTGGGTTCTATTTCCAGGTGGGAAATATCAGGAAGGTTTGAGAAGAGTTACATCATCCTGTTCGGAAACGATTACTTGCACCTTTGTTAAGGCTACACTGCTAGAGTCCAAAGAGGGGAGCAGAGAGGTCAGCTGGGCTGGAGTGGTGACACTTGGGGATAGGACCAACAGAATAATAGGGGTGTGCTAAAGACTGTGGTACAATAAATGTATTCCTGGGTCATAAGGAGGGCACTTTACCCAGCTGTGGGCATCAGGGAGGGCTTCCTGGAAGAGGAGGTGACTTGCTGAAGATTATTGAAAGGTAAACCAGATGGGCTGAGCAAAAGGGGCTGCAGAGGCACGTGGGCCTGAAGGGAACCATGACCTGGTTTCATGTTCCTGGAGAGGAAGGCAAGAGAGGAAACAGGTCGGTGGGGTGTTAGCGGCCCAAACTGAGCACTTCCAAAGGACCTGTGCCATGTCAGGGCTTCTACCTCACTGATCCTCAACCAAACCCCAAGTCAGTACAATTAAGTAACATTGTACAGATTCATAAAGAGACCTGGAGAGCCAAGACCGCTTTGGCTCAATGGATAAGAGCGTCGGCTTGGGGACTGAAAGGTCCCAGGTTTGATTCCAGTCAAGGGCATGTACCTTGGTTGCGGGCACATCCCCAGTAGGGGGTGTGCAAGAGGCAGCTGATCGATGTCTATCTCTCATTGATGTTTCTAACTATCTCCCTTCCTCTCTGTACAAAATCAATAAAATATATATAGAGAGAGATACCTGGAGAGACTGACTTGACCACACAACTAATGGGTGGTGCTCGTTCCCCAGCCAGGACTCCTGAGGACCTCTGAGCACCCCAAGCATCACACTAGCTTCTACCAACACACACCCCTGCCCATCCCACTGGGCGAAAGGTAAGGGCCCGCAGGAAGAAGGAAGGTGCCGCTACTTGATCTGGTTTTGCCCCAGAGCTGGAGAAAACAGTACACTCAGCTGGGTTTCATGCTCTGATGTGGACCTTTCTCCATCTTTTTGAAATAAGGAGTCCACATTTTCAGTTTGCGGTTTTGATTATCCCCAGTCCCCGCACACTGGCTGTAAGGGACAACAGAAGGGATCTCCCAGGGTAATGTCCAAAGCTTAGGTTGCGCTCCCGCCCGGAAGCGGCCTGTGGACCTAGTCCTAGGGGATGGCCATGCAGGGTGGCGATGCCCTGGTCTGTGGGAGAGGTGGGCCCACAGGAACAGCGGGTGCGCCGGGACTGGGACAGGGAGGCATAAGTGTGGGATCTGGGGCGTTAGGAGGCGGTGACACCGAGCAGCGGGCAGCAGCGGGCAGCAGCGGGGAGCAGCGGGCAGCAGCGGGGAGCAGCGGGCAGCAGCGGGGAGCAGCAGGCAGCAGCGGGGAGCAGCGGGGAGCAGCGGGGAGCAGCGGGGGTGAGCGGCGGGGCCCGGACAGCGCACACAGCGGGCGCGGGGCGCGCACGCGGAGACACCCCGCCGGCGGCGGCCGGACCGGCACCGGGAGCGCGCACGCCCGGGGCGGGGCTCGCCGCGGCTCCTCCTCCCGCCGCCCGGCCGCCGGCCTCTCCGGCCATCACGCTGGTCCCGGGAGGACCCGCAGGAGGAGGCGGAGGCGGAAGCGGGCGTGCGGGGTTGTCCAAAAAGATGGAGCCCAACGCGCACTTCTGGATGACCGAGCGCCAAGTACGCCGGGCGCGGGGGCGGGCGGGCGGGCCCGGTGACCTTGGACAGCCACGTGGCCGCACGACCCTTCCCACCGCCTCCTCCCGAGGGCCCTGGGGAGACCGTGGCTGTGACCCCCGTCCCCCCTGCCCCGGGCCGGCTGGGAGGTCCCCGCAGATCGCCCCGCGGAGGAGTCAGCTGCCCTCGCCGGCGTCCGCGCTCTGCGGCCCGGGCTGCCCTGAGCCTGGGGCGGCCTCCGGGTGGAGGGGAGCAGGTCCTCCCGAGCCCCCCGCCTCCCAGCAGGTCCTCCCCGAGCCCCCCGCCTCCCAGCAGGTCCTCCCCGAGCCCCCCGCCTCCCAGCAGGTCCTCCCGAGCCCCCCGCCTCCCAGCAGGTCCTCCCCGAGCCCCCCGCCTCCCAGCAGGTCCTCCCCGAGCCCCCCGCCTCCCAGCAGGTCCTCCCGAGCCCCCCGCCTCCCAGCAGGTCCTCCCGGAGTCCTCCGCCTCCCAGCAGGTCCTCCCCGAGCCCCCGCCTCCCAGCAGGTCCTCCCGCCTCCCAGCTTCCGAGGCGCGGCCACCCGGAGCCTGGGCCGCCGGCACCGGCCACACGGGCCCCGCCTGCAGGCAGTGGCCAGGCCGCGCTGTCCAATAGCAACAGCACCGGAGTCCCTGGGTGATTTAGAATTCTCCAGCAGCCAGGTTACAAAAGGCAAAAAGCAGCAGCCGAAATGAATTTGAGTCATATATTGTTTGTATCGCAGTAGCTACAACACATTAACATTTCAACGTGAATTTTACATGAAAATTATTAGTGCGATATTTTACATCTTTTTTTTTTTTTAAGTCTTCAACCGAGGATGTGTTTTATTGATTTTCAGAGAGAGAGAGAGAGAGAGGAAGAGAGAAACATCTGTGGGTCGCCTCTGGGAGGGTCCTGACTTGGAATTGAACTTACAGCCTAAGTGCATGCCCCGACCAGGAATCGAGCCTGCAACCTTTTGGTCTACAGCCCAACCAAGCCACCTGGCGAGGGTTACATCCTTTTTATGGTCTTGGGAAACCTGGGGTATGTTTTATTTTTAAAAACATATTTTATTGATTTTTCACAGAGAGGGAGAGGGATAGAGAGTTAGAAACATCAACGAGAGAGAAACATCGATCAGCTGCCTCCTGCACACCCCTTACAGGGAATGTGCCTGCAACCAAGATACATGCCCTTGACTGGAATCCAACCTGGGACCCCTCAGTCTACAGGCTGACGCTCTATCCACTGAGCCAAACCGGTTTCGACCGGAGTATGTTTTACATATAAGTTACATCTTGATTTTGCGGGACCACCTAGCCAGGGCTCCATGGCCGCGTGTGGCTAATTGGACAGCACAGTTCTAGTACGTTCTCCAGGCCTCATTTTTCAGGTGGGGAAGTAGAGAAGGGACAGGGAGCCCAGGACTCGAACCCTGTGAGGTCTGGGGGCTTTCTGAAGCAAACCGTACCTCCTTTCTCCACATGACAGCAGTTTAATTCCTTAAGGGCAGTTTGATCCCGGAGTGGGTCAGAGCACCGGCCGCTGAGTCTTTGCCCGGCTGGGTTCCCGGAGTGCATCGGGCCCTTCTAAGCCTCAGTCTTCTCACCTGTAGGATGGGGGTTCTGGGAGATGCTGCAGGTAGACCATCCCGTTAGGTTGTCCGAAATAATGCTAACCATGAACATCCTTGTTGTTCTGCTGTTAACTTCCGGGGTGCTTTTCTGAAGTCTTTTTTCCAGAGATTTGTTCAGTGGACAGAGTTATTGGATCCTACAAATCTGTTCATTTCAATTGTAAGTATTTTTCTTGTTTTCGGAGCTCATGGATTTGACCTTTTATTCTGAACCTGTGGAGAGCAGGTGAAATAACAATCCACATAGATCACCATGCTCTTACTAGTCCTCCGAATGAGCTTGTTAGATGGAGGGGTAATAAGTAAAAGTGGGCATCCAGGTAACACGAGGACAAGCCCCAGGCCAGGGGCTGGAGTTCAGAGGGGATGGGACAAGCTTTGCTGGGGATGGAGGACAGACGGGCAATGCTAGTCCCCAGGCCGACGCTCTATCTACCGAGCCAAACCGGTCAGAGCAAAGCCTGTGAATCTGTGGATACATCGGAGCAATGTTAAGCTTTAACATTTCTTTAAATTTGGTTTTATACGATTTCTTTATATTTGATTTTAGAGCAAAATAGAGAAGGCGAGGCAGCTGTTGCTAACAAATGAAGATGGGTCCATTCACGACTTGCAGGACAAAAGGGTAGGTACCGCCTGCCTGGTTCAGGGCTGGGTGTGGTGGCCTGTGGGGGGTTCTGCCCTCAGATGCCCTGAAAGCGGGTGGACCTTGGTCATTGAAAACAGGGGGCGCACTTTTTTAAATGGGGCTTGTTTTTTCATTGTTAGTGTTCCTTCTCATGAACCA
This sequence comes from Pipistrellus hanaki, assembly GCF_964339955.1. Taxonomy (NCBI): domain Eukaryota; kingdom Metazoa; phylum Chordata; class Mammalia; order Chiroptera; family Vespertilionidae; genus Pipistrellus; species Pipistrellus hanaki. Next base: position 49,516,474 of record NC_140516.1, on the reverse strand, counting down.
GATTAATGTCCGGTGCCAGTAGGAGAGACCAGTAATAAGGAGGAAAAATCATAGGCTTCCTCCCATGGAAGGGACACTGGCGGAGACTCTCTGTGGTCCATTCCTGGAGCCCTGTGGCACATTCCAGAATTGAGGCGGGTCTCCCGAGTTGGAATCTATTTCTTATTGGGGCTGCTGGACTTCGAGGCTGGCTCTGTTGCCAGGGACTTAGCTAATGGTGTGCTGTGCCAGGGATCGGTTAGGTATTGGCCTTGAGTCCTCTCCAAGGTCAGAGGCTTAGGGACTTTTAATGTTTTGGTTGTTGATGTTTTTTAATTGAGATATATATATATACATATATGTATATATTGATTTTAGAGAGGAAGGGAGATGGATAGAGAAACATCAATGAGAGAGAATCATTGATTGGCTGTCTCCTGCATGCCCAAAATGTGCCCTGGCCAGGAATCCAATCAGAACCCTCTTGATGCATGGGTTGATGCTCAACCACTGAACCACACCGGCCAGGCTTGCTCTTTTCTTAACTTGGATTATCTCTGTGGTTGTTGTAAGCTCGTTTTCTGTTTGGTTTGTGCTCTCCCCGTGGTATGTAGCAGTCTGCCCTCCACTCTGAAAAGGGGAGCAAAGGCAGCATCAGAAATAGACAGGAGAGATTTGTTTGCTGTCAAGCCACCTTTAAAGCTATTGCTTGTGCCCAGCTGCTATGTGGCTCAGTGATTGAGCATCGACCCGGGAACCAGGAGGTCACCAGTTCGATTCCCAGTCTGGGCACACGCGCAGGTTGCGGACTCAGTCCCTACTGGGGATTGTGAGGAGGCAGCCAATCAATGACTTTCTCTCATTGATGTTTCTCTCTCTTTTTCCCTCTCCCTCCCCCCCCCCCAAGATCAATAAAAATGTATTTAAACACACACACACACACTCTCACACTCTAAACTATTGCTTGTTTTTTCTCTTTTTAGATCCAAGCAGCTTGGAACAGAAGTCTCGTAAGTTTCAGCCCCTTCCTAATGTTTAGCCCCGGAAAAGAACAAAGCCAAACATCACACTAACCTGTGTGCTTCCCTGTTTGAAGGCAACAGTGCATCCTGACAACAGCAGATTGATCCCGGGTCCGTTCCGACCTGCAGGTGAGCCGTGTCTAATGGTCAGAGGGGGCCTGGAGCAGGTGATCTCTGAGAGCTTATTGTAACTGGTTTTTTTCTGGAAGGATTTCTGACAGCGAGTCAGAAACCACCGCTTTACAAGGACGTTTGAGAGGCGTGGGGAGAGCAGATTTGGGGCCCGGAGTGTGTCCAGTGCTGGGAGAGAGCTGGGGTTTGAGGGAAGGGACAGGCTTTCCTGCCTGAGCCAGGCTGCCGCCCTCCCAGCACCTCCGTGCGTTCACCAACCCCAGAGCTCTCCAGGCCGCCTGCTGGCGTTGTTAACTTTTTACTGTCTGTTTTTAAAATATATTTTTATTAATTTCAGAGAGGAAGGGAGAAAGAGAGAGAGAGAACTATCAACGATGAGAGAGAATCATTGACTGGCTGCCTCCTGTACTTCCCGCCTCCTACTTGGGATTGAGCCCACGACTTGGGAATGTGCCCCGACTGGGAATTGAACCATGGCCCCTGAGCTGTGCAGGTTGGGCATCTGTTAGTGTTTTTCTTTCTTTCTTTCTTTCTTTTTTAAAATATATTTTATTGATTTTTTTTACAGAGAGGTAGGGAAAGAGAGAGTTAGAAACATTGATGAGAGAAACATCACTCAGCTGCCTCCTGCACACCTCCCACTGGGGATGTGCCCACAACCAAGGTACATGCCCTTGACCGGAATTGAACCTGGGACTCTTCAATCCGCAGGCAGGTGCTCTATCCACTGAGCCACACCGGGCTGCTGGTATTTTTAAATGGAGGCTTTCTTAGTTGTCCCGGCTGGTGAAATCATTGGCCTGGTGATGAGCTCAGCCTGCAGCCCCTCTGCTCCCCGGAGGAGGAGGCTGGGGAGGGCGCAGAAAGGTCCAGCTTTCTCCTCAGGTGGTTGGCTCCCTGGCAACCAGCCTCCAGCCTGGGAGCTTTCCGAAGTCCCCTCTGCCGTGCACTCCGGTGTGGCTGGAAGGAGCGTGTTATGAGTAACCGTAACCTTGACCGAGTTCCTCTCCCTTGGGAAGTTCCAAGAAGTTTAGGATCTCTGTGCCGGGAACGGGGAAGGAGAGCAAATTCACATGTTGTGTGTTACTGTTACTAGAGGCCCGGTGCATGGAATCCGTGCAAGAGCAGGCCTGCCTTCCCCTGCCTGCCGGCCCCGGCTTCCCTCTGGCAACCGGGACCCGGGCTTCCCTGGAAGCCTGGCTTCGTCTGGAACAGTGTTTCCCAACCTTCTCTCATGACGAGAATCACCTGGTGGAGTTGTTAAAACACAGATTCCTGAATCCCAACTAAGAAGTGCTAAACTAGGATTTTTGGGAACATATAGGTAAAATTGTATACTTAACTAGTGCTCTAAGACAGATGTTATATACAGAGCACTAAGTTAGGTATGCAATTTTACCTATATGTTCCCAAAAATTCTAGTTTAGCACTTCTTAGCTGGGATTCAGGAATCTGTGTTTTAACAACTCCACCAGGTGATCCTCGTCATGGGAGAAGGCTGGGAAACACTGGTCTGGAAGGACGTTGGTCTAATGAGCATATTGTGCTTTTATTGTCATAGATAAACCACAGGCGTAGCACGTTTGCGTGGCAGGGTGCCCAGGTGCCGGTTAACACTGCCTACCTTCGGCGAGGCTGGTGGGCGGGAGCCTCGTTAGGTCTTCCTGTGCTGGGCTGGTGTACATTGTTGCCACGTGCTCATGTTATGTTTATTAAGAAAATAAGAGCCGAAACCGGTTTGGCTCAATGGATAGAGCACATGTGTCAAACACAAGGCCCGCGGGCCAAATCCAGCCCGCCAGGCCTTGCAATGTGGCCCGCACCGCGCTGACATCACTGCACTCCGCTGTCAGTTTATGACATTGTCAGTTTATGACTGTTCAGTAAACCATTCGGTCCGCGATTTAGGCTGGATTTTAGATTTTGGCCCCTTCTCTGATTGAGTTCGACACCCCTAGGATAGAGCGTCGGCTTGGGGACTGAAAGGTCCCGGGTTCGATTCCGGTCAAGGGCATGTACCTTGGTTGTGGGCATATCCCCAGTGGGGCGTGTGCAAGAGGCAGCTGGTCGATGATTCTCTCTCATTGATGTTTCTAACTCTCTATCCCTCTCCTTACTTCTCTGTAAAAAAAATCAATAAAATATATATTTTTTTTTTTAAAAGAAAGAAAGAAAGAAAATAAGAACGAGTAAGAGATACCCTTTGGCGTCGTGCCTTCCAGGGGGCTGGAGGAGAGGTGTGGGGAGGGCTGTCCCTCTGGCCTCTCCGCGGCCTCTGACCCCCTTCTCTTTGCCAGCTCTGCTGCCGTTCACGGCGCCCATGGTGAGTGAGCCGCTCCGTGCTGTGTGCGAGCGGGAGGCACGCTGGGGGGTGGGGGAGGTGAGGAGGGTGCCCACCATCTCCCACGCTCCAGCTCCCAGCCCCGCCCGGGACTGCCTGAGAGATGGTCCTGGTCCCTGCCTCGGCCCTGTCTGCTCTTCACCTACCCTGCCCGCCCCACGCCACTCCCCACTTACCTGGTCAGGCAGCCGGGCCTCTGGAAGGTCCACAGGGTGGCCCAGGGTGCCCTGGCTTTGCCCGCCTCCCGTGCACAGAGGAGGAGACGCAGGAGTTAAGAGGTGCTTCCTGCCCAGGCCCACGGAATGCTCCTTCACCGTTTCTCCCCAAGCCCTCGCCCTGGCACCGGCCCCCACCTGGGCCTGGAACTGCCCTCCCCGGGGCCAGCCCGGCGCGGCTCTCAGGGGGTGACAGCACGGCTCCGCCGCTCCTTCCACACCTTCCCCTCGTGTCCCTGCCGAGAGATCCTCCTCAGCTGCAGGGCTCAGAGGCAGGGGCCACGGTGAGGCCCGGTGTCCTCGGTGCCCAGGTGGTGCCCATTCTACATCGCGTGCTCCATGACCGGCGGCCCCTGCATCACCCCGTCCTCCCCTCATCCCAGCGCCCGGGGGCCCTTCTGCACCCCCCAACTGGGAAGTTCTTGGCTCCTCCGAGCTCTCGCTCCCCCGAAACACTGTAACGGCTTTTTTCTTCTTCTTCTTTTAAAGGTATTTCTGTCGCTGGTGCAGGTGAAAAGCCTGAAGTCTATCGTTTTGCCTCAGGTAGCACGCATTTCAGTGTCCTGATTGCTAAAGTCTGTTCTTAAAGCCAAACTGTGACTTTCTGCCCCCGTCTTCCCGCAGCTGTCTTTCTGCACCTACAGCACGGCGTTCAACCTCATCAATGGGAACAAGAGCTACGTGAGTACCGGGCGCCCCGGAGGGTGGCAGCTTGTTCTGCGGCTGTTGGGGTTACTCTTTGTGTTCATTATCTTTCCCGGGTAAACTGTGCCACTGGCTGAACCCATCCCACTGTTTCCCCAGCACCGTGGCCTCTATGAGACGGTGTTCCTAGCCACCGGAGTGATTGCTTCTACCGCCTTTTTCGGAGTAGGTATTTCAAAATCTGTGTGTGTGTGTGTGTTAATCTTCACCAGAGGATATTTTTCCATTGATTTTTTTAAAATATATTTTTATTGATTTTGTACAGAGAGGAAGGGAGAGAATAGAGCTAGAAACGTCGATGAGAGAGAAATACCGACCAGCTGCCTCTTGCACACCCCCTACCGGGGATGTGCCCGCAACCAACATACATGACCTTGACCAGAATCTAACCTGGGACCTTTCAGTCCGCAGACCGATGCTCTACCACTGAGCCAAACCGGTTTCGGCTCCATTGATTTTTAAAACTATATATTTTATTGATTTTTTACATAGAAGAAGGGAGAGGGAGAGTTAGAAACATCGATGAGAGAGAAGCATCCATCAGCTGCCTCCTGCACACCCCCTACTGGGGATGTGCCTGCAACCAAGGTACGTGCCCTTGACTGGAATCGAACCTGAGACCCGTCAGTGCCCAGGCCGATGCTCTATCCACTGAGCCAAACCATCTAGGGCTTTTCCATTGATTTTTAAAGCGAGTGGGAGGGGGAGAGACAGAGAGAGAGAAACATCCATGCCAGAGAGACACATCGATTGGTTGCCTCCATACACATCCTGACCAACCAGGGCCAAGATCGAGCCTACAACTGAGGTACCTGCCCTTGACTGGAATCAAACCCGCAACCCTCCCGTCCACGGTCTGACACTATCCACTGAGCCAAACCAGCTAGGGCTAAAATCTCTTTGGTTCTTCAGAATTCAAAACAAAACAAAACTTTATTCTGATGATAAATTTACATTCCATCTTAAACAATTCATACAGCACGATTAAGAGTAAAGAAGAAAATAAAAGTCACCTGTAACCCTATCCCCCTATACTCACGTGAGTATTCCAGGTGTCTAGGCATATGCGCGGTATGGTTATCTTTTTAAGAAATTATTTTATGCTCCACAAACGTGGTATCCACATTGTATGTTGCTTTGGGTGTCAGGATATTATTAGAATGGTTAGAAGTGTAGACTTTAGAGTCAGGTGAGCCTAGGTTTGTATCTTAGCTTAATTCCTGAACAGCTCAGTGACTCTGGACACGTTAATGGCCCTTCTTGAAACCTCCGTGTATTCCTCTGATGATCAGGAGAACAGCTCCATGCTGCACAGATTAAAAAACCCACAGAGAGCCCCGCTGGGGTGGCTCAGCGGTTGAGCATAGACCCAGGAACCAAAAGGTTGCCAGTTCGATTCCCAGTCAAGGCATATGCCCAGGTTGCGGGCTGGATCCTCAGTGTGAATGTGCCGAAGGCAGCTCATTGATGGTGTTCCTGTCTTATATATGTTTCTGTCTCTCTGTTCCTCTTCCTTCCTTTCTCTCTAAAATTTCACTAAGAAAAACATTTACAAATAAATAAGTGAAGTGAAAATACACAAGAGAGCTTGGCTGGTGTCCTCAGTGGTTGAGCATCAGCCTATGAACCAACCGGTCATGGTTCGATTTCCCCTCAGGTTGTGGGCTTGGTCCCTGGTGGGGGGTGGGGCGGGGAGGGGCTGCAGGAGGCAGCTGATCAATGATTCTCTCTCCCTCTCCCTTCCTCTCCGAAATCAATAAAAACAATAAAAACAGAGAGCACTGGCCGAGGTCTGACCAGTGATAGGAATGAGGTGGATGCTAGCTCTCTGCCGTCGAGTATGTTCAGCTAGTGGCTTGTCCCGAGCAGCAATGATTTTTCTCTCTCGTTTTCTAGATACTCCCTCGTTTGCTCCTGATGAGGAACGCGGTGAAAAACGTGTTCCTCCGGGAAATGCTGCCTGCCGCCATCCTCAGTAAGCAGGGCGCTGTGCTCCGTGAGGCTGTGAGCCTTTCTCCTCTCCTCCGGGACGGCCGGGTCTCGTGGCCACCCTGTGGCTGGTGACAGCCCCCATTGGCAGCGGGCGGGCGCCCCGGCCCACACGAGGTCTTTGATGTGAGAGGTGACACGTTCTCTGTAGACACCCCTGTAGCTGTCAAAGGATGGACACACACCTGGAAACACAAAGCACATTCTAAAGACGATCTGCCCAAGCCCTCTCTCCCTGTATTTTTCCCTTCACCCTGACAGCAGTTCATGGGTGGGCAATATTACCCCCATTTACAGGTGAGGAGACTGAGGCAGGAGAGGGTCATCGGAAGGACTGACTCCAAGGGAGTGACAGAGACATTGACCAACTGTGTTTTTAAAAAAATATATTTTATTGATTTTTTACAGAGAGGAAGAGAGAGAGAGAGGCAGAAACATCGGTGAGAGAGAAATATCGATCAGCTGCCTCCTTGCACACCTCCCACTGGGGACATGCCCGCAACTAAGGTACATGCCCTTGACTGGAATCGAACCTGGGACCCCTCAGTCCGCAGGCCGATGCTCTATCCACTGAGCCACACCGGTTTCGGCTGACCAGCTGTTTTAAGTTTGCCGTCTGCACGTTCACTGGCTCACGCTCCAGATCTGGGTTTGGGCATCGGTGCGTTGAAGAGTTGGCAGGATGTCAGTGGTGATGTTTGGGACGTTGTTATGGAAACCTGGTCAGACCAGCTAAGCCAAAAAGAGGGGCAGACTTAAAGGGGTTTCTCCTGGAATCCTGTCAGGAAGCCGGGCTGGACTTTCCGGGGGGCTGGAGCCTGGTGCTGGGTTGCGGTCAGGACCCAAGACCCACAGGCCAGCAGTCCTCCCCGGGGCTCCACCGCCCCGCGGACAGCCTGGCTGGCCCGGCTGCCCCTGCAGGCTGCGGAGGCACAGCCGCAGAGGGAGGGGCTGGACCCCAGAGCAGACGCCCCCCCTCCCTGGACGGAAGCTCACCTCTCTGTTGTGTCCTCTCCACAGCCCAGGTCAGTGCCCTGAGTGTGGCCACCTCCCGCGGCTTGGAGCCCGTGCGAGGGATCGAGGTCATGGACAAGGAGGGCAATGTCGTCGGCTATTCCCGGAGAGCCGGGACGAAGGTAGGGGACCGCGGTGACGCAGCAGCTGCTTGCCTTTGGGGTATCGAGTCCATCTCCGGGAGGAACTGCATTTTTTTTTTTTTTTTTTTTTTTTTTGCTACGAATGCCTCATTGGGGTAAAAGAAAGCTCGGATGATCTGCTTTAGAAAGAAAAGCATGTCTCTTTCTTAAGAAGACAGTGTCTGCCCCTGTGCGTAAGCATGAGCATTCTTGGAGCATCTCTCTGCCGCCGAAAGGTTTCTCCTCGTTGGCTCAAGTTTCAGCAAGTGCGTAACCGGCAGTATCTGATGGTAACCGGGCACCTCCGCTCGGGTGTCAGAGCTCCGGCCACAGCTGTCCTCCGGCCACGCTGTCCTCCTCCAGCCACGCGGGGCGAGCGGTGACTGGCGCCACGGGGCCTCTCCGTGACCGCTGTCCCCTTCGGCGTGCCTGCCCCTCGCCCAGGGGACACGTGGGCAGGGGCCGGCCTCACCCACGGACGGTGGCACACCCCGTGCTCGCGGCCACTCTTCTCTGCCGGAAGCGGAGCGGTTTTGTTTTATTTTTTTGTTCCTGAAAGAGCATTTTGGGACCCACCCTCCTCAGCTCCCTCTGTGGTCACAGGGAAAGGCATTGTCTGCAGAGGGATCAGAGGAGCAGGTGCAGGCCCCGAGGCTTCGGCCAAGACCCGGGGAGTGAGGTGGGAGGCAGGGAGTGGGGAGGGGATGAGGCCTGTGTCCTTATGTTCCTTGCACAGAGCAGTGGTGTATGTGGAGTTGTGTCTTACCGGGGGGGTTGTGGGGAGGGAGGAGTCGGGGGGGGGGCTTTGAAGTTAACATAGTGTAGCACACTTTTAATTGCACGAGCAAAAATGGGTGCATACATGCAGACCAGTGGGTGTGACCCCTGGTGCACTCCGAGCTGGACTTTTGGAGCAGTCTCCCCTGGGAAGGGTGGCAATAACGGGGGGCTGTTCAGGACAGGGAAGCCAGTGGCAGAACCCTGGCCTGGAAAGAAAATGCAGATTGGTCCTCATGGCAAACACCAGCATTTCTACCGGGGGGATTGCCATTTGGTTCTAGGTTTGCTTATTAGCCGCCTTTGCTTATTCTTAGCGTTTTATTTTATTTATTTTATTTTTTTTTTTTATTTTTTTTTTTTAGAAAAACTGTCATTTTATTCGGGTCATTTTAGAACACGTAGTAGCTTTTTGTTGTGGTTAACAGAGCAGTAAGTCACCGGACACCGTGAGCTCTTCCTAAATAAACTCCGTGCTCCCTAGGAGGAGAGGGGAAAGGAAAGAGGCAAAGTGGAGGGGAACACACTGAAAAATGAGTACAATCTATTGGCCAAAGGACTGAGTTTATTCTTAGCGTTTTATTTGAACGGTCAGTGGGCTGATGGAGGCCATTGCGGAGTCGGGAGGTAAATCCGCCTTCAGTTACTCCTGGCCCCGACCCCAGCCGTCCTGCCGGCGTGTCCACGCCAGGTGCTGCCTCCGCCTCTGCCCACCTGTGATTTTTTTTTTTTTTTTTGATTTTTTTAAATATATTTTATTGATTTTGTACAGAGAGGAAGGGAGAGAGAGAGTTAGAAACATCGATGAGATAGAGTCATTGATCAGCTGCCTCCTGCACACCCCCTACTGGGGATATGCCCGCAACCAAGGTACATGCCCTTGACCGGAATCGAACCCGGGACCCCTCAGTCCCCAAGCCGACGCTCTATCCACTGAGCCAGACCGGCCTCGGCACCACCTGTGGTTTTTGAACGAGAAGGGAGAGCTGCCATTCGCTGGTCTCTGTCCCCGATCACGGGGCCCCTGGAAACCGTCTCCCTCCCCATCCTCAGCCGCTTCCTTTCACTCCCCGTCAGGCCGTCAGAGACACGACGATATCCAGAGTCGTGCTGTTCGGGACCTCGGCTTTTATTCCTGAAGTCTTCTCACAGTTTTTTAAAAGGTAAGATGCAAGCTCGTCTCCCCGGGGAGGAGGACACGTTCTGACGGTCAGAATCCTCCTAGGACGTGTCTGATCCGAAGCTGGTGGGCAGGGCGGGAGGAACGTGCTCCCACAGTCTTCCTGCTGGGCACCTCCATCCCGATGGCTGGGGACAGGACCGGCCTGGAATCCAGATGTGCCTGTGCCAGCGGACCTGGCGCCGGGCCCGGCTGTCCGCAGCTAGCTCTGTGCTCGGCCACGTCCCAGCATCTGCTGAGGCACGCTCCCCCGTTCCAGGACGATGGGTGTCGGTGATTTGCAGGTCCTCCCAGCTCCGAGGTGCTCTGAAGGCTGCCCCAAGCCTCTTGCCCCTCCTTCCTGCCAGGCATGGGTTAAATCAGCATACGTGGCCCCAGGCTCAGTCGCCTGTCATCCCATTCGAGAAGCAAGCACCAGCCTGTTGGGAGGAGGGCCCAGGGGTCAGCCAGTCTGAGAAGCCTGGCTTGCCGTAGTGCAGGCTGGAAGGGGGCCGTGTTGGTTTAGATACCTGGTGCGGGCCGCTGAGCAGCAGCGGCTCCGTGTGGGGACTGCCCTCTCCTCTCCCGCCTCACATTCCTTCCCGTGGATGAGGTATGTGACTGATGACACCTCCTAGGATTAGCCTCACAGTATCCTGAAGAAAAAGAGAAACACAGCAAACCCAGGACATGGGGGGTGAGGGGGGGAAGGTGGAGGGAGGCAGGGAATGTCAGTTCACAAGCTCCCGGGAAGGATTCCATCGGCCCACGTGGGGTCACCTGCCCGTTGCTGAGCCAATCCGCTCGGTCCAGCATGGGGAGCTAGGAAGCCCCAGCCAGGAGCGTGTGAGGAGCATCTTTTTCAGGAAGCAGCAGCGCCCTGGGCGGCGTGAGCTGTGGCTTCCCACCATCAGTCCGGCTGGAGGGGTGTGGAGACTCCTGGCTGGGTCAGGATCTTCCTGGACGGCTCTGCTGGCCTGAGCTGGGCTCCAGGAAAGCTGGGGCCCTGGGTGCCTGTGTAATGGGACCTGCTGTCTGCTGGGAAGAGATGGTCCCCGTTTCCCAGGGTGCCCTGGGGTGCCCAGAAGGACTCTGTGCACCTCACAGCCATGATAGTATCCAAGGCAGGGTGACTCCGTGGCTGGCTCACCTCTTTCGTTTTGCATCTGGATGAACCCAGAGCTCAGAGGAGAAAGGGACGTGTCTGCGAGTGCCCAGTATGTCCCAAGCAGAGCCGCACCGGACTGCAGTACCCCCTGGCTCAGACTGGCTCCCAGGATGGGGTTCTTTGCATCTTCCCACACTGTCTCTCATCCTCTCAAAGGCCGGGGTCAGATTGTCACATCCGTGTCAGCTCTAGGGCCTGACCGCTCACCTGGACAAGTTACTTAACGGGACAGTGGCTCTGTCTCGCGTGTGTGTGTGTGTGTGTGTGTGTGTGTGTGTGTGCGCGCACACGCGCGCTCAGGGGAAGGGGGGGATCTTGGGGAGCGATCAGATGAGCAAATGCACATCTAGTCCTTCATCCGGGGCCTGGACTGGCTGCCTCTGAAAGGAGCCTGTAACCTTCTCCCTCCCAGGACCCCGTTGTTCGTGCGATACCCCCAGTCCTTGTGGACCCTGAAGCTGTCTTGTACCATCTTGGTCATGGGACTGATGGTGCCGGTTTCCTTCAGCATGTTCCCGCAGATACAACAGGTAAGTGCCCCCACCTGACTTCCTCTCAAAAAATAACTTTTTCTGCCGAAACCGGTTTGGCTCAGTGGATAGAGCGTCGGTCTGTGGACTGAAAGGTCCCAGGTTCTATACCGGTCAGGGGCATGTACGGTGGTTGCGGGCACATCCCCGGTAGGGGGTGTGCAGGAGGCAGCTGGTCGATGTTTCTCTCATCGACATTTCTAGCTCTCTAAGTATAAAAGAAAATAACTTGATTGACACAGAACCCCACCCCCCAGCCCCCTTGTGTGGTTTTGGATTCAATTTTCCTTTTTTTAAATAGGTTTTTATTGATTTCAGAGAGGAAGAGAAAGGGAGAGAGATAAACATCAATGATGAGAGAGAATCATGGATGGGCTGCCTCCTGCATAAGAGGATAGAGCCTCAACTAGGGTCCCCCTCACCCCACCCTCACCCCCGGCTGGGAATCCAACCGTGACTGAAGGGTCCTGGGTTTGAGTCCAATCAAGGGCATGTACTCGGTTGCAGGCTCAATCCCCATCTCTGGTTTGGTGCAGGCGGGTGGCAACCAATTGATATTTCTCCCTCTCTCTCTTCCTCCCTCCCTTCCACTCTAAGAATCAATGGGAAAATATCCTCAGGTGAGGATTAGCAACAATCATAGCATTTACAGCATGGGACTAAAGTAGGTTGACAGTTGAGTACACAAAACAATTTATTCTTATATTACTATTTATTATTTTATTTCCATGGGAACAACTGTCATTTTCCCCCCCACCCTGTATATTTACAGAGTGCTTTTATTCACAACCCAAATTCTCTAAGTTTAGGCTTATCTTATCGTTAATACTGGCAACTTTGCTAGCGCATAGCATAAAAGTTTTAAATTATTTAAGATAGTAGCTATCGTCCTACGAAGGTTGTGAGGGACAAGGGACAGAGAGGAGTAAAATAGATAAAACAGAAGAAAAAACCTTCTGAATCCTCAGTCCTCTTTTAGAACAGTTTGTTACGAGTGCAACAAAAGCGAACCCTTTGCAAGTAATCCCGCCCGATTGCCTCGGCCCTCAGAGTGGATGGCTTACCGGCAGGTGCCGTCACTGACAGCAGCTGTCCAATCTCGTGGGATTGGCAGATTGTTAGGGGAAGCTGAGTGATGCGGACATGAGGGCTTATTGTAGTCTTTCTGCATTTGCTTCCGTTTGGCATTTTCCAGAAGAATGTTTTTAAGAGGTGAGGTTATTATTATTATTATTGCTCTAAATTAGACTTAATTGACAAAGAGTTAGGCTGTGAAATAAATGCTTTCTGAAAATGTCTTTAAAAACAACAACAAAAAACTTGGCTTCTAAAGCAAGCAAAGTTCTTACTATAACTATTAAGAACCTAACTTTGTTTTCCAGATCCAGTGCAGTAAGCTCGAACAGGAAATTCAGTCTGCGACAGAAGAGACAGAACTCTTCTATAACAGAGGGGTGTAGGGGTGCATTCGCTGGATTCTGCTCTGAAAACCTTCCTCTCAAGGTTTCAGTCTCCACCCCTGTGCCGGGTCTCCGGGAAAGCCCCGCGGTGTCTGCGCAGACAGGGTGGCTGCCAGCCACACGTGCCAAGACCGAGTGGAGGCTGGTCGTGCCCGAGCTTCCGGCCTGGATGGGAGAGGAGATGCGGGAGCTGTCCTGTCTGACCTGCCTCCCCACGGGGACTGCCGAGGGGCTGGGTGATGGCAGATTCCGCTTTCTGTTTGTCAGCCTGCGAGAGGGCACTGGGAAATTACTAATAAACTGGTCTAAAGCTGAGTGTTTGCGGAAAGAAAGAAGGATCTATGGAGCCCAGGGCACAGGCACTAAAATGGATGGCGCATCTCCAGGTAAACATGGACCCCAGGTGAGCCGTTTTCCCTGCTCAGCCTACTCCCGTTTTGGACAATCACTTAAAGTGTTGCCATCTGCCAGCAGCTCCTTCCTCTTCTTCACGGGCCAACCACCCTGCCTCCTGCTCCACAGGGAAAAGCAAGCCCATGGCAGCCATGGAACCTCTGGCCCCAAACCTGCAGCCCCTCCTCCGCCGCAGCCCCCTCCCCCTGCGTGCAGGGCAGCAGGGCCTTGGTCCTGGGCTGGTCCCTTGTTTACTCGGCCCCTCTGCTTCTTCCCGGTGATAAACTGCTTGGCTCATCCGTCTCATTAAAAAGCAAAGCCCTGCCCAGGCCAGGTGGGTCCGTTGGTTGGGGTATCCGTCCCATACCCCAAAAAGTTGTGGGTTGGGTCCTCAGTCAGGAGGCAGCCAATCGATGTTTCTCTCTAATCCCCTTCCTCTCAAATCAATAGACATATCCTCAGGTGAAGATTATAAAAAAAAAAAAAAAGAAGAAGCAAAGCCCTCATTCATAGAAAAGCTTTTTCAAATACTGTCTACCTTCCCTGTTCCCACCCCACCTTCTCCTCCGCCGAGACTGTCAGCCATGCCCGCCTACACTGTGCTGCCACTGCTGCGGCTCCACCAGGCTCACACCCAGCTGCCCCTGCAATTCTGGATGCCCACCGGAGGCCTCCCAATCTCAGGAAGTGGAAAGGCCTCAGTTGCATCCGACAGGATCACTGGCGTCACCCTGACTCCCTCCTCCCCCCACTCCCATTCAAGTCATCTCAAGAACTCCCTGACCCCAGCTACGGCCAGCTCAGTCCAACAGCACCCCCTGCTGGTGAGACGCCTTATTTCTGCCTGGCTCCCTGTCCAGGCTCCAGCTGTCTCTTCTACACCACACCTGCTTAATAGCCTTCAGCGGCTTCTCAGCACTTCAGGATCAAGTTCAAATTCCTTGCCATGCAGGCTGAGAGAGCCTCTGCCTTACTCATCTCACACTGCTCCCTTTCTTCACTCTGGACCAACAGCAGGCTCCTCGGAGGCCGTGTTCTCTCTGCACTGGGCCTTCACACCTACTTTCCTCTGCTCTGCACTAACTCCTACTTATGCTTCAGGCCTGATTTGGACTTCGGTCACTCCCTCCAGGAAGCCTTCCAGGATTCCCAGTGCTGAGTCAGCTGCCTCTCCTGTGCCCCCCGCACTGTGTCTAACACTTGCCACGGCACAGTGCCATGGCCTGTTTGCAGACCCAGTGCCCCTGTAGACTGTCCCTTGAGAGCAAGAACTGCCTTGTGCATCAAGTAAGCCCTAGGGCCAAAACCGGTTTGGCTCAGTGGATAGAGCATCAGCCTGTGGACTGAAGGGTCCCAGGTTCGATTCCGGTCAAGGGCACGTACCTTGGTTGCAGGCACCGTGCAGGAGGCAGCTGACCAATGTTTCTCTCTCGTTGATGTTTCTAACTATCTCCCTTCCTCTCTGTAAAAAATCCAATAAAATATATTAAAAAAACAAACAAAAAACACGAAGCTCTAGGATACAACAGTGCACCGTGCAGAGTAGGTACCCGAACATCTGCATCCTGGAGAAATATTTCCAACACACCCTGCCCAAATCATCAAAGAATATATCTGGCTTTCAGTTTTCCCTGGACCAGAATGATGTTTATCGCCTAATTTGATAAAAAGTTTCACAAGAGCCTAATAGGGTAAAATTAATCAAACTGACCTACCAGATGTCTCAGTACAGCCCCAGGCTTACACTCCACAGAAGAACAAATTGTGCAAAGGCCCCAGGTGAAGGCTCACCCGCTACAGAGGAGTGGAAGGCGAGGGCCGCCCCGAAGCTGGGCGCTGGAGGACAGGCGCTGGAGGGCGAGGGCTGGACGTGCGGTTGGAGGAAAGGAGCCCGGCCCCTCCTCACCTTCAGAGGCGTCTTTTAATACCCCCCGCACACCTGCACTTGGAAGGTGCTGCTTTTTTTGGAGAAGAGAAATTCGAGAAAGGGCACCATTTCTCATCTACCTAAACATGGTTGAGTATCAAAATATTTCCATTTTATTTCTGCATCATACATTTGCAATTGTAACAATTTTGATCATTAGCTAATGCAGTTAACAAAAATGAGGGAGAAAAAAATGTTAGTATTCATTTTCATAAAGTGCAGAATTAATTTTAAATTGTCTTAGTAAACAAAACCTCATTTCAGGTCCACCCTTACCCGAGGAGAGAGAGAAAGGGCTATTTTAAACCTTTTACTCAAGGGAAAGAGCCACTAAAGACAAGATTTTCTGCAAACATTTTTTCTGGGTGAGATTTCCAAGGACAACAGTACTGACTGTCAAATAACCTCTCAGAGTTCATGTGAATACATACAATAACCTAACAAGGACTTTCCTATGAAGAGAGAGGTACACACTGAACAGGGGCTTCCTGTGTGACTAAGTCACTTTTTACTGGCATTGCCTGAACACCTGGTTCGGCCTGTACAGGCAGCTAATTCTTACACTCGTTTGCCAATCGTGTCAAGTTGCTAGTTCAGTTATACAGGCATTTATATTCCAAATGGCTGCCTGTCTTACTCTGCTATGCAATAAGAACTGGCGTCTTTCAAAGGAATATTGCTAGCAGCAGGGTTAATTGAAGAGCACTGGAGCTTCTGTTTGCCAAATGCTTACCTCTGAGACAGTATAAATACAGGTTATTCAAGTTGTCTACTCAAGTATAAAATCTATGCAAAAGCCTCAGAATATAGGTAAAATGTTCAAAGGCCACGTAAAAAAATTTTTTTTTTTTTTACAAGAAAGTGCACCTGCAGGGTCTTTTGAATGCTCTCTGGACAGTCCTGCAGAAAACTTAGTAGTTTGGCTCAGAAAGGAGAGTTCCTCATGAGGAATTAAAGTTCTTCCTAGAAGAATACAAAGCAAAATTTCAGGCAGCTTTCTGAAAATAAATCATTAGTTTGTGGCGACACAACGAAACAAACTGGAACTTATCACGAAGGCTTTCGGATCTGCTGTGACTTACACGGGAACTCGACAGAACTTTTTCCCTTACGCCAGCAAATCAGGCCGTTTTATAACTCATATGTGGTAGCTACAGCACTTGGTCCAACATGGATAACAGGCGTGAAACTGATCAGGTAAGAGAAAATCGTGTTTTCCTATGTTTCAGTGCTTTTCAGGTCAAATCTCAATACTTCCAAATAAATCATTAAAATAGACCATTTTCTTTGTTATTTTCAGTATTTTACATAGTTAGTGGGTAAGCACGTCCTCAGCGAGACCATTTGGCAGTCAGATTTTCAGCATCTGCTCGGCGGCTGCGAGGTGGTAAAGGAAGTTTTCCGTTGCTGGCGGGAACCGTCTTTGCTTTAGTGCCTCCAGATTGAGAACACGCTTTCCTCCGTCGCCTGAAGCTTCTGAAAATGGTGCCAAGTTGGTGAAGATTTCTTTTGTTTTTAGGGAAATGTCCTTTAATAAAAACAGGAAAATATGCAGTACGTTAGCACTGAGAAATAGGACTGGTTTGTTGCATTTTAACAGAATCCTTCCTGATATTTTTAAAAGTATATTAAATTAACTTTATAAATTAGAAAAAGTGAAAATTCAATAGAAAATTCAGGAGCTGAGTGAGTCGTCGGGTAAGAAGTTACCTGTATGACTTGGCTGTCCGATTTCTCTGGATCTTCTGCAGACTGAACAATCAGATGGCCCATCTCTTTGTGCAGTTTGCCCATTGTCATGGCCTCTGGTGAGATTAAGAACATGTTGTGTGAATATTCAGAAGTTTAAATAATAATAAATAGCCCTGGCTGGTTTGGTTCAATGAACAGAGTGTCTCAGGTTCGATTATGATCAAGGGCACGTACTTTGGTTGCAGGCTCCTCCCCGGCCTGGGCCTTGGTCCGGACTATTGCAGGAGGCAACCAATCGATGTGTTTCTCTCACATCGATGTTTCTGTCTTTCCCTCTCTCTTCCACTCTCTCTAAAATTCAGTGGAAAAATATCGGCGGGTGAGGATAAAAAAATAATAATAAATCATGCCATCTATCTGAAAATCTGAAAGATCAAACAGGGGGAATTTTCAAAAAGCAACTGACACGGAGCTATCTGAGATCTTGCTCCCAGGTATATGTTGTCAGTTTGGTTCAAATAAAAATCTTAAAAAAAAGGCAACTGGCAACCAGCCCCCCCAACTTCCTCCTTCTTGCTAAACACATGCTGGGAGGTAAAAGGCATAATCATGAATTATATACTTTGTGTCCACAATAAACACACACCAATACCAAAACTAATTTCTTCTCAGACCTACCTGGTGAACACTTTCATTTTCCTCTAGACAGCACCTAAGGAAAGTTTAAGCCCAGAGCCTGACCTTCCTGCCCAGCTGGAAGGCATGTTTATCTTTCTGGCAGGAACATTGTGAAAGCAGCGGTTCCTGACAGCCCGCGGAAGCCCTGAGCATTCGGTGTGGCAGGGCCCTTACAACGGAGCGGGGAAAACCACTCAGCTGCGTTACTTATAAGCAGTGCTACTCTCTGCAGCAAGGGCAGTAACAGGTTTGTCTGTCACCCCAAGGGGCAAACGTGAACGTGCTGCCTGGGCTGAGCCCACTTTACAGACTCAGAGCAACACAGGGCAGCAAGGAGATGGCCACCCTTTCAGCAATGTGAGTGGCCCAGCCACGGCTAGTTTTCTATCGCTTTTGCTTTACAAAAGGTAGTATTGCCTAAAGATGGTTTCATATTTAAAAATTTTCACCATGAGCCTGCATTGTTTGCAATTTTAAAACAAATGAGAGAAAAGTAGTTCTGGTTCTATCTAACAAAGTCCTTCATCAGCCAACACTCAGCAATTCCTACTTTCAAGAGAAAGATACCTAAATGACAACAGAAAAGCTGTTCCCAGGAATTCCCATCTATAACCAACACCTCACAAGTGCCTGGGCCCAACACAGTTAACTCAACATTTACCATTTTACGTAGCTGTAATTTGGGACAATTTCCCTTCAAAAGACACTAGAACACCTTTTCTTGATCGTAGCTCCAAGAATACTTTCATGTCCTTGGCTTACTGAGACATCATTCAGATTTCCACAGAGGATCACAGTCAACCCTTGTACAGTGACAAATGTCTCCACATTTTTTAATAATGCTCCCTTCAGGAGGTGCCTGTTTCCTCTCGCTTAAGTGGGACCAACTTATTGGCTTGCTTCTGACAAATAGACTATGGAGGAAGTGATGTGTGACTTCTGAGACGAGGTCATAAGGGCACCGGGCTCTCCGCTCTGTCTCTGGGGGAAGCCAGCTGTCCGGTCATGAGAACTCCCAAGCTGCCTGTGGAGAGGCCCAGGTGGAGGGCTCCTGCCAACAGCCATGTGAGTTAGCGGGAAGTGCAGCCTCTGCCCCAGCTGAGCCTTCAGATGACTGCAGCCCTGGCACTATGCTGATCGAAAACTCATGAGAGCCCTTGAGCCAAAACCTCCCAGTTAAGTCAGTCCTGAATTCCCGTCCCACCAAAACTGTGAGATAAATATTTGTTGTTTTGAAACCCTTCACTAAGTTCAGAAGGGATTTTTTATACAGCAATAGACAATATGCCTTGTTTAAATATGAAGTGGAGAAACAGATTAAGACTATCTTATTAACACATACTGTGCAACATATCAAGGATTATTACTAACACTTGAGGCCCAGTGCACGGATTTGTGCACCAGTGGGGTCCCTCGACCTGGCCTATGCCCTCTGGCAATCTGGCACCCCTCAGGGGATGTCAGACTGCCAGTTCAACCTGATCCCTGCTGGCCAGGGTGAGGGACCCCACTGATACACAAATCCATGCGCTGGGCCTCTAGTATGTATATAGTGGGCATCATAGCTACCAGTTGAATGATTGCCATATATATAGATGGCTATTCCTATAAGAATAAATGCTGTGTTCTAGACACACAAAAATCCCTCCAGCAGTTAAGCAAATCCTCAAATACTGGTTTTAGAGGATCAGTCTAAAAAAATACAACTGTTTGGTTTACATCTTGTATCAACAACAGAACAGAACAGAACAGAACAGAAAACTAACCTTTCGCATGTGGGGCAATGGTAATCTCACTGTCTGCCAGATTCACAAACACGTCATACAGGTCTGATCTATTGCTCACCTCCGAGTCTACAAATCCGGCAATGTAACCTGTGTGAAAGATGGAGTATGAAGAAATCACACTGTGAACACATCAAGAGAATTTAGTCTAAAAAGCTAACCAGCTGCTGCTTCTCACTGCTTTACTTATTCAGGGCACATTAGCTGTGCCTGTGGCATTTATTAAGACTACGTTATTGTCATTGCCTGAAGAATCTCACAAAACTCAAATGTTCCAAAGCCAGACTTTGAGTCAACGAAGGAGAATGAAGGAAAGCATTTACTTTTCAGTTGTTGCTTTTGGGGCAAAAATGGCAGATGAGGCAGAAAATAGCAAGGGTGCTTTAGATCAGCATTCCCCCTGTAGGTCCTTGTCTTCAAGATGTCATAGCCAAGCACCCAGGTTTCTTGGGGTCAGTGGGTGGAAACAGTATCATCATCATCTTTCACCAATTTCAGAACTGATGCAGTAAGTGCTATGGGAATCAGGGCAATGCTAGAATTAGCAGACCTTTGGAATTGGTGTGAACAACCCCCAGACTTCTCACATTTCTTTCAAAATATGGTTTTATTGGTTTTTGAGAGAGAGGAAGGGAGAGGACAAGAGATAGGAACATTGATGAGAGAGCAACATCAATTGGCTGCCTCCTGCATGCCCCCTACTGGGTATCAAGCCATCAACCTGAGCACGTCCCTGAATGGGAATGGAACCAGTGTCCTCTTGGTACCTGGGACGATGCTCAACCAACTGAGCCACACCAGCTGGGCATACAAGTATAATAACATCATTTAAAAATAATTTCATTTTCTTTAAGGAAAATATATGACAAGGCATGGCTCATATTATACTCTGGCTCATATTATACAAATCACTGATAAGGAAATTTTAAGACTTGACAAATTAAAAATACGTTGTATTTTGATGACGGCTGCATAACCATGTGAAGGTATTAATGCCACTGCGCTACACACTTAAAACTGATTGAGCTGAGCCCTGGTTGGTGAGGCTCTGTTCATTGAGCATCATCCCGTACACCGAAATGTTTCAGGGTTGATCCTGGGATCCCCGGTCCAGGTGTGTGTGGAAGGCAGCAGGTCAATGTCCTCTCCCATTTTCTCTCTAAATCCCCCTGCTCATTCCCTCTCTGGAATCAATAAACATATCCTCAGGTAAGAATTTTTAAAAAGTAAAAAAAAAAAAAAAAAATTAAGATGAGAAATTTTTTGTTACATGTATTCAATTTTTCCCTAAATTAACCCTTTGCACTTCGCTGTCCCCTCTCAGGGGACATCGGAATTCTAGCATATCACTCGGATGTCCCCTCTCAGGGGACATTGCAGTTTATTAGTGATTACGGGGAATTGAGTTATTCAACGCACTCCGCCGCAAACTAGCGTCGAGTAGCTGGTAGCCAATGTCCAGAATGGTTCGGAGTGCAAAGGGTTAAAGGGGTGGGGAGGATTGGTTCCATTTGCCAAGGAAATAGTAACTGATCAGTACTGTCCTCAGAAACACACACACACACACACAAAATACCTAAAAAAAAAAAAAAAACACACACACAAAGAACCAAGAAATCCTAGTTAGAGCCACGCGCCCGCTCCGGGCCGGTGCCCGCCTACCCAGGCACAGCTGCAGGGCTTCCAGCTCATCGGCGTCCAGGTGCACGTACGAGTGGAGAATGGTCCAGTCCTGTCGATGCCACACCAGGGCAGGCAGGGTTCTGGGGAACCAAAGTGAGAACGCAAATGGCTGCTGGCCTGCACTGGGAGACTCAGCTTCCCTCTTCTTGGGGGAGGAACTGGATATGAGAGGCAGAGGGAGAGCCAGCCCCAAATGGGCCAACGGCTCCAGGCTTTAAACAACAATGTTTTACACTCTGCTTTGGGTGTCAGATTAGCTACAAAAAGCTCAAGATGGAGTTTCAAAAGAAACCTGGTAAAGAGAAATGCTTCAAAGGTTTCCCTCCAAACACTCTACACTATAGACCGCCACGGAGAGGGAGTCTCAGATCTGAAGGTACAATCTAAAGGGGGTTGTCAGAAAAAAAAAATTTTATTTTAAAAATATATATATATTTTATTCAATACTAGAGGTGCGGTGTATGGATTTGTGCATTGGTGAGGTCCCTCAGCCTGGCCTGCAGGGATCGGGCTGAAACTGGCTTTCCAACATCCCCTGAGGGGTGCTGGGCTGTGAGAGGGGGCAGGCCAGTCCGTGCACCGGGCCTCTGCCATCCCCCACTGGGTCTGGGGTGCGGGGGAAGCAGATTCAGGGACAACTGTGCCCCAGCAGCAACCTAACCCACGGCCAGTTCACAAGGAGGAAATTAGCTAATGAAGAGGAAATAGGATCCATCTTCCTTTCAATGTGCACTAATCCGTGCACCAGGCCACTAGTTTATTATAAAAATGTGGTAAAACCAAAGAATGTGGTAAAACCAAACAGAAAGAACAACTTACTGAACAGGAGTTAGAAAACTATGACCCACAGGTAGTTCCTGTCATTACACATAAAGTTTTATTGAAACACCATGCTCATTCACTTACATAGGTACTGTCTACAGCTGCTTTTATGCCACCCATGACAGTTAAGTAGTTGGGGCAGAGACCATAAGGCTTACAAGCCTAAAATATTTCCCCTCTGGCAAAGAAAAATTTGTAAACTCCCTGCTCTAAAATATTCATATTTCTAAAAAAGAATCTGTCCCAATTCAGTGACCTTGAATTGCTAAATAAATCTAAACTGGATCATAAGACCAAAATGGTACTTCCACCCCAGCCAACGTATTCTATTTTTACCAAATGTGCAACACAACAGAGCGTACACTGACACACAGTGTCCTAAACTAGCCACCAACATCTGCGCTGTCTAAGGATTAGAGAGAATACCTTGTAAACTCCTGGACAGCTTCTATTTTGGGGTGATAGACGACAATTCTTTTCTTCAGCATCAGTGCTGTGTGTAAGATAACGGTTTCCATTCCAAACTGAGATACAATGTCTTAAAGCAAAAGAAAATATAGTTTTACTACATTAAATATTACATAAGAAAATAAGGTTTTTATTGGAAAGAACTCTTATCATATGAACTCAAAATTATTTTCAACACAGAGAATAAATTTCGGTAAATGTGGTAAGCACAGAATTGTCTTATCTGGTGGATGGGCATTTCAATCCATACATAAGCTCCCCAGGGTGGGTGTCACAGCTGCCTGCACCTGTCCCCCAAGGGACTCTATGCTGCACATATATGTAGCCAGACTCACAGGAAAGTGGAGTAATGGTATAAAGGGAACCGGCACTGTCAGAAAAACACTTTTTTTTTTTTCAATCCTCACCCAAGGACATTTTATTCCATTGCTTTACAGAGAGAGTGGGAGGGAGGGAGAGGGAAAGAGAGAGAAACAGTGATGTGAGAGAGACACATCAATTGGTTGCATCCACACATCTTCCCTGACTGGGAAGCAAACCCACAACCCAGATATGTGCCCTTGGCCGGCAACTGAACCCTCAATCCTTCGGTTCCAGTGCTCACGCTCTAACCACTGAGCGCACACCAGTCAGGGCAAACTCAAGCTTTAAAAAATATCCACTGACAGCCCCTCCCTCTCAACCACCCACATCATTACGTAAGTCCTTCTGAGACAGCGGGGTGACACTGGCACCTCTCCAGGGATGCTCAGAACCAGACAGAACAGTGGCATTAGTGACGACAGGCAGGTGCTGAGGGAGGACCAGAGGAAAGGCTGGCATTGCCCCAGGAACTCTCCTCTCCTCCCTTTCTTAAGGGCCCGGAAGTCTGTGGCTTCAGTCCTCGACTGTCCCTGCCATTTTGGATTTTCCAGGGAGAAGGAAAAGGCAGGAGCCGGGCGGGAAGCCTGGGTCCGGCCCGAGCGCCCAGATGGAAGAAGTCACGGCTCTAAGGAAAGAGCACTATGGAGCCAGTGGAGCCCTGGAGTGCAGCTCACTGGTGACAGACATTTCTGTTTTAAAGGTCAGAATCAGTGCGCGCTTCGGCAGCACACATTCTAAAATGGGAACGATACAGATTAGCATGGCCCTGCGCAAGGATGACATGCAAATTCATGAAGCATTCCATATTTAAAAACCAAGTCAGAATCCTGCCCTGGCCAGTGTGGCTAAAGGCTGAGTGTTGTCCCATGTACGGAAGGGTCACAGGCTTGATCCCAAGGGGGGGGGGGGATGCAGGAGGCAGCCGACTGATTTTTTTTTGTTGTTTTTTTAAAAATATATTTTATTGATTTTTACAGAGAGGAAGGGAAAGGGATAGAGAGCTAGAAACATCGACCAGCTGCCTCCTGCACACCCCCTACGGGGAATGTGCATGCAACCAATGTACATGCCCTTGACCGGAATTGAACCTGGGACCTTTCAGTCCGCAGACCGACGCTCTATCCACTGAGCCAAACCAGCCCCGGCCCAATTGATGTTTTGCTCTCACCTAGATGTTTCTCTCTCTCTAAAAATAAATAAATATATAAATACACACACACACACACACACACACGAAAACAAAATTCAAGAAAAACAGTAAAAGTCAGAATCTTTTGGAAAGGAACCCCATGAAAGTCTGCTTTCCTATGACAGAATTTCAATCCAAAAAGGCAATGGAGAGGCTGAAGTACTGTCTACAGGGGAAATAATGCTAGGTAGGCAAATCTATGTGGAAAGATGGAAAAGCAGTCTACTGGGAGACTGTCTGGCTTGGGCTTCTGTTGTTGGGGTGAAGTATCCGGGGTGGGGTTTGTTTTTTTACCTTTGATGGAGCCCGCAAGGTATGCCTTCCGGGCGTCAAAGTCCTTGCTGAGGAAGGAGCCGTTCTCTTCGCTCTGGCAGATCCCCTTCGTGAGGACCGCGATGTAACTCTCCATCATCCTCACCGGGCTGCCGTGCCTCAGGTACAGTCTGGGAGAAAGGAGACGGCCGTCATGCTTCTGTTTCACACGCGCCACGTGGAGAGATGCACCAAGACTAGGCGTGGCCCTTTCTAAAGCTGAAGCCAACTTGCTTATACACCCTGAATGCCGACTCTTTTCTATCAAGTGATAGGTCTAAAATTTAATTTGAAAAGGTGTTTATAAAAAGCATCACCTGGCCGAAACCGGTTTGGCTCAGTGGTAGCGCGTCGGTCTGCGGACTGAAGGGTCCCAGGTTCGATTCCGGTCAAGGGCATATACCTTGGTTGTGGCCATATCCCCAGTAGGGGGTGTGCAAGAGGCAGCTGATCGATGACTCTCATCGATGTTTCTAACTCTCTCTCTATCCCTCTCCCTTCCTCTCTGTAAAAAATCAATAAAATATATTAAAAAAAAAAAAAAAAAAAAAAAAAAAAGCCATCACCTGCAAGACCTCTGCAGCTGCTCCCCTGCTTATATCTGGGGAGACCCGCTACAGCCCGCTGGGGCAGGAGAGTAAACCAGGCCTCCCGAGCCTCATTCTGCTCAGGAACATCGTCACTTAGCTCCTTCTGTCTTACACTCATTCCCAGCTGGTGTGCTTAGTCATAATGACTCTGCTTTATTGCTTGGATTCCTCTGACAAGAAAGGAGGTTTATGCAGTGTTCCCAGAGAAAGCAGTAATTAGTTGTAAAACCCGTATTTAATAGCAGAGTCCCAGAGATAACTATATTTAGATCATTAAGAAATCAAACTCCTTTTTGAGTTTTCGGTGATAAATGCACCCTGGATACATTCATCAAGCTAACTCTTCCAGAAAATGCTGACAGGAAGCTGGCTCCGTTTATAGCTCGCTGTGAAATCAATCCCTCCCCGGAAATGTCTGCCTGTGAGTAACCGAATCTAAATTCTGCTTGGAAAGCAGGGCTGGGTCTGCTTGGGCCTTTTAGCAGCTGGCGCAGAAAATCGGGAAGAAAATAAAACCAACATTTAAGTTAGATCACTTGAAAATGATACTTATTGTAGATTGATTTTAATTAAGATCATGAAAAGGAGTTTTAACTGTTTATCAAATTTTGTCAGTCATCAGTGTTTTTCTATTTTTTTCAATGTATAAAATGGGAAAATAAAAGGTACAGAACAATGACTATGGCAAGCTATCATATATAACACAGAGTCACGCCATGAACTCATCCACAGCTCATCTCCAGTTGGATATACACAAAGCAGGCCAGGAGCGGCCTCGGGAGTGGAGGTCGGGAGGTAGAGCTGGAGGCTGGGAACGGGGAAGGGACTGTTTTCACTGTAGACCCTCCAGCACTGTTGTGTGTGTTTTAACTCTGTGCTTACAGGACCACCCAAAATATACCAAACCCAATACATCACAGTATAAAATAGAAACGACAGCAAGGAAAAGAGAACCTAAGAAAGGTAGGATAAGATGGCTTCTCCCATGACAAGCCTGGGCCATGAGAGACTGAACAGAGGGAGGAATCCCCCAAAACCATTTCACAGGAAAAACTCAAAGCACAACCCAGGGAACCATATTCCGATGGAGAGCCACCAGCTGTCACACGTGGCTTAGACCACGGACTGTGAGTATGCCAGGTTTTCCACCAGAGCCATTAGCGGGAGGGGCCAGAAGAGCAAGAGGTTCGTGCCAACTGACCTGGATCCCATAGAGGGAATGAGCCCCGAACCCCCATGTGCCCTCCGGGCCACCTCAGCAGCATGCTGTGGAAGGACCACGGTAACCTCACCATCATAACAACATGTCTCTTCACTATGGCACACTAGCACATCTGAAACTAACAGACTGCATGTCAACAGTTAGTAAAAAATTTAAAAATGTATTTAAAAGTGTTTGTCTATGTGCATGTGCATGCAAACACATGTATTCATGGCTTTATGGAGAGTGTGTGTGTGCATGCATGCACTTGAGTACACTGGTATGTACACATGTAAGGGAAAGTAGGAGGATTCACTAAGAGGCAGGAGCAGAGGAGGGGCTGGCAATAGCTCTGAGTCCTCAATGCCCTTGCACAGCAGCAGAAGAGAATCCAGAATGCGACAAGGCCATGGCACCACCGAAGCTGAGCAACGTGCGGGGCTTCCTGGAACTCAGTGAAGTGACCTAATCCGGCCTCCATCAACTGAAATGGGAATCCAATGTTTGTTCAAAAACACCTTTCCAATGGCTTTAGTTCACAGCTGCTGGACAGCGTCCCTCCTAACAACAACAATCTCTTTTTGTGCCATATTAGCAGACAACTGCTGATATGAGCCATGCACCTGGAATTTATCTTAGGACAAGAAGTCTTTCTTAGCATAGCTGGCTGCAAAAACAGGAAAACTTCATTTTGCCAAAATACAACCTAACTGAAACCCTTAGGTTATGAGAAGGTATTCTAACGCTACGCCATGTGCATGCACATAAAAATGGCAAAAAAGAAACCATTTATCAGGCGTATAGTGGGAAAAACAAAACTCGCCTCATGCACACCAAACCCGAACTCCTCCTCCCTGGGTGTGAGCCTGAGGGCTGAGTAACACAGAACTCCGAGGCTTCTAAGTCTAACTGGTGACAACAATGTTTTTAAAAAACTAAACTAAAACCCTGCGCAAGTTTTCATTATAGAAAAAAGCCAATATCGCCTGCTGGTTTGGCTCAGTGGATAGAGCTTCGGCCTGCGGACTGAAGGGTCCCAGGTTTGATTCTGGTCAGGGGCACATGCCAGGGTTGCTGGCTCGGTCCCCAGTGTGGAGGCATGCAGGAAGCAGCCAATCAATGATTCTCTCTCATCACTGATGTTTCTATCTCTCTCTCCCTCTCCCTTCCTCTCTGAAATCAATAAAAATCAAACATATATATTAAATAAAAAAGCCAATACTCCTCACACACAAGAAAGATTTAATCAAGTCTGGTAGATATGCTTCCCAAGGCAAGATAAGTGTTTTCAACAACTAGGATCAAACTAAAGAAGTCTACTGGAATCACAATTAACCAATCAGTGAGTTTTTAGCTCATTATTCCAGCTAAGAGATGTTTTCCGATGCTTTAGCATAATTCAAAATGCTCGTTAACTTTCCCCAAAAGGACTCCCACACACAGACCTTGCCACATACAAAGCAGTCTACCACTTCATAGAGGACTTAATTTATTGTTCTGTTAGGAAAATTCTGGATTGGAAAGGAGTAGAAAGAAGTAACAGACCAAACATGGCAAGTGAGTCCAAACACCCAGGAACCACAACAGTTGTGCAAACAGCTTCTCCGCCCCTCTAATTCTCCCAAATAAGAGGAGCATATCCCGGAAGCCAGTTCCTCTTTATAAAACAGTCTGTGAAGGGCCAGGAAAGGGTAAGTTGGGGAGACAAAGGAGAAGTCGACTTCCTCAGTGTAGAAATCTGCTCTGACACTAAGATCTTCATTTTTGTATATTAGTATTTAACACGGTTTTCATACAGACCTACACAATATCCTAGTGAAGGCGGCATATTTCTCTGGGTTAAAATCTTTGGCGGTCAGAACAATAGAAAAATGAGTCACCTGTCCAAAAGAAACAAAAAAAAGTACACTTTTTAAAGACACTTGAATAGAATTCATTTTATCACTATATTTTAACAACCGCTTGTACAAGATATACCCGCACAAAAAGGAAAAGACCAAAATGTTACCAAGTTCTCACTCGCTTCTTTTACTCTTCTATGTATATGCACACATAAAACATTACATAGACATATATGTTGCATTTCCTACACAAGAGTGTAATACTTTGCCAGTGTTTTTTGAAAACAAAAATATTTCAAATGTCAAAGATGTGCATTTTTATTTTATTTTATTTTATTTTATTTTGTTTTATTTATTTATTTGTGTGTGCATTTTTATTTTAAAACCCCTTACCATCATCAAAACAGAACTAGGAATGCTATAGCAGACCTACCAATTTAGCAAACTATTTTTCATTAATGAAATAGAAGGATGGGAAACAACAAAAATATATCTCACTAAAATGCTTATAATAAAAAGTATACCATTCCAGAAATAGTTAATTCTCTGTAAATTGCTATATAACCTAAAGGGCACTGTTATAATATCTTTCATCTATTTATATGCCTCATTTATTATAAATATAAATTTGATAATCATTATACCTATTATTCTCATTAATGAGAAAAAATTTAGAACTTTACAAAAGCAAAGCATTTAAGAAATACATTTTAAAAATCATATTTTGAAGGGTAAAATTTCAAAATCTTGCTATATTTCAAATCTAGAAAAATATATTTGAAATTGCTGTTGATATAATTTGACAGTCTGCAGGGTAAAACTTAATAAATCTACCTGAGAATACATCAAGACTTCACAGCACGAACTTAATAAACATAAACCAAAGATTTTATAGCATTTGGAAAACCACCTTTTAGCAAATTTACATTTTCTAATTATGAATTTCTATTTTGTCTTAAACCTCTACCAGTTTTGAAATTATTGCCTTAAAATTGTTATTTTAAATGTAATTCCTTATATTTAAACTGGTATCTTGGCCGAAACCGGTTTGGCTCAGTGGTAGAGCGTCGGTCTGCGGACTGAAGGGTCCCGGGTTCGATTCCGGTCAAGGGCATGTGCGTTGGTTGCGGGTGCATCCCCGGTGGGGGGTGTGCAAGAGGCAGCTGGTCGATGTTTCTCTTTCATCAACGTTTCTAGCTCTCTCTCTCTCTCCCTTCCTCTCTGTAAAAAATTAATAAAATATACTTTTAAACTGCTATCTTGGACATGCTTCATACAGTCTGGTTATTGGCTGTAAAATTATCCCTGAAAAGATAAGCCTCCCCTCAGGAGCATGCCAGGAGCTCAGCCACTTCTCCCCAATATTATTTTCTTTGAAAAAACCTGCTGGTTGTTTGGACACTCACAAGGACCACATAGTGGTTTTCAATATGTCACACTGATCCTGTCCATGTCAAATGACACAACAAAAAACGGGCTGAGTACTTGAGTTTCCTTAATTACCCTTTCTATTTTTAATATAGCCTTAACCAGCCACAAGGGAATAAAAAAACATTTTCTCAACTATGCCAAGGATAATTATATCCTCTAAAATAGGTTTTAATGATGGAAAAATACTTCTATTCAGGTATTACTTTGAAAGTACTTGCTCATATTTCTCTTCCGTCAGAGTATAACCGAAGAGGCTTCACCACACCAGCCACAGGGCCAGTCACATAATACACACCAACAAATATTCATAGCATGAATGAGAGTGAAACATGAAAGAAAACATTCATGAAACTCATATGTAGCCCTAGCCGGTTTGGCTCAGTGGATAGAGCGTCAGCCTGCAGATTGAAAAGCCCCAGGTTCGATTCCGGCCAAGGGCACATGCCCCGGATACAGGCTAGATTCCCCTATGGAGGTGTGCAGGAGGCAGCCAATCAATGATTCCCTCTCATCACTGATGTTTCTATCTCTCTCTCCCTCTCTCTTCTTCTCTGAAATCAATAAAAACATTACAAAAAAAAAAAGAAAATCATATTTAATGTTTTGCACAAGCACACTGTGAATAATAAAACATAAGCTAAAAAGAGTTACTAAAATAATCTTACACCACTTTAAATATATATATATTTTTTTACCTTTATGCAGTCATACCTTTTTCAAAACTGAAGAATCTGGAACTTCAACTGTTGTGATATAAAACCATGTTCTTCTGTACTGACCGAAGACGAAGGGGTGGAGGAGTCGGTTTTCATCTGTGAGGCAGCATTTTCTCAGCAGCAGATTCCTTAAAGGAGCTGTCGTGGAAGGATAACACCACACCCACAGAACTTCTCCATTTGTGTCCTTTTCTACGGTGGAAAGATGGTCACTGTGAGAATGTCAAACAGCAGCAAGGAAGTGAATTGATTGGTTACTCAGAAGCACTTAGTGGAATCACTTTATCATCCTATTTTACAAAGCAACCCGGAACTGGTGAGACCCTTAATTCCCACCTGCCTCTACTGCTCAGACTGCCTAGCGCTCCTGACCTTGGAACTGTGGGCTCCTGGAGTAAATCATGTTACCTACTGATGGTGCAAATCCTATATTTAAAACTTTAATTTCATCCTCAAAGTAAACAGCTCAATAGCAAGAGGAGCAATCTACTAATAATAAAAACTCCAAGCAAAAACAGTCTAGATTTTAGAGAAATTTACTGCACAGATAGCACCAAGAATCTACATTTTGATCCACAGCAGTGGTTCTCAACCTTCCTAACGCCGCGACCCTTTAATACAGTTCTCCATGTGGTGGTGACCCCCAACCATAAAATTATTTTCGTTGCTACTTCATAACTTTAATTTTGCAACTGTTAATGAATCATAATGTAAATATCTGTGTTTTCCGATGGTCTTAGGTGACCCTGCTAGCGGTTCTCAACCTGTGGGTTGCTGCTGTAGAGGCTAAGACCATCGGAAAACAGATATTTACATTTCAATTCACAACGGTAGCAAAATTACAGCTATGAAGTAGCAACAAAAATAATTTTATGGTTGGGGGTCACCACAACATGAGGAACTGTATTAAAGGGTCGCAGCATTAGGAAGGTTGAGAACCACTGCTCTACAGACTTAAAAAAAATACTTATTATGGAAAATATCAAGTATATAAAAAAGCAGAGAGAATAACAAAATTCCCCCATCTTCATCACTCATCTCTCAGCTTCAACAATTACCAACATCTGGCCCTCCTTGCTTCATAAGGGGGAGGAGTGTTTCCCCTTCCATTATTATTTTTTTTTTTCCAAAATATATGTATTTTATTGATTTTACACAGAGAGGAATTGAGAGGGACAGAGAGTTAGAAACATCGATGAGAGAGAAACACCGACCAGCTGCCTCCTGCACACCCCCAACTGGGGATGTGCCCGCAACCAAGGTACATGCCCTTGACCAGAATCGAACCCGGGACCTTCCAGTCCGCAGGCCGACGCTCCATCCACTGAGCCAAACCGGTCCCGGCCCCTTCCATTATTTTGAAGCAAAAAATAATGAAGCCTGCTGAATTGAAAATGATTAAGTCATCTTTCTCTTCGCTGTTACCAAATAACTCAGCCTTAACTCAGCCTTAACTCAGCCTTACTTCAGGCAGGACTGAGACGCCAAAGTCACTTAGGTTTGCTATGAAACAGTTTTAAAATCACACTTAAAGAAATGTTCACATGGGGCCGAAGCTGGCTTGGCTCAGTGGTAGAGCGTCGGTCTGCGGACTGAAAGGTCCCAGGTTCGATTCCGGTCAAGGGCATGTACCTTGGTTGCGGGCACTCCCCGGTAGGGGGTGTGCAAGAGGCAGCTGGTCAATGTTTCTCTCCCATCGACGTTTCTAGCCCTCTCTCTTCCTTCCTCTCTGTAAAAAATCAATAAAATATATTTAAAAAAAAAAAAAAGAAAGAAATGTTCACGTGGGTATGAGATTTATCGGGGCGATCACTTAGTCAGTTACATAATGTCTTTGAGGTGTCCCCTTAAAACGAATACTGTATGACAACTGTAATTAAAAAATCAAAAAATGATTTAATTTTTTTTAAAGGTGTGACTACAAGAAGCCATTTCCAGAGAAATGCACTTCTTGGAGGCACTGAAAAGTAACCAGCACATTTCGCCGGCTTTTTCTTTAATGATCCTTGTATGCACCAGGGAACCGGTGTGTAGGGGTTTGTAGAAATCTCTCTTCAAAGGACATGGCACCTAGGCAGCCGACAGACGTTCCTTCCAGCCATCCCGTGCTCGCCGTCGCCTATCAAATGAATGGTTCCTGGAAAGCCCAACCCCGAAACGCCGCCCGCCGCCCCGCACACGGCCGGGGCCGCCCCAAATCCCCACGTACTTCCTTCCTCTCCACTGATTCCTCAAAACCGGCGGGGCCCACCCAGGGGATTAAGTCGACACCCGCGCTACGGGCACAAGCTGTATCTCCCGATGAAGCTGGGGCTCTGGGACCATCCTGCAAGTGTCCCAATCCTGGTCCCGCCCCTTTCTAGGGAGCGTCGGCGGACACCCCGAAAAGTGTGCCTCAAGCAGGACCCGCAGCCCCGGGAGCCGAAGGACGCGCTAAACGGAGACAATCCCGGCACAAAACGCTGCACCCGGGCTGGTGGTTGGCCACCGCGTCTCCAGTCGCGGGATCACATGATCCAGGCCAGCCGGGCGCAGGCGGGCAGCGGGCCAGGCGTGCCCACCTCCGAGGGACCCGGCCCGGCCGCCCCCACGCCCCATTCCCCTCCGGAGAGCGGCTGTCGGCCCAGCCGGGGTCCCGCCTGCACAGCGGCCCCTCGCAGCGAGGGAGCCCGGTCCCCTTCCCCGTCCGGGCCCGGAACGTCCAAGGCTCCCCTCCCTGCACCTAGGGGAGGCCCGAAGGGCCGCTCCGCCCGCCGCCCGAACCGGGAGGGCACCGAGGGCGGAAGGGCCCGTGGCCGCGGGTCCAACCCAGCGCCCAAGAGGCCTGGCCGCGCCGCCCCAAGCCCAGGCCCAACCGGAAGGGGGTCGCGCCCTCCCCACCGCAGGGGGCGGGAGGAGGGGCCGCCCCAGGCCCAGGCGGAGGCGGAACTGGGGTGCGGGCGGGCCTGGGGGCAGGGCGCCTGCGTGCTCACCGATCAGCCCGACTCCGAGCATCAGCTGAGTGTCCGCCGCCCCATCCGCAGCCATCTTCCGCCGCCGCCGCCGCCGCCGCAGCGCGCCGCTCCCGACTCCCGCAGGCCCCGCCCCCTCCGCAGGGCCCGCCCACCCATTGGCCCCACCCGCAGGCTGAGACTCCGCCCCTCCTCCAGGGCCGGTCTACCCATTGGTCCCACAGCAGGCTGAGGCCCCGCCCCTCCTCCAGGCCCCGCCCCACGTGTCCGGACTTCCTCCCGGCCCCTCCATTCACCTTCAGCCCTCGGTTCTCCACGCTCGGAAGCCTCCCTCAGGCTTCGCAGCTTCTAACCCAGATGTTCACCCGCCTTCCCTTCAACCCACCTCCCTCGGGCTTTCCTCATCCTCCCTCTGCACTCCGCTAAGAAGAGGAGTCCCGCCCTGGCTGGTTGGCTCAGTGGATAGAGTGTCGGCCTGCGGACTGAAGGGCTCCAGGTTCAATTCCGATCAAGGGCACATGCCTGGGTTGCTGGTTCAATCCCCAGCAAGACGCGGTCTAATAATACTTCTCTCTTATTGATGTTTCTTTTTTTTAAATATATATTTTATTGATTTTTTACAGAGAGGAAGGGAGAGAGAGAGAAACATCGATGAGAGAGACATCAATCAGCTGCTTCCTGCACACCTCCCACTGGGGATGTGCCCGCAACCAAGGTACATGCCGCCCGACCAGAATCGAACCTGGGATCCTTCAGTCCACAAGCAGACGCTCTATCCACTGAGCCAAACCGGTTTTGGCTTATCATTGATGTTTCTAACTCTCTCTCTCTCTCTCTCCCTCTCCCTTCCTCTCTGCAATCAATAATTTGTTTTTAAAGAGGAGTCCTGAGGATGGACGAAGTGTCTCCATTCATTCATTCATTCATTCATCCAAAACAAAAAAGATCCTATTGTGGATTTGCTTTAACAATCTCAACAACACATCAGCCTGCATCAACCTGCACCTCAAATACCTGCTTTTGCTGAAACACTTACACATGCGCACAAATATGCACGTGCAAGGATGTTCTTGCAGAGCTGCCAGTATTAGCGAAAGTGAAAAATCACCCAAATTTCTATCAATAAAGAAAACTGAAAAAATTGATGGCATATTCCATATTACAGTCATTGAGAGAGTGAGGCAGACATATTTGTACTAACTCACTATGATCCCATATGTATGTAAAACTCCAAACCAATATGTATTTAATTTTTTATTTTATTTTTTAAAAATATTTATTGTTTAAAAAAAAAAAAAAAAGAACTACCAGGTTAGATGCCTATGTATTAAAAAAATAAAAAAATCTTTATTGTTAAAAGTATTACATATGTTCCCTTTTCTAGCCCATGCCCATTCCTGCCCCATGCTTTTACCACCCACTGTCTGTGTCCATGGGTTATGCATATATGCATGCAAGTTCTTTGGTTGATCTCTTCCCACCCACCTGCCCTCCCACGCCTTCCCTCTGATATGTGTGTGTATATATATGATTGGAGATATGCACGCCCAGCTGCTGACAATGGTTAACTCAGAGGAAGGGTGTGGGGGAACAATGTGAAGGAAGGTTGGGGCTGTGCACCTGTGTCAAGGTGAAGCTATAGGAACCACCGTACCATAAAGGTGTCTTCAGACCAAAAAACAAAGCAGGTGAATTCATTGACTATAACAGAACTTACTGTAAGGTAATTTACGTACAGGGAAGATTGAGTCGGGATGGGAAAGACAATGACTCCGTAGTCTACACAGATTATTCTCCCCTACTCTACAGTTGTTACAGCAAAGGTTTTCTAGTGCAGCTGAACTGCTAATGATTGACAAGGCAAAGGAACAAAGAATGCAGCTTGAGCCAGGAACCATACCTCCAGGTGGTCTTATGATGGATAATTGCTTACCATCGATGCCAGTACCTAGTTTGATATTTATCTCGGTTGCTATGTCATTCTGGCCGTTTACTGACAGGAATCTCGGTTACAGGATACAGCTAATCATTAACTAGGAGGCGTTGGTGTTGGCTGAGACTCAGCATGGAAACTAGGGGGAAATTAGAGGGCACAGGGAGATGGGGTCAGCTTTGTTTACATCAACATCTATATAGTACCCTGAACTATATAAGTAAAATGCCTATATATTTAGAAGTGTATAATATAAATGTCTATATTTATACATACTTTTAAGTGTATATATTTAGTACATTATGCATAATAAATGTACTATATGGAAGGTCCATAACTGTAAAAAATGTCATTGAAAATGCTGAAGATAATAACATTCTAACAGATGCTAATGAAAAAGTTTTCTTCAAGTAGGTAAGACTTCAGCAGCTTTTTCTCCACCTTTTATTGTTATTTCATAATTTTATTTTCTGGGACAGAGGCGTTAAAAAGTATATTCTCAGGCCTCCATTCTGTTCCCATCAGGAACCAAGGCTGAGAAGGAAGATGACGTGGGAACAGATGAAAGTGTGTTAGTCAGTGGTCGGCAAACTCATTAGGCAACAGAGCCTAATATCAACAGTACAAGGATTGAAGTTTCTTTGGAGAGCCACATTTTTTTAAACATAAACTTCTTCTAACGCCACTTCTTCAAAATAGACTTGCCTAGGCCGTGGTATTTTGTGGAAGAGACACATTCAAGGGGCCAAAGAGCCGCATGTGGCTCGCAAGCCACAGTTTGCCGACCATGGTGTTAAGTGAATGGCCTCTCCCTGCCCCTGGTGGGGCTGTTCATGCTGTGTCTTCAGCAGGCCCTGACCCTAAATATTTCCTCAATGAATGTGTTAGGGAGCAGCTCCAAGGGGCCAAGGCCTGTAGGTGCCACCTTTGTCTCTGGCACATAGGGGGCACTCAGAAACTGAATGAGGATAAAGACAGCAGTCAATGGATTCTAAAACAAAGTTGTTAGAAGGTGGTGGGTGCAGGGAGGGAAGGCTAATGGAGGCAGTGGCCAAGCTTGGGTGGAGTGGGACACAGGGCCAGGGTAGAGAGGTTATCCATGGGTAGGAGGGAGGGTCAGTGGAATTGATGCCACCTTTCCTCCCATTTCACCACTAGGTGCTGCCAGACCTGCCAGACAGGTTCACCAGAGTTAAGGGGAAGGAAAAAGGGGTAGAGAGAAGGAAGGGAGGTATTCCCAACCTTTAGCAATAAGACTGTTGGACTGTCACTAACGGAAGGAACTGGGATGTGGAAACAGACAAACCCGAACTCTAGTCCCAGCTCTGCCATCTTAGCTATGAAACCTCACTATGTTGTCTTTCTTCTCTGTGCTTGTTTTCTCAGTGATCAAATGGAACTATTTATCATGTCCTCTGTACTTCTTCCAATGAGGATCCGAATGAAGAAAAAAGCCTTTATGCTGTTTTTATAGATAGAGATAGCTTTGTGTCGGAGGTCCCCAAAATCAGCCTCAGATTCAATGATTTGTTGGGGGACTCGCACGATTCAGCATATAGCTGTCCTCATAGCTATGATTTATGACTGCCAGAGAGTACCAAGTGAAATCAGCGAAGGGAAAAGGCACATGGGGTGGTGTCCAGAGAAAAATAGAGCCACACTTCCAGAATCCTCCTCTAATGGCCTCACACAGGACACACTTAATTCCTCCAGCAACAAGTTGTGACAACACACATGAAAACTGTTGACCAGGGAAGCTCATTAAAGACCCAGTGCTCATTAGAGAGTCGGGATTTTTATTGGAGCATCTTCTGCCTAACACATATAAAAATTCCAGGCTCTCAGAAGGAAACGTGGTCAGCATGAACCCCATTGTTTGTACAGTGTAGGCAGAGTCAGTCACGCTTATGAATTTTGGGAATGGTGGGAGCACTCCTGAAATCGAAGTTCACAGACACCAGCCAAGGGCCTACTGACCAGCAGACTTTCCTAAACTGTGTCCTGTTTGCACCGCCTGCAGGCTCATTTGTCAGTGTGTTCCCACAGCCAATGGAGGGCAGGAAAAGAGAAAGAAGTGGTTGGCACCAATGGGGGTTTGAAAAACGCCCAAACTGTCTGGGTGTGTGGACAAGGGATTGTAAGGCGGTCACAGATGTTCTAATTCCCAGGTCCCTGGGAGCCAAATGGGCCCTTTTTTTGTTTTTCTCATAATTGGACTTAAGGAGAGATTAGGCATGTGTCAGCTGAGAGAGCCATTGGAGTGACAGCTCTTTAAGGGCTTCCGGCCAGCTTGGGGAGCAGGAAGTAACCTCTGGAAGGCGCTTCAGTCAATTCCCCTGACACTGTCCTGAGGGTTAAGTGGCTTCCAGCGTCTGTGAGGCTTCCTGACCATTCCCCAAAGGAAGCAGTTCTTGTGTCTCCACAGTTTCAGGCGCTGATGATGGGACCTGAGTAGATCCCGGGCTCCAGGAAGCCTCACTTTGGAGCTGTGTTGCATTAAAAGAAACCGTTCAGCAAGAAAACGGTAATTAAAGTAAATTCAGATCCTTATCTACATTTTTTTTTTCTTATCTACATTTTCCAAACAACATTAAGAGTGCCTTCCCTGAGCTAGGCACTGGGGAAACAATGGTGAACAAGACAAACTTGGTCCCTTTAAAGCTTACCACCTAGTGTGGTGAGACAGACAATAACCAAGGAGACTAAGAAAACTATCAGTTAGCAATGAAAGCTCTGCTGAGAACTGACATAGGGTGGGATTTAGGTTTAGATGGGGTGTCAGGAAAGGAGAGGAAATCCCTGAGGAAGGGCCATTTCGGTTGCTCCCTGAGAAGATAACATGCTGAAAGATCCACGTAAAGGCTAATATCCACAAAACCAAGAGCAAAGCCCACACCCTGTGGTGGCGGGGTTCCTTCTAATCATATTTTACACACTTAACAGAGACGCCTGTTTTCAAACCACACCCCAAACCACTGTGCACAGTGTCTTACTCATTCTGTTTTCTTCACCCTATTGGGCTTAACCTCCTAAATTCCCAAGCGGGAGCTGGGCTTCAAGGCATGCCAACAATGGCGTAAGTGTGTGCTCTAATCCCCACAAACATGCCTCTAACTTCCCCTCAGCGCTGTCCTGGAATCTGGCGAATATTAATGGATGAAGACTCTTGGGTGTATGTATTTGTACAAATACTGCCAGGGCACCTTCCTGCTAAAAATATACGCAAGTGAATCTGCATCCCAATTTCCTGCTTTCAATTTGCAGAACCTGAAGGTCCCGTGAGAACTGCCTGGCACAGGCACAGTGCACCCCTCGGCCCTCGGTTCACCACTGTTGAAAAGATTTCCAATCCCAGTTGGACACTTGGGAGGCTTCGAGGTTTCGGACCTTGTTTGTTATCACGAAGCTGGAACCATGAGGTGCTCTGAAGCATACACTAAAAAAACCCCACTTTCTGGGGGTTGACCATGTGCCAGGCGCTGTTCATACACTAAGATGAACCGTCCCAGTCATGACCTTCAAGGGACTTCCAGGAGAACAACATGCAGATGGGCAATTATTATATAGGAGGCTTGCTTTAATCAAGTAAGTCTTTTTTTTTTTTTCAACAAATATTTATTGAGTACTTCCTCTGTTCCAGGCAGTATAGATATCAGAGATACAGCAGTTGAACAAAACAAAAACAAATCCCTGCCCTTGTCAAACTTATTATAGTCTAGACAGTAAAGACAAACTCATAAAATACATTCGGGATCAGATGGTGATAAGCAAATAAGTGCTATGGAGGGAAATTTTTTTAAAAGGAGACAAGTGGCCCTAGCCAGTTTGGCTCAGTGGATAGAGCTCAGTCAGCCTGTGGACAGAAGGGTCCCAGGTTCGATTCCGTTCAAGGACACATGCCCAGGTTGTGGGCTTGATCCCCAGGAGGGGGCGTACAAGAGGCAGCTGGTCAAGGATTCTCTCATCATCGATGTTTCTATCTCTCTCTCCCTCTCTTTTCCTCTCTGAAATCAATAGTTGAGGGAAGGTGACACTGGTGTGGGATGGGAGGGACCAGGGGAAGGGGAGGAGTTGGATAGGGCCCTGCAGGTCATTAAAGGACTTTGGCTCTCACTGCATGAGCTGGGGAACCACAGAGGGTCTGATGGGGGGACAGACAGGATCATCTCACTTTTGTTCTGAAAGAACTCCCCTGCTTGCTGTGAGGAGAGGAAAGAGAAGGGAGGGAAGGGGAAACAGGAAGACAAGTTAGCAGGTCTTATATACGCTGTGGAGGTAGATATGAGATTTGTTGAAGGATTGCTTGGATGTGGGGATGTGACAGAAAAAGTAGTCAAGGATGTCTCCAACATTTGTGGCTTGAGCAAGCGTAAGAACAAGGCTGCCATCTTTTACATGGGAAAAATGACAGGAGCAGCTAGCTCATGGCAGAAGACACCAGAGTCTGGTTTGGGGCAGGTTGGGTTATGCTATATGCCAAATATTTAATGGATGTGTCAAATAGGCATCTGGGTGTGAGACTGACTGGCTTTCAGGAGAGAAGCCAAGCACTGGTGATGCAATTTTGTAACTTATAAACATAGAGGTGATGTCTAAAGCCATGAGCGAGAAACAAGAGCCGGATGTAGTTAGACGGAAGAGGTCCAGGGGCTTGGCCCTGGGACTTTCCAACCTTAGAGGTCAGAGTGGTGAGGAGACATCAGCAAAGGAGACTGGGTATTCAGAGAGGCAGGAAGAAAATCAGGAAAGCGTGACAAGTGAAGAACGTGTCTCAGGAAGGATGGCATGATGAACCCTGTGTGTGAGCAGAGATGGAACCCAATGCATTAGTACATAGGAGCTGGATTCATTTTATTTATTTTTAAAATACATTTTTATTGATTTCAGAGAGGAAGGGAGAGTAAGAAAAAGAAACATCAATGATGAGAGAGAATCATTGATTGGCTGCCTCCTACACACCCCCTACTGGGGATTGAGCCCTCAACCCAGGCATGTGCCCTGACAGGGAATCAAACTGTGACCTCCTTGTTCACAGGTTCAATGCTCAACCACTGAGCCACGCCAGCCGGGCTCGCTAGCATTTTTTCAGAGCATCCTGTCTACCTGATTCTCTGCGAGGCATTAGAGACACAATGGTGAACAACACAAAGATGGTCCTTCCCCTCTAATCTGCAAGAAATTATACTGAAGTGTGATCAGTGCAGGCAGGATGTTGTTAGTGCTCATTGCCTTGGCATCTAAACTAAATTGGGGGCCAGGGAAGAATCCTGGAGGAAGTGATGGTTAACCTTAAATATAAATAGGTGGCTGTCATTAGAGCAATAATTGGATGGTGGTGAAAAATGTTCCAAGTGAAGTGATGGCATGCCTCCCAGTAGAGGTGGGAGAGAGAGCACTGAAAGACTTTGGGTGTGGTGAGACATGGGCTTGGAGAGACAACGGGGGCTTAGAGTCTCCATCTTCATAAAGCTTCTGGCAAGTGCTTCAAGTCTTTCCCTCTCTAGAAAGCAAAGTCTAAGCAGGCAGGAACCACATCTGCCCTGTTCACTGCTGTGTACCTACAGGTGCTTACTTCCTGTGTGTGGCACATGGTATGCACTTGATAAAGGTTTGTTGAATGAATGTATAACTGTGAATCTTAGGTTACCTCTCTGAAATTTATGTTCATCAGTATAAATATCATCATTATAGCATTCTTATAAACAAAACGATGAATGTAAAAGCATTCTGTAAACTCTAAAATATGCTTGTAAAAAATCAATAAAATATATTAAAAAAATAAAATATGCTTGTTTTAAAGCTGTAAGATATTATGTTGCAAATATGTTTAAGGTAGTACTTCTGTTTCACCCTTAACAACTGTTTTTTGTGTTTTTTTTTGAAAATCTTATTTTTTCCCCTCAAGTCAGAAACCCCCCAAAATATCGTATTAAGAGCAATAATCCAGTCATATGTAGTATAAAAGTAGCCTCATTAACAAAAAAAATCCTTCATCAATCTGATCCCTTCCTCTTACCATTTCCTAAAGTGGTTTCTAACATATTCAGGTTGCTTATTTTCTCACTAGAGGCCCGGTGCACAAAAATTGTGCACTTGGGGGTGGGGGTGTCCCTCATCCTGGCCTGCACCCTCTCTCAGTCTGGGAGCCCTTGGGGATGTCTGACTGCCGACTTAGGCTCGCCCCCCACTGGGAGCAGGCCATCCTTAACACTGCTGCAGAGGAGGGAGAGGCTCCTGCCACTGCCACTATGCTCGCCAGCCACGAGCCCAGCTTCTGGCTGAGTGGTGCCCTCCACCCCGGCCCCGTGGGAGTACACTGAACACCATGGGGCATCTCCTGCATTAGCATCTGCCCCTGGTGGTCAGTGCACATCATAGCAACCAGCCATTCTGCCATTTGGTTGATTTGCAATAAGCCTTTTATTATATAGGATAAGTGAGCATTAATCAACAGCAAGTTGCTTTTCTCCTGGCCCAGAATAGATCCTAACTTGTATGACCTGCACCAGTGAATCAAGTCCTTGAAAGTAGGCATCTTGTATCTTTTTATTCCCAGCATCTATTGTAATATTATGGCTGTTAGTTAGTACTGAATACCTGCTGGTTGAATTTAATAGGTAAATTTATCCTGGAAATTGACATTATCTCTTTACTTATTCACAAATACAGTATTAGACCCTAAATAACTTTACTTAGTGCACTTAAAGGATCATTGGTTATCACTAAATGCTTCACATGCTTTAACTTGAAAGAGAAAAGGTAAAGAAACAGAGATATTGGATTTCATTTACTTCCCAATTTTCTAGTGTTTTCCTTGTTTTAGGTCTGCCAAATAATGAGTATTAATTAATGAGGTAATTTTATTACTGTTTTCATTCAGATATGATAATGGAAAGATAAGAATGTTAGAAAGCTTTTTCTGCTACTTAGGCCAAGTTTCCTCCCATTTTATTCTGTTACGTCTCTCTGTGGCCTACTAGATTTTTATCTACAGTATTTAAAAGCTTATTTGCTCTTATGTGTAGCTCTTTAATTTTGCCTTAATTATTATATACATACACGAGTCTCTTGATCCTGCCCCATAAAACAGTTCCTACAGCTTCTTAGTACTTGTTGCTCAACGCTGTCTGGCTCTTATGTTTTTGGGAGTAAGCTCAGACATTTGGAGTGGTTTAAACATTTTGGAGGAAAACCTCTCTGAAATTAAATTTAAAAATAATCTTTTTTTGTCTATGCATTTCCCAAAAATTTTTTCACAGTGATAAGTTTACAGTTAAATAGAAAAAAAACCCACCCCCCACACACACCTTTGCTGAGGCAGAAAAAATGAGGGGAAATTCTTTTTGTGTGTACATACTGTGGTTTTCTCGTTCTTTAATGTAGTACTCATTAATTCACACATACCCTCCATTATTACAAAACGTGTAATACAAGTTGCAATAATTTATTCCACTGCTGCTTTCTGAACTTTTCTTCTGAAGTCATCTTAATTTCAGACCAAGGGCTTGAGCAATTACATTCTGTTTCAGGGGCTTTCAAACTCTAGGTGTAAATAATGTTTGCACATTAAGGTTATTAATCAACAATAAAGACTGCAGCAAAAGGCCTGTTATACATTGATCGTCTGGTCACTAACGCTTGTCTTACGTTTGCCATGTGTGCTGTATGTAAAGGCGACAGCACTCCACGTGTTTGCGAACACGCAGGTCTGTTCTGCTGCAGCGCTTTTGCCCTCTGCCGGGATTCTGTCCCTGGTCTGTCCCATCTTTAAGGTCTCAGCTCCCCACTAGCTTTGTCTGGGAGCGCCCCTCTCCCCCTCACTCAGGCAATCTCTGTCACCAACGTTTTTATTTTTTTTTTAAAATACCTTTTCGAGAGGAAGGGAGAGAAACATCCACAATGAGAATCATTGATTGGAGGCCCCATACTGGGGATCCGGCCTGCAACCCGGCATGTGCCCTTGACTGGAATCGAACCTGCGACCCTTCAAGTCCGCAGGCCAACGCCCTATCCACTGAGCCAAACCGGCTGGGACTCACTATCATTTCTATTTCACCTACATATGCAATGAATGAGCTTGCTTCTGTAGTTATCTGCTGCATCGCTCCTCCCCATGCTAGGCCGGGATGGGACTGGCCCCCACCTTTTTCCGGGGTGAGCAGCGCCGACCTGAAGATACCTGCTCGGGGCATTTCCGTTACACCGATCCATTCATTCCGCCTTTTCCCTCAGCCA
The DNA here is from genome assembly GCF_964339955.1 of Pipistrellus hanaki. Classification (NCBI taxonomy): domain Eukaryota; kingdom Metazoa; phylum Chordata; class Mammalia; order Chiroptera; family Vespertilionidae; genus Pipistrellus; species Pipistrellus hanaki. The sequence goes on along the minus strand of NC_140516.1, from coordinate 49,473,652 downwards.
AGGCGGGCCTTTCCTGGGCTGATGGACCCGACTGATTCTCACTCCGCACCACTCCGCACAAACCACCGTAAAAATAAATCTGTGCGGACGCCAGCCTTCTAGCGAGGCGGACACTCTGACCCAAACCTCACCGCTCCCAGCCCGACTGTCGCCTGAGCGGCGCGGGGCCCGAGACGTGCTCCCCTCGCGTGAAACCTCCGCGTTCCGAGGGGGCCTCTGAGAGCGCGGACGGCGCCCGCGCCGCCGCCGCCGCCACGTCAGCCGCCGCGCGTCAGGCCAGCGCGCCTGCGCGCGGGAGACGGGTGGTGCGCACGCGGAGGCCCGCCCCCTTACATCCGGGGCCTGGGCCGCGGCGCCGCCGCCGCGCGGAGGTCACGTGGGCCCCTCCTTTCCATCGCTGGCTGGCTGTCTGGGCGCGGGCGACTGCTGGTGAGGCGCGTGGGACCTCGCGCTGCTTCCCCTTCGGCCCGGGCCACTGAGGAGTTCCCTGACGCTGGGTGAGCTGAGCCTGCCGCCAAGATGCCGGCCTACTTCCAGAGGCCGGAGAATGCCCTCAAACGCGCCAACGGTGAGTAAGGGGGTCGGGGCGCTCCGCGCTGGGGCGGCCGAGGCCTCAGAGGTCGAGGGGCCCGCGCCTGGCTGCTCCCTGTTCCGCTGCCTGACGGCGGCCGGAGACGGGGGGGTGAAGGGGGTCGATGGCGGCCTGCCCGCCGCCGTCCCAGACCGTAGTTGGCGGCATGGTTTCCCTTCTCGTCCCAACTGACCGGGGAGTGGGAGGCGCGGAGCCGGGAACCGTCGCCCTGGGGCCCTTCCGTCCCCCCGTCGTCGCCCTCTGGGGAGTCTCGGGGGGCCGCCGCCCCGGAGACGGAGCCCCCCGGGCCGGAGCTGGCTCCCCCACCCCGCCTTCCCCCGCCGCCGCTCCCCAGGCCCCGGGTCTGCTCGCCTGCCTAGGCCCCCGGCGCCCCGGGCCGCCATCTGGGAGTGCCGGGGAGGAGGAAACATGGCTCCCTCCCGGGGACAATGCACGCGAGAGCCTCGGCTCCACCTCCCGCCGGGGCCGCGGCCGGGCCGGGCCGTCCCACCCCCGGCCCTGCCCCCGGGCCCTCCGCCCCCCGAACCCCGCGCGGTGCCCGGCTGGGTCAGGGTCCAGCTGACTCTCCTCCGGCCACCCCGGGCCTTGGCTTCGGGCGCTCTGACCCACAGAACCGGTTTTCAGTGTGTTTTTTTTCCTTTTCCGGCATTGATTATTGGCTGCCCCAAAGCCCGTTCGGAATCACAGGAAGTTGGGCCGGAGTTGTTAGTAGTCACAGAGGGACTGACTGCACGTTCTCTCCCAAGATAACGAAACTGAGGCCTAGAGGGAAGGAATGGGCTGCCCAAGGTCACTCCGCGACGGGAGGCTGCGCCAGGGGCTGAGGCCGAGGCCCCCGGGCGCCCCAGGAGCCGCGGCGACTTCTGTCCCCGTGTGTGCGCCGGGCCGGGGCCCGCGGCCTTCTCGGGGAGAACCCGTGCGTGCCCCGATGTATTCAGCGGGCACTCATCCACCTTGGCGTTATGGGGTGACACGTGTATCATGCCTGTCTCGGGTCTTGAATTAAGTTTAAAAAAAAAAAAACTTTTTTAGGGTTTTCTTAAAGCCCCTGTCTGCACCCTTCCTCCTCCCCCCACACCAGTTTTGGGTCTCATCCATGTTGCTGATGGGTATACCTGGCCTGTTACAGTGTTAACGTCTGTGGGGCTTATGTTGTTAGCTGGTTTGAAAATTCCTCTTTTGGGAAAGGTCAGGTCAGTCATTGCATGAAATTGATCTGGCAGGGCTAGAGATGTGTTTTGTCACTTGCTTATCGTTTTAACTGAAAGTAACCATTTCGAGAAGAGTTGACAGTCTGGAATAGGTTAATTCTACATTCTGTGGGCAGAGTAATTGTTTTTAAAAAAAGCTACATCTAAAGATCTGATCAACTACCCATTCTAACCAGCTATCTCGTGGTTAGAACAGGGGAGCTGCTTTAAGTTTATAGAAATTAATTACAAAATAAAGATGACCTGTAGCAAAGTTAGGACATATGTTTTTAAAGTTTCAAAATTTACCATGATGTTAAATGACTTGGGTAAAACTCTACTGGGTTTGCCATTGTAGGTCTGTCTCACAGTCATTTGAATGCTTTTACCTAAGGCTTCCTTCCCCCTTTCTGAGAGGCTGAAGCACTGTAATCTCCGTGGCCTGAAAGTTACTCATTTGCTGTGTTCAGGCTTTATTTCCTTCATCACTCCTCCCTTCTGAACCTTCCTATGAACTTAATATTTCAGTAACTTTTTAAACTTAATAAGGATACATAATGTGTAACATCTTAAAAACTTTTTTTTTCACATTTTCTAAGTTGAAATTGATTTGATTCATGAAGGGGAAGTTGGGCAAAGCATCTAAAATTAAAGTCGGCAAGATGAGAAGGATACTGCTGGCCGGGAGTGAATTTTGTTTCTGTAGTTTTGCAAAAAAAAACTGTAGGCTCCTTGCTTCGGCCCTTTTAAGCTGTAAGATGGGTGTTTCTGTGGTAGAGATGAAAGGCTTTGCCATTCACGTATTAATTTTTGTACCTTTGATCTTGTAAGAGATCTCTTCAGTGTCAAGGTGAGCAGAATGTAGATGGTGAATGGCACTGCTTAAAAAACTAAATAGGATAATGATAAAAAGCACCTTTCAATGGGAATAACCTCATTTTATCTAAATGTTTTATCTAACATTTGTGACCTCAAACACATTTAGAGCAAATCCATTAATAAAATGTGAATAAATTTAAGTAGAATAATCCTTCAGGTCACCCTGAGTCTGTATATCAGAGCAATGCTTTTGGACACAATTGCAGTAATTATTCAGGAATATGAGAGCTTGGCCCAGCAGCTACAGGCAAAAAATTCATAACCTGGTATCACTTGGGAAAAACCCTTTTTCCAGATTATATTGTTAGTAGTGCCAAATTAGCTGCTTCTGACCCTGTAAAAGCTTTTTAATTAAACTACATGGGGAATATAAAAATAGTTGTTATTAAACCCACAAATTGTGTAACAATATAGCTTATCTAGTTGGTCTGCTGAAGAAATTAGTAAGATTGAGAGGTTCACCTAAACTTTTTCTTTATAGATAGACATACAGTGTCACTCATTGTGGCTGGAAGGTAAACTCAGGATGCACTAACAGTTTATAATTCCAGAATTTTATTTTTGTTTCAGGAATATCAATCTAGAAAGGAACATTCTTTAAACATAAAAATAGAGCCTTTAGTGTGACAGTTTTTCCAGACTTAACCCCTCACCCCAAATCAGATAATTCAGAGAAACTACATCTAAATCCTCCTTGTATGTGTTAGGGTAAAGACATCATAGATTATCATGAGAAATCTGTACCCATTCTAGTTTTTTCTTTTGAAAACATCCTTGCCTGGTATCCATGTGGTTTTTTTTTGTGTGTGTGTTTTTTTTTTTTTTTTATATCCATGTTTTTGTTGTTACTATTTGTTGATGGTTGAAGTGCTTGTTCAATAAAAATTATTTTTTAATGCATTTGCTTTGGCTTTGAAAGAATGGTATGGGATTTGGAAGCAAATTGTAATTAGCTATCTAGGAGTGAAAAATACTTTTAATTCTATTCCTAAATAAGACTTATTTTTAGAATGTTAATAAGAAACCATACTCTTGCCGAAACCGGTTTGGCTCAATGGTAGAGCGTCGGTCTGTGGACTGAAAGGTCCCAGGTTCGATTCCGGTCAGGGGCATGTGCATTGGTTGTGGGCACATCCCTGGTGGGGGGTGTGCAGGAGGCGGCTGGTCGATGTTTCTCTCTCATCGACATTTCTAGCTCTCTATCTCCCCTCCTCTCTGTAAAAAAATCATTAAAATATATTTTTTAAAAAAGAAAGAAACCATACTCATTTAAAAATCAAGAGATTGGGAAAGTGAACTATTTTTAGACAGTTTAGTATTTTGTCATCACACCATACTGGGGCCAGCTCTCAACTTTAGCTCTCTTTGTCCCTATTTTATGTTAACAAGATATTGACAGTACTTAATACAGTAATGTAAGGTTTAAATCTTCAGTATAAGATTGGGAATTGTATAGAATAGGTCATTTTAGTGCTGCTGTTAACAATATTTTCAATGTAAAGGATACATTTAAAAACATTTTCTCCCCAATTTTTGGCTGGTAGATATGGTTTTTGTTAAATAGTTGTGAAAAAGACCTAAATTCTACTGTTGCATTTTAGAAAGTAACCTTATGTGCATGCTCCAGGAATAAGATCCTATAGGTCCACCCCTTAAAACAAGAAAGGTTTATTATTCCAACAAGGTATCTAGCTATAACACGTCTTGTAGCATTTTGGGGGAAGGGTGTAATAAAATTGACAACTGAAAAAGGACTTTCTCTCTTAACGGAAATGTTAATATTCAGTTTATTAACTTGAAGTATTAAAGAGGGATTTGCATTTATTTACATACGAGGAATATTTGATGAAGTAGGATATTATATAAAGGTATTTATTTCAGTATGTTGTGTTGTGATTTACTAGTGTCCTGTTGCAAGCTTTTTCTATACTAGAGAGTTGCAATATTGTTTGTAGCTTTCTCAGGGCAAAAAATGTTCACAGTCAACATTCCTGAAAGATGTGATAATTGGAAGAAGAAATATTAGAGAATTACTAAACCTGTAGTTCTAGTAAAACCCCCAAATAAGGGGCCCTTTTGCCTATCCTTTGGTTAGCACAGAGTTGCATGATAGATAATGCTACACATTGTCAGTTTATTCTTAATTCTTTGTCAAATATTTTTAAAAATTTATTGATTTTTAGAGAGAAAGGAAGGAGTGAGTAACAGAAACACCGATTTGTTCCACTTATTTATGCATTGGCTGCCTGACCTGGATGGAATCCAAAGCCTTTGCATATTGGGATGACACTTAAACCAACTGAGCTATCTGGCCAAGGCAAAGCATTTTTTTTTTTTTTTTAAATACGTTTTTATTGAGTGAAAAGAAGGGAGAGGGATAGAGATGTAGAGACATGAATGAGAGAGGAACGGTAATGATCGCTGCCTCCTATACGCACCCCCCACTGGGGAATCAAGCCCACAACTCAGGCATGTGCCCTGACTGGGAATTGAACCAGTGACCTCTTGGTTCATGGACCAATATGCAAACACTGGGCCACATAGGCAGGGCAGATTTAAAAAAAATAATTTTTAATATATATTTTTTATTAATTTCAGAGGGAAAGGAAGAGGGAGAGAGAGATAGAAACATCAATGATGAGAGGGAATGATTGATCGGCACATCCATGATTGTGCACATCCCCTATTGGGATCGAGCCTGTAACCCAGGCATGTGTCCTTGACCAGAATCGAACCCGGGACCCTTCAGTATGTAGGCCAACGCTCTATCCACTAAGCCAAACCCAATAGGGCTAGATTTCTTTTTTAAGGAGGAAATTAAATGATTTAAAAATGAAGATGTGGTGTTTTAAGATATTTTGTATAGTGTAAAACTAGTGTTTTAGTGCTCCCAAGTTGTTCAAATGTTCAATGAAAAGGTACTGTCTGTGAAATTTGGCAATTACATATTGAGTTTATGTTGAACATAACCAGGTGACTTAACCCCTCCCCCAGTTTATTTGTGTGAAAGAAAGCAAAAAATGATAAATAAAAAAAAGATAAATTTCAACTTTAGTTAGAAATAATGTGATAGAGGGACCTTTGCTTTTGACTGAATTTGAAAATGAACAATATACATAGAACATGAGATTAGAACTGGATTTTGAACTATTGCCAAATATTGCCTTCAGTTTTAATTGGCAGTAAATTCAAAAGAGTGTTTCTTTGCTTTATATTCTAAAACATCCCCCTCCATCCCCAGTTTTAAAAAATAAAAATTGGAGAACTTAAGTTTTAGATTTTCAGAAAAACTGCAAAGGTAGTACAGAGGTCCTATATATACCAGGCACAGTTTCCCCTATTAATATCTTATATTAGTATAATAGTACATTTGTCACTTGACACAACTAATGAACAAATACTGATGCGCTATTATTAACCATTCAGATTTCCTCAGCTTTCCCTGATGTCCTTCTTGTGTTTCAGGATGCATCACATTTAGTTGTCCTGTCTCCTTAGGGCTACTTGGTTGTAGACAGTTTCTTAGACTTTCCTTTTTGATGACCTTGATGATTTTTGAGGGGTACTGGTCTGGTATTTTATAGAATGTCCCTCAATTGGGAATCTGTCTTAATATTTCCTCATGTTTAGACTGGGATAAGTGGAGACATACTCTTTGCTCATGTTTTGGCAGACTAAATTTTAAATTGTCAGTTCTACCAAACTCGATGTATACAATATCCCAATTGAAAATCCCAGCGAGTTATTTTTAGATGTCAAAAATAAATGTGACCTAAAAAGAGATGGTAATGAGTTCAGAAAGTAAAACAGCCAATTTAAAAAGCAAGATTTAGACTTTTGTGTAATATATATCACTGATTTTAATTCTGTTGAATTACCTTTCCAGAATTTCTTGAGGTTGGCAAAAAGCAACCTGCTTTGGATGTTCTTTATGATGTTATGAAAAGCAAGAAACATAGAACATGGCAGAAAATACACGAACCAATCATGTTGAAATACTTGGAACTTTGTGTGGATCTTCGAAAGAGCCATTTGGCTAAAGAAGGATTATACCAGTATAAGAACATTTGTCAACAGGTATGTACAGAGCTGGGTTTAATATTTTTTTTATAAGTGCATTTAGTAATTTTGACTTTACCGTTCAAAGTAAATATATGCTATGCCATAAAATTTGCTTTCAAGATATGTTTTGTTGGGAAAGTTTTATTTATTTTTTGTTTTTGTTAGGTGAACATCAAATCTCTAGAGGATGTCGTGAGGGCATATTTGAAATTGGCAGAGGAAAAAACTGAAGCAGCTAAAGAAGAATCCCAGCAGATGGTCTTAGACATAGAAGATCTGGATAATATTCAAACTCCTGAGAGGTATGTGGGTTAAACTGCTAATAAACTTCTCTGTGTTTTACTATACATGGGTCTCCATCCTGATTTGAAGGTGTTTATTAGAAAGATTGCTAATATTTGACATTTCAAATGTATGGTAACCAAAAGAATCATGTGTTAGTCAAAGTTCTTAAAAGTGAAAAAGTACAACCTTTAGATTGGTATATATTAATATAAATGGTTGTGCTACGGATTGGGAATTCAAATACTTGGACACTAAGCTTTATAGTTTGTCCAAAGTTGTAGGAAGATTATGTACTATTTTATAATGATTATCGGTTTTGGTGTTTTCATCATGGCAAAGTAGAAAACCGTGTCTAAAAATGTTTTCAATATATTTTATGTTTTTGTAGTGTTCTCCTAAGTGCTGTAAGTGGCGAAGACACTCAGGATCGTACTGACAGGTTACTTTTAACTCCATGGGTTAAATTCCTGTGGGAATCATACAGACAGTGTTTGGACCTTCTTCGAAACAATTCTAGAGTAGAGCGTCTCTACCATGATATTGCCCAACAAGGTAAAACAAGAACTGATTTGATAAGTTGACTTACGAATATAATTTGCAGCTCAGGCCCTTGTCCTGGGCATTGAAAGGTTGCTGGTTTGATTCCTGATCAGGGCACACATGCCCAGGTTGTTAAGTTCAATCCTGATGGGTGGCATATAGGAGGCAGCCAATTCATGTATTGCTCTCACAACAATGTTTCTCTTCCTCCCCCTCTCTCTAGAAATCAGTATAATTTAAAAAAATCTTAACGAATAGATTTTGCAACAGATTAACTGTTAATGTTTTTCGAAGTACTTCTTTTTTCGTAGTACTTATTTTACATAGTTTTTATCCCTATTGAAATATTTGCATTAATTTGAATAGTAAATAAATGACTTTTTAAGAAATTTGTTTTACTATTTGAAGTAATTTTATATGAAATGTATTTCATTGATGAATGAAACACCTTTTAAAGTCATTTTGGAGTTTTCTAGGTAATTGAAAAATATAAACTTTTTTATTGATATTATTTCTTTTTATTATTAGAGAGAGGAAGGGAGAGGGATAGATAGAAGCATGGATGAGAGAAACATCATTGATTGGCTTCTTCCTGCACACCCCCGACTGGGGATCGAGCCTGCAACCCGGGCATGTGCCTTGACTGGAAATGGAACTGCGACCTCCTGATTCATAGGACAACACTCAACTACTGAACCACACCAGCTGGGCGCAATATTAATGCTTTAATGACAGCAAGTAGTTCACATGCACATCTATGTACACAGTTAAAATTAGCTTACCACAAGTCCCCAATGGGTTCAGTTTTCATTAGTACAAAAGCTACCTGACTGTGCAAGTTAGGTAATAAAGTTCACTGCACATTTTGAACAGCATGGGGATTAGGGGTGTCGGCCCTCCATGCAGTTGAAAATCTGTATAGAACTTTTGACTTAAAATGTAATAGTCCACTATTAGAAGTCTTAATAACATAACCAATTAGCTCATGTTTTATATAAGTATCACATACTATATCCTTATACTAAAGTAAGCCAGATGGGGGAAAATGTTCAGAAAATTTTAAGGAAGAAAAAAATAAATTTTTAGTACTTATTGAAAAAAACCTGGGTGTAAGTGAACCTGCACAGCTCAGACCTGCATTGTACAAGGGTCGTCTGTATTTCAGGCTAGAATTTTTTTTTTTCTGTTTTAGGATTTGAAATAAGTGTTTGAAAGGTGAGTCTTTCTTAGACCCCAATTTGAATAATTTCCCATTGGTAAAGTCAGAAACATAATTTAGTCTTAGGACATGCTAATGACTATATCCAAAAGGTGGTTGGGGCACATGAAGTGAATTATAACTCTAACCACTTCTAAAGATATGATTAGTTTGGTAAATCTTATTTAAATAGCTGATCTTAATACATGAAATAAAACTTATTCAATACCTAAGTTGATTGTGGAAAGTACCTAATATATTTTACTTTTATGTTTATAGCTTTCAAATTCTGCCTCCAGTACACCCGGAAGGCTGAATTCCGTAAGCTGTGTGACAATTTGAGAATGCACTTGTCTCAGATTCAACGCCACCACAATCAAAGTACAGCAATCAACCTTAACAATCCAGAGAGCCAGTCTATGCATTTGGAGACCAGGCTTGTTCAGTTGGACAGTGCTATCAGCATGGAGTTGTGGCAGGTAACAGCCTATATTTTCCCCTTTCCTAATTTTCTTTATCTTGATACCTGTTGGCTAGTTTTTATTTTTTTATTTTCATTGATTTTTTTTTTTTTTTACAGAAAAAGGGAGAGGGACAGAGTTAGTTAGAAACATTGATGAGAGAAACATTGATCAGCTGCCTCCTACACACCCCTCACTGGGGATGTGCCCGCAACCAAGGTACATGCCCTTGACTGGAATCGAACCTGGGACTCTTCAGTCCACAGGCCGACGCTCTATCCACTGAGCCAAACCGGTTTCGGCTGTTGGCTAGTTTTTTATAAGTGAGGAATTAAAGCTTGTCTGATGCAGTAGGGAGAGTTCTGGACAGGAAATATTACAATATTTTGGTTCTAGGTGCCAGCTATGAAGTCTGGGCCAATTCGTGTAATTTCTTTTGGACCCAGTTTCTTTCCATATAAAATAGTTCTTCCCAGTGCTACCTAATGTGTGAACTTTTTACTGCATGATGAAATAAGTCCAGAGGAGAATGTTACTGTATTTTGTAAAAGTATTGGTGGTGTCAGGTTGGAAATTAAAAAACAAAATTTGTCTTTTACTGTGAAAAAAGAAGTGATGCACTGGATTTTCTCCTAGGTTTCTTGGTGTTGCTTAAACTTAGCATACATGATGGGTAATCAATGCTATGTTGGAAATCCCAGCCATGTTGGGAATCATTCTCTACTTGGCCTTTTCATACTAAGAATTCCACAAAGACATTTTCACATGATTTTGTAGTCATAAGTTGAAACTTTAATATATTTAATTCCCCAAAATCTAATTGAAATTGAAGAGAAATCAGTAATTTTTTTAGCCAGGTGAAAAATGGGATAACTTCCTTTTTCTGTAAGGACATCCTTAAAATAACTACCTGATGAATTAAGGAGGAAAAAGTTACGTAGAAAGGACAATTATGTGAGACCATAATCAATAAAATAAGTTATTAAAAAAAAAAGTTATGTAGAACACAAGAAAATGTGTTCATTATAGAAAACATGGATAATTGTAAAGAGGACAATATTCATATATAATCTTATAACTCAATAACTTCTATTGTGTGTTTTTTGTATTCTAGATTTTTTTAAAGTCTGCTCTTTCTACTTTAAAGAGTTTTAAGAATTTTGTATTTTTGCAATTATGGCAGTTTTTAGAAATATATCAAATACTAGGTTACAGATGAATAAAAAGAACCACACATGAAAGCATTTTATTTGCCACTTTTATTGTGTTTTGTGCTTTAGGTTTCATAATGAGATTTGAATTAGATTTTTGTTTAGTTTAGAATGTAATGACTAATTTATTCTCCTAATTTTAGGAAGCATTCAAAGCTGTGGAAGACATTCATGGACTATTCTCTTTATCTAAAAAACCACCTAAACCTCAGTTGATGGCAAATTACTATAACAAAGTCTCAACTGTCTTTTGGAAATCTGGAAATGCTCTTTTTCATGCATCTACGCTCCATCGTCTTTACCATCTATCTAGAGAAATGAGAAAGAATCTTACCCAAGAAGAGATGCAAAGGTAAGAATATTACAGTTGGATAGAACTGATGTTATGAAACAAATATCTATTACTGAATAACATGATAGTATGTTCTAGATGAGGGTTTCTCAACCTCTGCACTATTGATATTTGGGTTTGGATAATTCTTTGTGGTGGGGACTATGCATTTAGGATGTTAGTATCATTCCTCGTCTATACTCACTGGCTTCTAGTAGCAGTCCTTCCAGTTTGTGATAACCAAAAGTGTCTCCAGATACTCTGCTTGGATAGTATTATTTTATTTTTTTAAATTATTTTTCCTTAATATTTTTATAAATCCTCACCCGAGGATATTTTTTCATTGATTTTCAGAGGGAGTGGAAGAGAGGGAAAAATATTAATGTGTGAGAAACACATCGATTGGTTGCCTCCTGCATGTGCTTTGATCAGGGCCTGGGCATGGAAGAAGCCTGCAACAGAGGTATGTGCCCTTGACCAGGATCAACCTTGGGACTTTTTGGTCCACAGGCTGACGCTCTATCCATTGAATCAGACTGGCTAGGGCTTGGGTAGTATTCTTGATCTTCAGTAGCTATCTTGTCCAACTCTGCCAATGGTGCAATTGAGAAAAATGGAATATTAGGAATATTGAATATAAAAGACAGTGTTAAGGTATAAGCTTTCTATCCATAAATATAAGTATTTAAAACCTATTCTTAGAACAAATTTGACAGGAGTAAGTGGGTGGATGAAGTTTTTATTCTTAAGGTATTCATTTTAGTACGGTCTTATTTATAAATAATTTTATGCTTTAACAAATATTTATGAATATAGTTCACACTCACATAGTAATATACATAGTCTGTCACTGGCATATCGTACTAGCTAGATGGTTAAAGAGTAATGTCTTTCTGCTTGTCAAGTAACATTTACACATTTAACAGATTTTGTAATTTTCTTCTGCAGAATGTCTACTAGAGTGCTTTTGGCTACTCTTTCCATCCCTATCACCCCTGAGCGTACTGATATTGCTCGACTTCTGGATATGGATGGTATCATAGTTGAAAAACAACGCCGCCTTGCAACACTGCTAGGTCTTCAAGCCCCACCAACACGAATTGGTCTGATTAACGATATGGTTGGTATAAATTTGAGCATGCATATATACACTAGAGTCCTGATGTACGAAATTCGTGCAAAAGTAGTCCTTCCTTCCCCTGTCTACCAGCACTGGCTTCCCTCTGGTACCCGGCACCCGGGACCCGGGCTTCCTTGGCTTCCCTGGCAGCCCTTGCTTTGTCCAGAAGGTCGTTCAGAAGGACTAATGGTCTAATTAACGTGTTATGCTTTTATTATTATAGACACACACACACACACACACATAAAAAAAGAGAAATATGTTAATTAACCAGGACACAGTAACTGGTCATCGAGACAGGAAGAGGTTGCCTGCGCCATGTCGGGGGCAGGGCAGAAGGGGTCTTTGCACACCTGCACTGGGGGAGGGTCTGATTGGCTGCGGCTGCTTCCAGAGCTGGAGTCAGAGGGCCTGATCGACTGCTTCCAGAGCTGTGGCTACTGCTGGGCCAGGGGACAAGGCAGGGCTGGACTAGCCACTCGAGGATGGGCAGTGCCCCGCGATTTCAAATCGCCTGCTGGGCTCCTAGTATTATATATGCTTTGAACATAAAATTGTATGTTCAGGTTTTACAGTTCATGATTAAATACTGGTGTTTTACTTCTTAATCATTTTCCAGATTTCTAATTCTGTATTTTTTTAAATCAGTTCACAATTTTTCTTAAACAATTAAACTTTTTGTTTTATTTACTGTAGGTCAGATTCAATGTACTACAGTACGTTGTCTCGGAAGTGAAAGACCTTTACAATTGGTTGGAAGTAGAATTTAACCCCCTAAAACTCTGTGAGAGAGTCACAAAGGTAAGCCTTTGCATTTATGTTTGATTGTATCACCATATAGCTTGTCCTAGTGCAGTTTCAGATATATTTCTATTTATTAAGAGAGAAGTATTGTCCTGTGTTTGAAGTCAGTGCACATTTCATTGTCTTTTTTCTTTATGTCAAGAGAAAAGATATTTCTGATGTGCTAAATAAACCTGTGGAGGTAAATTAGCAGCATGGCCTGGCTTAGCCATTGCTGTCAGTCACCTTCAGACAAGTATTCACAGCTTCATTACACATTCTGTATTTTTTGTTGTGTTGATATTTTTGTCTAAGGAAATTGAAAAAGTTCTGTAGATGTTTTAGTATCTGTTACATAGAAAGTAGAAGTCTTTTTTTAATTTAATGGATTTTTATAGGTTCTAAATTGGGTTAAGGACCAGCCTGAGAAGGAACCAGAGCTGCAGCAGTATGTCCCACAGCTGCAAAACAACACCATCCTCCGTCTTCTGCAGCAGGTACGAATGAAAAATGGATGTTTTATGTAAGAACTGGGATTCCTTCCTTGGTTGTTTTGATTGCAAAACTGAAAAATTTAGGAATGACATAGGAAGTGAAGGTCTCCCCAAATTCTATTCCCTGTCCAAAATTAATCTTCTATTTGATATGAAAAAAGAATTTTACATAATTTACAACTGCTTTTTTTTTTTTTTTTTTAACAGTATCTTTGTACATTTTCCCTTGTTAGTCATGTAGGTTCCTCATTTTGTTTAATACCTACAAGGCTTTTCATTGTCTAAGGGTACTATGACTGAATATTCAGACTATTGATATAAATCTGTATTTCTCGGCTTTTTGCTATTAGAAAAATGTTGCAGTGAGCATTTTACACTTATCTTTGCATACTTCTGTGATTTTCTGTAGCATAGAATTAGGCATAGACTTTACATGTTTAAAGCTTTAGTAGCTCCTGAAAAGGGTCTATTAAGGGACATAACCAGTTGTAAATGAGAAAGCCTTTTCTCCTGCTTACACAAGGTATTATCAGTCTTTTAACATATTTTAGTCTGATTTCTCAAGTTTGACTAGTGTAGTTTATAATACGGCTTAAAAGTTTGTTTTATCTTTCATTTGTTTCATTTGGGGGGAGGAGCTTTCTTTATACGTTCACCTCAGTATTAGAGCACATTTCATTGACCTGCTTTCTCGTATATGTGAGCAGTGTTATTTCTCATGTGCTATACAAATAGTTGAAGGTTAATTAGCAGTGTAACTAAGTAGTAATGCTGCCAGTCTCCTTCAGACAACCAGTTTTATAAAAAAGCGTTCAGGTGAATTAGGTGGCTGGTCTTTATCTGCAAATTTGTGACCAGTTAGGTGTTTTTGTTTTGTTTTATGAAACTATGAATAGATGTTTTTCAGAAATGGTATGGGGTGACTGTTTAAAGCAGCAGTTGCCAACTAGTGGTCCGTGAGGTCCGAAAGGTTGGTGACCACTGGTTTAAAGCATGAGACTTGGGTTTGAGAGCCTTTTATTGGAATGCCAGCTCTAGCAGTGTACTGTTAATGTAGCTACTCTGAGCTTCAGCTTTTTTCTGAAAAATGGGCATAATTTCTACTTCCCATCCTATCCTATATAATATCTTATATAATAAAAGCCTAATATGCGAAGTGTCTTGACTGTTAGTTCAACCATTCAACCAGTTGCGATGATGCACACTGACCATCAGGGGGCAGGCACTGTGACCTATAGGTTAGTTTGCTGCTGGTGTCTGGGTGATCATGATTGGGTGAGATGGGCTGGACATGCCCTGTACCCTCCCACGGCCCCTTCCTGGCCTCAATTGTGCACCGATGGGGTCCTTTGGCTGGGCTTGTGGTGATCAGGCCAAAACTGGTTCTCCGACATCCCCCAAGCGGTCCTGGATTGCAAGAGGGCTCAGGCCAGGCTGGGGGACCCCACTGCACCGAGCCTTTAGTGATTTTTAAGACTGCATATAAAAAATGCTGAATAAACGATAAGCTATTCTTAGTAACCTTGTGTTGTTTTTTATACAGGTGGCACAAATTTATCAGAGCATTGAGTTTTCTCGTTTGACTTCTCTGGTTCCTTTTGTTGATGCTTTCCAACTGGAACGTGCTATTGTAGATGCAGCCAGGCACTGCGACCTGCAGGTATGTGCTGTAAGGGGACACTGAGGGGAAGGCAAGGCCCTTTAAGGACCAAAAACACAAAACCTTTGTTTCTTAGCTCTTGGTACATTGGCACTGATTTAAAGCTTTCCTGAGCTAATCTTGTAGGTTTTGTATTCAACATTCTTTCATTAATTTTTCTCAAGTTCAGTTGAAATTTTTTATCAGAAGTTGGACTTCATATATACATATAGACTTAACTATTGATGATAATATTTACTTTTCAAAGGTTCGTATTGACCACACTTCTCGGACCCTTAGTTTTGGATCTGATTTGAATTATGCTACTCGAGAAGATGCTCCACTTGGTCCTTATTTGCAAAGTATGCCTTCGGAACAGATAAGAAACCAGCTGACAGCCATGTCCTCAGTACTCGCAAAAGCACTTGAAGTCATTAAACCACCTCATATATTGGTATGCGTCTTTGGGAGAAATAGACTACAGAAATTATGAGGGGCCCTTATGCTATGTCTTTCACAAAAAGGTTTGAGATGGTGTCTGAAAGAAGGGATTTAATATAGATTATTCAGTTGTATTTGGTATTTTTAGCAAATGTCTATCAGATGTACAGAATACTAAGATGCCTTCCATTGGGTAAAATAATACAAGTATTAAATGGGTGTACAACAGAACACACAATGATGATCCCAAGTATTAAATGGGTGTACAACAGAACACACAATGATGATCCCAAATGGGGTTACTATGATTGGGCTTTGCCTTCATGCCTACGATTTTTTCTTTGTGTGTTAGTATTCCTCCCTGGCTTGAACACTTCAAAGGAGATTTGGTGCAGAGAAAAGTTGACCTAGCAAATACAGGCTTTTCAGCTATATCATTGCTGTGGGAGTAGTGACATAGCATTTGGAACTGAGAGTTTGTAGTTTGAATAATTCATCTACTGTTATTAAATGCAAACACATAGGGGTAATACTTCAGGATTATTTAGTAATTTTTGATGGCTAATACCATGATATGTCACTTAATTTTTAAAATGCGTTTGTTTTTGAAGCAAGAGAAAGAAGAACAACATCAGTTGGCTGTTACTGCATACCTTAAAAATTCACGGAAAGAGCATCAGCGTATCCTTGCTCGCCGTCAGACAATTGAGGAAAGGAAAGAGCGGCTTGAGAGTCTGAATATTCAGCGTGAGAAAGAAGAATTGGAGCAGAGGGAAGCTGAACTCCAGAAAGTACGGAAGGCTGAAGAAGAAAGGCTGAGACAGGAGGCAAAGGAGAGAGAGAAGGAACGCATCTTACAAGAACATGAACAAATCAAAAAGAAAACTGTTCGTGAGCGGCTGGAACAAATCAAGAAAACAGAACTGGGTGCCAAAGCATTCAAAGATATTGATATTGAAGTATGTAGTACATTACTCATTAAACTTAGTTTTATCCTGATTTCTTAGAAGCACAGTCCTTTATCGCTTATTGGTTTATTTTGGGTTATTTGGTTGTTCATTTTTGGTACACAGGATTTATTAACTAAAATCTGTGAAGTAAGCATCTATACTAATAATCTATACCAGTGGTCGGCAAACTCATTAGTCCACAGAGCCAAATATCAACAGTATAACGATTGAAATTTCTTTTGAGAGCCAAATTTTTTAAACTTAAACTTCTTCTAACACCACTTCTTCAAAATAGACTCGCCCGGGCTGTGGTATTTTTGGAAGAGCCACACTCAAGGGACCAAAGAGCTGCATGTTTGCTGACCATAGATCTATAAGAATAAAAGGGTAATATGCAGCCATGGGCTCAGGCAGCCAGGAGCCCCAGTGCCTGCGAGGCCCAGGGTTCAGGTTTCACAGCTGCCACGGCCAGCAGTGGCAGCAGCAGTGATGGGGGCGGCACTTCCCCTGATCAGCCCTGTCGCCTCCCACAGAGGGAGGCCATAGGGAGCGGGCCTAAGCCATCAGTAGGACAGGCTGGGCTGAAGGACCTCACTACCCTGCTACCCCCTAAGGGCACAAATTTTCTGCCACCTGGCAGTGGGCAGCCACTAATCTTTTTGCCTTTAGATTTGGCTATTCTAGGTATTTTATGTAAATAGAATCATACAATATGTTTTGTGACTAAATTCCATCTATAGTTTTTTGTGCCCTGGGTCTAATTTGTTTTTAATAGCTGTACAGTTTTTCAACACTGTTAAAAGGGAGTTTGGGTACATGCATATTTTTGTCCTTATACTCAAGTGGAAACATGGTTGTTGTAAAACATTTTTACATTGCTTAAATTTACCCATTGTGTAAAAAGTAATATAGGTTTTGATTCTAGAAGCAGTGCTCCATTGCGTTTTTCTTACATTCTTATTAATGATTGTGCATTTGTATTATCTTTCAGGATCTTGAAGAACTGGATCCAGATTTCATCATGGCTAAGCAGGTTGAACAACTAGAGAAAGAAAAGAAGGAACTTCAGGAACGCCTGAAGAATCAAGAAAAGAAGGTAAATGAAAGAACTTAAAATTTTAACATGTCAGATTAAAAAAAATATATTTTTAAACTGCATTTATTTTCATGTTATTCAGATTGATTATTTTGAAAGAGCTAAACGTTTGGAAGAAATCCCTTTAATAAAAAGTGCTTATGAAGAACAGAGAATTAAAGACATGGATCTGTGGGAACAACAAGAAGAAGAAAGAGTAAGATTTTAATTTAATTGAAATATTTTTAGACTGTAAGCTAAAATTAAATTCTCTGACACTATTGGGTCCAGGACATCAAAATTGATTTATTTTATTAATCCTCACCAAAGGACATTTTCCATTGATTTTTTTGGGGGAGATTGGAAGAGAGGGAAAGACTGAGAAACACATTAATTGGTTGCCTCCTGTTCCAACCCTGACTAGAGCCTCGGTCAGGGAGGAGCCTGCAACCAAGGTGTATTGTACCCTTAACAGGAATCGAACCTGGGACCCTTTGGTCCAAAGGCTGGTGTTCTATCTGCTGAGCCAAACCAACTAGAGAAAAATTTATTTTGTAATCTTTTGCCAGAAATGGTGTGCTTTAGTGGATGCAAACTAACAGATTGGTGGATAGATAGAAATTTTCACAGTGAGATTAAAAAATGAGACTTATAAAATACAAAGGATAGCTGAAAAGTTTAGTTTTTAAAACACCTTTAAGGAAACAGAATTCACACACCATCATGTGCAGCTTTTTAGTACAGAATTGTACAACTATCTTATACCATACCCCAAAAATAAGCTTGTTACTCATTTATCAGTCATTCCTCATGTAGAACTAAACTTTCTACCACTTGGCTGTAGAAAGTTTCAACCACTAATCTTTTTTGCCTTTAGATCTGGCTATTCTGGGTATTTTGTGTAAATAAATAGAATCATACCATATGTTGTTTTGTGACTAAACAATTCCATCTATAGTTTTTTTTAGCCTTTGTTTACTTGATACAAAAGTAAGGTTTGCTTGTAGTAGCCAAATTTATAATAAAAAGAAATGACTTGGTTCTGGTTAAAAAAAAAAAAAAGAGTAAAGTAACCACAGGCAGCAGGCAGGAGACAGCGTCCATTTGTGGGGACTGCAGTGTGGAGAATGTAGCCCTCTTCTCAATGATTGTTGTCATTGTGGGACAAGTATTGCCAGTTCTTTCAAATATTTTTAGAAGTTGAAATTTTTGTGATATAAAATTAGGAAAAGTGCTACAACAGACCAAATAAAATATTTGAGATAATTTGCTGCAATCTCTTCCTGAAGCCTTTCATTTTTCCCCCTTATGACACAAAAGGAAAAGCCTTCTTTAATCTGTAGTTTATCTTGCCTGAACCTCCAATTGTTTTTAAGGAAGAAATGCCTTTAATAATTCAACCATAGTGCTTACTACCAGTTTTTGGTGTTTTATTTGTTTTACCATATACATATATAGTTTTTCCTTTATAAAAACTTGTGCTACTGTGAGCCTAAATAAAAACGTTCTTGTAGATGTCTCGTTTATCCATCTCCCTGATTGCCTTCCTAGAGACCTGTTGGCATGAAGGATAGTAAGGTTGATAAGGCACAGGAGCTGCTTGTGTTCTGCAAAGATAAGCCAGGATTTGGGGTAAATTAGTAATCAGATAATGAATGCTTTGGAAATTTAACTTTGTATTATGTGTTTGCAGATTACTACTATGCAGCTAGAACGGGAAAAGGCTCTTGAACACAAGAATCGAATGTCACGAATGGTTGAAGACAGAGATTTATTTGAAATGCGACTCAAGGCAGCACGACAGTCTGTTTATGAGGTACATTTATGGCTTCAGGGAAATGTTCATGAGCTTTAGTTTTGCCTTAAGCGTTCTTCAATACAGTAGCACATTCTTTATTGAACTAACATATATAATGTTACCATTCAAATAACATTTTAATAGAAAATTTCTTAAATATTTTCTATGCTAAGTAGTCAACCATCAGTATTTTTCTAAAGGTGCTGGTGGGCTGCATAAAATTTGCAATTGATACAAGCTTTTGTTTACTATTTACAGAAAGAAAGAAATCAAGTATTCTGTTCATAGCATTCTAATTTAATCATTCATTTTAGTTTGTATGGTGGCAGGCCCACTTCATATTGTCAACAATTTATGTGTTTAGAAATTTGAGAAAACCTTTAATTATTTCGAAATTCTAGTTTTTTTACTTGAAGGTTGCTTTTTATGGTTCCAAGAAACCTGCAGTGCTTTTGTAAACTTAAAACTTCGTTACTTTTGTAGCTTTTCCAAAAAACTTGATATATATTTTTTAATTTGGGGTAACCAATTACAGGAAAAACTTAAACAGTTTGAAGAGCGATTAGCAGAAGAAAGGCATAATCGCTTGGAAGAACGTAAAAGGCAACGTAAAGAAGAACGCAGAATAACCTACTATAGAGAAAAGGAAGAGGAAGAGCAAAGAAGGGCAGAAGAGCAAATGCTGAAAGGTAACTGTAGACCAAGACTGGAGGTGGGATTACACAAGGTTGATATTAGGTCACTTTATAGCAGTCTTATTTAGAATATACATGAATTGAGATGTAGGGATCATTGAATTATTAACTGTAACTTTCTAGTTCTCAGTTTCTGGGATCTTAATTTTTGCTTTATGTGAAGATACTATATCATATCAGCTGAAATCTCACATTTTGGGTGTTCTTTTAAAAATCAATATTGCTTTTAAATTTTTTATTACTATATTCTGTGTAGTACTCACATTTATTTAGGAATATCTGTCAGATGAAGTCTGTCAAATGATCCTTTGTCTGGTATCAGAGATGTTCAGGATTTGAGGAGGGATTCCTAGTGTCTTCTTAAGTCATTACAAAACTTTTAATGATGAGTGGCATAATACTTGTTTTCTCAAATATCTCTGTTAGCTGATAGTAAGCTATTTTTAAATTGTTAAAAAAGGATTTACTTCTATATTATGCATGTTTAATACCAAAGAAGTAGACCTAGCACTAAAGGAAAGGTGCAGGTAGGAGGCACACTCTCTAACCTACTACATTTTATATAGAGCGTGAAGAGAGAGAACGTGCAGAACGGGCAAAACGTGAGGAAGAGCTTCGAGAATATCAGGAGCGGGTCAAGAAGTTAGAAGAAGTAGAAAGGAAAAAACGCCAAAGGGAGCTGGAAATTGAAGAAAGGGAGCGTCGTAGAGAGGAAGAGAGAAGACTTGGTGAAGATCCACTTTCTAGAAAGGTGAGTATGTAAACATTGCTTTCCCTGGGATGACCTGTTCTCTTCACGATACATATGTCAGTGCATATGTCAATGTCTGGGCTTAGTGTTTTGAACCAGTTTCATTCATGTCTCTGGAAGTCTGGTATTGCTTTGTCTTCCCAAAGGCAGAAGGTTTTTTGTTTTGTTTTGTTTTTTTTAAAATATATTTTATTGATTTTTTACAGAGAGGAAGGGAGAGATATAGAGAGATAGAAACGTCGATGAGAGAGAAACATCGACCAGCTGCCTCTTGCGCACCCCCTACTGGGGATGTGCCCGCAACTCAGGTACATGCCCCTGACCGGAATCGAACCTGGGACCTTTCAGTCCGCAGACCGACACTCTACCACTGAGCCAAACCGGTTTCGGCGGCAGAAGGCTTTTAAAGGGAGAAAATTGAACTTCTGTTAGTGGATCTGAGATTTTTATAGGCTTTGGTCTATTGCACTTGTCAGTCAGTGAATCTCATAAGACTTAAGTAGTTGACAAGTTATAACACTCATTAGTGCTATGGAAAGAGGGACTCTTCTGTGTTTCTAGGAAGGAGTTGCTGTGAATTAAAAGAATGATGTGAGTTCTCTTAGCTCCTTGGCACTCGAAATTGGCGGACCATCAATATTCAGAGTCCCCCTGGGAGCTTGTTAGAAATGCAGAATCTCAGGCCAGGCACCAAACCCGAATTAGAACCTGCTTTTTAACGAGATTGCCAATCAGTTCAAATGCTGCTCTCTTATATTTAATATGCAGCTGTTTACCTGCTTTTTAACGAGATTGCCAATCAGTTCAAATGCTGCTCTGTTATATTTAATATGCAGCTGTTTCCTCCCCCACTCTCTTGAGTCTCTTTATTTCCCCCTCCTGGCTGATAGTACTGTTACCACTTTAATCACAAGAGTTTTGAATCCCTCTCCTTTCTATTTTTATATTCCTGCCTTACTTTAGTTTTCTTTTGTTTATATTACTTACTGGTTTCCTTACTATTCTTTCTGGTCTTAATCTTCCTCCAGCATCAGACTGCTGATTTTTCATACTGAGATCATTACACCTGCTCTTGGGTTGCAAACCTTCTTTTGGTTGGTATTCATTACTTGGAACCAAAGATTAAAGCATGTCTTAGCAGTTAAGGCCTTTCATGTTGACTGTTTTTTCATTAGCTTTTCTTAGTCATCTATACTTCAGCCAGACTGAGCTAGTTTTAGCCTTTATCACGTGTCCTTGACATCTATCTGCAGGCTCTTGCCTGTCTTTTCTTCACTCCTTTATCTGTGTCATATCTTCATGAAGCCCTTATCTTTATTAGAGGAACCGTTACTACGTTACCTGTGTAGTCTTCAATTTTAGTTTAATGTGTATGTGGATGATAGATTTTCAGTTCTTTACTCTTGTCACTAATTTCTATTTTTACTTTCTTGGTATCGGTGGTTTTGGCTTATATGGTTTCTAATTTTTTTGAATTTTAGTACATTTCCCCTTGTGTTATAAAATATGGTCAGGTTTTATGAGTATTCTTTCCTTTTGGGCACAAAGTTCTGTGCGTATGTTGTGTTATCTAATTTGCTCCATCCTGGTGACTTACGGGAACTTCATCTTCTAAAGAACTTGAGGTAACTTCCTATGATTGTGGTTTCCAAGTTTTTTTTTTTTTTTTTTTTTTTTTTTTTTTTTAAGTGTTTGCAAATCTGTTCATCGTTTTGTGCATTTTAACATTTAGAGTCTGTTTTATACCCTTCTGTCCCCCACCTTCACCTTTTAATTAGATAATTTTTAGTTTTTAGTCTTTAAAATGTTTTTATTGATTGTTACAGAGGAAGGGAGAGGGGGAGAGAGGTAGAAACATCAAAGAGAGCCATCAATGTGGATCGGTTCCTTCCTGCAAGCACTCTGCTGGGAATTGAGCCTGCAACTCAGGCATGTGCCCTGATGAGGATTCGGACCAGAGACCTGGTGTATGGGTGGGTGCTCAGCCACTGAGCCACACTGGTTGAGTGGAGAGCGTTTAGTTGTATCTATTCACATTTAACATGGTTATTATTACTACTTGTTTTATTCCTAATATAGAGTTTGGAGTTTTTTATTTGCTTTCATGTGCCTGCCATCCCTTCTTTTCTTTAAGTCAAACTTAAGAACTTTGTTTTCTCTGTTTTTATTTTATTTTATTGATTTTTTAATTATTATTATTTTTTAATATATTCTATTGATTTTTTACAGAGAGGAAGGGAGAGAGACAGAGAGCCAGAAACGTCGATCAGCTGCCTCCTGCACACCCCTACCGGGGATATGACCGCAACCAATGTACATGCCCTTGACCGGAATCGAACCCGGGACCCCTCAGTCCGCAGACCGACGCTCCACCACTGAGCCAAACTGGTTTCGGCTTATTGATTTTTTTAGAGAGAGGGATAGAGAGTTAGAAACATAGATGAGAGAAAATCATTGATCAGCTGCCTCTTGCACACACCCCACTGGGGATGTGCCCGCAACCAAGGTACATGCCCTTGACCGAAATTGAACCCGGGACCTTTCAGTCCACAGGCTGATGCTCTATCCCATTGAGCCAAATCGGTTTCGGCTGTTTTTTCTGTTTTTAGTGATGACCATTTATGTTTTCCAAAATCACGTAAACTTTAATAGCCTGTAGATTTTGAGAACTCTTTTGCCTCTTCAGAACAAAACAAAATTCTGAGCATACTTTTATGTTGCGTTGAGACCAGCTGCATGTTTTTGCCCCGCAGAATGTTTAAAAGTTCTCTTAAGGACTCATTTAAGTTTTACAGCCATCTTGGCAAACATTATTTACTTTAAAATATGTTTACACTGTATCACCTTTCGCCCTTTGCAGATAACTTCTTTTTGTTTTGTATTTTATCATCTTAATTTTTTCAGAATGTCTTTGCGTATGTCTCAAAAGAGGTTTTGTTTTTATCTCCCAGTTGAACAATGGTTGAGCCAGTTCTAAATTCTCCTCTCCAGAGACTTAGCCCTCTGCTCACTGTTCTAGTACACATTGGGGAGGGGGCTTGATAATCGTCTTGGTAGAAACTCTTTAGACTTTTCTCTATCTTTGGGGTAAAGATTTAACACTATCGTTAGTTGCCTACGTCTGTGGTCTTTATGAGTCATCCTTTTTGGCACGTGTGCCCTTTCAGTCAGAGGATTTACTCAGAGAAGATTGGATTTCCTTAACTTAGGGAAATTTTTTTTCTCCTTGTCTCTATTCTGGCCTTTCAAAGTTCTATTTATCTCTCTCACTGTTTCATTTTTTCAACTTTGTCCTTTTGTAACTGGTTTTCTGTAATTCCTGTTTAGTTTCTATGTTTATCAATAAAGCCTATTCTGCTGTTGATCTACCAAGAGACTTTAAAAGTTTTGGCAATCATGTTAATTTTTCAGAATTCTTTTCATTTGTTTATTTATTGGCTCTCATAGCCACTCCCAAAATCTCCTTTGAAGTTCTGATACTTGTACTAAAACCTCATAAGTTGAAGTCTTTGAGTTTAATTTGCAGGATGAGTATGAATAGTAAGAGAAACTTGGTCTTCTGGTCTTCTGGAGTGGACATTCCCTCCATTGGAGTTGTTATGAGTTACTATAACTTAAATTGAGTAAATATTTTCTCCCACAATGTTCACTTGGGAACGTGTCTTAGAAGAACAACTCCCATTTTAAGAGATAGCCTAGAGTCAGTAGCTCTGATGACAGATGACTTATCATATGGCCATTCTTGTCCTTCACTGCTTCTTAATGTCAGTTGTTGGAGGCTTTTATTGCCAAGACACTTTAAATTGTAAATTAAGATCCTCATATTCATCTACAAGGGATTATAGTTATTCTCAGCTGCTTAGATTTTTATTTCAGTTCTCCCATCCCCTGCCTGAGCTTGTTTTCAGTGTTCTTTTCTTCTGACTTTGGCCTTATGTTTGTAGGAACAGTCAAGCTGTGCCAGAAGTGTTTGTGATTAAAATTATATGCATTGCTTATAATTTTCACCTTAAGTGTGTTGAGTATCTCTCACACCCTCTCCATAATTTTTATTGACAACATAATATTTTGAAGAGGAAAATGTTAATCTAACAATCCCCTATTAAATATTTCATTTGCTCCACTTCTTTAGTAGGCACTGTGATGTACATTTTGGGACACTCAGCTTTTTACACAACTTATAAGGGAATTTCTAGTTCAAAGAAAATCCATAGACATTTAAATTATTCTAGGGGGAATGCTGCCAGATTGCTTGCAGGTGGTTATCAATTTATAAATCCATTCACAATACTTTTCACTGTACTGTCAGTCTAATTTCAGATTAAGAGAAATTTTAAAACATTTATGTTTAATATAAAACGTTTGCATAATAATAACAATAGTAATTGTTCCCAACGTAGTGCATCTTACTATCTTTGGTCAATGTAGGACTCTCGCTGGGGAGACAGAGATTCAGAAGGTACATGGAGAAAAGGACCTGAAGTCGAATCTGAATGGAGAAGAGGCCCACCAGGCCCACCAGAGAAGTAAGTAGAGTTAAGGAAAATGGTACCAATCAATCACAGGTTCTGTTAATATCTCATTGGTGGTTTCTAGTTTGGTTTATTTGTAGGGTTGGGGAGAGGAGAGTTGTGAAGAATTGTGTATATGTCTCGTACTAAAATGTTTTTCATAGTTTACTTCAAAACTGCTGTAATTGCTGACTTCTGAACATCTTGAGGAATGAGTTCTGGAATGATGTTAGCAGTTTGAGTAAGAATGAACATTCATGACATTTTTCTTTTCCTTTAAATTTCTTAAGTAGATCAAACCATCCTTTATAGTGAAATTGCCAAGGTACTCCTGGAAAAGTATAGATGCCCTTTTAAGGCAGTTGTCTGTTTATTGGTTTATTATTTATTGATGTAATAGTTTGGATTTTAATTTTTTTTTAATTAGAATATATTGTAGGAATATGTTTAAAAGATTTACACCAAAGTGATTTTTAAAAGTGCAGTAATTCCCAAAAGCACCATTGCTTTTTTTTTTTTTAATATATTTTATTGATTTTTTACAGAGAGGAAGGGAGTGAGATAGAGAGCTAGAAACGTCGATGAGAGAGAAACATCGACCAGCTGCCTCCTGCATACTCCCTACTGGGGATATGCCCACAACAAACGTACATGCCCTTGACCGGAATCGAACCCTGGACCTTTCAGTCCGCAGACCGACGCTCCACCACTGAGCCAAACCGGTTTCGGCAAGCACCATGTGCTTTTTAAGAAAATTATTCTTTTTTTTTTTTTTTTTTTAAATATATTTTATTGATTTTGTACAGAGAGGAAGGGAGAGAGAGAGAGAGCTAGAAACATCGATGAGAGTCATCGATCAGCTGCCTCTTGCACACCCCCCACTGGGGATGTGCCCGCAACCAAGGTACATGCCCTTGACCGGAATCGAACCCGGGTCCCCTCAGTCCCCAAGCCGACGCTCTATCCATTGAGCCAAACCGGTTTCGGCAAGAAAATTATTCTTAAAGATTTTATTTGGCTTGTTGCTCTGTAGGGAGTGGAGACGTGGAGAAGGGCGAGATGAGGAGAGGCCTATTAGAAGAGATGAAGATCGCCCACGGCGGTTGGGAGAAGATGAAGATAGAGAGTCTTCTCTTAGACCAGATGAAGATCGGATTCCCAGGCGGGGCCTGGATGATGACAGAGCCCCTCGACGTGGTCCTGATGAAGATAGGTTCCCTCGCCGTGGGGCAGATGAGGATCGGCCTTCCTGGCGCAATGCAGATGATGACAGGCCCCCCAGACGAATTGGCGATGACGACAGGCCCGCCAGGCGACTCGGTGATGACGACAGACCTCCCAGGCGACTTGGTGATGACGACAGGCCTCCCAGGCGACTCGGTGATGACGACAGGCCTCCCAGGCGAATTGGTGATGAAGATAGGGGAAGCTGGCGGCATATGGATGATGATAGACCACCTAGACGAGGGCTGGATGAGGACAGAGGAAATTGGCGGGCAGCTGATGAGGACCGAGGACCAAGACGTGGTATGGATGAAGATCGGGGGCCGCGGCGAGGAGGTGCTGATGATGAGCGGTCATCCTGGCGTAATGCGGATGATGACCGAGGCCCAAGGAGAGGCCTGGATGATGACCGAGGTCCACGGAGAGGCCTGGATGATGACCGGGGGCCCAGGCGCGGGCTGGATGAAGATCGAGGACCTTGGAGGAATGCCGATGATGATAGAATTCCCAGGCGTGGTACAGATGATGACAGGGGTCCTTGGAGAAACATGGATGATGACCGGATCTCAAGACGGGCTGATGATGATCGGATTCCCAGCAGAAGGGGCGAGGACTCAAGACCTGGTCTCTGGAGACCATTTGTCAAGCCAGGTAAAATTTTGGGATTCAGAAATTCAGATTGCATTCTTTATAGACTCTATTTGATATATTTACAAGTAGAAAATGAAAGTTTTACACAATCTAGTCTCAACTGTTCTATAGATGATAGCAGGTTGTTCCAAACAAGGAGTATCTCAAATGACTACATTTTTATTTTTTTAATTAATAAAAGTTATTTTTCAACTGGAAAAAAACCCCCACAAATTTTAATTGATATATGACAGATTGGTTTGTATTCCTATTAGTTTTTAAGTAAACTGATCTTTTGCCTTTTCTTGAATATCTCTGCAGTGACTTATATCAAAGCTTACTTACCTTCAATGTCCCACACAAATTACCACCCCTTTTTCTCTTTGTTTCCTTTTGCCTTTTTGATGCTTTAAGTGCTTTTCTTCCTGAGTCCATACCTTCAGTGTCCTTGCTCATCAGGTTCTGTCCTGGACTAGCCTTCTTGTAATAAACGTTTGTCTGTACTCTTGCCAACCGTGGGATTATTCTCACAGCAAGAGCTCATTTCCTTATTTGCTAGTCTTAGGTCTGATCATCTTTTCCTACTTCACTGTTTTGAGTAATTATGTACAAGTCTGTGATTTTGATGGTCTCAGATGACAACTTCAGATCTCTTGTTTCCAACTGTATACTGTACAGAGCACATCTCTACCTGAAAATGTCAGTGACACTTCACACACCTGTCAAAACTGACTTCACATACAATACTCGACCCACATGCATACATATAAGCACCCAATTCTCTTTGGGATTCCACTTTCTTTTCTTTTTTAATGTATTTTATTGATTTTTTTACAGAGGACGAGAGAGGGATAGAGAGTTAGAAACATCGATGAGAATCATCGGTCAGATGCCTCTTGCACACCCCTTACTGGGGATGTGCCTGCAACCAAGGTACATGCCTTTGACCAGAATCGAACCCAGGACCTTTCAGTCTGCAGGCAATCGCTCTATCCACTGAGCCAAACCGGTTTCGGCTGGGATTCCACTTTCAAGCTAATCGTATAAGCTGCAAATCTGGAAGTTTTTGCTCAGTCTTTCATCCTTTAAGTTAAAGCTTTTATTTAGTTTAGTTCTAGCTTATCAGTGTTCCTTAAGCCCACCCACTTCTATTTCCCCTGCATGTACTTCGGTCTGGTCCACCATCATTCTTTGAACTCTTGCTGTTACTGGTCTCTGCTGGCTCTCCCACCCCCAATTTGAGTTTTTGTGTAATAATCAGGGCAATCTCTTCTAAATGCAAGTTTAAATGACCAGCTTCCTTGCCTTTACCTTTTGTGGTTTCTGTTGTATCTAACACAAATATTTTCTCCCATCCATTGCCTTCTTTGCTTGGGAACACTAGAGAACATTTTAGCCCAATTCTTGGAGGCCATTTTAAATGGTGAAATCACCAACCAAAAGCTAAAAAAATGCAAAACTAGACCTCTAATAGGATACTTATTTGAAGTATGAGAGATGCAGCAAGAAGGCAATGTTGCCTTATTCAACCTCTGCTGAAAATGTACTGTCAGGTGACTCAAAATATTTTGCAACTTTGCACATGTCTGCTAGTGACTATAAAAGTTCTGGAGTATTAATTTTGGGGGTATAAATTTTAACATACAGGCAAATTAGCAAATATGAACTCTACTCAGCTCAGAGTTTGGAATAGTGCTATGGCACATGATAATATAAATGCTAACAGCAATAATGATTGTTAGCCTTAACACTGTATACATTTTCATTGAGATCTCTGTTGCCTTTGGCCTTTTTGTGTGCATATATAAATAAATAAAATGGCTCTAGCAGGTTTGGCTCAGTGGATAGAGCATTGGCTATCAGACTGAAGGGTTCTGGGTTCAATTCCAGTCAAGGGCACGTACCTTGGTTTCAGGTTAAATCACCCATTCTGGGCATTTGCAGGAGGCAACCAATCGATGTGTCTCTCACATCAATGTTTTTCTTTCTGTCTTTTCCCCTTCCACTCTAAGAATCAATGGAAAAATATCCTTGGCTAAGGACTGACTAACTAAATAAAATGTTTCTAGCTTTGGACATTCTCTGGATAAGTGTGAGGTACTGGGCAGGGTCCAAGGATTTATCCTTGCTTCATGATTGCATAGGTGGTAAATGATGGAGAGCAGTAATAGGACAGGAAAGAGTGCTTTTGGTTAGGAAAGTTTTGAAAATGTGGCACTGTCTGAATGAATACATAACTGAGGCTCTGTCGTTTGTTTTTAAAAAAAATTTTATTGATTTTTTACAGAGAGGAAGGGAGAGGGATAGAGAGTTAGAAACATCGAAAAGAGAGAAACATCCATCAGTTGCCTCCTGCACACCACACCTCCTACTAGGGATGTGCCTGCAACCAAAGTACATTTCCTTGACGGGAATTAAACCTGGGACCTTAAGCCCACAGGCTGACGCTCTGTCCACGGAGCCTAACGGGTTAGGGCTGGGGCTCTGTCTTTAGAGATCGATCTAGCTCCTACCCTTCTCCCTTTAAATTTTTGCTTAAGTGAGTTGTTTATCATCAAAACATACCCAAAATAACTGCATACAGGATACTCAACCAGGGCTATATAAGTTTCTTATGTCATGTGTTCCTGCGTGTTAGAGAAACAGGATAGGTAGTCACAAATAGGAGCTGGAATCTTGTGAAATGATGTAAGTGGCTTTAGTTTGGTTTGTGTGTGTTTATAGAAGTTGGAGTGTCTTAAATTAGTATGTAGAATGGTGCTGGATTAATATCAACATTAAGATCTCCATTCATAGTTGCCAATCTGTTTCTTGAGTGGAAAATATTTTTTCATCTTTAAAAAATAGGTGGATGGAGAGAGAAAGAAAAAGCCAGAGAAGAAAGTTGGGGTCCACCTCGAGAATCAAGACCACCAGAAGAACGTGAATGGGACAGAGAAAAAGAAAGAGAGAGAGATGGTCAAGATCGTGAAGAGAATGACAAGGATCCAGAGAGAGAAAGGGACAGAGAGAGAGACGGCGAACGAGAGGATCGCTTCCGAAGACCGAGGTTTGATATTTGGATTGAAACTATCCATGGGGTTACAGTTCAGATACTCCTGAATATTCCAGACCATTTTCGAGAGATGGTGTTCCTCATTTGTCCCTCTGCCAATATTTATAAGAATTATAGGCTTAAAATTTTTTAGCTGTCATTTAATTGAATGTTTCTTCTTAACAAAGTGTTAAAATGGAACCACGAGCTGTGTGGCTGTCTACACGTTTATATAACTCTGGTAGTGGAATAAGTGCAGGTATCTTTACCAGTCTATTGCTTTTTCCCTGTGGTCTGGGTCAATCAGTTTTATTTCCCTTAAGTTACTAAAAGCCCCTTTTTTAAAAAATTGCCTGTTGGGGTGACATTGGTTAATAAAATTGTATAGGTTTCAGAAAGCCCCTTTGATGTTACTAGTGGTAATTCTTACTTGCTGTTTTTGGTTATAGTGGCTGTATACTGATAAATCTAGGCCATCACTATTTAATAGAATTTTCTACAGGCATGAAAATGTCCTATACCTGTAACATCCAATATGATAGCCAGAGTCATTTGAGGCTGTTGACCATTCGGCATATGGTTAGTGCTCCTGAGGAAGTGTCTTGATTTTATTTTAGTTAATATAAACTTAAGGAGCCATAGATGGATAATGGCTACTGTGATGGACTGCACACAGCCAGATGTTCTTATTTGCCTGCCACTCCTGAGGCACAGATTGAGATTAAGTGATGAGTTTAAACTTTATCCCTATTATATTAATAAACTCTCTGAGGACCATGTAATATGATATATTCACTATAATTCCACATATAGTCTAACATCAGAACTTAACATGTCATTTTTGAATGGCTACAGGGATGAAGGAGACTGGAGAAGAGGGCCAGCTGAGGAAGCTTCGAGCTGGAGAGATTCAGGTCGCCGTGACGATAGGGATGACCGCCGACGTGAGAGGGATGATCGCCGAGACCTAAGAGACCTAAGAGACCTAAGAGAAAGACGAGATGACAGAGACCGCAGAGGACCTCCTATCAGATCAGAGCGTGAAGAAGGTAGAGATTGCCTACGCAGCTGCTGAACCATCAGGAATCATTACTGGGAAATTTTGGATTTTTAATATCTTATAAATTTACATGGACACCAAAAATAAGATAGTGGACATGTATTCAATTTAGAATTCACAGTTCTCTTAAACTTGTCAGTGGTTGCTCTGAAGTTAGCTTATCTCTAAATTCAAAGTATAGTAGTAGACTAATTAAATTGGATAGTAAGCAAAATATAAAGTTTAAATGAGGAAACAATTTGTCATTTCTTATAAAAGTAAGATAGATTAGTACAAAGTGGAAATAAAACATTTCTTCTCTGAAATTGTAGCAATTGAAACTAGTAGAAAAATACTTCCAGTATTTAAAATGACCATTGCACCTAAATAATTGTCTCACAAGCTTTTAATATTATGTTAGTACAACTGGATCATAAGGGTATTTCTTCTCTTATAGCCATAATGAAAAAAATGTTCTTATGGCCAACTAGTTGTTAAAACAAGAGCTCCAAGATAACCTTTTAATTTTAAAATTCTAATTCAAGATTTTTGTCACTTCGTTAGTTTTTGTAGTTAAAACAACTAGGACATTTCCCAGGCTGATGATTTCTTCTTCTTTGCAAATTTGAATTATATCTCTAAATCTCTATATTCTTTTAAAGGTTTCATCAGAAAATGTGTCAAAATAGTTAAAATGTATTTAGCTTTTGTGTTGGTTTTTTTTTTTTTTATGGCAATTCTGTATTGTTTCCTTTAATACAGAATTTGAGTAATTTGAGGCATTTCTTTAGCTGACGTTCTGTTTAGTCTCAGCCAATAGAATATAGTTCAAACATACTCTCTCTTCTTTAATTAAATTTTTAGTGAGCTCCTGGAGACGTGCTGATGACAGGAAAGATGACCGCGCAGAGGAGCGGGATGCCCCTCGTCGTGTTCCTCCTCCAGCTCTTTCAAGAGATCGAGAGAGAGACCGAGACCGGGAAAAAGAAGGTGAAAAAGAGAAGGCCTCATGGAGAGCTGAGAAAGAGAAGGAATCTCTTCGTCGTACTAAAAATGAGACTGATGAAGATGGATGGACTACAGTACGACGTTAAGTCTCAAAATAATGGATTCAAACTCACGTCTTACATAGGTTTGAACACATTCAAGGATTATTATACTTGTGCTCAACCAGTCTAAATTGGATTCTTTAATGTTGTCTCACCATAACACAAAAGCATGAACTTGTATTAATCCTATATAATAGATTGATCATGCACTGTATCACAGAAGGTTGGAAAACCTTGCCATTTTCTGGAATTTAAGGTGTTGGCATTATTTCATCAATCACTTGTTTACAAAAAGAGAAAAACTAAAAAATAAATTTAAGATGTGAACCCTTCAGGTATTGAGTAACACCTGTATCTTGGTATAGACTGATCTTTTTTCTTTTGATTTTGAAATATCTGATATTAATTTGGAATGAGGTAAGGTTCTGTTAGAAAATGTATTTCAAGACTGAAGCAGGGAGCTGAAACAATTTTCACACCATTAGCAGTTGAGACATACCTCTAGGCGGTTTGAGGTATCAACTAAATATAAGAAGTTTTTAGGTTTACTATAAGTGCAGTAAACATTACACACATCTGATACAGTGGGATTTTCTGCAGATTTTACTTGAAAGAGGTGAGTATAAAGCAATTTGCAGTCATCATTGAAATGACAAGAATACTGCTCAAGTGTGAATCCAAAACAGTTACAGCTTTTAAATTTTAAAGCATTTGGTAAAGTTCCTGATATTTTTTCTGTTGCCAATAGCAAACTGCTTTTCCATTAATGGAGAATTCATGCCTTTCAAGCATTTTAAATATGACAATATTTATAAATGTGTGGTTTGGAGGACTTGTTTAAATTCTTTTTCTTAATTTCTTTTCTCTTTAGGATAGATCCTTCAACAGGTAATTTGTAGTAACGACTGTGTTGACTTCAATTCTGGAGTGTAGTAGCTGTGTTAAAGATAACTATTTGGTCTTATTGAAGCCAACACAGAACTTGCTGCTGTGTTCTTTCTTTAATGATAAATAAAATACTTACAGAATTTGTTTTTGTGTTGATTTGTGGTTATATTTAAGCTGCTTTGTTTATAATGGTGATGTTTGCATATTCAGTTGTTGATCTTGAGTTTTCCCTGTGCCATTAATTGTCTCATTACGCAGCAGTGAAGGAAGTAACCCATGTGTTCCAGAAGGCAGATGTGGTCAGGATGTTCCCCTAGGGCAGTGGTTGGCAAACTCATTAGTCAACAGAGCCAAATATCAACAGTACAATTGACATTTCTTTGGAGAGCCAAATTTTTTAAACTTAAACTTCTTTTTTTTTTTTTTTTAAATATATTTCATTGACTTTTTACAGAGAGGAAGGGAAGGAGATAGAGAGCCAGAAATGTCGATGAGAGAGAAACATCGACCAGCCACCTCCTGCACATCCCCCATCCAGGGATGTACCCGCAGCCAACGCACATGCCCCTGACCGGAATTGAACCTGGGACCCCTCAGTCCGCAGACCGACGCTCTACCACTGAGCCAAACCGGTTTCGGCTTAAACTTAAACTTCTAACGCCACTTCTTCAAAATAAACTCTCCCAGGCTGTGGTATTTTGTGGAAGAGCCACACCCAAGGGACCAAAGAGCCGCATGTGGCTCTTGAGCTGCAGTTTACTGACCACGGCCCTAAGGTGTCATTCATGAATGTGGACCCCTTAGTTTCCCTGTCATGTGTTGTCTCTGTGAGCTTATGCATTGTGTGTGCTGCTGGTGTGCACATGTGGATGTGTTGTACCATCTTGGGTCTTTCTCTGAAATTAGAAAATCACAATTCAGAGAATGTTTGTTGCAACTTTATAGTGGCTGTAGCCACTTAACAGTGCTGATCAGCTATTTCAAGTGAGAACTCATCCATGCGGCTACTTTTCTTAGTAGTTTTGGCAACCTACAGTTCTTCATTATTGTTCCACAAACCAGTGTTTTGTTATTCAATAATAGTTCAGCTGTAGACACACTGTTGTAGTAATTATCTTGGTAAATATGATGCCAAGAGTCAAGAAAAGCCGAAAGATGGATAATATAGTCTGTTGTAACTTTTTGCCTTCACCCATATATATATATATATATATCTCAAAGTTGCAAATATAGCTACTCTTTTGTGGAGAGTGGCTACAGTGTTTGGACAGGTTCAAGCCTCGGACTAATGAGAGGGTACAGTCCTCTCATGGCCAGTGCAAGTCCCAGCTTGGAAGGCAGAGCCCTCCCTGCACAATTTGACCAACAGCTGTAGTTGTAAGCTTGTACCTATGGTCCGAACATGTGGCCCCACGTGCCTGAGTGATAGAGGCTGCAAGTAAACAAAGCTTGATCAGGTGCATGTAGTTGAGTAGGATCGGAACTCATGAGAATGTTGTAAACATCTTGGCCACGCCCTTACTTTGCCTCTTGGCATCAGCTATAAAGTAAAGACGTTTTGTAGTCCATGGTGCTGTCACTAGCTCTCCATCAGGGGACAGTGTCCCACTGAGATCCAGCTTTCATTCTTGTCTGTCTTTTCTCAATCCTTCACCGCCCCCACTCAGGTTCACCCTTGGCTGTGCTGCTGCGGCACACTTTCACAAAGCATCCTTACTAAAATTCCATATTTTATTATTTTTGCCTGATTATATGTCTTGAATCTAATGCGCCCTCTCCAAGTGATAACTGCTGTTTTGGTATATATAAAGGTTTAAATTTTAAGATAAAGTGATCTAAAAGAGGTCTGACTTTGTAAAGATGGTCTGTTAAATGTTTGTGAATTACCAGTCAGATGAAAGAATGTATTTGCTCGAACCTCTTTCCAGTTATATTTTTTGGAAATATGAGTGATTCAAGTAAAGGATGTGTCGACCAGTAATCTTTCTTAGTCTCATCAATAAAATTAAACCAAAAAACTTCTTTATATCCATATAAGTAACATCTGTGCATGGTGAAGTTTTAGCAGAGGTTTTGTGGTATTTTTCCATTTGGTAATGGTATAAATTGGTCTGAGAAGTAATGAGATTAAAAAATCCTTATAAAAAAATTGGTTACTTCAATTGAACAGTTATGCCTGAAATATTTGTATGATCCTCCAAGGTTGGTAAAATGTCTTTTTCTGCCCATTCTTCAGAATCACTTGACTGTTGGATACTATCACATTTCTCTTGCCTTCTTGATGGTCTAATGTCAGACGCATTACTATCTTCTGACAAAGTACTTCCAGCTGACTCCCAAAGTCACTCAGCCAATCAAAGTGTCGCACATAATTCAGACGTTTGGCACTTGTTTTTGTAAACCTTTGCCATAATAAAATATGGATGGAAAGAATTAGATGTATTGCTCATCATGTCTAAGTTCGGACCGGAAACAAGTATACTCGTGGACAGTCAGCAAGGTGGTAAATTATTTCTCATAATGACCAGTGAGAATTCCTGTTGGTACAGCTGTAAGGCCGCCAAAAGGCAGTATTGATGCTCTTTTAATTAAATAATATCAGATGCAGTCTTTTCTGTGATGTTACCAATGATGGTAACTACTTTTTAAACAGCTTCCTTTCTAAACAAGCAGAAGTCTTTAAAGGGTCTTTTGTGAGGAGAGTTCCTTTTCTTTTGTAATAAGTTGGGGCTGTAACCTGTTTTGAGTCTGAAGTTAGGAGAGCCGGGCTGTCCTGAGATCAAGGCCCCACTGGACAGTTCACTTAGGCGGCTTTGTTTAGAGGAGTTCAGGTGCATGCCTGCTGGTTAGGCTTCCAGGCTTCTCTGCAAGCCCGCCCTTTCTGTCAGGGGCCCTTTCTGTCAGGACCCTTTCCCAGACCTGCTGATGTTCTCCACGTCTTTTCTTGGCAGTCAGAAAATGGGGCATTGGAGGAGGGAAGTCTGCTGTCGGTTTGTGATCCTGCCCTTAGGTTTTCCCCCTCCCACCCTCATATGTTAACACTGGTGTCAAAGCCGACCAGCTTACTAATGAGAAGTCAGCCATGTTCCCAGTGACGACTGCATTTTTAAACGAGAATACCATTACTTTTAATACAGGTGGTTGAGGGTGTGTAGAGATACAGTGGCCAAAAAACCCCAATCCCATTAGTTGTCCATAGTGGCTATCAGGAGGAAGTTGACACCTGTATGTGTGGGATTTTTTTTTCTCTTCTTTTTTTATCAAGGATTACCTGTGTTTTTACCATTTTGGTTGTGGACTGATTTATAATTTTATAAGGCTGACACACATGGGACACTACGGGAGGTATGTTTCTCATGTGGCCAAGAACAGAAAATCTGGACTAGAAACGTGCCTTTTCTTTCCCTTAAAGTACATATATTTGTGGTATAACTTTAAAACGTAGTTTTGGCTTGTAATAAATCTTGGCCAAAAGTTGTAATCAGTAATTCTGCAGCTTCCAAAAAGAACTTCACAGGAAAATTGAAATTCAGACATTAAAAAGCACTGGGACTGTCTCTACAGACAGGCAGTTTAGGGCTGTCCATGCCTCCAAGGTCGGTAAGGCTTACTTGATTCCATACAATATTTTGCTTTTAGCCAAGTATGTAATATGTTTTTACGAAAATAAGTTTTTCATGTTTTTTTAAACTTTGAAGAACTGGAAGGTTGATTTTAACTAGTGTGGTTAGAATACTTTTCATAAGGTATCTCTAGAATATTAATGATATTAAGTCTAATTTAAACACTATTTTAATGTTAGACGGGAGAGTAATGCAGATCTGAGGGGAAGTGATAGGAGTGTGTTTGAAGTGGATTAATGTAACGGTTGCCGAACTAATTGTGAGGGTCTTCTGGATACCTCCCCAATACTCTTCTGACAGGGACTTGAACTTCTTGTTCAAGGTGTTCCCATTTAGGCACAGCCCACCAAGGGATTTGCATACTGAAGATATATTAAAGCTACAAGCCTGAGCCCTGGAAGCTGTGTCTATAATTTGGCTCATTTAAAACACAAAGTAGCTGCCTGCCTACTCCTGGCTGAAGAATGCACTGATCGGTTTATAGTGACTTGAAAAGGAGAATAGCAGTGGGAGTGGTAACACGAATTCATGCTGACCTGAAAATCACCCCCACAGCACAATTTAAGCTGATGTATTTTCTAGCAAAAGGAGTGATTACATGGCTTTGTTAAACTGCTTGAGTTTGGGCCCAGTCAAATCTCAAGTCCTATGGCCTGGGGCTAGATAAGCAGGAGTGCATTTTTTCTTGGCGGAAACCGAAGTATGCCCTCAACCCTCTCGCTTGACGCACCTTCCCTGAACAAGAAGGCTCAGAGCTATCCAGGGTTATCTACTCCAGCCTCCCTCAACCTTCAAAGCGGTGTTCAAGCCAATTGCTGTGGAGGAAGCTAGCTTTTTAGTATGAAAGCAGTCTAACCTCTAATAACCTAAACTTTCAGATAAGCATTTTGTGTTTCTGGTACATTCATCTTCATTTCCACTTTTGCCTCCTGTCTTGACCTAGTTACATGTTTAAACTTGGTGGGTTTAAACATGAGGGTGGGAGGTAGAGTAGTGGTTAAGAACCTTTGCTTAAGGATCAGGTTTAATCTCATGTATGGGTAACTAACTGGTCGCGTTCGGCCTGGGGTCTTCCAGTGAGAATGGGAACACACGGAGGTCTAGCTCCTTGTCTCCAACCCCCAACTCCATACTTAATGCTTATTCTGGTTTGAGGACTGCCTTAAAGCCAGGCAGCCCAGAGTGGAACCTTCTTGAACACAGATGATTGCGTTAACCTTTGGGAGTGCAGAGGACTTCATCTTCCAATTAGTTTGAAAGGCAACAGGTGGAATGAGCTTCCACTGGCTCGGAACCCTGACATGGAGCGACTCGGTCAATCCAGCTCCCTCTCCACCTCAGTATCATAGTGTTTCTAAAGAACCGGGAAGGGGGAGGTGCATAGACAAAAAGCCAAGTAGCAAAGTTCTAGGTAAGATTAATGAATTCATATACAGTTACTGTATAAATACACAAGTCAATTTCTCTTAACAGCACCATTTCCAAGTGTATACACAACATGATCTATAGCGGCACATTTTTTAAAGGTGAAAAACGTTAGTTTCTAGTGAAGTAATAAAAGATCTGGTACATAGGAGAATA
Source organism: Pipistrellus hanaki (assembly GCF_964339955.1). Classification (NCBI taxonomy): domain Eukaryota; kingdom Metazoa; phylum Chordata; class Mammalia; order Chiroptera; family Vespertilionidae; genus Pipistrellus; species Pipistrellus hanaki. The sequence continues at coordinate 49,435,578 of NC_140516.1, read as the reverse complement.
AGGAGCTGTGTTCTACCCGCTACAGATTGTGCGTTTTTACACCTCCAGCTAGGACAGAAACAAGCCACGAGGCGGGAACGCCCACCCAAAGCAATACCGGAAAGTTTACAAAACCTTCACTTCTCAAAACGGATTCTACCAGGGGCTGCTTCCCCTGGCACCAGAATAACTGATCAAAGACAACTAAACACCTTCTCAAACAATAAAAGTCACTTGGCCGACATTCCATAAAATCGCCTAGGTTCAATAGAGAGGCTTTTAAAAAAATATTCTAGACCTAGTAAAGTGCCTCCGTGAATAAAATTAAACATCCAAGATTAGACAATTTCATACCGATGCGCATCTAAAATAGGTCGGAGTATAGATAGAGTAAATAAATAGCGCCTCTAAGTTGCCACGTTTCAGTGAGCGGGACGCACACAGCCTTCGCCGTCCGGACGTGCACGGACTGGAAACCAGAGAAAGTCAAGATTGTAGCGTCTTGTCTCCTCCACGGGACTCCGAACGGCCGGCTGGCTTTGGGAAAAAAAATAAACCAAGACGACATCCCAAGTAGGACCGAGGATTGAGCTCCAGGAGGACGCGATGGAGAGCAGGCAGGCGGCAGGCCGGCTCAGCGCAGCTTCCTGCCGGGCGGGCCGTCGCGGGGGCCGCGCGCGGGCGGCGCCTTGGACAGCGGGCAGTACTTGATGGTGTGCGCCGAGTCGCCGCTGGCGCCGCACAGGGGGCAGGTGTAGCGCCGCAGCACCGGGCACAGCACGCGCCCGTCGGGGCCCTTCAGGATGTGCGTGGTGTAGAGCGCCACCGCCTCCTTGTTGTTCCGGCAGAACACGCACACCTGCAGCTCGGGCTTGAGCAGCCGCGCGGCGGCCGCCCCGGGGGAGGAGGAGGAGGAGGAGGAGGAGGAGGAGGAGGAGGAGGAGGACGCGTGCAGCCGGGGCTCGGCCGCCCACGCCAGCGCCCGCTCCTCGCGCGGCGGGGCCCCCTCGGCGGGGCCCGCGGCGGGCGCGCAGCCCAGCAGCACGGCGGCCGCGCGGCCGGCGAACGGGCTCAGCTCGGCGAAGCGCTCCTCCAGCAGCGCGGCCTCGGCGGGGCCGGCGCACAGGTCCAGCGCGCCGCCCAGGCAGCGGGCCCGCGACCCCGGCTCGTCGCTGTCGTCGTCGTCATCCTCTTCGTAGTCCGGCGGCCCCAGCGCCGGCCCCAGCGCCCCGGGCCCGGCCCCCGCGTGGGGGGAGCAGCAGGACGAGGAGGAAGAGGAGGGCGGGGAGCCGCCGCCGCCGCCGCCGTGGTCTCCGTCTCCGAAGCGCCGCTCGCCGCCCACCGCCTTGGTGATGAGCGTGGCGAGCCCCAGGTAGTCGTTCCAGGAGCTGAAGGGCGGCGGGTGCGCCGGGCCCGGGGCGCTCACGTAGCGGGCGCTGGGCACGAGCGCCATGGGCGGGGGGGCGCGGCCGCGGCGGGGCGAGGGGGGCGCCCAGGGGAAAGCCTCCATGGGCGGCTGCGGGCCGCGCGCGCCGCCTCCCCGCCGCCGCCGGCTCGGGCGGGACGGAAGGGACGCGCGGAGCTCAGCCGCCGGCCGGCCTGCCGCGGGGGTGGGGCCGCCCGGCCGCCTTTTATCCGGCCCCGCGCTCCCCGCCCGGCAGCCTCGCCGCTGCGGCCCTGCCCTCTGCGCTGCCCAGCCCCGGCCCGGGCGGAGGCGGGCGCGCCGGGGGCGGCGGGCGGCGGGCGGCGCGCGCTCCGCTCCGGCCTGAGCAGCTCCGGCGGCGCCCCGCGCGCTGCGCCAGCTTTGCCAGCTGCGGGGCGGCTTTCATTCCGGGAGGGGGCGGGGCGGCGCCTCCGCGGGCCCCGGCGCTCATTGGCTGCCGACCAGAGCCCCCTGCGCCGCGGGTGCCGCTCAGGACGCTGATTGGAGGAACGGGGAAAGGGGCGTGGCCTGCCCGCCCAGCCCGGCGGGGAGGGGCGAGGCGAGCAGAGAGAGGAGCCGGGGAGGGGCGGCCGCTGGGGTCCGCCCTCGCCCTCGCCCTCGCCCTGGCCTGTGCCGAGCTCTGGGCCCGGGGCGTGCACAGGTGACCGGGGGCTCCCTGGCCGTCTTGGTGATACTCGCCGAGGACGGGAGGGGGCAGGGATGGTGATGGAGGAATGCCCCGACCTGCACGCACCCACCTCCCGGCCCTTAACCCTCTGGGTCAGAAGCCCCTGCTGCCCCCCCCTTCTTACTGGCATCTGCGGGGAAAACTGGGGAGGCGGCCTGGGCGCGGACTGAGGATGCAGTTTTCAGAGGAGTAACTTGTGACAGTGAATAACTTGTTGACACAGCACACCTCTGAGAGGGTCCCAGCGCTTCCTACAGTGCCTCCCAACTAGTGTACAGAGACTGGATGGCCATTGACTGGTGACCTCGGTAAGGGTGGGCACGGGGCCAGAAAGCCTTCCTCCAGCCCTAGCGTTGGGGTGTGTGTGTGTGTGTGTGTGTGTGTGTAGCTCTCCCTCTAGTCGCCCCTGTTTCTAGGATTGTACCAAAATCTGATGGGTATGTGCAATTTGAAAAGCAAAGCATTTTCACTATCACCATTGGATACTTTGAAATGAAAACATTTTTTTTGGGAAAAATCAAGATTTTTGATTAGGAGGATGCAAGGTGGGCATGCCCTTCCCAGGGGAAGGGGCAACACTTTTGTGTTTTCACAGAAAGGCACTGGGAAGGGCCCTCACAGGGTTCTCCTCCCCTGTGGCTATTGGAACAGGAGCAGGGTGGCTGGAGCTGGCAGCTCTCATTGGGCCTGAGGACACGCTCACAGCTCTGGCTGCGCCCAGCAGCCTTTGAAGGGCCCCGGGGAGGAGGCCCAGAACCTAGGCCTGGCACCAGTTATCACTAGAATGAATGAGTGAATCAGAAATCAGCAGTGTAAGGGGTCTCTGCAGTCATTTGATCCAATTTAAAAAAATATATATTTTATTGATTTTTTTTTTTTACAGAGAGGAAGGGAGAGGGAGAGTTAGAAACATCGATGGGAGAGAAACATCCATCAGCTGCCTCCAGCATATCTCCTACTGGGGATGTGCCCACAACCAAGGTACATATCCTTGACCGGAATCGAACCTGGGACCCTTCAGTCTGCAGGACACTGAGCCAAACTGATTAGGGCTGATCCAATTTTAAAAAATATATATTTTCATTGATTCCAGAGAGCAAGGGAGAGGGAGAGAGAAATAGAAGCATCAATGATGAGGGAGAATCATTGATCAGCTGCCTCCGCACGCCCCCTACTGGGGATCAAGCCTGCAATCTGGGAATGTGCCCTTGACCAGAATTAAACCTGGGACCCTTCAGTGGTCAGGCCCATGCTCTATCCACTGAGCCAAACCAGCTAGGGCCATTCTTCCTGTACCGATGAAGACAATGAGACTCAGGGGAGAGAGAAGGAGTTCTCTTAGATCCCATGGTGACTATGTACCAGCGAGAACTAGGCCCCTTGGGCCCCATCGCCCCTGGCTTGGTGGCCGTCCTGCTGTACCATGGACCCCAGAGGCATGTCGGCGTCCATGGGTGCATCGGCCGGAATCGAGTGTAGAACGCAGGAGACGTGGGGTGATGGAGCCATGCCTTTGGCTTGGGCCGCAGCCCTCGGGGGCAACCCAGGGGCCAGGTGGCAGGCCAGGGAAGGGCTGGAGGCAGTGATGTGATGGCCACTTGTCCCCGCGAGGGGCTGAAGACAGGCTTTCCCCGTCTCTCCCTCACCTCCCGCTCCCCGAAGCCTGACTTACGTCCCGAAACCAGGCAGGGAGAGTGTGCACTTGCCAACCCCGTTCCTTTTTCAAGTTTGTGTTGGCACCCAGGTGGGAAAGCCATTCCTTCATCTCCTCCCCTTCTCCCACCAAAAATAAACACCGGGGCCCGTGAGGCGCGAGGCTCCTGCAGAAGCTTGGCAGGTTTGCTGACACAACTCCGAGCTCCCGGCACGGGAGCGAGGCCCCCGGCGCGGTAGGAAGGTTGTTATCCTATAAATGGAAAGTTCCACTCCGTTCGCACGGCCCTGCAGCCTGCGTGCTTTCAAGGTATGCAGACCTTGCAAGGGCCGAGGGGTGGGGGCCTCTGGCCGGAGGACAGCTCCTGCCACGGAAGTTTAAGACCTGCCAGCTGCTGCGTCCGATCCCCCCGGTCCGTCCAGGGAGAGGAGGGCCAAACACCAGGCCTCTCGCCGCTCCTCCATGTTGTCAGCCTGCGGTTTGACCGGGGTGGGGTGGGGGGGAATAAATACCTCGAAGTGCACCTGAAAAAGAACAGATGCCCTGATTTAGAGCCGCGGGCTGCGTGGTGGTAGTGAGGACGCCCAGGAGATGCCCTGCAAAGGGGTGGGAGGGACTCGTGTGTCCGGGGGGTGGTGTGGGGTGGTGGTGTGTGTCTGGCTCCAGGGTCTTCCCACAGGCTGCTCACCTTGTCTGCTCCCAGCCCTGTCCACGGCCAAACACCAGTAAGAGTATCTGGAAGAGGGGCCCAGCGTGCGTGAAGGCTTCTGTTTTGGGGACCTGCTGGCCCGTGCACTGGGTGGCCGTCGGAAGGCCAGGGTGGGTGCCTGGCCCAGCGCTCAGGCCCTCTTTGAGGGGGTGGCGCTGACTTCAGAGATGCTCTCAGCACCTCCGGTGCCTGCCTTTTTCCAGAAGCCTGAAACAGAGCAGGCAGGGCCAGTGGAGTATGACAGTGCCTTCGAGGGACACTCTCGGATTGGTGGAAGCAGGAAGGCAGGTCGGGACGGCCTCACACGGAGGAGGTGAGAGGGTGATGCTCAGGTTTCTTCGGAACGGCCTGTGGGCACGGGCAGGAGGCTCTGGCAGGGCAGGGGTGGGTGGTGGGGGCGCCGGTGGGCTCTGTGTCCTCACCTCTTCGCGGGGCCCCAGCCTGGGCCGTGTTCCTGGAACTGAACCAGGAGGGACGACACACAGGCCGAGGCCCTCCAGCGACATGAGGTCAGCCCCGGGGAATGAGGCAGCCACAGAGACGCTGTGTGTCAGGCTCCGGGTCCCGCTGACTCGCCTGCCAAGCTCCTTCCAGGGGCAGGAAGTGCTGGGCTCCCCAGCCCTGGGGCTCGGAGGTGGAGGAGGTGCCTCGGGGCAGGTGGGGGCGCTCTCTTCTGTCGCTGTGTTGACTTTGTCCACATCCTGTCTCTGGCCAAGCTCAGGGTCCTGGGGCCGGGGCCCCTCCCCTCTGGGGGCTTGGAGCTCGCCGTTGGCAGCTGAGAAGGCATGCATGCGGTGAGGTGGCGGGAGCTTGCGGGGCCTGCGGCTGGGTGTTCTTGCTGGGCCTTCTGCAGAGTGGCATGGGGCCTGGGACGGGGGACTCAGCCACCCCGGACCTACCCTTCCCGGCATCAGCCAGGGGCTGGCTCATGGCTTGAAGTGGCAGCCGCTCTCCCTTCTGGCTTCCTCTTGCTCCAGGTGAGTGTCCTCCCTCGGCCTCGGGGATGAGCTGGGCCAGGGCTGGGTCCGGAGGGGCTGGGTCCGCGGGGACACTTCCCTGGGCGGCTTGGCGACTTGTTCCACGAGGTGAACGCCTCTGTGGCTTCCGCCACGGAGTCTGGCATGCGTTTGCTTGCATCAGAGTTCGTCCTCCTTGAAATGGCAGTAATGTGAAAAAGATGTGGGCTGTGCGTCTGTCGGAAAGTTAGGATCTATTGAAACCGGTTTATCTCAGTGGATAGAGCGCCGGCCTGCGGACTGAAAGGTCCCAGGTTTGATTCCAGTCAAAGGCATGTATCTTGGTTGCGGGCACATCCCCAGTGGGGGGCGTGCAGGAGGTCGATGATTCTCTCTCATCGATGTTTCTAGCTTTTTATCCCTCTCTCTTCCTCTCTGTAAAAACTCAATAAAATATATTTTAGAGAGAGAGAGAGAGAGAGAGAGAGAGAGAGGGAGAGGAGAAAGGAAAGGTGGGATCTGATGTTCTGGCCGGAGGGCGCTGGCAGCCAGGTGGGCATGGTGCGTGTGGGCCAGGCAGGGAGGAAACCGGAGATGGGGAGCCAGGGCTTTGCTGGCCTCCTCGCTCACGGGCGCTGCCTGGCGATAAAGCCTCCAGCTGGCAGCGGAGACAGGAACAGGTGCCTGGCCAGGTGCTTCCGACCAGGTGCCTCGCCGCCCGCTCAGGACCTGCCACAGCAGCCACGTGGCCACGTGAGGCAGGGGCTGCGATCGGCCGTGTGGCCGGCTGAGGGGCAGGGCTCCCACTGACACCTGTGTCCCTCCCGCTGCAGGGCTGGGCCTGCTCCATGCACCTGGCCTCCTCCGGCCTGCGGCCTCCGGGGACACATGGGAGAGGCCAGGAGCGGGGGCAGGAGGAGACGGTAGAGGGAGTGGCCCAGGCCAGTGGTCGGCAAACTCATTAGTTCACAGAGCCAAGTGTCAACAGTGCAACGATTAAAATTTCTTTGGAGAGCCAAATTTTTTAAACTTTAACTTCTTCTAATGCAGGGGTCCTCAAACTTTTTAAAGTGGGGGCCAGATCACAGTCCCTCAGAGAGCTGGAGGGCCGGACTATATGAACTACTAATTCCTATTGTAACACCTCGGCTGCGCTCACTGCCCAAAAAACCTGGCGGGCCGGATCAGACTCCTCTGCGGGCCGCATGTGGCCCGCGGGCCGTAGTTTGAAGACCCCTGTTCTAATGCCACTTCTTCAAAACAGACTCGCCCGGGCCGTGGTATTTTGTGGAAGAGCCACACGCAAGGGGCCAAAGAGCCGCATGTGGCTCGGGAGAGGCAGTTTGCCGACCACTGGCCTAGGGCAGCCCTGGGCACATGGCACCCTATGTGTGAGAGATTGCCCCCCAAACAGAACCAGCTCCATGTGAGACGGTGTGGATGTTTCTGTTTATCCAGTCGTGGCTCCGCAGGTCCAGCGGGGAATCCGTTTTCTCTGTCACAACCCCCCCTCCTCCTTCCCCAGAACAAGCGGGTTTGCTTTTAGAAAGCTGAATCGTCCCTGTTTTGCTTAAAAGCAGGACCTGCCTGGGCGCTGACAGCCTGAGAGACAGATGTCCCCGGGCTGATGGTGCTGATAATCGCAGCAATAACAGCAGCTCTCAGGCGGCTCTCAGGCGCTCGGCGTGAATCACATCATTCCTGAAACCCTCCAGCGGCTGCAGGGACACGCGCTTCCGGGAAAGGAAAGGAAGTCTGGGGAGGCGAAGGGAGCGTGTCTGGCCCGGCATCGGCCAGCTAGACAGTCGCAGGCCTGTGCTGTCCTCCCTCCTCCCTCTCCGGGCCCACGGACATCCGTTCTGTCAGAACTCACCGCGTCCTGCATCATCATTGGTCAGCTGCCTCTCGCACACCCCCTACTGGGGATCAAACCTGCAACCTGGGCATGTGCCCGGACTGGGAACCGAACCGTGACCTCCTGGTTTATAGGCCGATGCTCAGCCACTGAGCCATCCTGGCCGGGCGTGAAATGCTAAGCATCTTGAAAGTGGGCCTCAGGTCTGCCCTCAGCTCGGTGCCCGAGGCCTTGCTAAAGCTTCCAGTGAGGGCGTCTCCCTGGTGGAGCGGACCAGGACGGTGCTGGTCCCGGTGGGCACAGAGGGACCTGCTGCTCTGCTGGGAGGGACATTTTAAATGGCACAAGCCATTTCCGACGTCTGCCGGTCTCACTGGCCGATGCGAACGTCTCCCCAGCTGTCCCCCGGGCCCTGGGGCCGTCTCGTGCCCTGGTGGAGCGCCATGTTGGCAGTCGTGTCTGTCCTGGGCTTCTGGGCTTGGTGACCAGGAAGGACGCAAGGTGGTGGCCTTGGGGGCTAGAAAGTGAGCAGCTCGAGCAAGTCATTCCTCCTCCTGGACCTCGGTTTTCTCTCATTTAAACATGTTTTTTTGGCTCTTCCCAGCCCCCACGGTTACCTGTTGGCCATCAGGACCTGGGCCTGCGTGGAGGAGACTGACCTTCCCCGGAGCTTCTGGAGCTCACCCTCTTTTTTAAAAAAATTTATCAATTAAGTGTTACATATGTGTCCACACTCTAACTGGGCTGACAGCCAACCCCCCAGGCGCCGGTGGGACGCGAACTGGTGCTCCCTGGCTGCCGGGATGCATGGCGGCCGGGATGCATGGCCACCAGCACAGGGGGCTTCATACACACACGGGTTTCCTCGCGTGCCGGAGGCCGGAGGCTGAACGGTCGGGCTGGGCTGGCTGCAGGGCCGCTTCCTTGCGGGAAGCTCTGGGGGAGAGGCTGTTTCCTCGCCTTCTCCCGTTCCCAGAGGCCGTCTGGCCCCTCCTGGCCGCCGCCTCCAAAGCCGGCATCCGCGAACTCCGTCCTCTTACCGCCCCACGCTGCCGGCTCTCTGTTTTCTCTCTTCCATGTTCAGGGGCCCTCGTGCTGACATTGGGCTCATCACCCAGGGTGACCTCCCTGGTGTAAAACCAGCTGGTTGGCCACCTTAATTCCACTTCCTGTTTTACTTCCCTTTGCCTCGGAGGGTAACACAGTCACAGGTCTGTGTGGCCACCGCTGTGCTGACCGCACTAGCTGAGTGACCGTGGGCAGGGATTCTCCTGAACCTCAGCTTCCTTATTTATAACAGGGTTTCTTTATTTTATTTTTAAAAAATCCTTACCCAAGGATATGTTTATTGATTTTTTATTTTTGGGTGGGGAGAGAGAAACACTGATGTGAGAAACATTGATCAGCCGCTTCCTGCACATGCAGGACAGGGGATTGACCTGAAACCCTTTAGGTATAGGGATGGTGCTCCAACCAGCTGAGCCATCTGTCCGGGGCATAATAGGGTTTCTTAACCTCAGTTCCACTGACCTTTATTAACATAAAGAATGTTTTAGGGGGCGGATCTGTGCATTTCGGGGGGCTCAGCAGCACCCCTGGACTCTGCCCATTAGGCCAATAGCAACTGCTTCCTTCCCCACAGCCTGGCAGCCAGAAATATCTCCAGACTTTGTCCCATGTCCCTTGGGGGCAGAATCGCCCTCCATGGAGAACTGGCCCATAAAATGGGTATCTCATAGTGTTGTTAAGAGGGTCAGACAATGCCGAAACCGGTTTGGCTCAGTGGACAGAGGCCTGTGGACTGAGGGGTCCCAGCTTCGATTCCGGTCAAGGGCATGTACCTTGGTTGCAGGCACATCTTCAGTAGGGGGTGTGCAGGAGGCAGCTGATTGATGTTGCTCTCTCATTGATGTTTCTGACTCTTTATCCCTCTCCCTTCCTCTCTGTAGAAAATCAATAAAAAAAAAATATATATATATATATTGTATATATCATCAGACAAGGTGGGAGAGTAAAAGGATTGACATGGTGGCTGGTGCTCGGTAAGTCCTCTAAGTGGCGGCTGTCTGTATTTTGCATTTCTGGGTGCACATTACTGTTACGATAATTAAAACAAAAGTTATCAGAAATAAACTTCTAGCAGTTGGGCACTAGCGAAGATGAAATATCCCCAAAGCCCAAGGTACGTTTTTAACGCAAATACTACAAATGAAATGCAATTATTCCCATAGTGGGTTAATTCCTGTTATGAAAAACGATAACAGTATAGACAAGGCGACCATCTTTCTTCATCTCCCCAAACCCACCCTCTCTCCTTCCCTTCCCAGAGGAGACTCCTGAACATAAAGGCCACAAGGACAGGGACTTCATTTGTACTTTTCATCATTTTTTCTCTCTCCCCAGAGGTAGGAGCGTGGCAGGCACATGGTAGACATTCAGTTCACGTTTGCTGAATGACTGACTGACTGAATGAGTAAATGAATGGGTTTAGTGTGTATTCCAGTTCTTTTTTTTTAAAAAAAATTGCTATCTAAATCTCAGTGGCTGTCTTTCCCTTGTTCCACAGTTTACTAGCTAAGAGGTCAAGTCCCCTAACCTCTCAGAACTCGGATCATTTTACCTGCAAGACAGGGTTAAGAATACCGCGGATGGGGTTTTCACGAGGTAGGCCACTTGGTGGGCTCGCACTCACATTCTTTCACGGTCAGTACATCTGAGATGCTACGTGTGGTTCTGAAATTTGCTTTTTTCACTTTGTATGTCTTATGGGCTTTCCAGGGCTGTATGTATAGCGCCGTCTCCTCCTGCTTAGCTGCTGAGAAGACGCAGCGCGGTCTAGTTCAGGGCTGGTGTCAGACTCCCTGCTCTCCGCCTCCCTGCGTCTGGCCCGTGCTCAGCGGACAAGCATCTTTTGCTGAGTCACTGGGCAGAGCGCTCTGCAAGCTGGAGGGGCCTGTGGATGCTTTCGTTCCCATCAGCCGTCCAATCTCCGGGTCTCTTTGTTCGAATGCGTCAGAGTCTGGTCTGGAAATGTTCCCGAGGTTATTTTTAGCCTGTTGGGCCCGGGGACCAGCCGCTGACGGAGAAGGGCTCCGGGTCAGAGGCTCTGCTGCACGTGCTGCCTTCAGCGGGCGGTCCCGGGCGGTCACGGGCTCTGGAGACCTGCCTGGGCCCGGGGTGGACCTGGCCGGTGTTCTCCTGGCTCAGCCTGGCAGTAGGTAAGGGACCGAGGGGATTCCCGGGCCCTGTTCTGGTGGGTCCTGCTCGGACTGTCTGTGATGGCAGTTGGATGCCGATGGGCCTTTTTCACTCGGCCCCCAGCCCTTTCTCAGCTCCAAACCAAGTGTGCATGTTGGCACCGCAGTGCCTTGGCCCAAGCTGTTTCCTCTGCCAGGAACACCTAAAGTTTCTTCTCAGAACTTTAAAAACTAACAAACATATCTTTATTGATTTCAGAGAGGAAGGGGGAGAGAGAGAGAGAAACATCAATGATGAGAGAGAATCATGGATCAGCTGCCTCCTGCATGCCCCTTACTGGGAATTGAGCCTGCAACTCTGGCCATGTGCCCTTGACTGGAATCAAACCTGGGACCTTCAGTCTGCAGGCCGACGCTCTAGCCACCGAGCCACACCAGCCGGAGCCTTCCTAAGCCTCCCGGAAGGCTGGATGAATCACCAGGGCCCCCGAGGTCCTCTGCTGTCACGTTTGCTGATGAACAGCTCCCTTCCTGAGCCAGAGCATCCATTGTCCCACCACAGGAAGAGCGTCCACGTGTCCCCTGACAGCCCGGGGATGAACGCTGACTGTCTGCACAAGCTCGGGTGCGCCTGTGGCCTTTGGGTGAATCAATCACACCTGTCTCTCCGCCAGAGGCGAGGTCCGGGGCCACCTCTCTGCTCGGGGACGGCCCAGCTGGAGGGCAGGGTCCGGGTCCTGGCCAGGAAGACACAGTGGCTGCCCCGCGGGTTGCTGTGAGGCTGAGCCCTGGAATCTGCTAGGGAGGCCTCAGCGTGGTGGCACCATCTGCCCTGACTGCTGCCTCAGCCCCTGGTGTCACCTTCAGAAGGAACTCCTCAGGCAGTAGTGTCCTGGGCTGGGCAGGGCCCCCAGGAGCTGTTCCCTCCTCCGGACCCCGGTTCCTCTCCGTTAGGTTAACGTGGAAAAACGTTACTGCGATTCACGGATAACAAGGTCACGGAGCAGTAGGACCTTCCCCCTTTCAGTAAGGGAAACATTTAGTAGGCAGAGTGGCCGCTGAACATTTTGTGTCAAATAGGAGTATGTGAATATGTAAAACTAGAGGAGGGACATAAAATCGCTAACGGTGGTCATCTCCAGGTGCTGGGATGATGGGTGACTTTTTTTATTTTTTGCATAGCAATGCTTTTAAAAAAAATTTTTTTTGATTTTTTTTTACCCAGAGGAAGGGAGAGGGAGAGTTAGAAACATCAATGAGAGAGAGACATTGATCAGCTGCCTCCTGCACACCCCCCACTGGGGATGTTCCTGCAACCTTGGTACATGCCCTTGACTGGAATTGAACCTGGGACCCTTCAGTCTGCAGACTGATGCTCTATCCACTGAGCCAAACCGGTTAGGGTGCAATACTTTAAAAAAAAAAAAAATTTTGTTTTTCAATTACAGTTTATAGGAAATACTATTCTGTATGAGTTTCAGGTGCACAGCATAGTGGTGAGACAATCGTGTACTTTACAACATGCTTACACTTACTTAAAAATACAGAAAATTCAATCCCAGGATGTTAGATTCCAAATACCATGCTCCTGGCTCGTCTGTGCTGCTCCCTCTGCTCTTAAGGCCCCTGAAAGCAGTGACCCTCCTCTCTCGTCCCTGGAGACTGCAGCCAGCGGCCACAGAGACCAGGTCCACCTGCTCGGTAGGCCTTGGTAGCTGCCTGCCCACTCTGCCTCCTCCCTCTTGCTGGGCTCTCTGCATTGCACACCGGAGTGCTGAAGTCCATTTCCCAAACAGCCCCTGTGGAAGTCTGGGTCCTGAGTGTTTTTTCCCCTCTTGCCACCGCACCCATTGCCCCTGCCCCCATGTTCAAACCCCCTGTGGGCCCTGGAGAGGTGAGGATGAGAGGAGCAGGGTGAGGCTAGTGGGTGGACTCGGGTGGGTCTCCTTTGCTCTCCTCTTCGTCTCAGCTTGAGCTGCTCTAACAGGATACCAGGGGTTGGATGGCTCAGAAACAGCAGAAATGTATTTCTCACAGTTCTGGAAGCTGGAAGTCCAAGATCACGGCAGCGGTGGATTGGGTGGATGTGATGTCTGGGGGCGGCCTGCTGTGGGGCTCGTAGTTGGCTGTCTTCTCTCCGTGTCCTCACATGGCCTCTTTGATAAGGGCACTAATCTCATTTGTCAGGGCCCCACCCACGAAACCTAATCACCTCCTCAAAGTCCTCCCTCCAAATGTCCTCACATTGGGGATTAGGTTTCAACATAGGAATGAGTCTAAAGCATTTTCCTTCCTACTCAGTCTCTGGGTCACTCCTGGACCTCACCTTTCCCTCTGCTCTCCTGGCTCTTCTCCTGGTAAATCCAGCCCAGCCATCAAGGCCAGCTCAGGTGCACATCCTCAGCAAAGCCTTGGGCAGTTGGCTGGGGAGGTGAGTTTCATCTGCCCAGCAATGCTTTCCCACACTCCTCTGGGTTTCTCTGGAGGTCTCCCTCCTGTCAGGTGCTCCTGCTAGGGCTGTCAGTCACACCTCTGCCCTTGCCACAATTGTGGTCATAACATGGGCTGACCAATCAGAGAATCTGATGCTCATGGCCACAGGGATTGGTTCAGGGGTGGGCATGTGACTCAAACAGGACCCATCAGACTCTCCCCTGAGATTGATGTGGGAACATTGCAGAAGAGAAATGCTCTTTTCACCGTCACTGCCCCCCTGGATGCTGGGAGTTTGCAGCTGCAGGTGGCCATCTTGCCTGCCTAGGAAGAGCACCTGGGCACAGACAGAGCCCCAGTGATTTCATCGCACAGCTTCCGTGTCCAGCTGCACCTGAAGCAGATGCTCCTGGGCCTCCCATTGGGTGAGCCAGTAAGCCTCCTTTTTGTTTGAGCTGTTCTGGGCATCTGAGGAGACCTGACTCCCTCTCCCCCTCAACTTCCAGTGGCCCCGGCCATGCACATTTTTGGAGTTACTAACTCGTATATATTTTTTAAGTTTTAAAAAATTATTTTAGTGAGAGAGTAAGTAGAGGGGTGGAGAGAGAGAAACATTGATGAGAGAGAACCATGAACCGGCTGCCTCCTGCACACGCCTTACTGGGGATGGAGCCTGCAACCCAGGTATGCGCCCTGACCAGCAATAGAACTGGCGACCTCTTAATGCACAAAATGATGCTCAACCAACTGAGCCACACTGGCCAGGGCACTAACTCCTATTTTTACTTCCGCACACGCTGTTCCCACTTGCTGCCGTCCTCCTCAGCAGGACCTGCTCTTTGGGGGCCCACAGCTCGTAGCCCACAGGTCATTAATAATTGGTGACTGAGCGAACCCAGGGAGGGCGGGATGAGCATGTGACCGCCTGAGACCCTTTCTGCAGCAGCTGCCGCTTCTGCTCAAGGCCAAGCTGGGGCTGAACTTACCTGGCGAGGAGACCTGTCAGGAAAAGACAGATCTAGCCCCACCAGTCAACATTCCTGCTTCAGGAATGAGGCTGGGCTTGGGCAGTGCCTCGATGGCCTGACCTCCCGCAGGCTGCGAGAACAGGCAGAGCTGTTTCTGGAGCAACGAGAGAGCCAAAAACCATGGCCCTGGCACCTACCGGGGACAGAGCTGACATCAGAGTGCGTCTTGGCCCCTCAGAAGGCAGTCAGGAGCTGGCCAGGGGGTCGGAGGCGGGCCCCGACGTGGCGGTGGGGCCGTGGCTGGGGACGGTGGTCCGCTGGGATGGACGGGCAGCTGACGTCCTGCCAGGCATCTTGACCACAGACAGCTCCAGCTCCCGGCGAGAAGCTCAGATTTATTCGCTGTGAGGCAACCCTGGGACACGGGCTCTGTTTTCGGTGTGGCTGCCGGAATAAAAGTTATGGATTAAAAAAAAAAAAAAAAAAAATGGACTCAGAGGAGCAACATGCTTCCAGGCCTGAGACTTGTAGAGAGCTTGGCAGACAGTGGAAGGAATGTTTTCCTATAATAAATAAGGAAGTGTTTTGTTTTCCTTGAGCTAACCTTTCATAATAAATTCAATTGTGGTATGTCGGGGCAGGATTTGTTTTTAAAAAAATATATTTTATTGATTTTAGAGAGGGAAGGAGAGGGAGAGATAGAAACATCAATGATGAGAGTCACTGATCGACTGCCTACTGCATGCCCCACACTGGGGATCGAGCCCAAAACCTGGGCATATGCCCTGATGGGGAATCGAACCGTGACCTCCTGGTTCATAGGTGGACGCTCAACCACTGAGCCACACCAGCCGGGCAGGATTCTTTTTTTTTTTTTTTTTTTAAATATATTTTTTATTGATTTTTCACAGAGAGGAAGAGAGAGATAGAGAGTTAGAAACATCGATGAGAGAGAATCATCGATCAGCTGCCTCTTGCACACCCCCCACTGGGGATGTGCCTGCAACCAAGGTACATGCCCTTGCCCGGAATCGAACCCGGGACCTTTCAGTCCGCAGGCCGACGCTCTATCCACTGAGCCAAACCGGTCCCGGCAGGGCAGGATTCTTTTAAATAATTCTTTCCCGCAACATAACATCTGCTGGTCTCAAAGTGCCAGAAAGGACTTTGATGAGTCTGAAACTGGTGAAGAGAAAATGCTAATTTCACAATTTCCCCAGAGTTTGCTTCGATTTGTGGAAGGTGCCCTCTCCCCCTCCCGCTGACTCTTCGGGAGGGTCTCTTCCCGTGAGAAAAAGCACTGCTCACCTGGAATGTTTTGGGACGGCCGATGCTGGTCTTCCTCGTGTCCCTTCCCTCCCTCCAGCGTCACATGCCTCTGCACACGATGTGATAGCCTCCCAGAGAGCCTCGGGGCAGCTGGGATCAACCCATCCCCTCAGCGAGGGGGCAGGGAAGGGAGGAGGCAGGAGGGGCCTCCGGGCACCAGGCCTCGGAGCTGGGCTCTGCCGTTCTCTTGCCGAGCGGCCTCAGGTGTGTGGTTTGTTCACTGGCCGAGCGGCCTCAGGTGTGTGGTTTGTTCACTGGCCGAGCGGCCTCAGGTGTGTGGTTTTGCTTTTGCTGAACCTCAGTGGCAGGACCAATGCTGGGGCAGGAGCGCCCCAGGGCCTGGGTGAGGATAGAGTGAGAATGCAGGGGATGGCATCTGTAAACCGGGGAGTGCTGGGCGGGCCCCTCAGGCTTTCCTCCCAGCGCTGACCCCCCGGGGGAATTCTGACCCTTTGCCACCCCGCTGCCAGGACCAGCTGGGATGGGGACAGCAGGGGAACAAACTGGCCTGAGCGACTCGGGCAATAGCTGCAGGGCGCCCCCTGGTGTCCATGGTGATGGGTGTATAACCCCCTTCCAGAGGGCGTGCGCACCGCATGGTAAAGCAGGACTTCCTGGGCTGAGCCAGGCAGTGCCCAGACCCCCTTGAGTATGCACAGGAGCCCACGGTCCCCCTGTAGAGGGCGCTTGCCCTGAGTGGAGCCTGCAGGAGCGGGAGTGCTCTGGGTGAGACGATGAGGGAGAGTGAAGGTGAAGGCCTAGGACATTACCGTATGCGGCTATACCCTTTATGCACACCACACACTTCGGCTGCACTGTGTTCATAAAGCAGCATTGTTATAAAAACGATTACATGTGTACACCTTTCCACTTGTAGGTTTTTTATTTATTTTTTATTGATTTTTCACAGAGAGGAAGAGAGAGGGGGTAGAGAGTTAGAAACATCGATGAGAGAGAATCATCGATCAGCTGCCTCTTGCACACTCCCTACTGGGGATGTGCCCAAACCACTGTGCATGCCCTTGACCGGAATCGAACCCGGGACCTTTCAGTCCACAGGCCGACGCTCTATCCACTGAGCCACACCGGTCCCGGCTCCACTTGTAGGTTTAAATTAAGCACAAGAGGGAAGGACGCAGCCAGAGATGCAGTAACCATTAGAGGTCTGAGGCTGCTGCTGGGTCACAGCACAGGGCTTTCCGGCAAACTCTTTGTTAAATAGAGAGTACAGTCTAACAATGAACACTACAGTGTAGCGCACGCGCACACACACACACACACACACACACACACACACACGTGAGCATTGGGTGGTGCTGACACCATGTCCATAGCCATGTCACCCAGGTGGCCACGTCAGGTAGTACCCCTAGCCGGTTTGGCTCAGTGGACAGAGCATCAGCCCGTGGACTGCAGGGCCAGAGGTTCGATTCCCATCCAGGGCATGTACAGTCTCAATCCCCAACCCCAGGGGGGTGGGGCGTGTGGGAGGCAACCAATGGCTGTGCCTCTCTCCCAGAGATGTTTCTCTTTCTGCCTCTCCCCCTCTCTTCCACTCTTTAAAAGTCAGTGGGAAAATAGCTTTGGATGAGGATTAACAATAAAAAAAACAGTGACAGGCAGGAGAGGCGGTCAGAGAGGTGGCGAAGGAAGAGGCAGGAGAGCGGCCAGCCCTGTTGCTGGCTCTGAAGGCGGAGGAAGGGCCTGAGGAAGGAACAGCACCAGCGCTTGGCGGCCAGCCGGCCGGGAAACGGGCTTCAGTGCTGCCCGGGGCAGGGAACGGATCCTCCCGCCACCGAGGGAGAAGGCGCTGGGTTCTCCTCTGGAGCTTCCGGAAGGAGGGCAGCCCTGCACACGCCTGGATTGTCAGCCCATAAGGCCCCCCTTTCAGACTTCCGGCCTCAGAATGTAAGGAAGCATTTGTGTTGTTCTAAGGCACCACACTGGTGGTAATTTGTCCCAGCAGCAATAGAACACCAATTACACCTCCTGCCCTCACACACACATAGGCCCTTCCCTCTTCTTCTGATTCAGTTATAACTCATAGGAGAAGGTTAAACAAATCCTGGTCCCCGCTGAGCCATGCAGTGTGCCACACCTCCATTCCTTTAAAAAAAAAAAAAAAAAAAAAAAAAAAAAAAAATATATATATATATATATATATATATATATATATATATATTTTTTTTTTTTTAATTGAATTTTTACAGAGAGGAAGAGAGAGGGCTAGAGAGTTAGAAACATCGATGAGAGAGAAACATCGATCAGCTGCCTTTTGCACACCCCCTATTGGGGATGTGCCCGCAACCAAGGTACATGCCCTTGACCGGAATCGAACCCGGGACCCTTCAGTCTGCAGGTCAACGCCCCATCCACTGAGCCACACCAGCCAGAGCACTGACTGTTTTTAAAGAGCATCTCATTCTGATTTCGTGGATTGAATATTTTTGCTAATTTACTTGATAATCTAACATCTGAGAAATGACCGGTTCTCCGGTTCTCCCAAAGGTTTCCTCTTCCTGTCATCATTGCTGTTTCCCCCAACTTGCTTTTCTCTGCTTAATTATTTCGGTCTGTCTTTCAGGTTAGATGTTTTTCTTTGATGTCTGGTGACCCTTGCCTGTCTAGCCATATTTAAAAATAGGTGCCCAGATGCTGATTGGTTGCTCTGACCGAATGAATAGGCTTGTCCACTGCAGGCTTCGCTTTTCCAGTGTTTTCATTTTGGTGACTTTTCAACATTTGCTGCACATCGGAATCACCTGGTGAGCTCACACAACGAGGACGGCCCACTCGACCCCGATCAATAAGTCAGACTCTCCAGAGGGTGGGGCTGTGGGGTAGGGACGTTTTCAGAGCCTCCCCAGGTATCGCTCATGGCAGGCCACGTTGAGAGGCCCGCTGGCAGGGGATTTAGTCCAGCTGTCTGGAGAAACAACAGGAACAGGAACGTGAGTGGAACCTGCAGACGCGTAATCCCGCCTGTCCGAGAGCACGCCGGCTGCTCCCCGTCCACGCAGACACGGTAGGAAGTGGAGCAGGACATCGTGTCTTCTCTGACAGAAGTCGATTCTAAATCAAGCACCCCGGAGAGGAAAGCAGGGGAGACTTTTTCACCTGCCCGTCACCTGTCCTTAGAGGACACAACACGAACCCTTTGGCTGCTTGGACTCGGTCAGGTGCCCCATGAAGAATTTGGCAACCTCTGGCTTTATTTTTTTTCTTGGCCAGCGTTCTGAAATCCGAGCTTTAATTTCCTGCTCTCGGCACAGGTCGCCCCTCCCCAACGTTCCTGGGTGTCCCCCCAGTGGAGAAATCCTGTTTTCCTGTCTCCAGGGAACCAGCTTCCAGTCTTTCCTGGGGCAGGAGGGGCACCTGGCCAAGGACGGGAGTGGGCGGAGTCACCAGGGCCAGGCTTCCAGCCCCAGCGCCGCCCCTGCCGCCAGGTGTAGATGCCTGGCACGGGGTTCAAGAGTGCAGACCAGCTTGGGTTTCAGCTTTCTCCACTTGACTTTCTGGTCCCAACTCTGTCGGTTACAATTTATCCCTCTGCTTTCCAGCTTCCTGCTGTTTCTCATTCCTTTCGTTCTTGTGTATTTATTCCTTTAAAGAAGCCCTGGACTACAGTTTTAATGGGGCTCAGGGAGGAATCACACGCCTCTCACCCATCACCTTTCATCAGACGCCCTCACCGTCCCCGCCCTCACCCTCACTGCCCTCACCCTCACCGCCCTCACCATCACCGTCCCCACCCTCACCGTCCCCGCCCTCACCCTCACCGCCCTCACCGTCACCGCCCTCACCCTCACCGCCCTCACCATCACCGCCCTCACCATCACCGCCCTCACCGTCCCTGCCCTCACCATCACCGTCCCCGCCCTCACCCTCACCCTCACCGCCCTCACCATCACCGCCCTCACCATCACCGCCCTCACCCTCACTGCCCTCACCGTCACCGCCCTCACCCTCACCGTCCCCACCATCACTGCCCTCACCCTCACTGCCCTCACCATCACTGCCCTCACCGTCACCGCCCTCACCGTCACTGCCCTCACCGTCACCGCCCTCACCATCACCGCCCTCACCCTCACTGCCCTCACCATCACCGTCCCCACCCTCACCGCAGTGAGGATTGAGGGTATCCCTTTGCGTGGGCCTGGGATCGTTTTAACTTTAGGGAATGGCGAGGTAGCTATTTCTGAGTTAGCTGCTCAGGTGCGATTTATCTCCCAGGAGGCTCCGATGTAACTGCAAACAAAATGGTCTCTTAGAACCTTCTAGGGTAGGGGTGTCGAACTCAATCAGAGAAGGGGCCAAAATCTAAAATCCAGCCTAAATCTCGGGCCGAATGGTTTACTGAACAGTCATAAACTGACAATGTCATAAACTGACAGCGGAGTGCAGTGATGACAGCGCGGTGCGGGCCACATTGCAAGGCCTGGAGGGCTGGATTTGGCCCGCGGGCCTTGTGTTTGACGCATGTGTTCTAGGGCAACAATTTTCAACCTTTTTCGTCTCACGGCACACAAACTAATTACTGAAGTTCTGCACACCAACTAGCACACAGGAGCTGATGTGACAAAAAAAGAAAAAGAAAAAAAAAAAAAGGTGTAATTAAAAAAATAGCAGTAATTACCCTTTTTTTTGCTCCAGAGTGACTTTTTAAAAAAACAGTGGCCAATAAGGATTTCTGGGACCAAGAATAAACGAACCAGAAACAACCTTCTTATTGATGTAACGTGACCAATACAGTGCAACTCTGTAATGGGACCCATGGATGTATGGCTCAAGACGGGGCCTTCTCACTGGCTGGCTATTGTGTTGGCTGCTGTCATTTTTTTAAACGTGACCGTCTAGGGGAGAAGAGCCCCCGAATAAATGGAATCGCATGTCTGAAAAACTCTTGCGGCACACTGGCTGGAGCGCTGTCGGGGGCGGTGGGCTGGATGAGGAGGCCCTGGGTAGGACAAGCTCTTTTTTCCTTGAAGAGACACCTGTGTGCCCGCTTCGCGCAGGAACGTGCTGGGACGTGTCACAGTTGCTGCCGGCATGTTCTGTGGGCTTCCTTCCCCCAGAAGCATCGTGCACTTGGGCATAAACATTTCTTCTTTCGCTGCCAAACGCAGGGATTTGTAAAGCCGGCCTCGGAGCTGTGGGCTGGGAGAGGCGTGTGCCGGGAGGAGAAGCAGCCGGAGTTCCTGGGTGTCGGGTTTCCACGGAGGCGCCTTGCCACAGGGATCCGTGCGGGTCTGTGTGTGACCGGGAGTGGAGGCAGGAGCTGGAGGTGAGGGGCGGTGTTAGGGGCCCACCGGGGAAGCTGTGGGCGTGAGGCTCCTGTGTGCCGGCTGGGCGGGAGGAGGTGCCGCTGTGGCCACGGGGAGACCCAGTTACCGGGGTAAGACCCCAGACGGCAGGTGGGGAGGGAGGCGCCCGGAAATCCGGACTCGGGGCTGCAGGCAGGTTGCCAACGCCAGTGAACTTCTGACGAACCATTCCAGCGTTGTATCCCGTCTGGGTGGAGGCAGCTCGGGGGAGCAGCCAGAGGCCACGCTGCAAGGCAGGGACGGGAGTGCGCTGGGTTAGTGAGCCCCCCCATTGCCCTCTGCAGGGGTTGGCACCCTTTTTCTGGGCAGAGCCAGACAGCAGACATCTTAGGCTTGGGGGCTGTCGGGTCTCTGTTGTCGGTGGTGTCTTGTGGGAGCCTGCGAGGCTGAGGCCGGGAGCCTCGCCAGGGTCTCAGTCCTGTTTGTTTCTGGCGCCCAGGCCTGATGTCAGCGTGACCTCGGTGACCTTTCCGTGGACATTTGCAAACTGGAGGAGCTTTCTTCCAGGAACAGGAAGCCAGAGCTGGAGGAGAACCCTGCCTCTGGCGTCGGGCAAGGAGGGAGGAGAGTGGGGAGGAGGACGGGGGGTGGGGAGAGAAGGGGTGGAGGGGTGGGAGGGGAGGGGGGGAGGACAGGGGAGGGGTGAGGGGAGGGGGGATGCACTGGGGATGTGCCTGCAACCAAGGTACATGCCCTTGACCAGAATCGAACCCAGGACCTAAAAGTCCGCAGGCCGACGCTCTATCCACTGAGCCAAGCTGGTTTCGGCCAGCTCGTCATTCTGTCGTTGATTTGGGCATAGCATTCAGTCCCAATTACCTGTGGGCGGTTAGACCCCCGTCTCTGGTTAACCAGCCCCTGGCCCCCACCCAACCACACTGCTAACCAGCGGTTTCCAGGCGGCCGTTACCAGGATGCCCACACCCCAGGCTTCCTTCAGGAATGGCATTAGGGGATTGGGAGGCAGAGATGGTTTCGGAATAGCGATGGGAGGCAGCAGTTATTATTTTTCTGGTACAATTGGGGGGGAGATTTTCCTCTCTGTTCTCTCCCCCTGCTGAAGGACGCAATGGGCTAAGTAAGAGAAACAGCAGCATGCGTTATTTGAAAAACTGTTTAGTGCGATTACTGCGGCAGACTTGACTGAATCTGAAAATGATAGATGGCAATTCTTAATTTCCCAGGCCCTCCATCCTGGCAAGCAGTTTTTT
This sequence comes from Pipistrellus hanaki, assembly GCF_964339955.1. Taxonomy (NCBI): domain Eukaryota; kingdom Metazoa; phylum Chordata; class Mammalia; order Chiroptera; family Vespertilionidae; genus Pipistrellus; species Pipistrellus hanaki. The sequence goes on along the minus strand of NC_140516.1, from coordinate 49,413,852 downwards.
AGAGACTAGCGGTGCGGCTAATTGCTGGTGCGCGGTGCCCGTGAATACACGGCTTCCCCTTTTACAGAACACATTATGCTAATCGCCCCGTATTCCATTTTTCAATGAAAGGTCAGCGGAGCACTATTTGTTCAGAATGTGCAATTTAAGCTTCATGTCTGTCATTAGAGATAATCTGGGTTTGCTGTATCGAGTGGGGTTGTCATGGAAACCAGACCCGCCAGCTCTGTTTATGGCCTTCGGAGAATACACACACGTTGCGTTTATTTCTCTGGAAAGGAAAAGGAATCAGAAATCATCGAACAATTAGGGAGGGTTGGGGAACGAAGCGGTAATAGCCCAGAAGAGAGAGCTATGTCATCCGTCGAAAATCAATGAACTGTTGCACAGTTGGTGTAGCGGGCGTTCAAGCAGGTGACTTGACGGACGCGGACAAGAAAAGGGGAGTGGATGTGCTGTTATTATGCCGAGTACGGAACGAATGCTAATGCGCTTTATCCAATCAATTATATCCTTGAAAAGTATTTTGTGTAAATATTGAGTGTCTGAGAAGGCTTTTCTGCTGTATATTTGGACTTTCATTTATGAACCCCAGTGAGCCGAGACGATTCCCTATTATGGTTTCTCTGCTCTTCCTTCTGTCACTGAGAAGGACACTCCCAGAAAGCAGTTCAGGGATCCTGGGATTTAATCTTTAAAGATCCTGCCTAAGTAGCATCAGGGTAGTATTTATGTATATAAAAGGCTAATATGCTAAGTATCTGACCATCCGACCAGCCATTATGATGTGCACTGACCACCAGGGGGCATCCGCTCAACTCAGGAGCTGCCGAACTGCAGTGACTTGGCAGCAGTGGTTCTCCGGTGACGCACCCCAAAACCAGAGGGGAGGGAGCCCGATTCCTTGCGGGGCCTCCTGACTCCACCTTCAGCGTGGGTTATGTTGCTGGGGCACTGTCGACCCCGAATCTGCTTACTGCACACTTGCATTTGTGTTCCACACCCTGTACGACAGCAACTCTGCAGAGCGCCCTCTCGCACTCCGGGACCCCTCGGGGGATGTCGGAGAGCGGTTTCAGCTGATCCCTGCAGGCCAGGCTGGGGGACCCCACCTGCCGAGGGACCCCGCTCCGCAGTGTGTCTGGCCCATCTCACCCAGTCCCGCCCCACTGGCCACCTTTTAATTAATTTCCTTTCCATGTGTACGAGTCCATGTACCAGGTTCCTAGTTTATCCATAAAAACACAGGCTGTCCAGTTACATTTGACTGTTTTTTTTTAAAAAAAACATAAGTGTATTCCCCAAATTTTATGGGCTATCCTTGTGCTGAAATTATTTGTTGCTTACCTGGCATTCACATGTAACGGGAGTCCTGGTATTACACCTGCGACCTTGAGCCTGAGGAGCACAAGGGGGTGAGGAGGTAATTCTTTAACCTCCCGCCGGCCTCAGGCGGGGCTGAGGAGTGAGGAGTGTGGGCATGGGATGTGTGCCCATGACTGATTCTGTTAAGTCACAGAGTAATTGTGCTCTGATTTGCTAGAGGCATCAGCAAAGTCAAGTTGAAAACAGTCGCCCACTTGGAAACGGCCAGACACCCGCTCGGCACAGCCACTCCATCGGAGTGAAGTTCCTCGCATTGTTTTTCCACCGGAGGAGGGTTCAGACCTCCGCTCCTGGGGGAGGAGAAAGGCCCCCCAGGTGTTTCTGTTTGTTTGGTTTTGGTTTTCAAGCTGGTCTCAGTCATCTGTTGGAGCTGGACCGGAGAAAGAAACTGAGTGTACCCATGGGTCGTGCTGCTCAGTGTGGGCTGAGAGGCTGGGATCGGTGAACTGTGGCTCTGGCCAGCGGCAACCTCATTATTCTAACCAACCTCCATCCAGGCAGCATCACTCACAGAAATCTGGCAGAAAACGCATCACATGACTACCGGGAGCTAAGTAAAACCCAACACACACACACACACACACACACACACACACATTCAATTCCACACGTGGGATTCCGTGTGCTCCGCCCTGGGCCAGGTGCTCGAAGGGACCCAAAGCCAGACGATGGCCAGTCCTCCAGGGCCTGACCTTGGCCAGTGGGAGAAAGCCAAGCACAGATGTCACTCTAGAGCACATGTGTCAAACACAAGGCCTGCGGGCCAAATCCAGCCCGCCAGGCCTTGCAATGTGGCCCGCACCGCGCTGTCATCACTGCACTCCGCTGTCAGTTTATGACATTGTCAGTTTATGACTGTTCAGTAAACCATTCGGCCCGCGATTTAGGCTGGATTTTAGATTTTAGCCCCTTCTCTGATTGAGTTCGACACCCCTACTCTAGAGCGAGCAGACAGGGCCGGGGGCCAGGGCAGAGGCCGGAACACGGTGCCACGGGGATGCTGGTGGAGGAAGAGACGAACGCCACCTGGGGAGTCTGGGAAGCCTTCGTGGAGGAGGGGGTTCCTCAGCTGGTTTTGGAAGGGGCTGTGTGTTAACGCAAGAAAAATGTCTCCTGCAAGGACTTTTCCCTGAATATTGGGGCCCACACCTCAATTCAGTATGATCTCAGGTCAATTGTGATGACCTTGCTGACCTCTTCAAAGACCCTAATTCCATTCGGAGTTTCCAGGTGGACATGGATTTTTGGAGGACACTATTCAACGCCCCCCACAGTTACGAACGACCAAATCTTTTAGGTTTCACAAAATACAGAGATTTCAGCCTTCTCTCGAGCAATCGCTGGCCCAGTGCGGCTGCGACAGGCTGGGGCGGAGGGGCACCTGGTCCTTTCCCCACAGCGTGACCTCTCCAGGCCCATGGGCTCTCTGCTCAGGGTCCCACCTGCCCAGGCCCTGCCCTGAGTCCCGGTGGAGCAGCCACACCTGGGGCTGGAATTGGCTTCCCGCTCCCTCAGCGCCTTCTCACGGCCTCTTCATGACAGGCGCTCATTTATTCTGTGCACAGCCCTCTGGTTAGCAGTATTTACTTCCAGAGTCAGAAGTATTTGATTCCAATTAGGAACACTAGATTGAAACCCAGGCAGCGTCAAAAAAAAAAAAAAAAAAAAATGCAGGTCAGGAAATAATTGAGAGTCTTGTGACGCAGGGCCGGGCGGGAGAGTGCAGGCTCCCGAGCAGCCAAGCCCTACAGCTCCTGCTCCGATGCCTCCTTGGGAAAAGAACAGCCTGAGCTGGCTTCGGGTTCACACCTGTGGAATGTGTACCACGACAGTTCCTTCCAATGTGAGAGCTTGGAATTCTGTGTGCAAAGGGCCAAGCGCAGCCCTGGGATGTAGTGGGGGCTTCACAAGTGTCTTGTGAGTAAAGGATAAAGGAGCCAGCTGAAACCGGTTTGGCTCAATGGATAGAGCGTCGGCCTGCAGACTGAAAGGTCCCAGGTTCGATTCCAGTCAAGGGCATGTACCTTGGTTGCGGGCACACCCCCAGTAGGTGGTGTGCAAGAGGCAGCGGATCGGTGGTTCTCTCTCATCGATGTTTCTAGCTCTCTATCCCTCTCTCTTCCTCTCTGTGAAAAATCAATAAAATATATTTAAAAGAAAAAGGATAAAGGAGCCAGTTCTTCATACTTTGTATTACTTCCAGCTGAAATAGGAGAACTAGTTCAGATGCAAATAATAATCTCCAAACCGCACTGACGAAATCAGAAAAGAATGCTGTTTCAAGAAAGATCGTCCTTGGCCCCGCCATGCAATAAACTATGCCCTTTTTCAGTCAAAAAGGAATTCACTCCAAGATCAAGATGTAGTAATTCCAGAAGTAGTAGCGATGACAAGCATCAATGGTCATTCCAACAGATGGGAAGATTACATAATTAGGGAATAAAATAAAGTAATTTTTGAGCATCTAATATAGCATTTCCAATTGAGTTAAATTAATAGGTGCCCTAGGAAAAGAGGGCTCCTTGTTAAATAATTTGGGACAATACTCCAAGTATAAAGGTTTTTTTATTTTTATTTTTTTATTGCAGGACTTTTCAGAGCCTCTAATATGTTAATGTGCAGTATGTATTTCCTAAAGGAAGATGGAGTATTTTCCAAATATATTCTGTCATAGGTAAACTGCCTTCCACTCATCCTTTTTTTTTGGAGCTAACATTGCATGGAACACTGCACTGGTTAATTTAAAAACATAATTATTTATTGTTGAAAGTACTACATATATCCCCCTTTTCTCCCCATTGACCCCTTCCACCCTGACCCCCACCCCAGGCCCTCACCGCCCCATACATGCATGGCCTCATCTGTGTCTAGGGGCCATGCATACATGCCTACAAGGTCCTGAGTTGAATACCCCCTATCCTCCCACCGTCCGCGGTCTTCCCTCCAAGATCCCACACTGTTCCATGCTTCCATGTAGCCCATCCACTGAGCTTTTATTTTAGTTATTATATTTTTCATTTCCAAAATTTTTGGTTCTTCTTTATATCTTTTATATCTTTGTGAGCTTCAGGTGCATTTTTCATTTTGCTTCAGGTGCATTTGCAATTGCTTGTGGGAGCATTTTCATCATGGCTGCTTTTAAATCTTTGCCATATAATTCTAACATTCCTGTCATCTTGGAATTGACATCTATTGTCTTTTTTTTTAATGGAATTTGAGCTCTTTCTGGGTCCTGGTATGGCGAGGGAATGTTGACTAAGACCTGGGCATTTGTGTATTGTGCCGTGAGAGCCTGTATCTTATTTAAACCTTTTGTTTTGCTGGATTTCCCCGACACCCCTCCAGTAGGGAAGTCGTTGTGCTGTTTGGTACTGCTAGGTGGAGGTAGACATCCAGGTTTCCTGATTATGTTTGTTGACATATGAGGTGGAGGGCTTCTGGTTACTGCAGGTTAAAGTTCTGGCTCCCATGGGGTCCCCACGGACGCTGCAGGGGGGCGGGGCTCATTACCACACCGCAGGGACGGGGTACAAGCCCTGGGTACAAGCCCTGGCTCCCGACTTGGCCTTCTCTGGTGCCATCTAAGTGGGCGTGGGGACACCGTGTTACAGCCTCAAGAAGGTGAAGATCTAGGCTTCCCACTCTGTCTGCGTTGGAATGGGGAGAGAGGAGGGGCCATAACTTTTTTTTTTTTAGAATTAAACTTGGGACCCCTGAGTCAGCAGGCTGATGCTCTATCCTCTGAGCCATACTTGTTAGGGCTCCCAGAGTCATCTTTTTTTTTTTTTTTTTTTTTTTTTAATTTATTGATTTTGTATAGAGAGGAAAAGAGAGGGGTAGAGAGTTAGAAACATCGATGAGAGAGAGTCATTGCTCAGCTGCCTCTTGCACACTCCCTACTGGGGATGTGCCCGCAACCAATGTACATGCCCTTGACAGGAATCAAACCCGGGACCTTTCAGTCCCCAAGCCGACGCTCTATCCACTGAGCCAAACCGGTTTCGGAGGGACCATAACTTTATTGACTGAAAGTGTTCTGCCTTGTGAGACTGGCTCTCTCCTGGCTCTTTGGCTAGAAAGAGCAGGCTTCTTGGGTGTGCGTGTGTGTGTGTGTGTGTGTGTGTGTGAGTGTGAGTGTGTGTGTGAGTGTGTGAGTATGAGTGTGAGTGTGTGTGTGAGTGTGTGTTAGTGTGTGTGTGTGTGTGTGCGTGTGTGAGTGTGAGTGTGTGTTAGTGTGTGTGTGAGTGTGAGTGTGTGTGTGAGAGTGTGTGTGTGTGTGAGTGTGTGTGTGTGTGTGAGTGTGAGTGTGTGTGTGAGTGTGTGAGAGTGTGTGTGTGTGTGAGTGTGTGTGTGTGAGTGTGTGAGAGTGTGTGTGTGTGTGTGTGAGTGTGTGTGTGAGTGTGTGTGAGTGTGTGTGTGTGTGTGAGTGTGTGTGAGTGTGTGTGTGTGTGTGTGTGAGTGAGTGTGTGTGAGTGTGTGTGTGTGTGTGGGGGGCATTTTTGGGTTGTTGGCTCTTCCACTCTGTGCCTGGGATATCGGAAGCAAAAAGGAAACCCAGCAAACTCACAATGTCATCCCGCGGATACCGAGTTCTGCCTCCTTCCCTGTACTTTCCAGTCTGCTTGTGTGTGTTTTCCAGAGCCAGTTTGGGGTGTTCGGTGGCACACAGTGTAAGAATTAGGGGAAACGTATGCCTAGTCCATCTTCCTGGACGTGGACGTTCCTCTGGACTCACGGTCATTTTATAGTTTAGGCTCTAATCCAGTGCTGTTTGGTTTCTTGTTTTGCTCAAAATTTCCCATCTCCAGACATTGGCGGTGCCTTTGAAAAGTTTTATCAGAATTCCCCTGAGCTGCTTCAATGGCCAGGAAGGAAGGACCCCCACGAAGGGGCAGAGCCCTGTGTCCGTGTGGGAGGAGAGACGTGGCTGCCTTCAAGCCCTTCTTCCATCCCACAGCTTCCAGAGAAGCCTCGTTTGAAGTCATTTCTGCGGCTCCCCCAAGCGCTGTCCTCTATGGATTGGAGGTGAGCCAAGAAGCTGATCCCCAAGCAAAGGCCTGGACCCCTGCCTCTCCTCCACGGGGTCCTGATCCTGTTTTCTTCTGACGACTCTTCCTCCCACCCTAGCTGGTGGAGAAACGGGATACGGCCGAGGCGATCCCTTATCTGGGGTGACAGCAAGGACACATGAAAAATGTGCCGGCGAACACAGAAGGACAGTGATCAGAAAGGCTTTTTCTTTCAACCTCAATCATGATGTTTTGGGCGTCGGCTGGAGTTTCCCAAGTTATTTGTAACTGTCCACCCCGGTTAGGGGATGTATGTTTTACCTAAATATAGCTAATCGCTCCTAATCGAATGATAAATGTGTGTGTCCCACATGGAAGCCCCATGGTTAGCCGCCTCATTATTGAAGTTCAGGAGGATGATGGGATTGTCACCAGCGTGACACCAGACCAGCTGCTCCGAGCTGCTCGGCGTGTGGATGTGTGGGTCCTGGGAGTGTGTTTGGTGGGAGAGCCTTCGTGTTGGCGGGAGGCAGCCCTCACAAGCTCGGTCCTTTTTAAAAAATATATTTTATTGATTTTACACAGAGAGGAATTGAGAGGGATAGAGAGAAGTGTCGATGAGAGAGAAACATCAACCAGCTGCCTCTTGCACACCCACCACTGGGGATGCGCCACAACCAATGTACATGCCCTTGACTGGAATCGAACCTGGGACCTTTCAGTCCCCAGGCCGACGCTCTATCCACTGAGCCAAACCGGCTTCGGCACAAGCTCGGTCCTTTTAGAATTATAGTCAAGGTACGTCTCCCTAGCGGCCAATGATGGGGTGTGCGGGACGCTGGATTGTGTTCCTCGGGAGTTTATGCTGCATTCAGCCAGCATCTGGCTCTTTAGTTCCAGTCCTTCTTGAGGGATCCCCGCGGGGCGTCGCAGTCCCAGACTGAGTGGGTGTCCTTTCCCGTTCACTCTAAGGGAAATGCACAGAATGCGGGAGCTGGCAAAACCTGACCACCGCTTCTCAACCCTGGCTGCTACTTAGAAACATCGCGAGACATAAAAGACACGGATGCCTGGGCCCTGCCTCTGCCGATCCTGACGTTCTACACCACCCTGATGGAGTAGGGAGTGTGTGATTTCCATCCGCCAGAGAGAGGCCCCGAGGCCCAGATTAGTTTCCTCCCAGACCCCTGGGGCTGGGAGCAGAGCGGGATTCGCACCCAGGAGATCTGAGTCTGGAGTTCCAGATCTGAACGCACTTCCGGGAAGTGGGCCTTGGCACTCCGAGGTGCCCTGCTACCCCAGTGGTTCTCCTGCCAGGCTGACTGCTAGGACCCCCGGGGCAGGGCTTTACTGAGATGGACACCTGGACCCCATCCTCAGAGGTCCTGGCTGGGCTGGGGTCTGTGCACTGACGGGCTTTTTGAAATGGCCAGGTGATTAGAATGGGCATCCACGGTCAGCAACGGCTATATAGGCTCAACCATACAGACCACCTGCCACTGTCCAGAAGCAGACCCCGCCGCCCAGCGGGGGAGGTGACCTACAGGTAGTGCCAGGACCCTCGGGCTGCCCGATCTTCTCACAGAAGGGCCTCTGACGGAATAAGATCCTTGATCATTTTATTTGTTTACTTTTTGGGTTTACATTATATTTAAAATATTCTTAAACTGGTGGAGAACATTAAAAATGGAGAGATTTCAGCCCGACAGGCGTGGCTTGGTGGTTGAGCTTAAACCTATGAAGCAGGTGGTCACGGTTCAATGCCCTACCCACAGCCCGCCTCCCCAGGCAGGGCACTTGCCTGGGATGTGGGCCTGATCCCCAGTGGGGTGTGCAGGAGGCAGCCGATCAATGATTCTCTCTCGTCATTGATGTTTCTATCTCTCTCCCTCTCCCTTCTTCTTTGAGAGCTTGTTTGGAGGTTCTAGCAGGGGAGCGCAGCTACTCGTATACCCTTGACCGAAGACCGGTCCTCTCCTCTTGGGGGGAAGTCGTCCTCTTCGACCGAGCGCGCAGCTTCGGGAGGGACACACATGGATCGGTGAGGGAGGAGGGGGACACCCGCCTAGCCAGCCAGATCAGCCGAATCAACCCTGGCGATCAATGGGGTGACAGATGTCGCAGCCAGATTGCCCTCACATCCCCTTCTTCTCTGAAATCAATATATATATTTAAAAGTAGAGATTTCACATGGAAGTCTGGATGGCAGACTCTACATAAGACTATCTGGTAGAACTGGCTGGAGCTGAGCAGTGGCTGCTCCTTGTGGCAGGGTTATCCTCTCCACTTAGACATGTCCCCACTGCCTTCCTGGCACCCCCCACCCTTGCCCCAAGGGCACTGCCATTACGGTCCTAGGATGCTCTTCATCATGAACCCTTGAGTACTTGTCGTAGCTGCTCTTCGAGATTGCAAACACCTGAAGGTTTTCAACCTGGAGGCAACTCTGCCTCCGAGGGCCATTGGGCAGTGTCTGCAGCTCTGTTTGGTTGTCACACTGGGAGCTGAGAAGCAGCGCTACTGGTATCTACTGGGTAGAGGGCATGGATGCTGCCTCACATCCTACCGTGCACAGGACAGCCCCACAACGGTTCCATTTCAAAAAGCCCGTCAGTGCACAGACCCCAGCCCAGCCAGGACCTCTGAGGATGGGGTCCAGGTGTCCATCTCAGTAAAGCCCTGCCCCGGGGGTCCTAGAGGGGCTCCCCTCCTTTCTCTGGCCCCAAAGGTCAATCGTGCTGAGGTTGAGGAACGCTGCCTCCAGGGTAGGGAATGTGCCTCCGGTTCCATCTCAGAACGTCCCAGCCTGGCCGGAGCACGTCGTAGATGGTCCATTAAATGTCAGCTGGCAGCCTGACTGATGTCACTGTGCTGGCGCTCCCCCTGCTCCTGCCGGGTGTCAGCCTCCCGCATCCGTGCTTTCCTGTGTGCGCACCATATGGCCCCGCAACCCGCGAGCGAGTCAATAAAACGCCTGCCATATGCGAAGGAAGTGATCGTATGAATGAGATTCTGAGCAGGGACAGAGCCGTTATCTCATCTGAAGAAGGAGACTGAGTAAACACAGACTGCAGCAGGCACGTTCGTTGGGAGAACCGAGGTGTTCTGCTGCGGGGAGACTCGTTGCTCATTGCTTGAGAGGGAGGAAGTCTTAACCACGCTTTTCATGACCACAGGGGTCTTTAAGTCCATCCTTCATTACCTGGGTGGGGAAGGTACTGACTTCATGGGGTGTCCCAGGCGGCGTAAATTAATTGTAAATTGCTCCAAGTGGCCTGCCGGGCATCTAGCTCCCCTTCCTTTGCAGGAAAGGGTCAGAGGAGAGTGAGTGAAGGCTCTGCAGGAGCTGATATTAAATAGCCCAAGCTGCCGAAACCAGTTTGGCTCAGTGGTAGAGCGTTGGTCTGCGGACTGAAAGGTCCCAGGTTCGATTCCGGTCAAGGGCATGTACCTGAGTTGCGGGCACATCTCCAGTAAGGGGTGTGGAAGAGGCAGCTGGTTGATGTTTCTCTCTCATCGACGTTTCTATCTCTCTATATCTCTCCCTTCCTCTCTGTAAAAAATCAATAAAATATATTTTTTTAAAAATAAACAAATAGCCCAAGCTGAGGCGTGCTGCCTTAAGGCTCCAGGCCACCCTTTTGGGAGCGGGGGCCATGCCAGACTCAGCCTGGCCACCACTGTGTCTGCCTTGTAGCAATGCCCAGGGGGAGTAGCACATTTAAGATGACCAACCAGCTATCCAGGTGTGTCTGGGACTGTCCAGTTTTAGTATCGAAACCCTGTGACCTGGGAAATCCCTCCGCAGGATGTGAAAAGCCTTGATTTTCAGCGATGAGGACAGAAGGTTGTAAGAAAAGTACAAAACCTATCCTACCGCTCAAAATATAGGCCGAAAACAGTGCTGCTTTAGTGTCAAATGGGCATGGACTAGGTCAGTGGTCGTCAAACTCATTAGTCAACGGAGCCAAATAGCAACAGCACAACGATTGAAATTTCTTTTGAGAGCCCAGTTTTTTAAACTTAAACTTCTTCTAACACCACTTCTTCAGTATAGCCCAGGCCGTGGTATTTTGTGGAAGAGCCACGCTCAAGGGGCCAAAGAGCTGCACGTGGCTCGCGAGCCGCAGTTTGCTGACCACAGGGACTGGGTTATTTGCCTTCTGTAGCTGCTATGGCTATTTCCCCTACCCTTGGTCAGTCTGGCTCAGGCTTATCAATTTTATTTACTTAAAAATATTTTTATTGATTTCAGAGAGGAAGGGAGAGGACGAGAGAAAGATAGAAACATCAACGATAAGAAAGTCTCATTGATCGGCTGCACTCCCCACACTGGGGATGGAGCCCGTAAACCAGGCACTTCTGGTTGAATGGTGACCTCCTGATTCGGAGGTTGACGCTCAACCACTGAGCCATACGGGCTGGGCTCTGTCCAGTTTTTCAGTTGTTTCAGGCAGGAGGGTAAATCTGGTTGTTTTCCCCACTTTGGTTGGAAGCAGAAGTCCAAATCTGTTCTTTGTGCTCAGACTGCCCCTGCGTCCTGGTTTAAGCACACTATGGTGATTTCAAGAATTAGAACATTTTGCTCTCTTCCTCCTCTTATCTGATCTGCGTCCCCACAGTGTTTTGATGACCTCTCTGCTCTCCCCTGAAGTCTGCGACCTAATACATTCTATTTTTACTCACTAATCTTGATTGACTTTCATCCTCTAATGCAACCAATTTCTCTTCTGACCAATACACACTGACATACACACAATGCGTTTCTTCCTCACCCTCTCACCCATCAACCAAGGAAAATGGCAGCACTGCCGGCTATACGGAACTGAATTGTGTCCCCCTGTCCCTATTCGTGCACTGAATCCAAGCTGATGGTATAATATTTGGAGGCGGGGCTTTGGGGGGAGGTAATGAAATTAGACAGAGAGAAGGTAGCCATCTGGAAGCCAGGACTGGCTCTCACCAGAGACCAAACCGAATCTCGGTCTTGGACTTTCCAGCCTCTAGGACTGTGAGAAAATAGCTTTTTCCTATTGCTAGGGTAAAGCCTCCTAGTCTATGGTATGCTGTCATGGCAGCCCAAGCAGACTAACAGAGCTGCCATCTTTATGCAAACATAAAGCTCAGCAGATGAAAGGAAGGATGTGATCCCTTCCCAGGCCCAGAGCCATTGGTTGGCTGCCTCCTGCACACTCCCTCCTGGGGACTGAGGCTGCAACCCGGGCATATGCCCTGACGCGGAATGAACCATGACCTCCTGTTCATATGTCAGTGCTTAGCCACTGAGCCACACGGCCAGGCTGTTTTTTGGTTTCTTGATGCCTATTTCTCTAAAAGGGTCTGAGGAGATGGATAATTTTTTTTTTTTGAGGTGGATGATCTTTACATATTTTTGCATGACATTTACACACCTATTTGTGTCTTCACCCGAGGGACAGTGGCTGCCCCTTTACTTGTTAGCATCTATGACATGTCCTTCTGTCGCTGCTGCCACCTATAGCAGAATGCATCTGGTTTGGGATCAACATATCTCGCGCCTTTAAACTGGATAAAATATGTAAAGAAAATAAGACTTGGGGGCATGGTGCAAGCCGTGCCCCAAAGGATCTCTCGGTAGAAATTTAATTTTGTTTTTAGTGATGTGGGGTTAGAGGATAGGATTATATCCTGCAGGCAGAGAAAGTCGTTAATCAATAGAGGGGCCTCTTAATCCTCCCAGTTCTAACGAGACACTGTAAGTCGCCTTTTGCCGGTGAAAAGCGGGTATCGGTTGGGTGTGATTGGCAGGCTCCTGCGGCAGGTTTGCCGTGGCACTGGGTACCCCGTTCCTCGCCAGCCTAACCCTGCCTGCCCGTCACGAGGGGCAAACGGGGCAGAGATGACTTTGCCGCCTCCCTCCAGAAGGCTGACAAGGGAGGGTCCGGGCAGTAGCGTATGGGGTAGGTTCTTAGACATCAGCCCCCGTGCGAGCGTGGTCCCTAAGGAAAATGTCTACAATACAGAGACTGTCCCAGGAACAACACGTCACTGTCCGCACGGGGGCTCCCCTCCTTTGCTGAGGTCAGAACTTCAAACCTGGTGGTGTGTGTGTGTGTGTGTGTGTGTGTGTGTGGCATGTGGGGGGTATGTGTCATGTGGTGTGTGTGTGGTGTGTGTGTATGTGTGTGTATGTGTGGCATGTGGTGTGTGTGTGTACGTGCTCATTGATTGGCACAGTGATCCTGAGTGAATAGCAGAGGGCTCTGTCTTCCCCCCATTGTAGTGGGAGAGTCCCTGGAGGTGGGGGTCCTGGGGTGTCGCCTTCAGACAGCCCCCCACACTCGGCCCCCTCTCTCCTGTTCCCTCCTGTCCCCGCTCCGGCTCTGACTGATGGAAACTGGTGGCGAGGCAGACACTCCGCCGCGCTCCTGCTCTGGGGCTGCGGTCCACGGGGTGTCATTAGATCAGCTGGGCAGCTTTTCCATGGGGCTGGGGGGCAGCGGCTCAGGGGCCGCGGCAGGACTGGGGAGCTGTCCTTTGCTCCCCGGAATCCAGAGCAGAGCCGCTGCCCTGAGTGCATGGAGATGTGACGGTTCAGCCGGGAGCCCTGCCCCCGCAGCCCGGGCTGGGCCCAGACACTCGGTCCAACTGCCGGGCAGCCAGACGGATTTGCGAAATGGAACAATTAAATTTAAAGCGAGCTGTCTGAACCGATTTTCCCCTTCATCCTCAGCCAGCGCTCAAGCCCTCTTCCCAGCCTCGTCTTCATTAGCGGCCGAGGCGGTCTGGACGGGACTCAAACGGCCGGCTCCGATCTGCGTGCTCTGTGCCCGGAGACGCCGGCTCCTGGTCCGCCCGCCTGCCCGCCCCCTTTGGCTGCCCCCACCCCCGGCGCCCCTGAGGTCAGAAGCGCAGGGGCCTGCCCTGCGGGGTCGCTGGTAGCCACACCGCTGGGCAGGGCTGGGGGAGGGGTGAGGGCGGCATGTGCTCCGGCCCCTGGTGAACAGCGGCCTGGAGCTCGGGGCTCCCCGGGACCAGAAGGAAGGGGTGTTCAGGGCGTTGTCACTCGTGTTGTGACTCCTTCAGGCCTGGTGCTCGGGGGGGACGGGCGGAGGTGAAGGCTTACCCCCTCATGGAAGAGCTCCCTTCCTCAGCCTCCCCCGCCCGCCCCGGGGGGCGGACAAGGCCCACCTGGGCCGAAAGCCCCGGGAACAGAGAAGGATCTGCGAAGGGCTCTGGGCAGCGCTCTGACATAGCTCCTTAGAAAGATCACGTGCCAGTGCCCAAATGGGGAAACTGAGGCCAAGAGGGGGAAGAGGAGGGTGCAGAGTCACACCGCGAAGGGAGTGAGCCAGGCTTATTATCTTTATTGTCCCGGGTCACACAGCTCTCGGGCACAACACGGCACCTGGCGCACAGCAGGTGCTGATAGTAACTGCTGGCTGATTGAGTTAACGGGAGCATCAGTGGCATAAAGGAGAATAGTCACTAGATCCTTAACTCTTCAAGGTCAGGGCCGTGTTGTCCTTCATCTCTATAGGGTTTCTCCCTCCCCCCCCCCCCACAACTGTATATACACACTTTGAATAATTATAAAGGCAATGTTTATTCAAATGCATTTCATTTTCAAAATTGAGCCTTGAGTTAAGGTGTGTATACATTTTTTTGGGGGGGTGGTGGTGGTGGTGGGGAGAAACACCCTCTATATTCCAAGAGCCCGGAACAGGCCTGGTATGCAGTAGATGCTCAATAAAGATGTGAGCATCTAAATAAGTCCGTGTAAATAGAGTCTACACCTCCCCCGTTTAGTAGTCATTTTGGCAAATGAAGGGCAGCCATCCTCACCCGGACCTTTGGTGTAGCGGAGGGACGTTCTGGGAGTTAGGGACCTATTTCAGCGCGGGGTCGGGGGTCAGGACACCCGGGTTCCAGTTCCCACTGTGTATTGATGGGAGTCCATCTTCTCTTCAGCTTCCCCTTCCATAGAAGGAGCGGGCTGGGCCAGCTGGTCTCCACAGCGCCCTCTGGCTGCCGCAGCCGGAGGAAGCGCCGGGGCCTGTAAGGAGGTCCAGGGTCCAGGGAACCCTGCTCCCTAAGAAGCTGGCAATCGCTGGGCGTCTCAGTTTCCTCACCTGTGAAATGAGCATGAGACGTACCCGTCTCCTAGGGCTGTGAGAATTAAATGAGGAAACACACACACTCACACACACATCAGGTGCTTAGCATGGCATCTGGCATGGAGTAGCTGCCCTTGCTACCGTTTATTATTTCCCTTCTTATTGTGGTTTTTAATTCGCTCCTGACAGAGAGGAGATTACGGGGCCAAAGGTTAAGAGGTTTTTATGGCTCTTGAAAATGTTGTGACAAATTGCTTTTGAAAGGACGGTGCCTCTTTCAACCCCATGAGCAACGCCCGGGCATCAGCTGGCTGCTTTCTCCCGTCTTCCTGCGTGCTCTGGGCCACATTCAAAGCACGGGGCCAGGGAGAGGCAGACCGTGATGGACTGACTCCCTCTCTGGGTTTTTAGATCCTCCGTCTTCCCACCCCCACTCACTTCAGCCCTTCGTTCCCGGCCCAGAGGGTTCTCTCTGGCCTTGAGTGTGCCCCGTGCTTCTTGGCACGGCATTTTTCCAGAATTGTTTTGGGCTACGCTGATTTCTTGGGACATTAGCCTACGCTTTGCTCTCACTGTGATGACTATCATTCCCACCCCATTGCGAGGTGTCAGCCATGCTCGTTCCCACCCGTTGCTAGGTTTTGTGTTGCAAGGCATGATGGAACCTGCGGGCAGTGTGGAGTGGGCAGGGCGAGGGCAAGGGACGAAGCAGGGGTCTAGACTGATGGTCCGGATTGCCGGTCAGGATGCAGGCGCCAGCTGTGGAGGCGCTCAGAGAGGGGCCCTGGCCGCAGGTGGTCATGGGGGTCAGGGAGGGAGGGATGGATCAGGGTTGAGGGCAGGCTCTCTGTATCGAAGCCTGGGTCCTGGTCAGAGGCCCTGGGTTTGGGGCGGGGCCTGCTTTGAGGGAACTAGGGAGATCTCAGAGGGGCATGCAGGCCTAGGAGTGACCTACGGTTATGGGAAGAGGGGAGGAGGGGGTGGTGGGACTTGGGACCCAGGAATGGTCCTGCCCCAGCTCCTGGCTCTGGCGGGCTTGCAGGTAGCATGGCCTGGAGTCACCCCAGTCACAGTCATTGTGCTTCCAGCCTACGGGAGAAGGTGGAGGCTGGGCCATCAGTCAGGACCAGTACCTGCGGTGGGTGTGACTGATTGTTGCTTCTGCAAATCCCTCTTTAAAGCCACATTGGCTTTGTGTGTGAGCTCCTCGTTTCCCCGCGCTGGTGAGGCCTTCTGTCCTGGCCCAGGGCCGTGTGCAGGTCCCCGGGGTCTCACGCTGAGCAGGCACCGTCCGTCTTGACTTTTGCCCATGCTTGGCCGTGGGCGGGTGGGTGCCCCAGCCAGCGCCCTGGCCAGTCCCTGGGTGAGCGTCACAGTGGCTTCCCCCAGAGGCCCTCTGGCTGCTTTGGGTCTGGATCCAGTCCCTGCAGACCCCAGTCTTCCTGCCCAGCTTGGAGAAGCAGCCTCTCGTCCCCCGGTTTCCTGCTGTTCCCGTTCTCCCTTCTTCAGAGACACCCAGCTCTCTCCTCTCACCTCCCTGATCATCTAGCACCGGCCGCTCAATGAAGCCAGGACAGAGTTTCTGCAAACAACCCCGATTTCAGGCCCGGGGTCCACACACTGCCTCTGAGCGCAGGGGAGACTCGGGCCCTGGCCTGGAGGGCACGGTGGGGGTGTGAGAAAAGTACAGCGAGAGCAAAATGTAGGTGAAGGCCGAAACCGGTTTGGCTCAGTGGATAGAGCGTCAGCCTGAGGACTGAAAGGTCCCGGGTTCGATTCCGGTCAAGGGCATGTACCTTAGTTGCTGGCACATCCCAGTAGGGGGTGTGCAAGAGGCAGCTGATCGATGATTCTCTTTCATCGATGTTTCTAACTCTCTATCCCTCTCTCTTCCTCTCTGTAAAAAAATCAATAAAATATATTTAAAAAAAGAACACACACACACACACACACACAAAATGTAGGTGAAGGTTTCAGTAAGTCACCTCACACCCCGGCATCAGCCGTTCTGGAGATGCTGCGAGATTCTCACAAACCCGTGCCAGTGGATGGACAGTCCACGCTCCCCACCCCAGAGCCCCCTGGAATGACGGAAAAAGGGAGTCTGTGCGCACGTTGGTTTTGTGTGGGGAGCAGAACCCCCGGTTTAGTCTGCGCCGCTGTTGACAGAGATTGAGTTCGACCCGTGCTGCCCAGCTCTGGCTCAGGCACTGTGGGCTGGTTATTAAAAGGCTTCTAATTGAGTTAATATCGCATTGTCATTTCAGCTTCCCAAACTGGGGTCTCTTTAAGCCCCTCTTTCCTAAAAAAACAAAACAAACCCCCCCCCCCCCGCCCCCCTCAAATCCAACACTACATTATAGTTCAACCCAGCATTCATGTAAAAGAACTGCAAGAAGTCATTTATCAGGCGCTGGGCCCAGCACATCCGAGCCGTTTATTCCTAAGCCGCTTAATAGCTAATTACATGCTGCCTAACGGGGAAACGCAGCCAGGCCCCGTCAGGGAGAAATCCAGCTGTTTGCGGGGCACATTATGGAGGCGCGGGCTTGGCATTGCCCGCGTTCGGGACCTGCGCTCCAGGCTCTCGGCGAGCGAAGACCTAGAAATAGAGCCGCTGTTTTCCTAACAGCCGTTCCCTCTAATGGCCACTCTCTCCCCTTCCGTGCGGCGAAGTAGGGAAATAGTGGGTGCTCTTTGCCGCAATTTTCCTGCCCTGACTTCCCCTCCGTTAAAAGCCCCAGGAGAGTGTTTGTCTACTTACTTATTGGCTGCTGTCAAAAGAGATAAAGATTCATGAAAAACTCCACTGCCGATCGCCAGCCAATTCGCAAAGATTCCTGGCCGGTGTTTGAAGCAGAATGGTTTTCGTGGCAGAAACTTGCTTCTGTTTTCTGAGCAGGGCTGGGGGAGGAGGGTGCTGGGGGATGGTTTTGCTTCCAGCGGCTCCGCTTCCTCTGGGCATCTCCTAGGAAGACCTGTCCTAACACACATGGGGTGAGTTCCCACTAGCGGGGCCCTGGCGTCCGGCCGAATGAAGTGCCCGCTCGGGTAGCCTGTTGCACATCACCTAGTGACGGAGGAGCACAGAGCCATTTCTCTTCCAGCCTCAAGAAGCCCATCATTCTAAAACATTCCACACAGATGCTGGGCAGGAAGCGATGAGGAGAAAATAGATGGTCCTGTCTCCACAGTCATGCAGGGGAGACACATGCAGGGATGTAGGTGGTAATGTTCTTGAAAGATAAGCAATTGACGGCCTGTCGCCAAGAATTGATGACGGAGAGCCTGAAGGATGTGGCCGTGGGGCCCTCAGTGGGCCCGCTGTCTGCCCTGCCGCGGGCTACCCCGGCCATCTGCCGGCATTCCAGGAGGGCGATGCCCTGGCATTGCTCTCCTTCTGACCGTCTCCACCTCGGACCCTGCAGCTGCGGAACCGAGGGTCCTGCTTGTGGCCCACAGTCCTTCTGGGTGCGGTGGGCCAACTTCCTGGCCTGGGCCTTCCTGAGAACGGCGCCCACGAGGGCTTTCTCCCGCCTGCTCCTGAGACGGCTGTGGGTCCGGCCTCTTCCCTTCAGCAGTGCGGCCATATGAACTCCACACCGAAGCCAGCTATTGGGCTTATCAGAAAAGTGCACCGATGGTAACATTTTCATCCGCCATTCACACTGTGTTAGTAAAACACTGCTTCTAAGGAACGAAATTTAGTTGGAGAAACTGCACTGAACTTGCAGTCATGAAACGTAGCCTTTAAAAAAAAATTTTTTTGGATGTGCATGTGACAGAGAAATTGACAGCCGGCCGTGTCTATCTGGAAAGTCCTGCATTCGATGGCCATCAGCTGCTAATAATCCATCACGATTCTCCTCCCAGGGTTACGCTTTCCTCTGTCCTCTCCCTCCTGCCTGGCGGAGATGACCTCTGAGGATGTCCTGGCAGACGGCGGGGCTGGAATTCAGACGCCTGCACGGCAGCTGAGCGCTCCATGCAATTCCTTGTGTTGGAAAGGCGGGGAGGAGAGGGCTGTCTGCGAAGATAATGACCGTGCAGTCTCCAGCTCCTTCTCCTTGCCGCCGGATCTTGGAGGCAGCCCACGAAACAATTGCATCAAGCAGCCCCTGCTCCTCTCTCATCTGCCATGTGGGGAACGGGGTTGTGTCTGGCTCAAGCAGAAACGGGCGGAAGTCCTGGCAGCATGGGCCCCGGGTGGAGGTGAGGGATGGGCTAGGGAGGTGGCCGGGGACAGAGAGCAGGGCGTGGTTCTGGCTGACGGTCAGTATCCGAGGGGACCGATCCAGAGCTGGGCCTGCCTGGAACAGGAGGTGGACGCCCAGCCCGGGCCACGGGCCCGTGCTTTCTCTGCGTTTCCAGCTTTGGGCCCAGAGCCCGGCACAGGAGCAATGCATGTTTGTGACCGAACGGAGACAGCACTGGTATAAGATCGAACACTGCAAGGAAGCCAGCCGAGCCCGCCTCCCCTGGGAAATACAGTCGTGTTCCTCCCCAGCTCCTGCCTGGGGGCTGAGGTTGGCGGCGGGAACATGATGGGGTCTAGCCTGTTCGCAGTGCCAACGTCTGACTCTCTACGGAGAGGAAGGTCTGTGTTTTCTGACTTCCCAGCATCACCCAGGAAGGGACCCACGACTTCCAGGACCTGGGACCCAGAGTGACTGTGGCTGCGTCCCTCGTTCCAGGCTGAAGCCAGCGACACCCTGGCGGTCCCTCCGGGAAGGCAGGCCAGGCCCACGCACCGCGGGTGGCATCTTCTAACAGGAAGGTGGCGAATGTCACACGCACCAGCCAGGCCTCCGCGGAGGCTGCCATTCACACGTAACAGGCTGTTTCATTTTCGTTCCCAGCCCTTCCTCCCTCCTTTCTCTGTCCCCCGCGCGCCCTTGGCACGTTCTCAAGGTCGTGGTCACCGCAGAAAGAGCGGCCTTGCCTGATTACAGCAGAGAAAAGGACACGCTGAATTACGGAAATTCAGCAATCCTCTCCTCCCATCGTTTCAGTGTAATAAAAGAGGAGCCGTGTGTCTGCCTGCTCCACCAATAGGCAGAGACCGTTAGCTATCCCTCTGCATCGAGCCTGTGCTTTCTTCTCTGGTGAAAGTGCCTCAATTCTAACGGAGCACAAAACGACTCAGAATAAAGCCTGCGTTTCCGCGTCTCCCTCACGGTTACGGGTGGCCATGTGGCTAACTTCTTGTCATGGAGACCTAAGCAGATGCGATGCTCCACTCCCTATTTCTCTTTTCCTTTCATTATTTTTTTTTTAAAGTAAGTATAATTTATATATAGATCTGAGCTATACTCTTCTGTGAAATTCGACCAATGTACACACTCCAATTAAGAAACATTTTATTATTTTTAAAATGCTTATTTATTGATTACAGAGAGGAAGGGAGAGGGAGAGATAGAAACACCAATGAGAAGGAATCATTGATCGGCTGCCTCCTGCACGCTCCACGCTGGGGACTGAGCCCACAACTCAGGTATGTGCCCTGACTGGGAATCGAACCGTGACCTCCTGGTTCATAAGTCAACGCTCAACCACTGAGCTATGCCAGCTGGGCTAGGAAGATTTTCA
The DNA here is from genome assembly GCF_964339955.1 of Pipistrellus hanaki. NCBI lineage: Eukaryota > Metazoa > Chordata > Mammalia > Chiroptera > Vespertilionidae > Pipistrellus > Pipistrellus hanaki. The sequence goes on along the minus strand of NC_140516.1, from coordinate 49,393,772 downwards.
ATACCCATGAAAGTTCCAGCCCTAAGCAGTTTGGCTCAGTGGATAGAGCGTCAGTCTGGGGACTCAAAGGTCCCAGGTTCGATTCCGGTCAAGGGCATGTACCTTGGTTGTAGGCACATTCTAGGTAGGGGGTGTGTAGGAGGCAGCTGATCGATGTTTCTCTCTCATCGGTGTTTCTAACTTTCTATCCCTCTCCCTTCCTCTCTGTAAAAAATCAATAAAATATGTTTAAAAAAGAAAGCTTCATACATCCCCCTTTTTGATTAATCCTCTCTCCATGCCTCAATCCAGACCCTCCCTCCCCTTACCATTCCCACCTCCCTAGGCCAGCCACTGCCCTGATTTCTAGCTTGTAATTAGATTTTGTCGGTCCTTGAACTTTATATGAATGCAGCTTACAGTGTGCACCATTTGTATCTGGCTTCTTTCACTTTCGCCAAGTCTGTGAGATTCAACCAGTGTTGTTACTTTTCTCAATTGTTCATTATTCTCTGTTGCTGAGTTGTGTTCTAGGATATAAATGTATCACATTTCACTTATCCATTCTCCTGTGGGAGGTTTCTGTTTTTGGAGTTATTATGAACATTCTGGTACACACATCTTTTTGTGGACAGATATTTCCATTTGTCTCAGGAATAGCATTGCTGGGTCAGTGGCTAGGGGCATGGTTAACTGTAGAAGGAATTGCCAGAGTTTTCCAAAGTGGTTGTCTTATTTTACACTTCCTCCGACAATGCATGAGTGAGAGTTCCAGGTGCAGTGCATTCTCACTGACATCTGGAATTATCAGTTGTTTTCACTTTCAGCCATTCCAGTGGGGGTACATTGGTATCTCATTATGATTTTCATTTGCATTTCCCTATTGACTAATGATGTTGGGTAACTTTTGACATGCTTACTGCCTATCCAGATGTGTATTCTTTGGCGAGATGTCTATTTACGTGTTTTGTCCATTTTGAAATTGTGCTGCTTGTATTTTTCTTTCTAAATCCTAGCTTATTGAGGCATAATCTACAGGCAGTAAAATTGCGCATCATGGAACTCTACATTCATTTCTAGTGTAGCGTTCAAGAATGTGTTACAATTGCATGTACACGGACAACCACTGCCACCAGCAAGATCTAGAATGTTCCCGCCATCTTGCAACGTTCTCTCAGAGCCCCTCTGCCTGGGCAGCCACCAGTGTGCTTTGCCATTATACGTGGTTCTACCTTTCGTGAAATTTCAAATGAATGGGCTCACCTGTGTGTACTCTTCTGTGTCTGACTGTTTTGCTCGGCATGTAGTTTTTCATGTTTACCCATGTAGTTGCATGCATCAGCGTATTTCTCTGGAGCGTGCAGACCCACTGCTCTGTCCTGCCGGTGGGTCGAGAGGCGAAACCAGCCAGTTCTCCCTGGAGTTCTCCTGTTATTCGTCCAGCCTGCCTTTCACCTTAAAAAAAAAAAAAATAATAATAATAATCTGCCGAAACCGGTTTGGCTCAGTGGATAGAGCGTCGGCCTGCAGACTGAAGGGTCCCGGGTTCGATTCCGGTCAAGGGCATGTACCTTGGTTGCGGGCACATCCCTGGTGGAGGATGTGCAAGAGGCAGCTGATCAATGATTCTCTCTCATCGATGTTTCTAACTCTCTGTCCCTCTCTCTTCCTCTGTAAAATATCAATAAGATATATTTAAAAAAAATAAAAAATAGCCGAAACCGGTTTGGCTCAGTCGGTCTGCAGACTGAAAGGTCCCAGGTTCTATTCCGGTCAAGGGCATGTACCTTGGTTGCGGGCACATTCCCGGTAGGGGATGTGCAAGAGGCAGCTGGTCGATGTTTATCTCTCATCGACGTTTCTAGCTCTCTATCTCTCTCCCTTCCTCTCTGTAAAAAATCAATGAAATATATTTAAAAAAAAAAATAATAATAATAAAAAAATCTGGTCACAAGAGGTTGGATTGCAGTTTCAGATATGTTGGGTTCACATGACATTCAGCGCCTCAGGGCCTCCAAATCCAATCTCCGCGACCCCAGGAAGCCAGTGGCTAAGTGATCTGCCTGGGCTTCCCTGCCCTTTTCTTGGCAGAGCTGCTGACAGGGGCGGGCACTGTTGGGCTGAGCAGTTTATTTTTGCTTCTGGGGCTCTCCCAGATCCCGCCCCCTCCTCCGGCCCGCACGGTCTGCGCTAGCTCTGCCCTTGGTCAGTCTGGCCGAACGGAGCCACGTTTCCAAGAATTTCCCTGAGCGTCTGGGCTGGTTACGCCCACAGGAGACACGGTGCCCCAGACTCAGAAGCTGGGGGTGAAACGGGTGTGTGTGTGTGTGTGTGTGTGTGTGTGTGAAGCTGCGACGCCCTGTTTTACACTCAGGAGGTCAGCGAGGGCCCCCCGAGGACTAGCCCGGCTGCCCCGCTCCTCCTGCTCTCCCCGGCTCCCCTTTATTCCGAGTCGGGGGTCAGTTGCAGGTGCCCCTCTGAGGCAGAGGGTGTTAGCGTTTCCTGCAGGTCCGCCCAGCACCGGCTGGAAAGGGTGAGGAACAGCTGCAGGCTCTAATTGGTCCCCACAGGGCCCAGCTCGTCCTGGCCCTCACCCGCGTCCACGCCTCCTTTCTGATGGCCGGCGGGCTGAGCGCCAGCCGTCCCGGCTTCACACTCGGCGCAGAGGCAGCAGCTTGCGGGGCTGTCCCGCCAGCTCCCCGCATCACCTAAGGTCAGGCTCTGGAGAGGAACCCCGATTCTGTCCTCAGGGCGACAGCTCTTTCCCTCTGACCGGCCCTGGCTGCTGCACAGTCAGCGAGAGCCGGGCGGGTCCTCCTCGTTCCTAGAAAGCCTCTCTGTTCAGGGCGGTGGTGGGCAAACTCATCAGTCCACAGAGCCGAAGTATCAACAGCACAACGACTGAGATTTCTTTTGGGAACCAAATTTTTTTTTAAAAAAATACATTATATTGATTTTTTACAGAGAGGAAGAGAGAGGAATCGAGAGTTAGAAACATCGATGAGAGAGAAACATCGACCAGCTGCCTCTTGCACACCCCCTACTGGGGATGTGCCCGCAACCATGGTACATGCCCTTGACCGGAATCGAACCCGGGACCTTTCAGTCCCCAGACCGACGCTCTACCCCTGAGCCAAACCGGCTTCGGCGGGAGCCCAATTTTTTAAACTTAAACTACTTCTAACGCCACTTCTTCGAAATAGACTCGCCCAGGCCGTGGTATTTTGTGGAAGAGCCACCCTCAAGGGGCCAAAGAGCCGCACGTGGCTCAGGAGCCGCGGTTTGCCGACCACTGGTTCAGGGGAAGCCACGTGTGCCCAGATCGGCTTCCGTCTTTGCTCAGGCGGGAAGCTGCTGCCGTGGGGCTCTGCTCGCCTGGGAAAGGAAGCCAGCTCGTCAGGTCCCCCTGGCGTCCTCTGCTGGCTCCCAAGCCCACAGAAAAGCATGATTTCTGTATCCGTCCAAGTTTTTGTTTGTTTTAATAGGATCAAGCCTTCTTACATCCTTCTATTTCCAGCAACACGGAAGTGTCCTGAAAGGGAGGGGATGTGTGCCCTTCTCATTCCCCTTTCCCCTCTCCGGGGCTGGGAGCACCCATTGTGCCATAGCAACCGGCTTAGACCCGCCACAGGGATGGCTCCCCCTGGAACACGGGGTGGGGTGGAAGGAACTCGGGAACCGCCGGCCGCCAGCATTTTGACACGGGAAACGAATACCGTGAGGGTCTCCGCCACTCATACTTCTGGTTTTCTGATTCATGCAGCCACACTTGTTTCTAGAGGGTAGAACTGGCCACGGGGGTTTTGTGGGGGCATTCAGGGTGGGCAGGGGAGAGGAGAATGACAGAAGCTGGGAGCTAGCTGAATGACAGAAGACGGGCTAGTTGGCGTGGGTCTAGGCAGCACAGGTGACTGGTGTGAGGCCGCGGCAGAGGGAGGACGGGAGGGGTGTTGAAGAGAGGGTTTGGGGGGAGAGGATGTAGATTACTTTGAGGAAGCCTTGCTGTGTGTCATGTGATGCAACTTCCCTTTTGGCACTTCCTTACCACACTGCCGCCCGCGGTTTTACTGCCAGCTTTGCCCAGTGGCCATTGAAGTGTCTACTGAATGAGGACAAAAACTGTCTTACAGAGTATCGTGCTTTAAAAAGATATTAGCTTGTAAGAACATGTAATAAATAACTTCAAAGTGAGGTGGGTTTTTAATTTGAAGGCGGGCCTTTACCATCTATGGAAAACACTGTGTAATAGGAAAATACGAGAATGCTCGGGGCCAGCCCGCGATCCTTCTGTATGGCCTTAGGTTTCTTCTCCCAGCTGTGCTGAGATGGGCCAGGATGATCTGATTACCGAGTTTTCAAATAATAAAATTTGGGAGGGGTGGCTCGACAGTCTTAGCATCATAGAATGTCCGGGCTGGAAGAGCCACACCAACAGGGTGAGACAGAACTTCTAACGAATTCCTAGGTGATGCCAACCAGCGCTGCTGGGCTACAGACCAGACTTTGAATAGCAGGAGTAAGATCAAATGTTATTCTCCCCTAATTACTCTTTACTTCGTGCACGTGGCTTTCCTCATTGTAACTCTAAGGTGCTGGAGGTGGTGGTGGGGGGTGTTTTGTAACTGGGACACCCTCAGAGGGGCTGGTGAGTTCAGTCTCAGACAGACCCTCTGGGCTCACCTCCTTGAGAGGCTGTAGGAATGTAAACAAAAACCCAGGGAGATTTGATGCAGTACCGCTGGCCGCTTCCTTCTAGCCATTTAAAAAAAATATATATTTTATTGATTTTTTTTTTTTTTTTTTTTTTTTTTTACAGAGAGAAAGAAAGAAGGATAGAGAGTTAGAAGCATTGATCAGCTGCCTCCTGCACACCCCCTACTGGGGATGTGCCTGCAACCAAGGTACATGCCCTTGACCGGAATTGAACCTGGGACCCTTCAGTCCGCAGGCCGACACTCTATCACTGAGCCAAACCAGTTAGGGCTCCTCCTAGCCATTTTTATTAGTTTTCCCCAATATCTCCTCTGAACAGACTCAATTAACATATTTCATCTCCACTAACTAAGCCTAATGCATTTCCCTCCTAAAAGAAAACATTTTAATTTTAATGACTAGTACCTGTCTCTCCCACCACATACCAATACCTTTGAAATATCTTCTATCTCTATAAAAAGACGCCTACTGTAGCCCGCTAAGCTCATCGTCTGTACTCCCTGTCAACCAACGTCAGCAGGTTCCTTGACCCCCTGAGCTCCGCTTCCCACCTTGTAAAATGGAGCTGATCAGCCCTGCTTTGCAGAAATGGGGAGGCTGATGTTACTAAGACAGTGAGTGCGCTTTTCTCCTTCCGATCTAATCTGTCTCATCGGGCCTGGTGAGGTGGCAGCCAGGAGACAGCTCCCTGGAGAGAAGAGTTCATTACTCACAGTCCCCATGGGAGGGGACACGCCAGGCCTTCGGGCCAGGCGGGGAAGCACCCGGAGGGGCAGGGGGCAGGAGGTGCCAGGGGAGGGCATGGCAGAGCCTCAATGTGGTTTCCGTGGGAAGGAAAGGGGGAGATAGGGTAGGCGTATTGGGACACTTTTAGGGTTGAGTAGTTGGAACAATGTCGGTAGGTTCTGGGCCAGGAGGGTGGTCTCTGGCTGTCTGATACCTGTGGTGATTTAGGGTCTGTGTGTGTGGGAGTCTCGGGGGCATACAATGGCTGTTTGTGAGAATTAGAAACAGGAGGTGGTTTGGTGTATGGGCCTTAGGTTGGTAGGTTTGCGTTTGAAGGCTGTGCTTCCAGACTCTTTGCTGTCTTTAGGAATTAGTCAGGCCTGGGAGGGGCAGTCTCTCCAGGATCAGCAAAGCCCCATGTTGTTGGCCAACATCAAAAATACAGACAAGCCCGGCTGTCATGGCTCAGTGGTTGAGCATTGACCTGTGAACCAGCAGGTCATGGTTCAATTCCCGGTCAGGGCAAAAGACCGGATTGTGGGCTCGATCCCCAGTGTGGGGCATGTGGGAGGCAGCCGATCAATGATGCTCTCATCAAGGATGTTTCTATCTCTCGCTCTTCCTCTCTGAAACTAATAAAAAAAAAAAACGACAACAAAAAAAACACACAACAAATGATTAATACATGGTGTCAAGTGTGGCTCAGGGTCAGTCACACCCGCTCCCCTGCAGACTGCCCTTTGCCGCCTCCAGTGAGGAGACAACTCATGTAAATGTGGTGACTTCCAACCAGATGGCTGCCTCCCCCCTCCCCCCGCCCCCAAGGCTTGTCCTGCTGCCCTTTCTTCATAGGATGTCAATGGCGCTGCTGCTTCCACCTCATGGAACTTCCAAAAGGCTGTGTGATCACAGACCCAGCTAACCCGAGCCCTGGCGCTCACAGGAGCGGGAGAGAAATCCCAGATTCTGGTCCCTGTGAAGCCAGCTGCCTCCTGCACACCCCCTACTGGGGATGTGCCCGCAACCAAGGTACATGCCCTTGACCGGAATTGAACCTGGGACCTTTCAGTCTGCAGGCTGACGCTTTATCCACTGAGCCAAACCAGTTTCAGCCGTTGTGACTTTAAAAAAATATATATATTTTTATTGATTTCAGAGAGGAAAGGAGAGGGAGATAAAAACATCAATGACGAGAGAGAATCATTGATCGGCTGCCTCCTGCATGCCCTCTACTGGGGATCGAGCCCACAAGCCTGGCATGTGCCTTGACCTGGAATCAAGCCATGACCTCCTGGTTCATAGGTCAGCACTCAACCATTGAGCCACACCGGCCAGGCCGGCTCTGTGTCTTTAGAGAAATGACTGAACCTCTCTGGCCTCATTGCCCTCCCTTGAAAACAGTGAAGCTGGACTACGTTGGCCTCCAAGGTCCTTGTGGGCGCGGAGTTCCAGCAGGGGGATTGTTTAAAACAGCGTTCGCTGCTATAGTCGGAAGGACTGTGAAGAGTGTTTGTTCAGTTCAGGCAAATGGTAAATGTGTCGGCCACTCTAATGAAGCGAGTACCTTTTTGCTCTAAATGTCATGGATGTTTATTATCAGATTAAACTCCAGCAGGCCTAATTTTAGCTCTCTTCCAATTCAAGTCGAGCAGTGAAGATTAAATGTTAGGCATAATTAAAGATGCAGATGTAGTTATATTGAATTATAAACCTCATTAAGTGCAAGGTCCCAGGAAGGCCCCGGAGACCAGCTACAACAGACTTACAGTCGCAACACTGCAGTTATTAAAATATTGTAAAGCAAATCTCATTCCCAAAATATTATGACTTGGATGGAAAGATTTTTTTGAAAGACACGGTTGGATTTGATTTCACGGGTAATTTCCTTGTTCTGCTCGCAGGTGGTTGGGAAGGAAAACCTTTTCCTTGACATCTTCCCAGAGGGCCTCCCTGGGGTGTGGCCTCCCCCACCCCCACCAAGGTGGGTTCTGTTCTCCTGGGCTATGGAAGTTCAATCTCAAGGTCAATTGGATTCCATTCTAGAAGGTGGTAACGGGGGCTGGGGGAGAGGGTAGTAGTTGCTAAGGGCTGGAAGGCCATGTTTTTAGACATATACAGACAGGTTTTCTTGGTGACATTTCGGTGGTTTTTTTCTGTCAAAAAGATAATACATTGACATTTTATAAACTTACGCAACACAGAATATGATAAAGAAGTAAAAAACATAACCATTCTAAGATAATGACTTAATATTTTAATGCATACACCCCTCTTTCTCAAATATGACAAAAATAATAGATCCTGCCGAAACTGGTTTGGCTCAGTGGTAGAGCGTCGGTCTGCGGACTGAAAGGTCCCGGGTTCGATTCCAGTCAGGGGCATGTACGTTGGTTGCGGGCACATCCCCGGTGGGGGGTGTGCAGGAGGCAGCTGGTCGATGTTTCTCTCTCATCGACGTTTCTGGCTCTCTATCTCTCTCCCTTCCTCTCTGAAAAAAATCAATAAAAATATATTTTAAAAAAAATAATAGATCCTACTTGAAAAGCTCTTTTCCATTTATTTTCTTTATTTAATATGAAGTGGACATCTTTCCAATGAATATGGGGATATAATATTGATGTGTTCCCTTCCGAAATGGCTAATGACATTTCATTGTGTAGACTTGTTTAAAATCCAGCACCCGTTATTGAGTATTCAGATAATTTTAAAAAGACTAAAAAAAAACCAAACCAAAAAACAAACAAAACAAAACAAAAAAACACCCCACACCCAATTAAAAACAATACTGTAAAGGATATCCTTATTTGCACATCTTTGCATAGCTGGCTAAGAAAACTATAAGACAGTGTCAGTTATCTGTTTGCACAATAATGTTGTATAATGCTGTATAATAAATGACCTTAAACTCAGTTGATTAAAACAAAATGCATTTATTTACTTCATGAATCTGCAGGTTGGCAATTTAATTGGGGCTCATCTGGGCTGTTCAGGGCTTGGCTGGGCTCACTCACATGTCTGTGGGTTGACTGCAGGTTGAGTCACCTCAAATGACCTCGGCTGGTACAGTTGGGGTATCTCAGCCTTGCTGCCTGACCTAGACATGTTCTCAGGACAAAAGCAAAAGAACAAGAGAGAACACAGAAACACGCAAGGACTTTTCCAAGGTTCACTTGAGTCAAGTCTATTAACTTCCCATTGGTCAAAGCAAGTCACATGGCTGAACTCAGCTGCAAGTAAACCAGGGAGGAGCTCAAAGTCACGTTTCAAAAGGCTTGGCCACAGCGAGGGTGTAGATTTGGGATAGTTGAGGTAGTCACTCTCCCACAGGCAGTCAAAGCACGTGCACATTTAACCTTGTCTGCCTATTTGCAAACTGTCCAGCAGATGGGACCAACGGGCCCTACCACTGACAATGAATGAGCATCTCATTCAGACGTGGAGCTTCCCATTCGTGGAACTTCCTTCTGCCCAACAGGCACTCTGCTCCAGGGGACTCACCTCTGCCCTCACTTTCCCACGGACACCTCATGCTGTTTTCTCCCAGGCTCCTGCAGGCCTTTCCTATCCCAAATGTTCTTCTCTCTCTGCCCTGTACGACCCGCCCACCTTATATCCAAATCCCGCATGTTATTCAAGCTGCCTCTGTTGCTTCGGCAATACCCATGGATCTTGCTTTCCTCTGAGCTTCTCTAGAGCAGGTAGTATGACCAAGCTGTCCTCAGTTTGCCCAGGATTTTACTGGTTTTAAAACATGAAGTTCCACAGCCCAGGAGCCCCCTCAGTGCTGAGCAAACCCAGCCAGTTGGTTACCATAAAAGAGGGGTTTGGCAGGCTGTAAAGGGTAGGTGGTGACTAGTTTAGGCTCTCTGGCCACACGGTCTCTGTTGCAATTACTTGGCTCTATTATTATAGCGTGAAAGCAGCAATAAACAATACGCACCAAATGGGTGTGTCCAGTAAAACTTTATTTACAAAAATAGGCAGCTGGCCATTTGGTCCACGTGCCATCGTGTTCTGACCCCTGCTCCAGAGCTTAATATTGTATTGCACAATTTAACCCTCTGTCATCTTTTCCTCTTATGCTGTTTCACATGGACTCGTCTTTTCTTCTTGGTTGGAATGTAAGGGATGTTTAATATCCTGATATCATGCTCTGTCATCTTACAGCTGTATGAACAGCCATAAGTTACTTAATCTTTCTGGCCTCAGTTTCCTAATCTGTCCAATGGGTATAATAATGACCCCATAGGTATTTGTGATAATTAATTAATTAATTGTTGTACGTGTCTGGCACATAGTGTGTGCTCAATGAATGCTAGTGGCTGTCGTCGTCATCATCATCATCATCATTGTCGTCATCCCATGCGTCTTTTTCAGTAGCTAGCACAGTTCTGGTTATAGAAGAAGCTCCCTAAATAGCACCATAAAGACAGATGATGGTCACGTGGGAAGGGCCCTTAAAGAATGTGTAATTCAACTCCCTCATTTCAGAGATGATTATCGTGGAGTGCCCACCAAGTTAAGGAGGGTTGATGCTGTCAATCACAACGGACAGTGTATTCCCCCAGATGTTACCCACCCTCATTGCCATGGTTACCGTCAGCCCCTGCAGGCCCAGAGGCCAAGTCCCAGCATCCCTGTCATGGGCAGCCTGAGAGGGTCAGCCTTTGTCTCGTTTTCCATCTCCAGTGTTTCCTTGGCATGGAGTCCATCCTCCTGGGCTGTGCGGGTGAGGATCAGAAAAGGACCAGCCTGAGGTTGTGGCTGGAAGGCCCAAAACAGGTAGAATCAGGTGCGAGGAGTACTCTCAGGACAGCGGGCAGAACCAAGGCTGAGGGCGCACAGGTGTGCTGCATTCACCTTGACTTGGGGCCTGGCGTCTGGGGTGTGGGTAGACACTGGCTCAGGCAGGCCACACAGGCCTGGACGGTGCCCTGCCCTTTGGTGGGAAGGAAAGAAGAGAGACCCCGTGGGATGTGCTGGCCCATTGTGACCCTGGGTCAGGACCCCACAGCCTGCTGCTCCTTCAGGGCGCGTCCTCAGGTACCTCCTCCATCTCCTACTGGCTCAGCTTTGATCTGGGAAAATGAAAGACCAGGCTGCTGGGACCCCTGCTGCCGTCTTTTGCAGCAAGAGTGAAACTTCACGGATCCCACTGGCTCGAGCACACACTTCCCAGTAATTAGACAAGTGGAGATCAAAGCTGCCAAAGCTGCCCCATCTCCAGCACAGGAGATGAAAGGTAAATATTTCCAGTCACAGCTTTCCCCCTCATTAAAAGTGAGGTGTGAAATGTCTTTTCCTTACTTTGAAGAATACTGATAAGTTCAAGGTCACCCCACGTAAGATATCTGGTCTGACTACCTTTATTATTCCACACCGAGCTTCATCTAGATAAATCGGGTTAACTGGAGGGGATTGCAGAGGCTAAATCATGTCAAATTAGTCCGAAGGCAAAGGGAAGTAAAGAAAGGCACCAAGACGGTCACTGGTCAGTGCCATGGACAAACCTGCGCCTCGTACATTGTCATCGGAGCAGGGACCTCTCCGTGCTGGACAGGTCTGGGCTTCCGAGGCCAGGAGCTAGGTGAGTCTGGGAGTTCCACATACAGACTGAGGCAGGTGGGCGGGCTCTCTCGGCTGGGCCCCTGAAAAGGCCTTTTGAGATTGGCTGTTTTCTTCAAAGAGCCCATCCTTGCCAAAACCCATTTGGCTCAGTGGATAGAGCGTCGGCGTGTGGACTGAAAGGTCCCAGGTTCGATTCCGGTCAAGGGCATGTACCTTGGTTGTGGGTACATCCCCAGTAGGGGGTGTGCAGGAGGCAGCTGATCGATATTTCTAACTCTCTATCCCTCTCCCTTTCTCTCTGTAAAAAAAAATCAATTATATATATATATATATAATTTTTTAATTTTAATTTTTATTTTAAAAAGAGCCCATCCTTAAAGGCCATGAAGCCAGGGGCAGCTGGTCTACCCAACCTGAGTCTACAAACCCTTACTGAGTGTTGTCATCTAGGTCTTTTTGTTTGTTTTTTTCAGTGCACAGACAGACCTCTCTCAAATGAGCTCAGCTGAAGGTGGTTACTATAGAGATACCACAGGAACCCATAGAATCCAAGAGCAGGAACAACATTTCCTAGAATTTGTCCAGGGGTCTGCTTCTCCTAGACCAGTGGTTGGCAAACGGCAGATTGAGAGCTACATGTGGCTCGCGAGCCGCGATTTGCCGCTCTGTTGACTAATGAGTTTGCCGACCACTGGGATAGGGGCTTAATCACAAGGAACAACAACAGCCTGTAATTATTGGAATCGAGAGTCTAGGTCAGTGGCCACCAAACTCATTAGTCAACAGAGCGGCTTGTAAGCTGCAGTTTGGCGACCACTGTCCTAGACTCACCCACAAAAGTCTGGGGTTGTGGGTGGCCCCCGAACCTATATTTTTAACAAATGAGTCTGTTGCTTCCAACATTTGAGCACTATTGGTTTTGGGGGAAATTGCTGAGGAAAAGGAAGGGGCTAAGCATTAAAACCCAAATACACTAGAGTTTAAATTATTTCCAATAAAAGAAGGCATTAGGTTATCTCTTTCCATGGGAAACTGCCCAGAAACTTTCATCTAGAAAAAGTCCTTTCAGGTTTGTGCAAGAAATGGTTACTTTTTTGTATGTAGTAAGTCTCCTGGTTTTCTGTGCACTTTATCAGCCTGAGCATAGAGAAGAGTCATGTTACACGTAATAATCCCAATTAGCCTGCCTGCATCTCAGCTGCACACGTATCTCTAGCACTCTTAGGATGCCACTCAAGCAATTTAGAAAGTTCCCATGAAGTAAATTAAACCTCTTCCAGCAGGTGGCACCATGGGGTACCCAGAGTTCTGCGAGGCATCTGCCATCTTGGACCAGGCATCTCCTGGATCAGACCTCAATTCAATGCCCAGACCTTCATGGCAGGACCCCTTTTTTCCATGGTGGGACTTGGGCCTCCATCCGGGGACTCTGACGTCCATCCAGGGCCTTGACCTACATCCAGGGCACTGACCTCAATCCTGGTGCCCAGACCCTCATCCCAAGGCCCAAACCTCCATCCCGGGTCAGACCTTAATTCAGGACTGAGACTTCATGGCCTGACCCCTATTTCCATGGCGGGAATCTGACCTCCCTCCAGGGCCCGACTTCTCTGATGGGACCTAGAAAGCTATTGGCAGGACTCACACCTACAGCTGGGATCCAGACACCATTCTGAACCCAGACCTACATCCGGGACCCAAACAACCATTCCAGGGCTCTGATGTCAATCCCGGGGTACGGACCTTCATCCTGGGTCCCAGACCACCATCCCAGGGCCCAGACCTCCATCCCAGGATCAGACCTCAATTTGGATCCCAGACCTTCATGGCCAGGACCTGTATTTTTATGGCGAGACTCAGATCTCCATTAATGGCCCTGACCTCCCTCCGGGGCCCTGACTTCAATCCCGGGGCCCCAACCTCTATCTCGCAGCCCAGACCTCCATCCGTGTTCAAATTTCCAGTTGTCTCATAGATGTCATAGTTTATTTGACTCAGGAGCCACAACAAATCCATACATTGTGATTGGTTGACTTGCCTCTTACCGTGTTTCTCCGAAAATGAGACATCCTCCGAAAATAAGACCTACTTACAGGTTTCCTTTTGAGTGAAATATAAGGCATCCCTCCCAAAATAAAGCCCCCCCCCCCCCAAGCTAAACATGAAAGATTTGGTCCACTGATTCTGAAAGAAATGGAGTCACAAGAAATTCACCAGGAAATTCAGGAATTGGATTGTTATGATGATGTTCCAGAAGATGATGACATGATTGTCATTGAATAAATGAGTAAATTCTTGATACTGTAGGATTCACAGTTTGTCTGGTTTGTGTTGACAACGACCGTACTACCGCACTGTATACAGGTAATAAATTTCCTTTATTTTCATTTAACAATAAATGTGTACCGTATTCTTCTTCATGGAAAAATAAGACATCCCCTGAAAATAAGACCTAGCGCATCTTTGGGAGCAAAAATTAATATAAGACACTGTCTTGTTTTCGGGGAAACAGGGTAGGTTTCTTTTATTCTGTAGTTTTCCCTCCATCTCCTATTTCCCTCTTGCAATTTAATCCTGCAGGAAACCAGGCCGTTTGCCCTCTGGGCTTCCCAGGCTTTTGGGTTTTGCTGATTGCATTCCCTTGCTGTCCTCTAACCGCCTCCCTGCTGTTTCCTATAAAGGGGTCCTTGAAACTAGAAGCTTGATCAGATTCAAGCTCACTTATTTGGGAGAGGGAATCAATACTGCTTCCTTCGAAATATGTGGTTTTGTGTTCCGTTAGAAGGCGTAAGCGGGCTGGTTCTCTTTTTCTCTGTTCCTGTCTATCTCTGTCTCACCTCTGTTTCTGTACCTCGTTGGGATATAAGCAGCCATTGAGGATCAATGCTTAGGCTCGTTACTTTATTAGGGATTGCTAAAATTGTGACACTCTAATTCTATCGTTGCTCTTTATTAGCTGGGATACTTCTGTAATGAGGAACTTACCTGTGTCCACTCTGGTTCTTCCGTGGCACAGTCATCTTAGGAAGGACGGGTTAAATACTTGATTGCTTGAATTTTACCAGTTTTCAAAATGATGAATGGGCTCCCCAGCACCCTCCAATGTTAACCAGTTCGCTTTCGTACCTGCCACACCTCATGGATTTAAATATGTTTGCTCTTTCCATCCATGGTCGTTATTGCCCCATTGATGCTCACATTTTCCCAACCTTGGCCAATGGGTGCTTCCTCCCCACTGGCCCCCGAGTGCTTTGTCACGACCCTGCCAGGGACATGGCCAGTCTCATACATTTTCTGTGCCAGTCCTGAAACCAATCATTTCTCCAAGTAGCCCTGCTTCCTTTCAGTTGGAAATGGTATTTCAAACACATTATCTGGGTTGGTGATTGTTTCTAGGCCTTTTTCAGTGAATAAATCTCGGAGCTAGTTCTTTCCACTAGCCGCAGTTTGCCAGCCACGGGTCTAGCAGAACCCCCACATGGTGTCCCCGAAGTGCCCATTCAGGTCTGATCTCACTCAGTCTGAGTGGGGGTCTAGTTCTTTTGACATGCCTCCTCCCCCATTTTCTTGCTCCACTTCCCCATCCCCATTGAGTCTTGACGTGACCTCAGAGTGTGGTTGGGTTTGATGTGAAGGCTGAGGTGAGAGAGTATTTCAGGATCCCCAGGGTCTTATCACCAAGGCACAGTGATAAGACTGTAGGAGTCAGAGTTAGCAGACCTCAGTCTGCCTTGATAACCTCCGTAAGCCTCAATGTTCTCTACTGTACAATGGGATTTTCATATGTACAAGGTGGGGTGATGCAAACCTCCTCTCAGAGGGGTTATGAGGATGAAATGGGATCATATATAGGGATTGGACTTGAATCTGCTTACCAGTCGGGCCGCTGCACCCTGGGGTGCAGAAGGGGTGGCTCGGGCGGGGTTGGGTCCCAAGCATCACTTATTGCTGGACCAGAGCATCTCTGCCGGCCAGGGCTGTCAGGGAGTTCCTTTTGTCTCTAACTGTGACCCAGCTGCCTGCTGGTCCCCTGCGCAGTGGGTGTGCCCAGATAACAGCTCCAGCACTTGGTTAAAAGCGAGCCGCTCTCCACGTGTCCGTTAACCCCTGCGCATGGCAGCCTCAGCCCCCTGCTCCAGGTACCTCTTACTGTTCAGTTTCTCCGTCGTGATGGACTGAAGTGCCCGAGACCCACTTCCTCTCCTCTCCACGAACCACATCCACAGACAGCAGAGTCTGACTCATCAGCTCGATCTTCACTGGCCCTTCCTTGTTAATCATCTCCTCTTCCCGATCACTCTCTCCTGCCCCCTCTTCTCAGATAGAGCCAAGAGTGTGGTTCACTTTGCATTTCAAATGCCCCAAGAAGTGCTTTCATTCACAGCAGGGACTGATGAGTTAATTTCTTAGGAAATAAACCGAGCTTGCTGGAGCTGTTATAATTTCCTGCCCCCAATGCCAACATCACAAAGAATAGCACAGTAGCACATAAATCTGCTGCTTGCATATGTTTACTTAATCACGTCGGAATTCTCTTTGAACTTGACCCCAGGGGATGGAGATTACAGAACTGGCTGGTCGCTGAAACAGAGTTCTGGGTCACAAAGAAAACTCCAGGATGAAACGCAGAAGGGGTGGTTTGTGAAAAACATCGAGCCAACATGGCTTCCCATGTGACTTCTGCCTCATGGGGTTCTGGCAGGAGGCTTACCCAGAGCTGCCTTCCCACCTGAGGCTGTGGGCTGCAAACTGGCTGGGGGGAGGTGAATTCTTTGAAAAATAAATATGTCCCTCCCTTGAATTTCCAAATGGCATGCCAATGAAGTGTCTGGTTTCTTCTGGTTTCTGGAAAGTGCAATGGTCAGTGGGGTCCTAGGCTCGGCTTACGAAGGCAAGGGTGGTAGAGTGAAGAGTGTTGACTCTATTCAGGTCCAAGGGTGGAGTGCAAATCTGGGCATCAAAGACTTCAGACGGGGCAGGCGCAGATACATGCAAAGAGGAGCACGGGTGGCAGGGGATGGGTGGAGGAGTGAAATGACAGGTCTAAGACCAAAACTGCCCATGGGATCCAGACGCTCCAGCTCATGAGAGCTGCATGGCCCACAGGTGATGGATTAGTGCAGGGGTCAGCAGCCTGGCCTGTGGGCCAGCTCAAACCCCAGTCTGTTTTTTGTATGGCTTGTGAGCTAAGAATGTGATTTTGGTGTTGTTGTTTTTTTTTTTTGTTTGTTTTTTTGAATGCCATTTGGAAACTCAAGATAGGGACACACTGTGTTCACATATCAAAAATCAAAAGAAAAATATTCTGTGACATGAAACATATGCAATTCAAGTTTCACTGTCTATAAAGTTTTATCAGACCACAGCCATGCTTGCTCAGGCTGCTTTTGCGCGGCCATGGCAGAGTTAAGCTCTGCAACAGAGCCTGTGTGGACCACAGCGCCCAGGATATTGACTACAGAAATACTTGACAGAAAGAGTTCGCGCGTCTGTGGAACAGTTTGAGATTCCCAGGTGTAAAGCGCAGGTTTGAGATCACGTGGGTTCTGGATGGAATTAAGGCCAAGTGATTTGAGCTATGAACTAATTGGTCTCAGGGGAGGCCAGTTTCCTAATCTGTGAAATGGGTTTATTAACATTACCTGTCTCAAAAGGTGGGCTGCCCCCTAAGAACCTGCTGACAGAGCCCCTGGCATATGTCAAGGTATTCGCATGGCCGGGGGAGCCACAGAAATGAGTGGAGAATGTTTTCAGACCTGAGTCATCATCTGAACCACTTCCTTTTGGGACTCCCGATTGCACATTTATTAGACTTAATGCCGGACGTTGGGCATCATTTAACACCGGTGGGTCTTGATCTGGCATCGAGAAGGGTTCTGGAATCTGGAGAAAGGGCTGTGCATAGATTAAATAAGAGTCCAGAGATGAAACATAATTCTAAAAGGCATATTGGGGGAGGCAGAGGAGCTTGGCTGAAGAAACCAAGTTCTCCTTGTCTCAGGACCCCTTGCTTTTTATTAACACAATTTGTCCTAAGGCAAGGTAGATATACACTTCACTTGGAGACGAGATGCTATGCGCTCTGTGTTATTTATCCGCTCAGCGGGGCCACCGCACAAATCAAACAGCGGGTCTCATTTTTAAAGCTGTTTTCCTGACAGCGATTTTTCATTTAATCCCCCAGAGCTAACAATAGGTAATCAGTTTTCCTTAACAAATGACCTCCTTTAACTTCATTAGTTCATAATTAATTTGCTAGCATGTAACCAAGATAATTAACACTCTTGATTAGAGACAGGCCAAAGAAGGGACCTCTTTTCTCGTGGCCAAGGCAAATGTGGATTACAATCCGAGCTGTTCCCGAACAGTGTGATTCATTGAAGGTGGTGGTGGATGATGGGTGGGATTTGTTTGTAAAATTGAGATGTAGGCAATGTGAATGGGTCTTGCCACGGGGCACTTTTATTACCAACTCATGCTTTGAATAATGTTGCTTTCTTTTCCTTAAATACAAAGATATGACTGAAGTCAGAGAATGGAGCGGCCACTGAGTATGCTTCATGGAGACGTTAACTATTTGGAGAGACTCTCTGCTTGTTAGGAAGGTGTTGGGGGGTGAAGTGCGGTGGGAGAGGGGAGAACAACACACAGGACTTAAAATATAACGACCTTCTTCCTGAGCACCGCCTCCTGAGTGGTCCAGGCCCCGTTGCTTACAAAGCACCTTCCTTCCTTATCTGGCTCCCACACAGCGCTGTGACTAGGGTGGCAGGGAGGGACCCGCTGTTGAGCCTCAGTGTTCAGATGAGAAGTGAGAATGAGTTGACGTGGAGCCAAGCCAGGCACTGTGCCCTCTGCAGGCTGGCCCCTGCATCTTTCCGTCCTTCCTGAAGACGGATGCAAGTGTCGGGCGATTTAGGGCGTTTGTATGTCTCAGTTTTACCTGCCCGTACGACCAGTGAGGGAAGCAGGGGCCAGGCCCTCACTGGGAGGAGCCCTCCCTCTCAGACCCTGCAGGCTGTGCCCTCACTTGTTGCCCTGCAGCCCGGGTCCAGCATCAGAGCTCACCCTCCACTCCATCAGGGGCCTGCCCTGCCGGCCCGGCGCGCCTCCTTTCTATGCATTTCCATATTGAACCCCCACAGCATCCCGGTGACTGGGCAGTGTCGGTGTCTCTGTTTATATGGAGGAGGGCAATGGGACTTAGGGAGCATCTTGTCCGTGGTCAGGAGGCAGAGCTTGCTTGGTGGCTCCAGGGCCTGCATTCTGCTTGCAGAACCCTGGCATCTGGTGGAGAATCACCTGGATCTGGACCTGACCTTCGTGACCTTTGCTCAGGCTGCTTGCTCAGCCCGCCCTGACTGGGGGCTCCGGGGGGAGGAGCCTGGGAAGGAGGAGGAAGCCCGGGCATGGCGAGGCCTGGGAATGAGGGATGTGTGCTAGTGGCGCTGGGGAGGGCGGCTGGCCATAGCAAGGAAGCCAGGATCTCACTCAGCCAGGGGCAGGCAGACCCCACGGATGCAAACAGGGCCTCTTTCGGCCCCTGAACCCTAAAAACAATTTCTTTTTCTTTTTTTTTTAAAAAAAATTATTTTATTTATTTTTTACAGAGAGGAAGAGAGAGAGATAGAGAGTTAGAAACATCGATGAGAGAGAATCGTCATCGATCAGCTGCCTCTTGCACACACACCCCCCACCCCTGCTTGGGGATGTGCCCGCAACCAAGGTACATGCCCTTGACCGGAATCGAACCCGGGACCTTTCAGTCCGCAGGCCGACGCTCTATCCACTGAGCCAAACCGGTTTTGGCTAAAAACACAATTCCCTGGGTATTCTGCTCGCCGGGTCTCCAGAGAGGAAGCCTGTGGGGGATGGAGTGGGTGTGCTCAGTGGGGCTGGAGTTTGGGGCTCAGTGGTGGCAAGCTCCAAGGGCCAATGGGAGGACAGCTTTCTGGGTGTGCCCTCAACCTCAGCCCAAGGAGCGTTCAGTCTTTGGGAGGAAGGAAAGCGGGGGACAAGAGGCGGGCGCTGCAGGGGTAGCAGAGATCCCCTGGGCCGTGGGCCATGCTCGGAGGGAGCCAGCCCGGACCCCCGCCCACAGGGGGGCGAGAACCAGAGGAGCAGCTGATCTGACGATAGGCTGTGATCTATAATTTACACCCCGCGTCTTCAGGAGGGCCTGGTGGCTGCCTGCCAGCGGCCTGGCACTGCGGGCTCTGCTTTGATGAAGCCGAGGGGAGTTCCGGGGTCCCCCGGGTTAGGTGTCGCTGAATGAAGGCCATCTGTGCAGCAGTTTCCATGTGTTAACTTCTTCATCCTCACGGCACCGCTGCCGAGTCAGAATGAGGATCTCCGTGTGACGGTGGGGAAACTGAGGCTCGGAGGGTGAAGTGACTTGCCCGGGGCCCTACCCCTGGAAAAGGCAGGATTTAAATCCAGGTCTGACTTGGGCAGCGTCCACGACCGTTCCTGGGAAGCAGGTGGTGATGCCATTTAAAACCTCTGACGGAATTCTCTGTGGTGCCTACAGCCATTTTAGGCTTAACCCAGCTCTGCTCCTTACCCAGGGGGTCCAGCCGCCCACTGATCTCAGCCCATATTTCCCTACGACCATTTCTGCCCAGACATGGGTCTTGGCTACCCCTGAACGGACTGTCTTTTGCTATGTTGAAGAAGGAGGCAAAGGGGTGTAGAGGTGACCGTCTGTATACTTGGTAAGCCCAGCCCCAGCCCTAAGGATACCTACTACCCGCCTCTCCAATTAACGGGTTGACTTATAGATGATGAGGTTCTTAAGAATGTGACTCTAAAGCTCGGCTGGTGTGGCTCAGTGGTTGAGCGTGCACCAAGAGGTCGCTGGTTGGATTCTTGGTCAGGGTACATGCCTGGGTTTCAGGTTTGATCCCCAGTAGGGAGTGTGCAGGAGGCAGCCAATACAGGTTTCTCTCTTATCGATCTCTCTCTCTCTCTCTCTCTCTCTCTCTCTCTCTCTCTCTCTCCAGTCCCTCTCCCTTTCTCTAAAATAAATAAAAACATATTTTAAAAAAGAAAAATAATGTGGCTCTGAAGTCAGATTGCCTGGTTCTAATGTTGGCTTTAGAGCCACGAGGTGATTTATTATTCAGCCCTGGCCGCCATAACAAAATCTTAAGTCGGGACGGTTTAAACATCAGGCGTTTATACTCTCACAGTTGTGGAAGCTGGAAGGTCCAAGATCAAGGTGTCCGCCAGTCTGGAGTCTCTGGAGGCCTCCTTTCTTGGCTTGCAGGTGGCCATCTTCTCACAGTGTCCTTACCTGGCCTCTTCTCACTGAGAGCTTATCCCTGGTGTCTCTTCCTCTTCTTACGGGGACACCAGTCCTATTTGATTACAGCTCTACCCTTATGACCTCATTCAGCCTTAGTTCCCTCTCTAAAGGCTCTGTCTCCAGCCACACTCACACTGGGGGCTAGGACTTCAGCAAATCCATTTTGGAGAGATACAATTCTGTCTCTAATTGGTGAACACAAGAGCCTTCCTAAGCCTCAGACAATGCATGGCATAGAGCAAGGTCTCAGTATGGTATGTGTCCCCATCACCACCATCACCATCACCATCACCATCACCACCACCACCACCAGCACCACCACCACCACCACCACCACCAGCACCATCACCATCACCGTCACCATCACCGTCACCGTCACCATCACCACCACCATCACCACCACCACCACCATCACCAGCACCATCACCATCACCATCACCACCACCAGCACCACCACCAGCACCATCACCATCACCATCATCACCACCACCACCATCACCAGCACCATCACCATCACCACCACCACCACCAGCACCACCACCACCACCACCAGCAGCATCACCAGCACCATCACCATCACCATCACCATCACCACCACCACCACCAGCACCATCACCATTATCACTGCATTATGGCAATCAGTCTAGAGGGAATTTCCAGGACCCAGGGGGCTCCGGGTCCTATTTGTTTTGTGGCTCAAGGTTGAAGCCCCATTGGATCACAGTGGGAAAGATCTTGACCTTTGACACTCAATGCTTATTTTACCAATGAGGAACAGGCTGAGCTAGTGGCTCATCTAGGGTCACAATGCCAATAGCCTGTCCCCTGGCCCGGCCTTCCCAGAGGTTTCTGAGCCATGACAGTGACCAGTAGGGGCCAGGGGACGGCTTTCCGCCCTGCTGGAACTGCCCATGAAGTTTTGGACACATTCATATTGTTTTTTCTTTGGATGTTCCATGGCTGTATCTCTCATCTATTTGCTGAGTTCCTGTGACATAGTGAATAAAGAGAAGCTATAAGTTGCCCAGTCCCTACCCATGGGCCCCCAGCCCCACGCCTCTGCACCCCAGCTCCTGGTGTGATGACATCAAACCCTTCCAAGGGCAGCCGACCATTTCCTTGCCTCACCCCATCCAGGCATCTGCGTCTCCCTGGGAATCTGGACGGAAGTCCTCGCAATCCCCCAGGCTTCCGTCAGAAGGGCCCGGTGACTCACTTGTTTTGACAGTGTAATCTTTCTAGTTAAAAATAATGCAGGAGCTAAAAGCCCCAAAGCCCATCAAGGCCTGGCAACTCAGTGCGTTTCCAACTGAACAGTCACTCCCACCATCCTCCTTCCAGCAGAATCCCAGGGGCGCTCAGGTAGGGGGTGCAGCCTGCTCAGCCGCAGGTCTGCCTGGAACCCAGCTCTCTCCCCTTGGCCAATGGCTCCTTTAGGGACGAGCACGTGACCCAGTTCTGGCCAATGGGACTGACTCCACCCCCTCCTACCCCCAGGTCTCATTACTTGAGAGGTAAACCTGTGTCATTTAAGCCAGGTTTACTCAGGTGTTACTTGCAGCCAAAGCCATCCCAAAGGAAGCTAGGTTATGGGGTGGGGAGGAGCTAGGTTATGGGGTGGGGAGGAGGCCCTTGTCACAGCCAAGGAAGTGAGGCTGAGAGAGAGTGTGTTCTCACTCAGGGATGGTGGGGGTTTCAAGGACACTAGATACAGCCCCCAGTCTTGATGTCTCACCTTGTGATGGGCGGTGAGATGGTCCCCCCACCCACCTCCACTTTAAAAAAAAAAAAAAAAAAAAAAAAATATATATATATATATATATATATATATACAATATATTATTGATTTTTTTACAGAGAGGAAGAGAGGTATAGAGAGTTAGAAACATCGATGAGAGAGAATCATCGATCAGCTGCCTCCTGCACACCCTCTACTGGGGATGTGCCCACAACCTAGGTACATGCCTTTGACCGGAATCAAACCAGGACCTTTCAGTCTGCAGGCCGATGCTCTATCCACTGAGCCAAACCGGTCTCAGCCCACCTCCACTTTTGTGTGACAGACCAGTGGGCCCTGTTCTGAGAAACGGGGTCAGGTTGTTCCCATTCCAGCCTCACTGTGCTCCCTCCTCATCAGCTCAGGGCAGTCACACTCTGCCCTCCCATGGCGATCCTCTTCCCCTTCTCCCCCACAGCACCACCATCCTCACAGCTCATTCTGTTTCTGGGCTTCAGAGACACCTGCGGATTCACTAAGCAGCTACTGAGAACTACCCATGTGCCAGGTCACACTGTAGCTCCGGGCAGTGGGCCCAGTGGGGTCCAAAGTGAGGAGAGCAGTCTCAGGTGTTCTGGGCAGTAGGCCAGTGCCAGGTCTGGTCCCCACGTAAGGTGTCAGGACAGAGGTGGGTGTGCCCTCGGCTGCGTGGCCCCACAGCTGAGGGCTCTGCCTTGGGGGAGAGCCCCAGGGGACCATAGCCCAGGGGTCCACAAGTCTGGCCCACCACCTGCTTCTTTTTAGAGCCTGTGAACTAGGAATGTGTTTTTGTTCTGTTTGCTTTACATTTTAAGTGGTTCATTTAAAAAAAAATTATACAAGTACCTACACAATATCCCTCAATCTTGCCTCTTGGCCTGCAAAGCCCGAACGATTTGCTCTCTGGGTTTTTATAAAGTTGGCTGGCCCCTGGCGCTGTCTGGTTTCAGAGTTCAGCTGTGGGGGCATGGGGCTGCCAGGGGAGAGGCCTGGCGTTGACCTTGGACCTGGGGAGCAGGAGATGCTGGGCTTACTGGCTTGGAGTTCAGTGTGCCCACAAGCCCTCCGGGTGTTCCCTGAGGCCCCTTAGGCCAGAGCGGCCCTCTGAGGTCTGAGAGAGGATGTCAAGCTCCAAGAGCGAGACACTCCCCTCTCTCCATCTCCCGGTTCCTTCCTTGCGCGCCCGCCCCCCCCCCCCCCCCCCAATGTCTTCCCGGGGCCACTGGCGCTCCTGCCGGCCGCTCCTGCCGGGAGCAGGTGTGTTCCTGCCAACCAAGCAGCATCTTCCTGATAAAAACTAATGAACTGCGTTTACCAGCAGCAGGCCCCTGCCATGTGGCTTCCTCCTGGGCTGCCCATCTGTGGGCCCTGCGAGGCCCCCGGAACCCTCCCCCATCCCTGAGTCAGGAGCAAGCCAAGGCCCCTGGAGCCAAGGCCAGCAAATCTCTGCTTAGCCTGTGCCAGCTCCTGGCCACCCTCCAGGCTCCCAGCGGCACCGCCAGATGGTGGCTGGCGGAGGGTGGAAAGCTCCCGGGAAGGCCCGGGCACGGAGCAGCGGGGAGCGGCCAGCCAAGCACGAGGCACCCTGACCATGGCCGTGGGGAGGGCTCCAGGTGTGGCCCATCAGCTTTTATCAATCCTGACTCTTTGCCAGCCAGCCTTCCTCTCCTCTCCTTGTTGCTGTCCCCAGGGACTCGCCAGCTGGATGGAAATCGGTTGCAAAGGACAAAGGCAAGATGTTGGTGGGTGTGTGTAGCCCCAGGCCGGGCCCGGGGTGACCCAGGAGGGCACCTACTCTGTGGTCTCTTACCAGTCCTTGCAGATGCCCCAGCAGACCCAGCTCTGCCTTCCGCCCGGGGTGAAGGATCGGGGTTCGGGATGTCACACGTCTGGGAACTCCCCGGTCCATCCTGCACCCCTGGGCCACCGGCTGGGCTGTTCAGGTGAAACAGTTGCCCTAACATGTCAGGGCTGTGACGATGGTCCCCTGTGACGATGATTTCCAGCATCGTGTGACTCACAAACAAACCCAGGCCCCTCCTGGGCCACGCAGGGCCTCAGCCTCGTGCGGCGAGAGCAGCAGGTGGATGGGGCCAGAGGAGAGGGCAGGGCTGGTCAGGGCAGATCCTGCTCCACATAAAGGGAGAAATACCGTTAGAAAAGCCATCCCTGCAGACTCTAGGGTGCCTCCTCCCGGGGAGCACGTGGTGTGCTTCCCGCCGAGAGAGGAAGGGAGTGTGTGTCCATGGCCTCGGAGGTCTGGGCTCTCACTAAGAGGGGGAACCCGGGAGCTCTGGACTCCACCCTGCACCCACCATGCACTCCGTGAGTAACCTGCTCCCCGGCCAGGAGGGGGACGGAGCCTGAGATGGCCCCCGGAGAGCAGATTCCCATCGGAGCAGGCTGAGTCTCCGAAGTGCCTGTTGCCATGGCGAAGAGCCATTTGTGGAGAGCCACGCTGGTCCCTGCAGAGCCCCGCCCCGCCGGTGACCCTGGGGCCCGGCCAGTGAATGGGCTGCCTTTTGAAGATGAAGATGCAGAGTCTCCAATCTGAATCTGAGCTCCGTGTCCTGCCTCCCCTTTGACGGGCCTGGTCCCAGGGAGGAGGGGAGGGAGGAATGGTAAGGTGAGGAGGAGGGGAGGAGGAGGAGGGGGAAGAGGGGTCATTCATTTTGATGGGAACTAGAGTGACCACCGGTTTAGTTTGCCCGGGACCAAGGGGGCTGGGGCTTTGAGTTTGAAAACTGGGGCCGTCCTTGGCCAGCGGGGCCGGTTGGTCCCCGGTGTGGAAAGCTGGGCTTGGCTGGGGCCAGAGGCAGTGGCTGCCTCCCAGCTCCCCTGAGCCTCTCTGGGAACGCGGCTTTGCGGTCACTCTGTCATGTGAACCCGGAATGGCCCCGGGGGATAGGTCTCCTCTTGGTTCACTCTGCACCCGAGTCCCTCTGTGGATCCTGTGTTCCAAGAACTGGTGCCCTGGGAACCTTGGCAATGCCCTGAGGACGCGATGGCCCCATTTCACGGGCACCGGACCATCCCCAGGGGGGCCCTGGAGTTTGTCCCTGGGCGCTGAAGGTCCAACCCAGAGAAGCAGAGGCACCGTCAAGTCCAAGGGTGGGGGTGACACCTGAGGAGGTCCGGGGCTTCTGAGAGCGTGAGACAAAGCCACTCAGCAGCTGGGAACATTCAGAAGCAAAGCTGGTGACCTGGCCATGGGGTACATGCCCTTGATCAGAGTCAAACCCGGGACCCTTCATCCCACAGGCAATGCCCTATCCACTGAGCCAAACCGGCTGGGGCTGCTTTATTTTTTTCCTAAGTGAGTCACGTAGAGGTACTTGGTGTGCCGCTAACATCTCTCTGTTGGCAGGCGCTGCTTGCCTGGCTAATCTTTACTGGGGGAGGCTTCTAGAAGCTGGTGCCTTGTGGGTGCAGGTGTTCATTCTCTGGACCCGTGGGGATCTCCGCTGGCCAGTCCTCTGTGTGAGCAATCTGGTTCCCCTCCACTGCACCCCTAAGCTGCCCCCTCTGGCAGCCACACCTACAGGCCCTTTGGCCTGGAGGCAGCCGCCTCCCACCATGTCTGCTGGAGGCCTGAGAAAGTCACACAGGTGGGTGGTGAGGGCACCTGTGGGTAGACAGGTGCCTGCCTAGCCTGGCCGCTTCTCTCCAGCCCTCTTCGCCCTGGCTGGGCGAGGCGCATCTGGAGATCAGCACTATGCCATGGGGTGAGAGCCGGGCTCCCCTCTTGTGGCCGCCCAACCTCTCCCTCCAGTCTTCTGCGATCTTCCTTGTCATTGGGCTTCGTGGCACGGTGAGGGGAGCAGTGCCAAGGAGCTGCCCTTTCTTCCCACATACACGCCCTGAGTGAGAGAGAAATTGCCCTCCCAGCCCTCCCCGACCTAGTACAGAGCGATTCCTTGTCCCCATCAGCCTCGGGCCAGCAACCAAGCACTTCTTGATCCTCTGATCAAAGCTTCCAGGCCCCCAGGCTCTGCCAAGGGCAATGAGCCCAGCACTGTGAGAAAGTCAGGTGCCTATCAGAACAACCATAAAATCATTCGTTCCTCCATCCCCACCTTCCCTCTGGACTTCTTCCTTGGCTGATGCAATATAAACGGACTTCCAGGGAGTGGCAGATCCCGCCTTCCAATGGCTAGGAGGTGAACACAATGGACGTGGCGGCTGCAGCTGCAGTGCTAGTAACTACCTTGGGCTATGAGGTAGAATCTGCGTGGTATTGGCGCCAGAGCAACAAGTTAGAAGGAGTCTGGGTTCCTGACAATCATCCAACTGCCTTTCCAACCAGGGGGTGCTTGCCTCTGGTTCCCTACATGAAGAGAAATGTGCTTTCTCTTGTTCAACCCATCTTGTCAACCTTCTGCCTCTCACGGCCAAACCTCACATGCTGAGAGTCGAGTGCTCAGCTGGAGGCCTGATCTTTTCTGGAAAAAGCATTTTCTTAAGATAGTCAGGATTGAAAGATGAGTGGAAAGGAAATGTCTCTTGCATTATGACTTGAAATTCCTTTTTTTTTTTTTTTTTTTTGCTAATCAGGGCTCATCGTTTCTTTGGCAATAAAACACCCTAAAATCGCAGTAGGCTTCTTGGTAGGCACACAAGAAAATGCATTGTGTACGGTGTTAGAATAGGATGTTCAAGAACGGGCACAATGAATCTGTGATGACACTGTGTTTCATTGGATTCCTGCAGATAAGAGGACAGAGACTCAGCGGGGCTGTGTGACTTGCCTAAAGTCACACAGCCAGCTTGAGCAGAGGCAGGACTGGAACCCAGGTCTCTGAGTTTAGAGCCCAGAGAGCTGCGTTTCATACTTGGCTCTCACAGGGAGCGAACAGACACAGCAGTTTCCAAATGCAGCCTTTTCATTTGGTGCTTTTAATTAGCGTATAGGAAATATGTTGCCAATATAATTTAATTATGATTAGGTAACCAGGAGGCTGATTATGTTGTAAATCTAGATTAAATAGCTGTTGTTTTCAGTTAGGCTTGATTGTCGAGGGCTTTGACACTTTTTCTTGCCACAAGGAAAAACTTCATTATATAACTTTCCACTTATTCACTTGCATCTCCCGCCCCCCCCCCCCGGCAGGTCTGGGGTGCTAATAATTGAAGTTCTCGGGACACCCATAGTCTGCTGCAGATTTGAACCTCAAACCATCCCATTAGTGGCAAGGCCACCAGATGCTGCTGAGATGTTGTATGAGGGTACTTTCAGCATGTAACTGGGGACACAACTGAAAAAGGCTGGAACCTCAAAGCGACTTCAAAGAAGCATGGAGGCCAGGCAGATCCAGGGGCTAACTCACTCCCAAGCCTTCCTTGAGACCCAGGCTCATTTCATCTTCCTGCTCTACCAACGTGAGCATGTTGGCTTCTGACCTCATGCTTTTGATGAAGGCAGTGGTCGGCAAACTCATTAGCCAACAGAGCCACATATCAACAGGACAACGATGGAAATTTCTTTGGAGAGCCACATTTTTTACACTTAAACTTCTTCCAACGCCACTTCTTCAAAATAGACTCGCCCAGGCCATGGTATTTTGTGGAAGAGCCGCATGTGGCTCCAGAGCCGCAGTTTGCCGACCTAAGTGGATGTAAGATAGTTGCCACAGCCCCAAGCTTGCCCATGTCCCCAGAAGAGGACAGTCCTTCCTTGCATCCATGGAGCCTCTAGTTGGCGTCTCACGACTCCTTGGCCAGGCTTGCAGCCCACTTCTAAGTCAACTCCTTGGGAATCTCCATTGGCTTGGAAAATTCTAGATTCATTCTGCAGAGCCTTTCCTAGAATCCATGCCTTCAAATGAGTAGAGGCTATGGGGACGAGAAGTGGCTGTTAGGCTCCCAACGGTCAATGCCTGGAGCCAGTGTGGGCATGCTCTCCGCAGGTCTGGCTGAACTCAGCCCTGTCTATGTAGGATTATTATTATTCACAGTGTTCTGGGACACATGGACAAGCTGGCCAAGGCTGAGGCTGTCAGGACGGCCAGCCTCCTTTTCACGACTGGTTTGGAAGGTGGCTCTGAGTCCAGAGGAAATGCAGCTCCTGGTATGGGCCTCACACATAGTAAATGCATGGCTTCCTTCCCTGCCCTGGGATTACTAACCAGCTCAGTGTCTTCCCATGTTCTCTCCCGCCCCCTTGGGGACATTGTCTTTCCCAAGAGAGGCTTCCATTTTGAATCTCTGCACAGACAGCCTCAGAACGCGGGGACGACTGAATGCGTGCAAGTGAACAATGGAGCCACGTGGTTATAGAAGGCCGTCCCATTCTCAGAGAGCTAAACATATTACAAAATCCTCCATCATAACTGTTCATCGACAGGTCTTGATCGTATCTTGTTGCCTTCTGAACTTAATTTTGTTCTTTTACTTTGCAATTACACCCGTGAGTAACCAAGACCCAGTGCATGGCTGATAGTGATTAGAGTTTCTGTTTGCACCACTTTTAATGGTTTCCATCTGTGTCTAAATGGGATTAACTTTATAGCTTTTTAAAAATCACTGGTATCAGTGCATCCAGTTTTCCATTTTCTGCTCATTTTTACCAAACAATAAGGTAAAAACATGCAATTTTCATAAACATACACTGTTTTCCAGGTAATCAAAGGGAGCTGCCAAAATTGACCTATTGGCTGGCAAGAGGCGCCCCTGTGCCAAAGCTTAGAGTATGGCAGGCAGTTTTGGGTATAATGTATGAAAATGTCGATTGTGGGAACTCCCTTCCATTTGCTGAATGGGCTGCTGCCTGATTCATGAATCATTCAGTGAGACCAATTAGATCTTCAAAAAAAAATTTTAAAAATGTGATTGTGTGTGAAACATGGAATTGGTTTCTGCCCCTTCTTAAATATGACAAGAGAGACACTAAGTCCTCTCAGTGATTGGTGTGGCCTCCAGAAGTTTCTGGACTCTGCCCAGGGCTACTCCATTGAGAGTGTTGGCACCAAGATCATGAAGCATCTTGGTCCAACCTCCTGGAATGCCAATGAGCATTTTCTGGATTGACTGGCCATGAAAAACCAGGTGTTTTGTGCTCACTGCTGCCAACCACAGACATGCCCATAGCACCTGGCAGTGCTGGCTGATGGCAGAGGCCAGTCCTGAATTTCAAAATTCAAATTCAAAAGCCCCCGGGGAAGGGCTTCACTTTCAGACCGCAGCTGCGTTAGGCCCAGGTGTTCCCTTCCCCTAAAACTCCTTTGGGATTGGATGCACTGGATCGTCCGTGCTGCTCTCTCACCCAAAGTGCAAACAATTACTTTCACTAACCCGAGTTCTCATTCCCAAACTTCTCTGTGGTCTCCCCTGGCACAATCCTGTAGCCCTTTCTCCATTTACAGTCCCTTTCGCTGCACCTTCTAGAACACTTGCTCTGTGGTCAGCACATTCTCTGTATTGTTTCCTCAAATACTCTCTCCATGTCTTTGCTCAAAACTCAGCTCTCTCCGAGCACAGCTTCCCTGCGGCCTCTGGAGGGGACACTTATCCCTCAGACCCCGAATTCCTACAATGGGGAGGTGGTCTTGCTGTCCTCCTTGTTCCGTTTCATTCTTTCCTCCCCCCCTCCCTGCTTCCCCCCTGCCCCCCCGCACTCCAAGGGCTTACACCATTCCTCCCTCCCCCCACCCCCCTCTACCATGGGCTCACACCATTGGATTTTCTCACCTCACCTCTTCATCGGGACCTTCTCCTGGGTGCCACTTCTCACTTTCACTTCTGGATAACCTTTATCGTCAAGTCCACTCCTGCCACGAGGGAAGCTTCAACAGCCACATGGATGGCCCTTCAGGCCTCTGACTCTATGTCCCTGGTCTCCTCACCAGGCCAGTTCTCATATTTGCAGCAAGATACTCCATCCCAGTCTCATCACCTTTCTTGCAGTTGCTAGGTGATTCCAGATGCGTTCTGTCATGT
Organism: Pipistrellus hanaki; assembly: GCF_964339955.1. NCBI lineage: Eukaryota > Metazoa > Chordata > Mammalia > Chiroptera > Vespertilionidae > Pipistrellus > Pipistrellus hanaki. Next base: position 49,363,788 of record NC_140516.1, on the reverse strand, counting down.
TTCTTCTGCTTGGAAAGTTCTCTTTCTACCTTGGGGACTGGCTAACGTACAACCACCCTTCCACCTTAGTGGAAATATACTTTTTGGAAAGTTTCTCCTTGGTCACCCATGTTCTCTGTTCATGCCCTCTCGTAGCCATTTCCTTCATAACGCTTGTCATGGGTTTGCCTGATGTGGTTAATTGCTTAATACTCGGCACCTCAGTGGAATGGAAACTCCACGAGGGGCAGAAGCCCTTTTGTCCGCTTACTCCTGCAGCCCCAGCACAGAGCCTGCACAGATATTTGTGAATGACAGAGTGAAAGGAATAAGCCTGAAACAGGGTGTGATGGGAAAATCTTTTGTTCTATAGCCTCCTTCAGCCTAAAATCATTTCCTTCAGCGCCGAACTCCATCGGTTATGGAGAAAACCTGCAGCATTATCTCTGTTCCCCAGCGAGGATGGAATTTAGGATTCAAACGATAAGCTGTAAAAGGAAGGAACAAAATCCAATATGGAAAGAAATACCAAATAGAGAATACTCCCCCGAGTGGCTACACATCTCTACTGTAAGCAGTAATCTCTGCGTTCAGCTATTGAGACTAGCGTTATTTACATGTTTCTAATCCTCTTACCTTCTAATCAAGATCATCCCAATAGCTTTCCATTTAGACTTTCAATCGCGTTATGCATTCACAGGCATTTCTTTATCAAGTGCTGCGTTGGTACCATTATAATCTCCTGGGCTTAAACAGGTATTCATTCTTCTTACTTCTAATGTATTATAGCTCAGCTCTATCAGAGCTACGTTTTTAAGTTTTCCACGCTAATGCCTTCATGCAACTAATAGTAAATGTGAAATGAAATAGCAATGAAATCACCTATATGTCTGAATGTTGTCTATCACAATCTTCTCTGATTTCATTAGTTTTTACTTGGCTACTTAGAGAGGCATGTACAGTTTTTGGACTTTTTCATAAGAATTTTCTTCTCTTCTTTCCTCTTTTCGCTCTCCTCTGAGCAATTGCATTGTACTAAGAATTAGGTGAGATAGGATAGGAGAGATGAAAAGAATTAGGTGGGATAGGGTCGGAGAGATGAAAAGCGATAATAACAAACTTTGCTTTTCCTTAAGGAAAAAAATGTATCTCATAGTACAGGCTAAAGAGCTGATGAAAGAAAAAAGGTCTGTTGATGACAAACTCAGCTATTAGTCTGAAAAGGCTAATTCTTCCTCCTTCTATTGTTTTTGTTGTTGTGGCCAGGCATACAATTTTACACCCCTCCTTTAGTATTCCATTCAATTGTCTTTTACTTAAAAATGCCCCCTCCCCTTATTTTGTATTCCCAAAATGTCCAGGCCCAGAGAATTAAAAACACGTGCTGATTTGTAAAAATGTTTTTAATTAATATAAGGGAGCATTGTCTGAAATTCATTCCAAGTTATTGATAAAAAACATTCCATTAGGATTGTGCAGAATATATTGGGAAACTCTATAGAAAAAAAGCTGAAACAAATGTGGACACTGACGTACATTAGACAGTTTCTTAGTGGCTGAAGTGATTCTTCACTTCTCACTAATTACATATTTGTGGAAAGGATTTATTATCTGCTAGCTTAAGTGTAATAAAGGGTTTTTCTAGGCACTCCTTCTTAGCACCAGTAGTTAGAGAACGAATTCCACAATATGCAATTATAACGTATTTTGCTATTACTGCTATTGCTATAATTTGAGAATGCAGAAGAATTTTAAAAAAAAATGGAGAGTTACATAATCTTTCTCTGACCCTCAAGACTCTTACTGTCAATCTTGTAGTCTGGTTTGTGAAATAGGGCACGAAGCTTGGTATTTTAAGTTTGCTAAAATTTCCGGCTTCAATGTATAGAGGAGTTACAAACTTAAAAAAACATACCCATGAACATTTCAAACGCATTGTTTTTTTTTAGTCACCCTGCTAAGTTTCAGTTTTTATCCTCGGTTTTGAGGTTTGGGTGGTGTGGGCTAAGGCCGCGAGCAGCCCATAAAGGAACGTGTTCAATGTGCGAACGTTTTCAATGGCTCCCTAGCTCCGTCCCCAAACCAAGGCCGGGCTGCGAAGCCCTGGACGGCGCGAGGGCCCGGTAAACCCGGTGGGCCCCCCAAAACCCCACCGAAAGGGGTGGCGGGTGGCACTAGACTGCGGTTGGCATTCCGCTGCAGGAGGCGGCCAGGCTCTCGGTCGTCAGGGAAACCAGGCTGCGAACGCGCATGCGCAGCCGAAGTCCCCCCTTATGACGAGAGGCCGAACGAGGGGGCGGGGCCGGAAGAACGCTCACCCCGACCGACCGCCCCTCCGAGTGCAGCCCCGGCCGGGGCGGGGCGAACCTCTGCCCTATTGCTTTGGGGGTGACTCACAGACCCCGCCCCTTTCCTCTTGGCTTCCTCGTACCACGTGTTCCCCGGGCCACGCCTCCAGCCGCCCTTCCCAACGGCCTGTGGGGAGCTGCTGCAAAATGTCGTGAGGAGCGTCGCCGCTTTACGGTCGCCTCTCCCCGACGAGAGGCCGGGAGCGCCCACCGCCGCCAGCCCCGTCTCCCAGAGTCAGCCCGGCGGAGAGCGAGCGACCCGGCGCCCCGCCGCCCTCCCCGCCGCCGCGCCGGCCCGGCCCCCGGCGATGTGACTGCGAGGAGGCCGCGCTGCCCCCCCTGGCCCGGGGGCCCAGACGGGCGGCAGGTGCCTGTAAGACGGGCGGGTGCTGGGGGCCGGCCGGCAGGATGGAGGAGAGCATGGAGGAGGAGGAGGGGGGCAGCTACGAGGCGATGATGGACGACCAGAACCACAACAACTGGGAGGCCGCGGCGGACGGCTTCCGGCAGCCCCCGCCGCCCCCCTCGCCGATGCCAGCCCCGGCCCGCGAGCCGCCGGGGGGCCCGCTGCTGGCGGCGCCGGCGGCCGCGGCGGACAGGAAGGGCCCCAAGGAGGGGCTCCCGCTGGGCCCGCCGCCGCCGCCGCCGGAGGCCAATGGGGTGGTCATGATGGTGAAGAGCTGCGACGCCGCCGCCGCCGCGGCCAAGGCGGTCCCCGCCCCCAGCCCCGGCTCCACCATCAACATCAACACGTCCACCTCCAAGTTCCGTGAGTCCCGCCGCCGCCGCCGCCCCCGGCCGCCCGGCCGCCCCTCCTCCTCCCCGCCCGGACGCCGCCCCCACCCCTGCGGAGCGGCCCCGCTTCCTTTGTCTCCAGGCCCGGGTCTCCCCTCCCCTCCGGTCCCCGCCTCCCTCCGCCCAGCCCTCCGCCCCCGCCGCGATCGGTGTCCGCGGCCCGGCGTCTAGGGTTACCCGGCCCCGCCCGCCGGGCTCCTGCGCGATCGCCGCCGGCTGTCACCCCGCTCTTCTCGGCGCCCCCTGGAAGCTTCCCCTCCAACGGGAGAGCAAAATAAGGCTCAGCTTCGTTTCCATAGGGAGAGGACTTCCGCTTCTCTCTCTCTCTCTCTCTCTCTCTCTCTCTCTCTCTCTCTCTCTCTCTCTCTCTCTCTCTCTGCGTGAAACTAAGTCGGGGGTTAGACAGCTGAGCTGTATCTGCACTCGTTCTTTCCCTTCGCCGGTGTCTGCACACCTTCTGCTTCCTGATAGGAGAATTGCATGAGTTGCTTGCCTCTTGAGTTAAACCCAGGCATCGGGAGCTGTGACATCCGTTCTGAAGCTTCTAATCTGTAAGATTGTTTTCAAAAGTCTGCCCTGGTAAGAGCAAGTCATGCAGCCCGTGTCCCAGTCCAAACTTCGGGGGCGTGTTGGATTTTTTTATTTTGGCGGTGTGCCTCAACGGGCTCAAAAAAAAATTAAGGCCAAAATCTGGAATTCGAAACTGCCCCCAATCGGGGCAGGTACGCTTACCTAGTTAAGGGGTGGGGTGGGGGGGTGTTTTTGTCTTGAAAGGGTTTTTTGACCATCACAGACAGATCTTTCTCTTCTATTAATAACTGCAGTTTTTGAATGGCATCTGGTAAAGCAACTGGAGATGGCATCTCTAGTTACTAATTTTATCAATCTGCACTAGGAATTGTCCAATTAGCATTGCAGAAAACGATGCCTTGATTCAGATATATAATCACTGCCTTACGCTTGTGTGTGTGTGTGGGGGGGGGGGGGGAGGGGGACAGCTCCTAGCCATACGTCTTCAAGATACCGCTTTAATCAAAGACATTCATGTGTAGGTAAGGTTGGTTTTAAGTTTGCTAAAGTTTCTGGCTTCCATGTATAGAGGTTGGTAGTATTTGTATTTGATTTTTTTCCTGTTACGCATGCATGAGAATAATATTTACGTGCATAGGTTGTGTGTTGAAATCTGTGTGGTGAAAGTAGACCTTGGACAAAGTGGCAGGTTGACTTACCTAAAGGCTGAAGGAAGCTTGCTTTAGTGTTTTCACAGAGTTCATTTGAAGAGTTCAAAAAACAACATAAAAAAGCAGAAATTAGTGAAATTAAGGAACAAATGACTTGCCAAACCAAAAGATTGTTCTTTGAAAATTAGTAAGCTAGACAGACCTGTGTTTAACAGGATTGATCAAGGAGAAATGATTGCAAATAAAGTAAGTGAAAAGGGGAAATAACGACAAACATGAGATTTAAAACATAATTTTATGAATTTCTATAGGTTAATAAATTGGAAAGCCTATGAAATGTCTAAGTACTTAGAAAACTGTAAACTCTGAAAGCTGGTGACAGAAGAAAAAGATAGCTTGAACTGCTTAATAAATATTTAACACATTGAAATGGACCCAGATAATCTTATAAGTGTGTTGCATTGAACTTTTAGATACTAATACTTAATTCATTTTTACAAGTTGTTCTGGGAAACAGAAAAACAAAAAAAACAAAGTCAAGTTCATTTTATGAGGTTAGTGAAATCTCAGTTCTAAAACTAGATAAAGATAATATGAGAAAATTAGCGATCTGTTGCACTTATTAGCAAAGATATGAAAATCCTACACAATAGGATTTTCACACTGTTGAGGCCCAACAGTATGTTAAAAAATTATGATCTATAGAGTTTGTTTTAGAAATGTAGGCATGGTTTAACATTTATTTATAATGTAATTTATCTCATTAATAGGCCAAAAGAGAAAAATCATGATTATTTTGATACCATAAAATTATTTAATAAGTCCAGCTCAAAATACAAGGTAACTGTGTAAATGTCATTACCAAAAAGCTACAAGTAATACTTATAGAGAAATTTTATATACATTCACTTCAAGATGGGTAATAAGGATACCTCCATCACTATTACTGTTTAACATGATAAGAAAGGTTCTAGTTAACACTATTATAAAGGTATAAGGATAGGTAGGGAAATAATGAAATTCATCATTTGCAGATAATATCACTTACAAGAATTAGAATCAAGAGAGAAACTATTAGTAGTTTATCAGGATTGGTGAATTAAAGATTCGCCTACAAAAATTAATAGCATTTACTACACTAGCAATCAAAGGTAAATATTGTATAAAATAACTAGAGGCCCGGTGCATGAAATTCGTACATTGGGGGGTGTGTGTGTGTCTCTCAGCCCAGCCTGCACCCTCTCGCAATCCGGGCCCCTTGGGAGATGTTCGACTGCCATTGGGCGAGACCCAGACACAGCCTGCCCCACCCCTGCCAAGCCCTGCCAGTGGGGGACACACGTCATGTCCCTGGGTAGGGACGCAGCGTACTCGGCCGGCACCCCCACCCACTCACCGGTGCCTGCTGCGCAGGCAGCCTCCTGCTGATTGGTTGTAATGACGTGAGGGCGTCATGACCATTACATATTAGCTCTTTATTATATAGGATAGCAACAGAACTATAAAGTCTCTAGGAATTAACCCAAGAATACATAAAACTTTTAAGAATACATAAAACTTTTTAAGAATACATAAAACTTAAGGAGCTATCTCCTCTGCACTGGCCAAATAGGCTAATGCAGTGATGGGCAAACTCATTAGTCAACAGAGCCAAATATCAACAGCACAACAATTGAAATTTCTTTTAAGAGCCAAATTTTTTACACTTAAACTTCTTCTAACGCCACTTCTTCAAAATAGACTCGCCCAGGCCATAGTATTTTGTGGAAGAGCCACACTCAAGGGGCCAAAGAGCCACATGTGGCTCATGAGCTGCAGTTTGCTGACTACTGGGCTAGTGAAATCAATGGCATACAGTCACCACCCCTACCTTTCAAGTGTTTGCATTACTGATAGTTCCTCTGCAGTGTCCTCAGGGATATACTTTGCATTTATTATTTGCTATTTTGGTAGGAGGGGGCACATCCAGGGGGGTTTACTTGTTCCTTCCTATACTGATGCCCCTTACCCCTGAGGTTGAGATGAGACCTGGAACTTGGGGTTTGGCTCTACAACCTCTCACACCTCTAACCTTATCTTGCCAGAACCAGCAGCAGTATATCCTTTTCCTCGCTCTGACCTTCCAAATCTCACTCAGGTGTAATGATTTAGTTTAAGTTTTTATGCTATCTTAGTCAGTTTTCTGTGATGATGATCACCAAATCTCAGGAGCTTCCAGAACAACAAGGGTTTGTGTCTTGCTCACCTTATGTTGGTGGCGGACAGTTGACGGGCTCCTCACAAGTCCTCATTCTGAAGAGCAGCTCTTTTCCGGTCCCGCCATTCTTGGCAGAGGCAGAGAAGAGTGGCCAGAAACACAAGGCTTTTACAGCTTCTGCTCAACTGTAGCAAATGGCCCATCTGCTCATTGACCGAACATGCAGTTCCGGCTGAATGTGTTGGGGGGTGAGGGCAGTGGGACTAGGGTTTGAGGGTAAAAGGCGGAGAATAGATAGATGGAGGGAGTGAGGCGAGAAGGAAGGATCCTGAGTTGATTGATTATACTGTGCTGTGATCGCCTGAGAATTATTAACCCAGTGCATCAAAAGCTTCTATTCTCTAGTATTTTAAATTGAACTCAGTGAAATTATTATTTTTTTAAATGTCTGGTTCAAAAACATGTTACATATTGACTGTTGAATTGAATGAAATTAACTGATTTTTATTAAATCATAAATAAACTTGCCCTTTACTTGATCAGGTGCTGTCTGCCAACTTTCATATTGGTAGATTGTTTCACAAGTGGATCACTTAATATATTCAGGTCTTAAAATACCCACTGTTCGCAGCATCTGCTGGTTATTTGGGTTAGTGGGAGTTGTGCTGCAGCAAGTGTCCCTCTGCTATTGATCGATGCATCCTGGAATCTTACTGGGGATCTTGTCTCGCCACTTTTTGATATGTATTACACAAAGTGGCTTTGAAACTGTAAGAGACAGACATTGTAGCGTTTATGTAAGCTCCAGTCTCAAATCCCTAAAGAGAATTGAATGTTGTTTACTTCCCCTTTAAACTGTAACACTGTAAGTTGTAGACCATTGTAATCACATTTTACTTGTTTGTTTGTTTATTTATTTATTTTTATTGATTTTTTACAGAGAGGAAGAGAGAGGGATAGACAGTTAGAAACACCGATGAGAGAGAATCACAGATCAGCTGCCTCTTGCACACCCCCTACTGGGGATGTGCCCGCAACCAAGGTACATGCCCTTGACCGGAATCGAACCTAGGACCTTTCAGTCCGCAGGCCAATGCTCTATCCACTGAGCCAAACCGGTTTCGGCCATTGTAATCACATTTTAAACTGTTAAGTGTTATATAAAAAATGATGTTGATACCCTTCTTTAACAGGGCAAGCTGGCCTTTAATTTTTCTTACACTTTTGTGGACATTTGGCTATTAAGCTCTGCAGATAGACTTACAGAGACATGTAATTTGTAGTTGCAGGTGTGCTGTCTAGACATCTGAATGGCATTTCACTCAACAAATATTTATTCTGTATACCAGGGTAACAGTATAGCCTCTGGTGATGAATGAGACACAGTGTAGTGTAGGAGATAATGGACAGGTGATTATAATTAAAGTTATGTATGCATATGGTAGCATAGAGGAAACAGAACGTTTATAAAAATGAATAGAAGTTTGTCAGGAGAATTGAGGATGACTTGAAGAGACTTGCAGAGGAAGCAGGCTGTGCTTAAGACCCAGAGTTGAAATTATTGTTGGAACGTAAGGTGTGAGGCACATAGGGATTGGCACAATTAAACGTGGATAGATAGAAAGGTCTAGAGCACATGTGTCAAACACAAGGCCCGCGGGCCAAATCCAGCCCGCCAGGCCTTGCAATGTGGCCCTCACCGCGCTGTCATCACTGCACTCCGCTGTCAGTTTATGACATTGTCAGTTTATGACTGTTCAGTAAACCATTCGGCCCGCGATTTAGGCTGGATTTTAGATTTTGGCCCCTTCTCTGATTGAGTTCGACACCCCTAGTCTAGAGAGTCCTGACCAGTGTGACTCAGTGGTTCGAGCGTGGGCCCATGCACCAAAGGGTCATGGGTTTGCTTCTGGCACGTGCCTGGGTTTTGCGTTTGCTCCCTGTCTCCTAGTCATGGGTGTGTGTGTGCGCACAGAAGGCAACAGTCAGTGTATCTTTCTCATATGGATGTTTCCCCCCCTCTTCCTTCCCTCTCTCCCTCTCTCTCTGAAAGGCAATGGAAATCCTCTGGTCTGTATTAATAACAATAAAAAAGGTCTAGAGAGCGACGGGCATGTTAGAGGTAGGGTTTTCTTCTATAGGAGCCACTGAAAGATGTCAAAGGAGTCAGCCTGGTGAAATTTGCCTTATGTGCTAGTTTAGATGAGAAAGGAGAGAGATTGGAGACCTAAAGACCAGTTAGTTAGTGGGTTGTAATTATTATCGTCTAGACAAGAGATGAAGGCTTGAACACATACAGCAAACATGTCAAACTCAAAGGCCAAATAAACAAGGGTTAAGTTTATTTGGGCCGCAACAAAACAAAAGCTTCAATTTTCATAGAAACGTAGGTTTTTTTTGATAGAGACATGCTGAATACAAAGGGCTGAAATAAATGAGAAATAATTAACATAAAATAATAAAACATTTCAGTAAAAAGTAATATAGTTTCTTGAACATTAACTTACCATACCAGACACTGAATAACTGCACAAATTAATAAGCATACACAATTATAGTAATCAGTCATTAGTGAACGTTGTAGTTCCTTATTAATAATTATGGATAACAGGATATTGTAAAAATTAAGTTACAAAATTTTTATTAAAACATTTCTTACATATCCTGTTACATTGACTGGGCCGCAAAAATATTCATTGTGGACCACATGCAGCCCGCAGGCTGTGAGTTTGACATGCTTGACATACAGTCTTGGAAGAGAGGTGGTGTCAGATTTTGAAAATATTTGGAACTAGACTCTACAAAATTTATGTGTCAAGGAGAGAGGATAAAGACTCAGGCTGGTTTGGATGACTAGGAGCTGGCAGTACCGTTGACCTGAATGTGGGAGGAGTATAGGCAGGTCTGTGTGTGTGTCTGTCTCTTTAAAAGATGTCTATGGACCATTAAGGAAGTGAGGATTAGTAGGCAGGCAGTCAGTCTGAACTTTCTCATTCTGTGCTTTAGAATATTGGAAATACTGAGATGAAAATTTCATTAGATTTATTTTTCCATTTCTGAGGATTTAAGATTTAGCAAACTCTTTGGACTTAAACCAAAACTTTGCTCTTATAAAAAGTTTGTAATTTGAAAACTCAAACTGAAAAGACACATAATTAAAATTAGTGGTTCCCTCCCCTGCCTCTTCCATTCCTGGACTTGCTACTCAGAGTCAATCACTTTTTTTTTGAGAGTCACTTTTAATGCATTTAGTTGTTTCTTTTGATATTTATCCACTCATTTTAATGTGTTAATATTGTTATTCTTTAATTTATCACTTTTATATTACCTGTTGACTTCTCATTAAGGTGAGGATTTAGTTCTCACACACCTCATCTCTTCAGTTAATACCACTTTTTGGTTCAATTGATCATATTTACTAGGTGTACTGGTTAATAATGGTTGATTTTGTAATAAAAGAAAACATGATACTTTCAAGAGAAACATTGAAAGTGCTTTATTCAAAGTAATGTCCAATGCTAGCTACGCATTTCCCCCATCTTTCAGGTAATTTGTGGATACTGTCCCAATACAACTTTTCTTGTTTTGAGGCAAACCACTCAGAGACCCAATTTTCCACTTCTTCTTCGTACGTTTTAAAGTGCTGCTCAGAAAGTGCGTGTGCCAGGGATCGGAACAAGTGGTCATCTGAAGGAGCAAGGTCTGGTGAATGCGGCGGGAGGGTTCATACTTCCCAGGCAAGATCTTTTAACGTGTCTTTAACTGGTTTTGAAGTGTGTGATGGGGCGTTATCACGAAGCAAAATTACTTTGTTTTCTGGAACATTCTGGTTGTTTCATGATCAAAAGCATGGTTCAAATTGATTGTTTGTGGTCAGTAGGGATCAGTATTAACGGTTTCACCTGGTTTTAGAAGCTAATAATACACCACACCTTCCCGATCCCACCAAACGCAGAGCATTATCTTCTGAAGCGATTTGGCCTTTAGTTGATATTGATGGTCGACCTGGGTCAACCCATGATTTTGTGCACTTGGGATTCTCAAAAGAAATCCACTTTTCATTGCCAGTCACAATTCAATGCAAAAAAGACTTTCTTTTGTGCTGTTGAAGCAATATTTTACTGATGACTTTTTGACTTTCTACTTGTCTTTCAGTTGATATGTCACCCATTTTCCTTCCTTTAAAATCTTTCACATTGCTTGTAAATGATTGGAAATTGTTTGCTAAGCAACATTTAATCTTTTAGCAAGTTTTTTTTTTTTTTTGAGGTTGACAGGCAACTTCATCCAATAATGCTTGTAATTGTTGGTCTTCAAACTTTTTTAGTTGACCTGGACGTTCTTTGGCTTTCATATCGAAATCATTACTTTTAAAGTGTTTAAACCAGCATTCACAAGTATCTTGAGATGGAGCATGTTCACCTTAAGCTTCCTGAAGTATACGATAACTTTTTCTTCAAAATGAAGTAATGAATTAAAACTTCCCGCAAATGTATTTTTTTTTGGCACAAAATTTGACATTTTTAAGCGTAAAGATATCTGATGTTAACACCTTCAGCAAATTTGACATGAAGTTGTGAAGTTGTGTAAGTCAATACAATATGCTATATGAATAGCATACATATCAAATCGCATATATATCAACATATGTGTAACTCCATCTATTGAAAAAAAATCTGCATTATTTACTGGTACACCTAGTACACTATGATTATTAGTATGTAAATAGTTTCTCAAGGGCCAGGAGTGTACTCAGATTACATGTTCTTTCACATAGAAAGAACTTTGGTATTAGTTGCCTTGTTTATACTTCAATGATTTTTGTCAAACTCATCTTAAAAACGTTGCAACAGCTTCCTCCGATTCACCATATATCTGTCACTGGTGTTCTCACAGTGCTCAGTTAATCAGTATTTTCTTTGCTTGTGAAGCTGTGAGTCTTCCTGTTCCTATTTATTCTTTAGAGTCTTTGCGTAGTTGCTACTCAGGGACTTTCCAAATAGTTACCTGATGTCTTCCTTTTTATTGGTGTATTATGTGTGTATGTGCGTGTTGTATTTAGCACATATCTTCTGAGAGAATTTGTGTGTGGATAAGTTTGTATATACAAAAATGCTGCTTTCATACTTGATTGATAGTATGTGTATAGAAATCTTAACTGAAAAGACATTCTTCCTTGGACTTTTTAATGTTGTTTCATTGACTTTAAGCTTGCAGTATTAGAATGGAGAGCTCAGATACCATTTGACTTTTTTTCCCTTGAACATTTCTGAGATATAAAAGGGTAATATGTTAATTAGACCAGACGTCTTCCAGACGTCCTTCCTGACAAAGCTGGGGGAAGCCAGCCTGGGTCCCAGGTGCCTGCGGGCGGCTGGAGTAGGGAAGCAGCCTGGGTCCCGGGTGCTTGCCAGCGGCTGGAGGAGGGAAGCCAGTGCCAGTTGCCAGGGAAGGAAGGCCCACCCTTCCACGAATTTTCGTGCATCCAGCCTCTAGTTTTTTTATATTTGTCAATATTTTTCTCCCTTTACAGTTTCTCTATTTTCCCTTTTCTCTGGAATTATTACTGTTAGTCAGATGTTGATTTTCTGTTTTGATTCTCTAAGTTTGTTAATTAGTTTTTGCTTTGTTCTGGGAGAGTTTTATTTTCTTAATTGTCTTTGTTTTTATCATATCAATTTTTGTTTTGATCTCTCCTGTCTGAGACTTTGCAAATCTTGATGATCTTTAGCTCTATTAATATTTAAAAGTGAAAAAGGCTAATTGGTAGTTCTGTGTTTGAGAGGGGCCTTTCCAAGTAAAAGTGTGGGCTTCTCTGCAGAACTGCTGTTTTGTGCCGGAAGTGCCAGATATTAGTATGTGAATGTCTTTTCTCTTAGAGACTTTGGGTAGTTCTTTTTAAGATTAGCTTCATTTCATTGTTGTGAAATCGCTGTCACCTTGGATATCAGAGTTGTTAGGACACTTGTGATAAATGCTTTATTAAACCTGGAGTGAAGGAGTAAGCTAGCCAGGGAGTAAGGTAAGCCTTCAGTGTAAGGCTCTAGTTCATTGATGCTTTTTTCTGTTGGGCTTATCCAAAGTGTAAGATAGCAAGAGCCCATCAGAGTTACAGTAATGTTAGGAGGCACTAGTAAGTCTCTGTAGGTTTTCAGTAACTTCTTTTGTTACTATACTATAGTATTTTTTAAAAATGATTTTATTGATTTCAGAGAGTAAGGGAGAGAGAAACATCAATGATGAGAGAGAATCATTGATCAACTGCCTCTTATCCCCCCACCCCCCGCCCCGTACACACACATACACTGGGGATCGAGTTTACAACCTAGGCATATACCCTGACTGGGAATTGAACTGGGACCTTCCAGTTCATAGGTCAATGCTCGGCCACTGAGCCAAGCTGGCCGGGCATTACTGTAGAATGTGGACTTTAATTTTCATTGATTAGGTAGATTTTCCCAGGGATGTTTCATAACCTTATTGTGGCTCACAGATAGGAATCTTTTTATAATGGGTATTTGAAGGTCAGTGCATGTTTGAGTGGCTCCACTGACAATGGAAGCTTATGGAAACCAGGAAAACCAGGAAGGGAAACCAGTGATATTTGCTTGTTTTGTTTTTAAAGATGGACACACTCATAGTAATTCCTTTTAAAATCATAATTAATGTTGCTTAGAATCCTTGACCAGGCTGTTTTGGTGTTGTTTTGTTTTATGAAATAGGATAGTAATTGATTTGTATTTAGGTAATAAAGTGTCAGTGTGAAATCTAAAAGAAATTTGACTGAGGATACAAAATTGCTCTAGTTCCTGTTTGTTTACATGTAGTAACAGTAATATTTATTTTGCTTTTTACTTTTAGTAATGAATGTTATAACTATTGAAGATTATAAGAGCACATACTGGCCAAAATTGGATGGTGCCATAGATCAGCTTTTAACCCAGAGTCCTGGTGACTATATCCCCATATCCTATGAACAGATATACAGGTAAGTTGGATTTAATTCGCCTGGGTTTGAGAGGGTATATTGAAGTTCATGGCAGCTTGAGTGTGATAGTATGTATGCATGTAATATGTAACATGTAACATGCAATATATAATATGAGGCTCTAAGTTATTTATATGTTACACACATGTGGATTGGAGGTTTGATTTATACTTTTTGCTTCAGACTTGGTTTTCAAGTCAAGATAGAGTTAACTCCATCTCAGCCTGCCATCCGTGCCATATATAATGCAGAATAGATGAAGGTCAGCAAAAAAGGGCAAGATATGTATTTTTAGTCTCACAGGGAGACTAGCTTAATCTGCGATGTTTAGTGCCACACAGTTCTAACTCTCTGGTTATTTTGTTTCCCAGCTCCTGGTAAACGGAAGCAGCAAATTAGTGAGGAACTGGGGTGGGTATGAGATCAGCCCAGTCACAAGAGGAGGAAGTGAGGCACAGAGAGGTTACATTGCAAATGCTTTTGTGAGTTAGAAACGTTCTACCCATTCCACTCTCTCTTCCTTATTTGACATTCATTAACATGAGAGAGAAGCTGGTCTGTAAGTAGTTACCATAGTCAGACTCTCAGATTATCACCAAGGATTAAATTATCTAGTACTGATAAAATGTGCAGTAGAGTGCTCATAAAGATTTATTTGTTGCTGGTGGTAATACCTCTCCCATCTGAACACTGATTGGAGCAGGGTAAATTTTTTATTTAAAAGTAGTGATTGGTCACTGTTTTTACGTCTGAATTGGTTATTTGACCAGTGGCTGTATATACAGAGTATGCTTTAACCTTAGGCTGAATTACATGCTTCATCATTAACCTGGTTTTTCTGTTTTGTTTACCCACAGTTGTGTGTATAAATGTGTATGCCAGCAGCACTCAGAACAGATGTATAGTGATCTGATTAAAAAGATAACTAATCACTTAGAGAGAGTCTCAAAGGAGCTGCAGGTAAAGAACTGATTGTATTGCTTTTTGCTTCCTTGGGATTTTCTGACTGCTTGGAATTAGCCTGTGTAATAAACCTCCGGAGGCTTGTTAATTTGAGTATGAGATAAATTTATAAACATTTTTAGATGGATATTGACCAAAGCAGCTAATTTTGTAATAGGTTATTATTTTAAAATTTTGACATACATTGTGGAAATTTTTAGATTGAATATATTTCAGACTTTTAACTGATTCATTTATTACCATGTGGATATTTATTTAAAACCTTTTTTTTTCCCCCTGTGAACTTCAGTATTTGGTGGCATTTGTAATATAAATGTGTATATATTAATTTTTTTCTGAAACTTTCAAAAAATTATCTTTGAAGAGTGATTTCCCTACTAGTTACTAAAATTTGCTAATTATGAACAACTGAAATCAGAATTTTGTGGATAAACCCTCTTTAGACAAACATCATCCTGGCTGTCAAATCTGGGGCAGGTTGTAGAAAATACTCTGCTTAAGCAAATGCTTGGCCTCTTGGTCCCCCCAGCATCTCTCTGCCTCAGTAAGTTTTCCAGTGCTTGAAGGTCAGGTACTATTTTTATGCCAGGGCCAGATCACATTTTATACTGGCGTGGAAGTAACATGATGTATAGGAAAGTCACTCAGCAATAAATTATGGATCCACACCACAGTTGGGAAGTACTCCAGCAATTCTGAAATAGCCACAGTTTCTAGAAAGTGCTGGGGTGTGCTTTGGGCCTAGATATTGTTCTTTACTCACCTGTGTGCTGAGTGATCTTAGTCTTATTTAGCCCAAATTGTTGTACTTAGTAGCTTTCTTTTTTTTCTTCTTAATTATAGCCAGAGCATTGTTTTCATAGCCAAATATATACTTCTCCTGTTGTCATAAAGTGTTTTCATCACCTTTTGCCACTAAATACCAGATCTTTATTCAGAGACACCTCCAAATTGCCAACAAACAGCCAGATTCTGTAGGTGTTTAAAATCAGAGCAAGGGTTGCTTTGCTATTTGTGTTTTGTCCGGTGGGTGGCAGCATAACTCAACTTGTCTTGTATATTTTTAAAAGGCGCTAATATTTATACCTGTTGAACTAAAAAGTATTTTTAAAAACGTTGATTTCCCCAGATATGGTTATTTATGCCTTTCCAGAGTGAGGGAGATTTTAGATAACAAGAAAGTTGCCTGCTATCCTTTTTACATAGATTTCTAGTAAAATAAACATTGTTGCCAACTCTTCACATGCATGTTCTACTGAAACTTTTTTCTGAGTAAGTTATTTGGAGATCTATTTATTAATTCAAACTTGAACTTAAAGCAGTTGTTACAGCAAAGTTATTCTTGTCTCAAAATTTGTCAATGAGACACCCTGTAAGTTTACTATCCTTTGAAGGAAGGGACTGTGTTTTCTCCTCATAGGCTTAACATAATGCCAAAAACCAAGGAGAAGTCTGCAAAAGTACTTACAAGTTGATAAATGGCATTTGTTAGCTTTACAACTGATATTACTAGAACCATCTACTTGGTTAGTTCAAACAGCATCCTGGACTCAGAAAATGAAATTTGGGATGAGCAGGAGAGTCAGATCACTTAAATAAAGAACAGTTATTTGCTGTTGTTTATTGTCACAGTGGACACAATACAATTATGAGTTGTGCTCTTTTTAAAACTTTTTGTTTTGAGACAGTTATGTTCTTAAATTGGAAAAGATATAAGAAAAAAGTTTTCTTTAAAAAATAAGCAAATAGTGTTAAGGTGGTAGATTTCACAAAGCATTAAGAAATGAAGTACATAAGAAAGTGAGAAGTTATCCTAGTCCACCCGACTTCTTTGGATATTTTCTGTATTAAGTAATCCTCGGGCCTTTCGTAACCTCTCTATGCCACCTAGCCAGTCAATTTAAAAACTAGGATTAGAACCTAGATTTATCTCATTGTTATATGGATAAGCTGAAGGAATCTTGGATTACAGAGGCTAGACTTTAATTCAGTTTACTGTTTAAAGCTATTTGGAAAATGAGGGAAGTCATATTTTAGAAATAAATGAGGGAGAAATGTCCATATCGAACTGGTATTAATAACAGGAGCAGTTTTTTAAAAAAAAATATTTTATTGATTTTTTTTTTTTTTTACAGAGAGGAATAGAGAGTTAGAAACATTGATGAGAGAGAATCATCGGTCAGCTGCCTCTTGCACACCCCCTACTGAGGATGTGCCCGCAACCAAGGTACATGCCCTTGACCGGAATCGAACCCGGGAC
The DNA here is from genome assembly GCF_964339955.1 of Pipistrellus hanaki. Taxonomy (NCBI): domain Eukaryota; kingdom Metazoa; phylum Chordata; class Mammalia; order Chiroptera; family Vespertilionidae; genus Pipistrellus; species Pipistrellus hanaki. Next base: position 49,347,077 of record NC_140516.1, on the reverse strand, counting down.
CTTTCAGTCCTCAGGCCAACGCTCTATCCACTGAGCCAAACCGGTTTTGGCAGGAGCAGTTAACTTTGAGAATCAGGAGAGAAGTGTCTTCTGGACGCCCTTTGACTTGTTTATTGTTACCTTTAATTAGAAACTCATTCTTACAAATTATCAGGAGTGTCTAATATGTATGTTAAGGTTAAGATTCCTGTGGTTCATTTATCTTTTATATAATTTACCATTTTTTGGATAGTCTACTATGGAAACTGTCTTCATAGCAGGAATGAGAATGGGATGTCATGTATCTGGGAGAGAATTTATTTTTATGTAGCACCTTTGTCAGCCTCCTGTGTAATTTTGTTGCTTCTGGAGCCTTGACATGTCTGTCCATTGGCAGAATGCTCTTGTTCTGGAAAGTCAAGGAATAAGCCAGGTAGACTAAAAGCATATTGCTCATTGTTTTGCTAAATTTAGTCATGTAGAGGCAGATTTTTAAAAAAGGAATTTCTAATTTGACTCAAATTAATATTAAGGATTCTGAGAGAGCAATCAGGTTCATTTGTGTGTCCAAAATGCCAAAGTCATATTTGGTAATATAGGAATGAATGTTAAAAGATTTAAAATAAAATTGGAGAATTTTTAGCATTTCCATTTGACTTGAACCTTTAATTTGCTGAAATTCCCCACCTTTTTATGCATGTTGTATACCTTTTCTGCCAGGTCATTACATATATCAATCAGAGTTAATTTATAGACAGTTAACAGTTTGTGGGCATCTTTGCATCTAGGGTTTGCTGACTCTCTCATTCTTGACATTGGGTTATAGTTTCATGATTTTTCAAAGGTGTTTTTTTTTCTTTTTTTAAATATAATTTTATTGATTTCAGAGAGAGGAAGGGAGAGATAGATGCATCCATGATGAGAAAGAATCATGGATTGGCTGCCTCCTGCATGTCCCCTACTGGGGATTGAACCTACAACCTGGGCCTGTGCCCTGACTGGAATCAAACCCAGGGCCCTTCAGTCCATAGGCTGATGCTCTATCCACTGAGCCCAAACCGGCTAGGGGGATTTTTCAGTGTTTCTTAATTTTTGATAACTGACCTTTGCTGGTGACGAGGGCTGGAGGGTGACCTCCAGCAGTAGACAGTTTCTGCCTTAGATCAGAGAAGGTCACCAGGTGTAGGTGGGTCCCCTCTTCCCTTCAGCAAATGACTTTTGCTTTGTATCTGAGTAGCGTCCAGGGTACTTGCAGCTTTTGTTTCTGTCTTCCATTGGCAGCTAATCCCCACCTTTTCAACTCCAGGAGGTGCAGAGCAAGCATGGGCTTCAGGTACTTCTGCCCATCCTCAGACCTGGCACCTCTGTGCCACAGAGGGCGGCTCTCACATCTCTTTCACTGCCTTCAGTCTTCTCTCAAAGGCCCAGTGGAAACCCATGGAAAAGAGCTGGCGGCTAGGTGGGGACTGCCCTGGTGTGAGGCTTGGGGCTTCTGCGCTGTGAGCTCACACTTGGCCTCTAATGATTCATTCAGCTGCTGTGTTTTCTTGCAGCTTTTATGGCTGCCATCACCAGAGGGGAAGCAGTTCGGATATTCTTTCTTTCCGTAGAGGAGCTTGTCAGTCTTTAGAAGTCATTTCACTTGGTTGGGCGTATGGAATATAATATAAGTGTGAGACTGAATGTCCTCATGAATTTCTGCATGAGGCACTTCACTGTTCCATTTTACTAACTATAATCAGTGAATTTGATAAGTCAATCAATGAATTTGATAAGTCAGAAAAAATTCACTTACAGTCTTAATACTAATGTTGAAATGCTAGTGTATTATATTTTTACCCTTTTCAGTATAATTGGCAGCTAAATCGTCACTATTGCCATGTGTCAATGCCTTGTGTTGCATGGTGATTACTGCTCAACCTTTTCTTGAATTCTCTATGGACTCCCTTCCCTTAGAGCTCCTCTCTCCTTTGAAGTGGACATTTCTAAATGCTGAACAGCTGCCAGAGCAGCTGTTTAAAGAATCCCCTGAAGTTCTCATTAAAAATGTACCTTCTGGAAAGTTTCTGAGTCAGGACTTTGGAGTGCGGCAAAGGAATCTGTCATGTACAAGTTCTTCAGGCATGTGGAGAGCTGAGAGCTGGGTCTTTGAGAGTCCCTGGGCTATCGAAGAACCATTGGTCCCGAAGCTGTTCCTGCTCTTAAGCTCGGAGTGGTGCCATCTTCTGTGTAAATATAACCTGAAGCTACTCACATTTGTGCCCCTTAAGCGCTCTGGGCTAGAAGTGTCCAGGCACACCTGGATAATACAAACAACAAATCACAGGTTAAGAATCTAATGAAGTGGGACTGATGAAATAGACAATGGTGTGTCCAGACAGTTATTAAAATTATGTTGTAGAAATGTACTTGACCTGGTAAATGATTGATAAAAGTAGATTACACGCACTGACACAAGAACAGAAGAACATGTTAATGGTGGTTATCTACCTGATATTAGTAGTTATTTTTCATTTATAATTGCATTTTTAACTTTTAAAAATTTTCGCGAACATGCATTACTTCTGTAAAGATAGAATTGTAGTGTTTGTTAGATTCTTCCCTCCCACCCTTTTTCTCCCTATTTCATTTTAACATGGAAAAGTCATTATTTAAAGAAAAACAGGAATGTTTTTGTGAACACAAAAGCACATATTCTTAATTTTCCCCGTATCATTTTGGTGGGATGGGGATGGGATGTAGGTAGAGGAGGGATAGAAATAAGAAACTGTGGCCCTATCTTGTTTGGCTTAGTGGCTAGAGTATCGGCCTGCGGACTGAAAGGTTCCAGGTTTGATTCCGGTCAAGGGCATGTACCTTGGTTACGGGCACATCCCCAGTAGGAGGTGTGCAGAAGGCAGCTGATTGATGTTTCTAACTCTATCCCTCTCCCTTCCTCTCTGTAAAAAATCAATAAAATATATATTAAAAAGAAAAAAAAAGAAATTGTGGAACTTGTTTGCATTTTACATCTGCGGTGTCCAATTCAGTAGCCTCTAGCCGTATGTAGCAAGAGTGTAAAGAGTTCCTGAGACCAAAATATGTGAGAACTAGGATAAACAGTGTCCCAGTTATATTTTTAGAACAATTGCAGATCAATGTGATTTTATGTTAGCTTTGTGTGAAAGGGGGTACAAATGGGATACTTTTTTTTTGTATATATTTAAAATTCTTCTGGAATGATATAAAAGAATTAAGTGTTGGTTCAGTGAGGAAGGAGTGAAAGGTAAACTCTAAGCCTTTTTGAACTCATTTGAATTTTAAACCAGATGACTATATTACTCATTAAAACAAAATTTAAAACATTCCTCTTACCAGCCATATTATACATTTCAGGGAATCCAGGTCTGTTATGAAAAATTGGAGCAAGTTTAGAGTAGAAGTTATTTTTTTGGCAGCTTGCTTTTTCTTGTTTGAGAAGAAAATGAAGCTTGCTTGCTTCAAGGGTAAAATATTTCATTTAATGTCCAAGCCAAATATATTCATGTTGAAATAATGTAAATCAAATAGGTAGCAATTTTCCCAGTGGGGCCCAAGGTATACCAAATTTAAGTTTTAAGGACGAACAATTTGATTAGCTTTTAAAAATAGTTTTTCTTCTAGGTTCCTAGTAAAGAGATTGAATTTATTTTAGGAGATCGTTATAATTTATAGTCCTGTCATTTAAAAGGTTTTGAATAAGTGCTGCGTGAAATGTGGAAGCTAAGTAAATGTTCTGACATTGGATTCAGTACAAAAAGTGCTTTTTATTACTCGTAACCTTTGGGGATTCTTGAAAAGAATAGCTAAGGAATTCAATTTTATTTATTCTGTCTGCTATTAAGTATGCCTTTTGATCAATGTTCGTGCTTTTAACTTTGAAATAGATAAAGTGTCCTTTCATGGAAAGGGAAAATCATTTTAATGCAAAAACTCTTCAGATTTCCCCCCCAAATAATAATTTTAAATACTGAAATACCATTTCTAGAGTTCTTTGAAGCACTTTAGAGAAAGATAGTGCATGTGTTTCTGTTCATTAGTTATAGTTAAAAGTTTGCCCATAATGTAGAACCATTTCCCCAATTTCTTTAGTTAATAAGGAATGCTTTTAATAATGTTAATGGGTTTTTATGAAGTACTTGACAAATGGGTAGTTAATTCATTAAGTTTACTTATTAGTTGCATATGCATATATAATATTTGGACATGCAAATATATATATGCATGTAATATTTACACAGCATATTCTTTGAATCTAAGCACATCTTAGAAGTAGCACAATTAGTATTTTTTAATTTTATATGTATGGAAATTGAAATTGAGAGTACTAATGCATTGTGTAATGTCATACAGCCTTGTTACAAGTAAAATTTAGATTTTAAAAAGGCTAGGTTAGATTTCAACCAGTTAAGCAAAGCTGTACTTAAATTTAAGTAAAGCTCTGTTCTTGCAAGACATGCCTTTATGTATACCTACTATGTTCCAGGCTCTGTGCTCAGCACTGGAGATGTAAAGATAAGACATAAATCTTGCCCTCCAAGAACTTGAAGTTTAGGGACAGTGGGAGAAGTGAATAAGTGTGATGGTGCCTTTTTGAGAGGCCGTATATCCCAGATATTTATGAAGAAGTGATAAATCTTGAAGGATAAATAGAAGTAGCCAGGTGAATCTATTGAGGGGGTGGTGTTAAAGACTTCGTTCAAGTAGAAAATACTCAAGGAAGCCTGACAGCACACTGATACTTGGTAACTGCTAGCAGTTCCATATGTTTGCTGGGCTGGGCTGTGCATGAGGAAGAGCAGAATATGAATGGAAAGAGGTAAACAGTGTGCCCTAAATTGGAAATGTGAACTTTTTCCTAAAGGTTTTAGGAATGTAAGTAGATGGAAGGACTCAGATTGACCAAAGTTTGAGACTTAGCTCTTGGGCTTGTTAACTGTGGGACCATAGTCAAGGGACTAAATATTTTGAGCCCCAGTTGCTTCATATGTAAAGTGGAAATAACGGGCAATTTGCAGACAGTTAGGAAGACTAAGAAAAAGTTAAAAAGGCACTAGTGTGCACCAAAAGTTTAAGTACTCCCTAATGGAAGCTGAATTAGGAGGAGAGATCCCTTACATGTTCTAAGCTTGTAAGAGGAGCCTTTGCATTTTAGATTGTGACAGAAGGTCTTTAAACCCGCTTTCCCAGAACGGTCACATTTCTGTTCTTTCCCACAGGCCAGCCCTCCAGATCTCTATATTGAAAGATTTAATATAGCTCTTGGACAGTATATGGGAGCATTGCAGAGCATTGTGCCTCTTTTCATATATATGGTAAGTTAGAGCTTGGTTTACAGGTCCGAGTATCGAGAGTGAAGTGTGTTCTGTTTGTCTTTTACTATATATTATGGTAGAAATAGAAAATAATCTATTTTAGGAATGTTTGATAGTGTTGGGATAGAAGAATTTCCCGTTTTAAAATTACATAAATAATATTGCTATGTAGACAATTAGGCATTAATATCAGTAACCACCCTATTAGCATTTATTTTATTTTGCTATATGGAAGATACTGTTCTTGGAAAATAAAGATGTATAAGAAAGATTTCTTATCCTCAGAAAAAAGAGAATGAATACATGTATCTAAAATCATGAATGCCAACTAAGTCATTCTCTAAAAAATGAGAAAAATAAAATTTGCTTCCATTTTGATGATCTATTTCATTTGGAAAATTATGCCTTGAGTAAAATTTGTAGTCTGTTGACTCGTTGATTAGTCCTTCCCCCTTTAAATATATAAAGTTGTAGAATCTTTTTTTTTTTAAAATATATTTTATTGATTTTTCACAGAGAGGAAGAGAGAGGGATAGAGAGTTAGAAACATTGATGAGAGAGAATCATCAATCAGCTGCCTCTTGCACGCCCCCTACCGGGGATGTGCCCGCAACCAAGGTACATGCCCTTGACCGGAATCAAACCTGGGACCTTTCAGTCCACAGGCCGACGCTCTATCCACTGAGCCAAACCGGTCCCGGCAAGTTGTAGAATCTTAGTGTTAGTGTTTTTATTGAGTGGAGAGGTTCATTATCCCAATGGAGTAAATTCATTATCCCAATTCCTCTTTGTTTATTAGATTTAAGGAATGGGATGTTTAGGTTGATCCTATATTCTAAAGCATAGATATTACATGTTTTATACCAGTCTTCAAAATTATTTATGCTCCATAAGATATACTTTATTGGAAAAAACCCCCAAGACACAAACAAAAACCACCACAAATTAACAACTAGGAAAAGAAACAAAACAGAACACTGGAGAAATTTCTGTGATCAGCAGGGACTATTATTTAAGTACTTTATTGAGGATAATGACAGTTGAAAAATAAGCAGTTAAAAATAACGATATGTCCATATTATTTTAGAGAAAAATCTTTCCCAAGAGACATTAGGTGAAAAAGCAAGATACAAAGCAGTGTGTAATATTTTTCCATTAGCAAGTGTTTTCTTCTTTATTAGGGAAAAAAGCATATCCACATATTACATAAGTAGTATTTTAGAAAGATTATACAAAAGTGTCCCTAGTGTAGGATAGGACCTTTGGGAATGGGACAGAGGGTCTGCAGTGGGACAGTTCTTTTTTATTGTGTAACCTTTTGCATGGTTTTAATGAAAAAAAAATTTTTTTTTATTGATTTTTTACAGAGTGAAAGAGAGAGGGATAGAGAGTTTGAAACATCGATGAGAGAGAATCATTGATCAGCTGCCTCTTGCATACCCCTCACTGGGGATATTCCCACAACAAGGTACATGCCCTTGACCGGAATCGAACCTGGGACCCTTCAGTTCGCAGGCCGATGCTCTATCCACTGAGCCAGACCGGTTTTGGCGCATGGTTTTAATTTTTAACCATGTGCATACTATTTTATAATTTTTTAAAGAGAAAAAACTTGTGTTAAGAATTGAGAGAATTAGCACTTTGTTAACGTTCCTCTGCATTTTCCATTCCTACACATTGAGTTAACATTTACACATGAACAAATTAAATCTTTTTTGACTCGTCAGTCATTCTTATTAGGATGCTTCTGGCTGCCAGAAATAGAAGGCCTGATTCAAAGTGATTTAAATAAGGGAAAGAATTAGCTCTGTCATGAAATCCAGAAATAAGGCAGTCTCCAGGGTTGGCTGAATCTGTGGTTTAAGTGTCACCAAAGACTCAGGTTCTTTTTTCTCTCTTTGGTTCACAACATCTTGGAACACACCATGTTCTCCTCATGGTGGTAAGATGACTGTAAGACACTTTTCACTGGAGCCTGTGTTTCTCTCAGTTATGGGCTATCTTGGGTCATGTGTCTATCTTTGAACCAGAGACCATCCCTAAGGAATGCCATAGGCTGAATGGCTTAGACTAAGCATTGAATGGAGCTTATGTTGGGGAGTCAGCAGTGCATGTTCAATACCTGCTTTCAGCCTAGATCACTAATAAAAGGGGACTTTTCAAAAGGCACATTAAGTGCTTGTCACACAGTGTGTTTCCATGTGTCCGTACATCATCTCTGTCAAGTCATGTCAGGTATCCCATGTTCTTTTGGAGGTGTATGGTTTGTTGCATTTCATCTTTATGTGCTTTTAACCCCATGCCAGAAAGACGTCTAAGTAGGGCAGGGCTTTCTTTTTGTTGTTTGATGTTGCATTTTTATGTTTTTGCTTGATGCTTTTATGAGTTGTTTCCTAAAATAATTTATTTTTAGGGTTTCTGTTTTAGACTGATCATTTGCCTTAATGATGCACTGAAAAATAACTTATTTTCCCTTTCAGAATAAGTTTTACATCGAAACAAAACTTAACAGAGACTTAAAAGATGACCTTATAAAGCTGTTTACGGAACATGTTGCAGAAAAGCACATTTACAGCCTAATGCGTAAGTAATTACCTTACAGGGGTGAGAGAACACTAGCAATGATACACATAATATTTTGATCAGAGAGCCCTGGCACAGCAGAAAGTGTTGAAGCCTAGTTCTGTAGAAAGAGGCACAAGGAACTGAAAATGGGAGTTGCAGGTCACCCAGTGAGCTGGGAGCTGCTTCACTGTTACCGGACAGTGCCTTCATATGTGGCCTGACACTTGCTACCTGCGACAGTGGACTAAATATTATCCAGGAGTTCACCCCTAACTTTGTTACTGGTAACTCTAGAAGGAGCTCAGTGTGACATCTTTGAAGTGTAGCACAGAATCCTCTCTGATTTTTACTCTTTAGTGCACAACCCCTTCCCTCATCTGGCTCTATCATATATATATATATTTTAAATATATTTTATTGATTTTCTACAGAGAGGAAGAGAGAGAGATAGAAAGCTAGAAACATCAATGAGAGAGAAACATTGATTAGCTGCCTCTTGCACATCCTCCACTGGGGATGTGCCTGCAGCCAAGATTCATGCCCTTGACCGGAATTGAACCTGGGACCTTCAGTCCACAGGCTGACGCTCTATCCATTGATCCAAACCGGTTTCGGCTCTATCATATTTTTTAATTAAAAAAATATTTTTATTGGTTTTAGAGATGAAGGGAAGAAAGCTAGATAGATACTTGAATGATGAGAGAAAATCATTGATTGGCCGACTCCTGCACATACCCCATTGGGGATCAAGCCCATGACCCAGGCATGTAACCTGATTGGGAATTGAATCGTGACCTCCTGGTTCATAGGTCAATGCTCAGCCTCTGAGCCACTCTGGCCAGGCTAGAATTTCTGTTTTAAACATTATATTTTGAAAATATTTCCTATAGTGCTTAAATTAACATTTGTCTCTTTACCAGGGGTCTTCAAACTACGGCCCGCGGGCCACATGCGGCCCGCAGAGGAGTCTGATCCTGCCCGCCAGGTTTTTTGGGCAGTGAGCGCAGCCAAGGTGTTACAGTAGGAATTAGTAGTTCATATAGTCTGGCCCTCCAGCTCTCTGAGGGACCGTGATCTGGCCCCCACTTTAAAAAGTTTGAGGACCCCTGGTTTATGCCATTCAAAATTATAACTGTCTACTGATGATAAAATCTGAAGGATAAACTTGAACAATGCATCTTCAACCTTTATATAAATTCAGTGTAACTCACATTGTATGTTTGAAACTGTGAGGTCATTGTTGGCCGAGTGAGATGGCTTTTCCATTTTAAAAAAGGCAAGAACCCTGCCATACAGTAAAATTATGCCATGTTTTATGAAGTATTTTAGTAAGTTGCAGGTCTTTGACAAATTAAAAATGAACTGATCTGTGTCATGAGTATCTTTTGTATTCACTAAATAATGGAATTTGCTTGTAGTATCTGTTAATGATGTTATCTAGAAGAATTATTTCTATTCATTTAAAAATGTTCTAATAAAATCTTTGTCCTGCAGAAAACTGACTCAGGGTTATGTGGTTACTAAAGTCATGAAAGTGAGAAGGATGAGCGAGCATGATCTCTCTTGCCATTACCTGTAGTTTAAAGAAAAGTACATCTGTAGCATTTGGGGAAGTCAGACTGACTCAGAAAGTCAGTCTGACTCTGATTGAAGTTACTGAAATTACCAATAATATGCCTTTCAGGAAAATTCCAAGGGCCTCAACTATGGTGATTTGGGGGAAAGAGAAATGACTGAGAGAATTACAGAACATTTCATCCCCCAAGTGTACAGTTTTTGAATCAGGAACATAATAGGAAGCACTTTCAGCTTATTCACCAAGTACCATGAATACCAGTGCTTTTAGGAAGGTTTACTTGTTTCAGAACCTCCATGAGTCGAATAATTTCCATTAGTATTTCAACAGACCTGTACATATTTGTTAGATCGAGCTCTGTTGCATTGGATTTAAAAACAATCTTCAGTGTATAAACTCTCGTTTTGTCCTCTTGGGCCGTTCATTTCTTACACTTGTTTGCTCTTCCATCTTTGGGAGAAATAGTAATAGAGAAACCTTGACAATAAGTGTTACATCATTTTTATATCCCATTTTGTCTTTTTATTTCAGCTTTACTTTTAGAAGCCCAGTCAACACCATTTCAGGTCACACCTTCAACTATGGCAAACATTGTGAAAGGCCTGTACACTCTCCGACCAGGTGAACGCACACATCGCTTCTTTTGGGGTTGGACTTGTCTGTTTGTGGTAGTTCCATGCCTGTCCAGCAGGACAGTGCTTTTCTCAGTGTTTTCTGAGGCCCCATGGTATTTGGATCGTTTTGGCAAAAAATACTGAGTAGATACTCATCATTGTGAAATGTAAACAAACGACTCCATTGCAGTGATCTCTATTCTAGTAAAGCCAACAGAAATACAAGAAATAATTTGTAGGAGACACTTGAGATAAAATTGATTTTCCCGTCTGGCATTAATCTTTGTCTTTTTTGTTAGGGAGACTCTCCTTCACTTCTGTCCCACACTACAGATAGACATAGACATATAAATTCATAACTCCATCTTCTTTGGCCTCTTATGTAACTTGCCAGCAATCAGTTGGGGGGGTGGTTTAGAATGTATCCCCCTTTGTGAAACTCTTTTGTCATTTGAGGATTCAATGAAATAAGACCTGATCTAAATTGCTTAACACAGTATCTGATAATATAAGCATACTAACATGAACTGTTACTTCCATTCAGTTGGATTCAGTGGTTATATTAATTGTTGCCTTGATTTTTTTCTTAATTTAAAAGATATATCAGAATTTAGCTTGCTAAAAATTGAAACTTTGTAAAAATTGTACTAGAGGTGGAGTGTGATGTCATACTTTTTTCTACTTTAAACAGCATTCAAATTTAATGTTACTTAAATTTGACCAGATCTTGCTCCGTCCTCATAATTTCTAAACAAATTTTTTGTATAAATTACTTATATAAAGTAGCAAAAATATTTTATATGTCCAATAAACTGATGTTTTTCTTTTGTAGTTTCTCAGAATTTTGACTTTCATTTTACTAAATGTGATGAAATGGTTCATGGATTTATCCTTTAGTTTGGGAGGCATCTGAGTGCAGTTTGACAAATTTCTAAATTACACCTCCTAAGTAGGTTGCTTTATCATAAAAGCTCTGGCTTTTATCATGAGTAACAAGCTGCAGAATGAAAGTAATTACTCTGGGTAAAAAGACTCATAGATACATGCTCATCTAAATCCCATTTTATCTAAGTTTGAGTTCTTATAATAGGATTCATATTACTTGTGTAGAGAATTCTGTATTTGAGAATTGCCCTTTTCAGAAGGTGAATTTTTTCACAGACTAGCCTTCTGTAACCCTAGGCATTTTCTGAGATAATATTAAACATATTTTGACATTTACATGTCTTGCCTATTGTGTTCATGGTTTATTTTATTATTTAAAAAAAATAATTCTTTCTTAAAAATATTTGTTCCTGGTTTATTAAAACAGTTTTATTCACCTGATGATTAAGGTTAAAATGTTTTAAAAGTTGAATTTTATCTATTTATTTATTTTTGAGTTTTAATTGATCTTTATTTTTTAAAGTATTATAGATGTCCGTCCCCCCCACCCCCCCTTAAACCCTCCCCAGGCCTTCACCGCATATTGTCTATGTCCATGGGTTATGCATATGTGCCCTCTTCCCCTTCCCTCTGAGAATCCTCAGTAAAAGTTGAATTTTAAATGTAAACTTTTTTTTTTTTTTTTTTACTATGGTGGTTCTCACATGCTCATCTTTGTATAATGAATGTATATGGATCAACCAAAAAGGTTTTCTAAACTCTAGATTCCTGGACCCAAATCCGTGGAGATTCTGATGACTATTATTATTATTGGTATGTTTTTATTTGGTCTTTAGAAGCTCAGCTTGAAAACAGTTGTAGCCGTGCCATCCTGCCCTTCTTCATTTATACACACACTTTTTTTTGTTTCTTCAAGTATATTTTAATGACTACCTGGAGTTCCATAAAAGGGCAGGTCTGTTTGACTCCTGCCAGCTCACACTGATTGGTTAGTGGTTCCCCAGAGCACTGTAGTGAGTGAGACTTTCTAAACCATGTCTGAGCTGAGCTAAGATGGAGGGAAATGATTGAGAACATTTGCCATGAGTTTGAACAAAGGATGAGTGGATTGGCTCCTGTGTCATTTGTGGTCCGTATTTATTTATTTATTTATTTATTTATTTTCGCCATCTCTAACTTGGCTTTCTGTTGAATTTTTTACTTTTTAGTGACTCAGCATTGCACAGCATTGGCGTAATTTTTTTTTTTTTTTTCAAATTTAGGATTATATATACTCAGATGATTATTTTTAAATTGAGCTCACTGGAATAAATAGGGCTTTGACATTTTATGGTTCTTGAGGTGCAAGCTCAGATGTTTTCCGAGAGGGGAAATTTGAAGAGGTCAGATTAAAAGAACCCAAAAGGGTAACCATGCTCAGTTAGGCCACCAGCAGGGAAGGAGCGTGCTGGTTTCACCGCACACCGGCTGCGAGCGCATCCTTACAGTTAGAGTTCAGGGAGCAGGGGGAGGGGGTTGTGCTTATTGTCCTTGAGTTTTTGTGAATATTTATTAACAAGGCTTTTATTCTATTTCTGTTTTTCATTGTAAATTATTTAGTCCTGTCTTTCATTTTTTGGTCTTAATGATTTGTAAAAATGCCCTATAATAAAAGTATGAATTAATCATAAATGCAGATATTTCTTAGGCTTCTCTAAGTCTCTTATTTTATTCCTGAATGTTTTCCTTTAGATTGTTCTCTTGATCATTTATCTTTTAAAAAAAATATATTTTATTGATTTTTTACAGAGAGGAAGAGAGAGGGATAGAGAGTTAGAAACATCGATGAGAGAGAATTATCTATCTGCTGCCTCTTGCACACCTCCTACTGGGGATGTGCCCGCAACCAAGGTACGTGCCCTTGATTGGAATCGAACCTGGGACCTTTCAATCTGTAGGCTGACGCTCTATCCACTGAGCCAAACCGGTTTCGGCCATTTATCTTTTTTAAATAACTGAATAACGATATAATTATTTTCTTTTACTGTTTACATATATTTAATTTGCTGTAGTTAGCATGAGTCAAAATAGGGCTTTCTTCAAAAGTACTTACTAGTTATCTCCAGCGCACTTGTTAAATGGTAATTTCCTGTCCATTTTTGTGGACTTCTTTTTTATATGTCTACTTATTACTACCCGCACAGCTCTCTTCTTGGTCCAGTGTATAGTCTTAACAAATGCTTTATAGGGGTAATTTCCACCAAGTCTCTTCCCTCCAATTGCCCCCCACCCCCAGAATGCAATATATATTTAATTTAATTTGTCTCTATGATTTTCTTAATGAATTGTTTCCTTCCCTCACAGAGTGGGTTCAGATGGCTCCAGCTCTATTTTCTAAATTTATTCCAAATATCCTCCCTCCGGCGGTGGAATCTGAACTTTCTGAATATGCTGCTCAAGATCAGAAACTTCAAAGAGAACTCATGCAGAATGGTTTTATGAGGCAAGTTTTTCCCCTTTGTGACAGAATAACGCCAGTCTCCTTAGGCCGGTTTGGCTTGGCAGGGGAGCGGGGCCAGGGTCCTTAGATAGAAATGACTGTACCAGAGTCGAGCTGTTCCTGGAGAGGTAGGCTGCCTACGTCCGGAATGTTGAAGTTGGGTTTTGCTTTTATGGAAGCTGCTCTTCACTAAATGGATTTTGTAGAAGGAATTTCTAAGTCGGTGGGCAGTTACCTGGGCGGCCTCCAAGAGCTCTTCAAACTTTGATCCTCATATTAGTCTGAACATTTGGAAAAGCATTATAGAAATTTTATGGTGAGTTATAGGTACTTTTATGACTAAACTCGTATAAAGAGGCTTTAAATTCTCTCTCTTATTTTCACTTTTGCCCTAAATTCTAGTTGTTTTCTTCTTAAAAAAGAAGTTCTCTCTTTGTTGTTGCCGGATGTTTATCTTCCTTGGTTTTGACATATACACTTCGCTGATTTCTCTAAAGTGTACAATTCAGTATCATGACTATGACCCAGAAAATCTTGCCAAGTGCGTCTTTTCAACTACAATAAATTATATAAAAACTTGGTGATTCCCTATGGGAAAATACCCTCTCTGTCACCATCACTGAAGGGTGTACAAAACCTTGTATTTTCAGTATCCTTACTCTTTACTTAACGTTTTTATATCTCTTCTTTATTTGGATCCATGGCATTAAAGCAAGAAAGTTGTGGGAAGGAAGACAGCTGGCTTCCTCATTAGGCCACACGTAGTAGTAAGTTGGTCAATGAGGCCAAATTCAGTCTCAGAATATGGTCTTACCAAGACCACTGCTACCAAATCTGTGGTTTGAGCACAGGTTAGGAAATAAAGCGGATAATCTGTTGACCCATGGGTTGGCATTTTTCCCCATCTTGTCCTGGTGGCATCTATGCCCATGTGGGAGTGGGGGCACTGAGTAACCACTGCCAGTTTTCACCGGGAAGGCTCAATGAAGCTGTACGGCTAGAGGGGCCTCTACCCCCCACTTTCTTATAGCAAGTTAGGCAAGGACAGGCCAGTGGAAATAGAACGTAAACAGCTAGTTTCTCTCTCTCATACTAAGTGGTCACGTGTTTCCTGACATTAATTGTAACATTTCTAACAGCACTATCATTTTCATACACAGAATGAGGCCATTTAATGCCATAGTAGTTTTACCTATTTTTGAAGAGCTAATATATTTGTGTGGTTCAAAAATCAGAATGAGAATAAAAAATACACACTCTGAGAGGTTTGTCCCCACCTCTCTTCCTATATACCTACTCCCACCCCATTAGGTAATCATTTTTTAAAATTTTCTTATGATTGCTTCCAGTGTAGGAAGGAATATGTTTTGATCTTTATTCATTTCTTACACATTTGATTGTGTAAATATACTACAACTTATTTAACCAGTCCCCAGTAGATGGCAACTTGAATTATTGCCAGCCTTTTCCTGTCACAGAGAATGCTGCCATGAATAGCCTTGTCCGTGTATAATTCTATACCTGTTGCAGGTATATCTGGAGAGTAAATTTCCATAAGCGGGATCGCTGGGCCAAGAGTAAAAGCAGTTGTAATTTTGGTTAATATTGCCAAATTGCCCTCCACAGGGGATTGTGTTTTGCATATGTACCAGCTGCGTTTGAAAGTGCTGTCCTTCATGGCCGTGCATGTGGAGTATGTTTTTAACTTTGGGGTTTTTGCCAGCCTCACAGGGCTGGTTTCATTGGCATTTCTTGTTAAGGGTGAGGCTGAGCACAGCTTCATGTTTGTGTTTTTCTGTAAACTGCCTGTTCATGTCCTTTTTCCATTTTTCTATTTGATTATTATTGTTGTTTTTTTCTTAGTTTCTAGAAGCTCTTTCTATAGTGAAAAGATTGATTCTTTGCCCGACATAAGACTTTATTTTTTTGTCTTTTAATTTGCTTATGGCGTTGTGTTTTTCTTTTTAATTTGAAGTTATGGAGAAGTTTTTATTTATTTTTGTGTAACTAACTTTGTCAGGTTTTGTCTTTTTCTGGCTCATGTGTTCTGAATTCTAGTTAAAAGTTTTTCCTTACATATTTTAAAATAAATGCAGAATAATCTGAATATACCTTTTATGTCTCCCCCTCACCCCAGTAATATGAGGGGGGGAAATCATACATTTGAGGTCTTTTATGCTTATATTTATGTTTTATTGAGTGTTTGCTTTTAATTTTAGAGATGAACTTACTGGTGTCTTTAACAGCCTTCTGAAAGCTTTGATCTCTGTGAAGCAGCTTAGAAAGTTCACTCTAGTGAACTTCTCTGAACACCTTGAATTACCTTTCCGAGCAGGGTGGGCACCTGTTTAAACACATCCAGAGGCATTTCCTAACCCTGATTGTGGAACTGGAATAAGACACTAGGTTGCAGGACTGGAAAGTTTGCTGGGGGTAGGTAACTGACTTCATGAATAGCTTCATGCAACACTGCCCTTGTTGTACATGGGCTAACATGGACTGTTTCCCAAGGCCAAGCTGACCATATTCAGGGAGGTGCCTTGGAGTTGAGTTTGGATTTTTTGTTTCTCTTAGTGGGATCCTTTCATGCACCTTCTGCCTGAAATTTTTAAATGTTTCCCAAGAGATGATAAAATTAAAATGTCTTATTTCACAGACTGAATTGGGCATGTCTAGAATTAAGTTAGCAGTTTGTTATACATTTACTCTGAGACTTAAGGTTTGCCTCATAAATTACTCTGAGGAATGCTTAGCACAGAGTAGGCCCTGCCCAGGCTGGCATTCTTGGACTCACTCTGCCCCATGCTGAGCTGCCCGCCCGGCAGAAAGGATGTGCAGCACCTTACACGCAGCCGGGAGGGAGTCTGCCTGCACTTCCAGCTCTGGTTCCACGCTTTGCCCCGCCAGCTGTGATGCCTGCCTTGATCAGTATTTGGCTAGAGTTATTTTAGAGGAAATTGTATCCACCAATGCAAGAAAAATAATAACAAAAAACAAAGCATATAGTACAGGCTGTTTTAACAAGAATTTTGTTATTGGCTATTCTGCTATGAGCAGTCACTTTATAGTTTCCTAGAGGCCTGATGCATAAAATCCATGCGAACGGCTGGGCCCATCACAGCCCCGGCTGCCTCCCGGCCCCATGGCCCCACCCACTGGTTGTTCGGGAAGGTTGTTCCACCGTCTGGTCTAATTAGCATATTAGCTCTTTACTGTATAGGATAGGATGCCTATCAACCACAATTCCTGTTCAGCTTTGCAAACTGTTTTTTCATTTAAGATTCTGCCCCACTTCCATGATGTATGGAGTCCTGAATAGGCAGTACACAGCTTTCATGTGGGTGGCACAGACTAAGTCTTTGAAATATTTTGAAATAATGTGTGAGGGTTGTAAATATATCCTCTTTTGCATTTAATGGGCAGATTCTCATTTGAGCTGGAGTTATGGGAAAGATATTCAGGTGCATAGAAATACAGTGTGGACTTATTTCAAAGCTAGAATGAACAAATAAGCTAAAAGCAACATTTCCTTTTTTATCTATTACCTGCATAATAGCATTGATTATTGCCAGGGAAGACAGATTGGTATCTGTTGTTGTCATATTGCATTATAGAAGATAAGCTCATTTGGGAACGTCTAACGTGCGTGCCCTGAGATGGAGAATCTCATTCAAACCAGCCTGTGGTCCTCTTCAGAGTGGCTACTCGATAGCTTTTAAGGGCAAACAAAATGTACTTTCTGAGTAATTGGTACCTGGGTTTCTGAAACAAATATAGATAGGGGTATTGTTGGTCTTCTGGCTGAGAGGGCTCCTCTGGATTGGAGCTTTTCCCTTTAGGAGCGGGTTCGGAGCGTGGCTCATAGCTTTCCCCGCTCGCCACGTTAGATAATGCCCTTGGCAGCCTTTCTCCTGCCTTCCTTTCTCCTGTCAGTCTCACATCTGTATTTTTCTCTGGTTATTCCCTGCATGTTCAGTTTTTATTTGGCATTTGGGGGCTGGGAATGTGAGGTTCCAGATATGAAATTCTACATTTTCCTGTTGATCAGCTTTAACCTGTTTGTGTCAAGAATATTTGGTGACTACTGCTGAGACAATACTGGTGTAAATAGTAATAATGTAAGATACTCAGCTGGCTTATATAGTGTTCACAACAGAGATCTTTGAAAAGTGGTGTTAGAATATCTGTTCTAACATCCAGATTCTCTGAGCTGCCTGAGGCCAGTTCATGCTAAATGTGCACATTTTCCTCTCAATGCCCAGCCCCGAGAAAAACAAGGGCCTTCCATTATGCTTCCTGCCAGTCATTAGACTCCCCACCCAGCCTCGCAGGAGGTTCTTTTTCCTAGTCTGGAGCACAAACCAGAGAAAGAATGGGAAATCATTTATGCTTTTACACAAGATCGCTCTGGCTCTTGTCTGGACTAAGATTGTTCAGAAGCAGAAAATAATTAACTTGAGCTAGCATTTTAGTAATCTGTAGATGCTATTTATGAACTATTTACTAACTTGTTAATTCAGCAGATACTTATTTTCTACTATGTGCTAGACACTGTTCTGGGTACTGGGTACAAGGCAACAAAGCCCCTGTTTCTCCAGAGCTTGTGCTTCAATGTAGAGCGATAAATAATAAACATGTAAACAACTTATTTCAAATAATAAGTGTTATAAAGAAGATGAAACCGAGTGTGGGCGAGAGAATGAGTGACCAGGCATGTGTGAGGGGCGTTCCAGCTACCCTGGTAATGTCCCGCCTTCCCAGGAGGAGACATGCCAGCCAGGGAGGTGGTGATGAGGAGGTAGCCATTGGCTACCAGGGGAGGAGTATTGCAGGCAGAGGAAATAGTAGGTACAAAGTGCCAACGTGCCGAAGGGGCAGAAAGAGCCAGAGTGGCTGAGGGAGCAGAGCTCAGTGAGAAGGAGGGAGAGGTAGGCGGGGCCAGATCTCACAGGCCTGGGCAAGTGAATGCGAATTGATTTTGAACTGTAATGGAAACCCGCTGAAGGGCTTTACTCAGAGGCATGAAATAATCTTATTTGTGCTTTTACGTAAGATCACTGGCTCTTGTCTGGACTGACAGTGGGACTTGCAGATGTGTAGGGGAGAGATGATAGTGTCTTTGATTGGGGCTGTTGCTGTGGAATAGATGAGTGTTGGCTTATTTTGGATTATGTTTCCAGAGTGAGGGAAAGAGGGGAATCAAGGATGAGCTGGGATCTGGCCTGAGGCATTGGGTGGATGTTCGTTTGTTGAGGAAGACTGAGGAAGGAGTGGGTCAGTAGCGTTCATGTTGGCCATGCGCATTGGCAGTGTGTGTAAATTACTGGTGGCGATGCGGCCTCTGGACCTGCGTCTGATGTGTAGAGCTGGGCATAGAAATCTGGGACCAATTGGGTATAGGTAGGATTTCAAGCCCAGCACCTGTGTGATTGTTGTTCTAGGCTAAGGAGACTATACAAAGAGAAGTGGCCAAGGACAGGACTGGCCAGAGTTAAAAGCTGGGGAATTGGTCGTTGTTACTCATGGCTTTGATATTTTAGTCATTTGTCTGAATTATTGTCTGAGAAACTAGAGAGACGAAAATAGCATTTATGGGTAGCATAGGATATGATCAGAACCTATGATTTTTAATCTCTTAAAGTGGAACTAGAATTCCTTTGGTGTTTGAAGATGAACTCATTGATGTGTGTAAAGGTTCATGCTCTTCTGTTGCTAGAAGGGCATTCATATTCATTATTAATGAGATTCTGAGATTTTTCAAAAGCTTTAAGCACTTTTCAGTTTCATAATAGAGCTTTTTAGGGTAAGATTTTCAATTATCCTTTCTATTTCATATTTGAAATTTGCCCTAGTATAAGGTCATGAGGGATATTGATAAACCCAGGTTAGTCTTCAACGACATTTTAGTCTGAACTTTCTAGAACCCAGTATAAACCATCTTTGAAGATAATATCTCCTTCACTTAATAGCCTTCTATATTTAAAAGATAGCACCATTTAGCTAAGAATATTCAGTTTATAAATGACTCAGTTACTGTATAAGTTTGATATGTGTTAGAATTGAAATGTCTGCTGTACTTCCATTATCAATTATGTCAATCCATTTCTCCTGTCGGTATGTGAAGATGTCAGTCAGTTCAGCTGACTCTTTCTTTTTTAATCCCCAGAGGTGACCAGTCCCGGAAGAGAGCTGGGGATGAGCTGACTTATAGTAAGTACTGTGTTCCTCACCAACTTTGATGTTTGTGATGTAGATAGGCCCTGGCAATGAGAATTATGATACCCACAGGGGGCTCATTGGGCACCGTGTGTGACCAAGGGCAGACTATTCTGCAAGCTGCGCCCAGATGAGGTCCAGCTGCTGCTGGTGGTTCTTAGGCATTTGTCAAGAAGCCGCCCGGTTGTGTAGTCGCCTAGAGTGGGACAATGACCCAGCTTCAGCTCCTGATGATCTAGCTCCCCTTTCACTCCACTCAGAACCACTTTTTAAAAAACCTCCTTTTGGGCCATTGGGAGACGGGGAGGACTGTGTGAATAGGCGGGTGCTGCCATTGTGAGGTGCTCTCTGCTATTCATCCTTTTCCCTGTTCTGCCGATCTCTTTCAGACAGCCCCTCAGCCTGTGCGAGTTCCAGAGGGTACAGATAGTGACTGTGTTGAAGGTACTTTCCTTCCTGCCACAAGGACACACTGGAGCTGCAGAGACTCTTCCGAGCACAGCGGGTCCTGCTCTCAGGCGCTCTCCCAAGGCTGCTCTCGGGAGAGGACGTCGGACTTCTTTGACTTGTAATTTTAAAAAACAAAACAAAATTTTAACAAAAAAACTGTCAGTTGCTGCTAGACTCGGGGATGATTTTGAAATGGGACAATCTTTTAATGAAATCTATTAATCCATGAGGAACAGGCATCTTGAAAAGTGACCGTTGCTACGTGAAATCTGGCAGCCCAAATCAGCAGCTTCCTCCAAAAATATAAGAGCAGAAGAATTTTTATAACACTGTTTTATTCATTTGTGGACTTGGCGCTCGGCATAGTCATGTCACACATCAAGATACGTTTAGCTTTAAAATCAAGCAGATCATTACAATACAGTATTTTTCACCCCTAACCAAAACAAACTCCTTTAAAAGAGGTGGTCTTTGTTTAGATTTAGAAAGTCTTGTGAAAGGAAAATGCTAATTCTGCTTTTGCTATTCCTTCTCACCCATTAGTTCACAACTTCTTTCTACTCTGTGCCTTGAGCTTTGTGCACTTTGCAACTCCGTGACCATGTTGTCAAACTCACAGATGCTTCCGGAAAAAGCTAATGGTTTCGTGGGTTAACACTCCAAGATGTCAGGAGTGGCTTCATAGCAGGATGCTGAGTGAGTGGGAAAACGAAACGCCGCCTATTGGTCAGATTGCCCCCGCGTCACCATGGCAAACTCATGTTAACGTCAGGGACCAACTCTTACCCAACATTTCCATTCCCTCTGTCTCTTAACATGACTTCACCAGCTGCTGTCGTATTGGCATCGCGCTAGTCCAGGCGTGGCCAGCACTTCGGCAATAAAGCTCCCTTTCAATGTGGAGAATCATCCAACAGTAAAAGCTGGCTCCCGCGATGCTCTAGGAAGCGGATATGGCTATTAAATCCCAGTGTAATCAGTGGTGTGGGATTCCTGATCCATTTCATTTTAAATGGGTAGGCTAAATACTTTTTTTTTTTTTTTTTTTTTTTTTAAAGTCTGTAGTCTGCATCTTGTGAACATTGTGTCTAAGTCTGAAAAGAAGTAGCGCTGCTGTGTTTGAGGCCCCTTCCGGCTGTGGCCAAGCTGTGTTTTGTTTTTCTACACCCACAGTGCTATTTAGTTATTTAGACTTTGAAGCATATTCTAGCTGTTCTTGAAAGGCAAAGAAAAATAGAAAGATTTGGCAAATGGGAAAAAAACTTTCTTCTCAATTCTGTTTGACTCTAAATGGAGCGTTATGCTTGAGTCTGAGGCTGTGTCAGACTAACGGTCACCTCTTCAGAGAACTTGAAGCAGAAAAAGAAGACGTTAGGGATTCCGTCACACTTCTGACTTGCAGGATTTTTTTTAGAGTTGCCTCTGCCAATTCAGTTTGTCCTTTTTTTAGGGAGTGGGAGAGAGAGAAGTGTGATCTTAGGAACGTGTAAGTCATCTAATGGAAGTCCTCAGTGTGAAGTCATTACTCAGAGAAGTAAAAGGAAAGGTGGTCAGATTTTATTTTTCTAAGCACTTGTCAACCAGAGTTGATGGATTTTGTGGAGGCCGTGAGTTAGACTAATTCTGTGAGTATTTTGGATTGTATTTCTGAACACTGAATTGCTGTAAGAATATACACGGGTACTGCCTGTGCCCTGAGTAGTTTGATTTGCTGCACCAGGAACATTCTAGTACCAAGGAAAAATTCCATTTTACCACGAAGGCCAACTTTTACCTTCTCAACGGACTGCTTGTTGCAGGCTTATCAATAACACCTGCAACTAAAGTCTCTCCTGAGTGGTTTTAATAATAACTTCTTCGGAAATAAAATTGGATTTTTAAGAAAAATGTTGATAGGTTCTTCAGTAATTTAATAATATACCCAAATGCTTTTCTGGGAGAGACTGTTGTTTGGCCAACAACAACAGAACTTTCCCTATAAAAGCATTGTATTATGATGTGAATTGGCATTAAAACGTTTGGATGTTTTTGTATTAAGTAAATTGAGAAATATTTTATATTGTCTTTTTATTATAATATATGTGTAAACAAAAAAATGGGCAGAGTAGAGTCTGTGAAAGTTAGTTTTTCTAAAGTTTTGGGCAGTTTCTGAGCCAGCTCTGGGTCAGGGTTGGTCCTGCAAAGCCGGAGGGAAGGCCCTATAGGAGGCATCTCCACGTTCTCCTGGCCCATGTGACCTGTCGTTTCTCATTTTCACCCCCGAGGTACATTGCCGTATGAAGAACTCATTTCTTTATTTCAAGCCAAAGTTGACTTTGTTTAATTGGGGTTTTTAGCTAAATTCTTCGTTTGCAACACGAGAAGAAATAAGATTGGTCCTCCATGTTTGTTTTGACGAAGCATTGTTTGCCAGAAAGTATTTCCTCATGTTTACCTATATTCTTGCCGGGATAGTATATAGTTTCTCCACCCAGTTGACTTTTGTGGGGCCCAAGTCAGAAAAGTGTACATGCAGGTCGATTGTCAACAAGTTGATTTGGCTAAATTGACTAGTGTGTGTGTGCAGCCTACAACTAAACCCTTCCAAAAGCAAGCCAGTCCAATTCCATTGGAGTCCTGGCATGAAAAAGTATAAATAGAAGATAATGGTTTTGAGAGACGGTACTTTACAGTTGGCTCGAATCTTCAGTAACAGGGTCCTCTGATGCCCTCTGTTGTCACGGCCGTACCCTAGTCTAGCAACTACTTTGTTTTTTATGGGGCAGAAAGCAAACCCTGACACACATAGTTCTTATGTAGAATCCGTGAGAAGTACCAACCTGGATGCAGGCGTTGTGTGTTACTACATTTTACATGTTTCCTGTCCCTTTTACAAGTTTGAGGCAGCTCCCTCCATTTCTTTGGGGCACAGGATGGAAACCTATTTGTGAGTGAGAGAGATTGCAGGAGAAAGGATGCCCGAGGCTGTGACCACTGCACTGCAGCCCCAGCAGTGCAGCCCCCTCAAGCTGCCGGTCCCCTGTTCCATGCCTCCCGCCGGGTTGCAGATTTGCACACATAAAGAATTCCTCAGGAAGAGTTGGCACGTACATCACCTTGCAGTATTCCGTACTGACTGCGTAGGGATTCGAGCGCCCTTCAGCACAAAGAGAACTCGGAGTAGCGGTCCATGCACACACGCTAGCAGAGGGACGGTGATCCAGCGGACACGATGGTTTCTGCAGGTGTGAAGTGAGCAGGGGCACTTGTATCCTAGTCTTTCATAAATCCGTTTACTCTCCCAGGGTAACCTTCCAGGTTGGTCGTCGTCTTACGGAGGCTGGCTGTAATTTCTTCTGTATTTACTCTGTTTTATCACAATTATTTTCATGATTATCATGCTAGAATTACTGCCCTTAAACCAAAAGTCAATCTACCTAATAAAAGAGTAACATGCTAATTGACTGTACCTTTGCAACACCCACTAGCCAATCAGGAGTGAATATGCAAATTAAACCAACAAAGATGGCTTGTTAATTTGCAGGTGCCGAGCGGCCGGGGGCGGGAGGCTTGTGTTGTTGCCATGGTGATGACACAGGCATTCTGCACCACCACAGCAGCTCTGGGCCTCGGGGCAGCGTGGGAAGGTGGAAGGCGGCTCCTGCCATAGAGAAGGCAGTGCCGGCAGCCAGGAGAAGGAAGGCCCATTCTTGCATGAATCTTTGTGCATCGGGCCTCTAGTTGTTCAATAAGCAGCTATTGTTAAAATAACAACATTGTTTTAGGAATATACACTAATCTGAATACTAAAAAACTTTACAACTAAAAAACCAACACAAGATAACCCACGTTAGCTATCCAGTCACTGTTTGGATGTTTTCACTTGATTTTTTTTATGGTGTCTCATTGAGCTTCAGAGTATTATGTTTACTCCAAGTCTAGGCCTCTTAAGGGGACATTGAAATTGAAGGTCAGAATGTGAATTCTGCGACTGACACCTGTAAGAGATCGGTCCTTTTTGGTTGTGTTACTGTTTTCAGTGTGATTGCATAAGATGAAGTTTATGTTTATCAGAAGTTAAAATAGAGGTCACAGTAGTTTATGGAGAAATGGGTTTCTTATTATTTTTATTACTTTGTTGAAATTTGCCTCAAAGTAGGTTTACCGTTGTTTGTATGGAAAATACTACAATAATTAATAAATACTACAATAATTAATTACAAATAAATTCTTTCGCATACTCACAACTGTAAACCTCCTCTTGCCCCCACCCTGTATGTGAAAGAACCCCTATTATTTTCCAAGGAGAATAATTTTTCATCTGTCCCTGCTGTTTATGAACTTAGTCATTGCCATGTCCATGTTCCCTCCTCCACTGGCCAAGCTCCTGTTTTGAACCTCTTTCCACAGCCGAGCGGCACAAGTGCATACACTGTTTCTGCTTCTGTCGATGTGGCTGTGGGGGAATTGCAGGAAATGCTTACCAGAGGCACATTAAGCCCCTGTACCCCTGCTGGTTGGGAATTATCTTCATTTCTGGTTGGACTGGATTATTTAGGAAAATGTTAACATCTTACAATTCTGAAAAAATTTATAGTGTGGCTCTGGGGTGGATTCTGTGGTTTGAAAAAAATAAATATTTTGTATTGATTCCCACATGTCATTTTAATTTCGTAGCTGTGTACTAAATGCACTAAGACTGTGGCTATTCTCCTGGAAGGGCACGTTTTGCTGAACAGATGGCAGTGTAATTGCTGTCATTAGTCCTGTTTGTCACTGTTACAGCCATGCAGTCCAGGGGAGATCATTCACATGTGAAGTGGTGGGGAGATACGGCTGGAAACGGAATGCTAATGATGAGTGGAAGGTCAGGGCGGACAGGAGGCTTTGCCGCCCACCAGCATGGCCAGAGCAAGGGTGAAGCATTGACGTCTAGTCCCTGGTGGCGCTTGTTTGTTGGAAAGCATGGTAGAGCTTAGAACAAGACGTCCTGCCCATCAGCTCTTAGAGATCCAAGCAAAGTGAACTGGTGGGTGAAACTCCCATTGACCGGGTTTCAAAGCCACTGACTTGGGTTCTGACCTTTAGCTCTTGGTTGCTTTGAATCAGTCCTCCTGTGTGAGGGTGTAGACTGTCACTCTAAAGCATTGTGGTTAATGAAATCCTATACAGGTGTCCTCAGCCCTGTTCTACTGGGACCTGGCTCACTGGAACTTTGTTACAGTAGAGAACTTCATGATTTTGCTCACAGCACATTCATCATGCCTCCTAAGTGATAACCACACTTAGCACATGTCTGTTCTGCCATGATCATTAGCCTGCAGTGGGTGTCCATCTTGACCTCTCTACCAGTGATGAAAAACAATGTATGTGTATGTAACTATATACATATATAGTATATATACAGATGTGCATATATATATGTAGCTTTTCTTTTTTAGACACTGGATACATTGTGGACTTTTAATCAAAACTTCTGATTGATTTTTTTTGCATTGATTATACCATGCTTTTTACAAAATAAGCCTTTGTGTTTTCTTGCTGTGAAATCAGTTATTTCCCCTAAGGTTTCTTGAAATCCTGCCATTTTATTTCTCTCGCTGTCCCTTTGCAAGTCTTCTGAGAATGCTGATTCTTAGCCTCTTTTTGAATAACGGGAGCTGTGCTGTAATGGTATTTACCTTCTGATGACCACCCAGAGCTGGATTTGGTGGCTTTATATTTTATTTTCCTCTGCATTTAAGTCACCTGACATTTTTCCTTCAGGTTTTGTTTTCCCCCCCCAAATAGGGAGCTGTCTATTAGCATTATTAGCAGTTTTTAGTATATATTTGTTTATTTTCTCAATTGGCCTATTTAGCAATAACCCAAAATTCTAAAACATTTGAATTTCAAAAACCATGATATAGTAGAAACAGCATTACATATATAATGTGAGAATAAAAGTTTAGTCTCAACTAGTATATGTTCTTTGGTAGGTTATTTTTCTGAACTTAAGTTTCTCCATATTAATATTAAACCCACTCCCTCCCACCCCCAGATTGCTAGAGATAGGGCCTCTATATATGGCAATGGGCTTAATTTTCCAGAAGGATATGACGATTCCAAGCTTATTAAGTATGCACCTAAGTGACTAATAATACTAGTATGCCTCAAAATACATATAAAGAAAAAAAATGACCTTAACTACAGGGAGAAATAGAATAATCTACCAGCATAACAGGCATTTTTAACACACTTCCTCATAATAGATCATGCAGAAGATAAAATTAATGATCATTAAGAACATAGAGTTTTAACATCAATTAAAAACCCACCATGGTTGAAACTGGTTTGGCTCAATGGATAGAGCATCGGACCCGAAAGGGCATTACCTTGGTTGCGGGCACATCCTTAGTAGGGGGTGTGCAAGAGGCAGCTGATGGATGATTCTCTCTCATCTATGTTTCTAACTCTCTATCCCTCTCTCTTCCTCTCTGTAAAAAACCAATAAAATATATTAAAAAAAAAAAAAACAACCCACCATGTACATTTGAAACTAATGTAATAGGTCAGTTTTACCTTAAAAAAAGAAAAAAGTTAAAAACCTAAATGCCCAACAATAGGGATTGATTAGATTATAGTGTGCCCCTATAATGGTGGCATTAAGTGGTCTTGTAGAAGATTGCATGATGAACTTATTGGATGACTATTATGAAGGGCATGCACAGAATGGCTTTTCAAAAAGATAGATAATTGTTATTTGTTTAAAATATATATGACTTTAAAAATCATATGGAAGTATTAACGTGAAAGTAGGAAAATCTTCATTGAAAGGGGAATAAAAGGAACTTGGCTGTGCCAAAAACAAAAGAATAATGTTTTTAAAAGAAAAACTAATTTTTTACACTGGTGCAAAAATAGACAGACTAATGGAAAATTGTTTTAAAAATAGACCCAAATACTTATAAGAGTGCAAATAAAGATGGCTTTTTGAAATAATTGCAGCCATGATGGATTATTCAGTAAAAGGCATTAGTATAACTAGAGAAAATTAAATTGATTTCCTATTGTACCATTCACCAAAGCCAATTAAGTTATAAAAAGCTAGAAGACAGCATAGTTAATATTTCCTTGGGTCTGGAGAAGTTTGCTCCATGTATATACACACACAATGACAAACAGAAATACACATAAATCAGTCACCTGACCACATGCCGCTGAGTGCCGCCCCCAGCATGTATGTGTATGTATATGTGTACATAGACCTTTTAAAATCATGTCTATGTTCTATGCTAATACATGTAAGAAAATAGAAAAAAGACGAGGTTAAACGTTTTAAAATATTTTTTTGTGTGTGTATGGTTAAAAAAACACCACCTTTTGCTCTTTCTAAAAATTCTTTTAGTGAGAGCCATATGATTAAAAATGCCTCAGTATTGCTCTAGCCGGTTTGGCTCAGTGGATAGAACATCGGCCTATGGACTGAAGGTTCTCAGGTTCAATTCCATTCAAGGGCACATGCCTAGGTTGCAGGCTCAGTCCCCAGTAGGGGGGAGGGAGTGTGCAGGAGAGGAAGCTGATCAATGATTCTCATTACTATTTCTCCCTCCCCTTCTCTGAAATCAAATATAGACTAGTATATCCCTCATTATTTTTGCAACTCCTGGTTTTATCATTATGATAAAAATAATGTCTGGTTCCAAGGTCAGTTTATTGTCATGGCGATTGTAGCTGGAAAAGCTGCTTCATTTCGGTCTGTGGTTCCAAATGGCTGCTTTACCGAGAAACGGCTCCTTTTCAATTCCATTCACTAGTCTCAGCAATGTTGGTTGAGATCTTTATAATACATTTCCATCTCTCCCGGCCGGGCCTTGTTCTTGCTCAGTGCCCGGAGGGCGGCATGGTCACGTTGGGGGCTCCCACTTCCCAAGTGTGAGTGTGCACTTGGGGGACTTTGAGGAGGCGAGTTTCTGGCAGGACATTTTCACAAAGCTTGAAGCATGGCTCACCTTCTCACAAGGCACATAATGTGAATTTCTTTTAGAAACAGCTACTTAACTGTTAGTTGATCATCCTTACCTTGAAACATCAGATAAAATCTGTTCTCCCCCCCCCCCTTTAATACTTTCCAGATTACATATTTTTATTTTATTTTTTTAAAATATATTTTATTGATTTTTCACAGAGAGGAAGGAGAGGGATAGAGAGAGAGAAACATCGACCAGCTGCCTCCTGCACACCCCCCACCGGGGATGTGCCCGCAACCAAGGCACATGCCCTTGACCGGAATCGAACCTGGGACCTTTCAGTCTGCAGACCAATGCTCTATCCACTGAGCCAAACCGGTTTTGGCCAGATTACATATTATTGATAAGCACTTGTCACCACTACCAGAAAGATGGGCAAATTGCAAACATTTGTCTTTTTGTCAATAAAAAGTACATCTTTAACAGTACTAAGAAAGAGGTAACCAGCAAACCACTTTCGGGGTTTAAGTGTTCCCGTCGCATCACCTCCTGTGAGGAGTGCCTTGTGGGGGACACACCCACGATGGTCTCCTGGAAGATGGACCAGTGTCCCCTCCGCAGTGTGGCTCTCGAGACCCCTCGGGTCTACGTGCTACCTGACCCCGTGCGTGCGTGCGTGCGTGTGTGTGTGCGTGTGTGGGATGGGCCACGCTTCTTTCCTCTTAACATACATCACTCATGTTTTCTTCCTGCGCCTCTGTGGGTCCTGTTTGCTTGAGACCACGGGGTTAAGCATCAAGGGGAATTTATTGCCTCACAGCAGTTCCAGGGGTGAAAAATACAGCAGCTCCTTAACCACAGGGGCCCCGGTTTCTCCCAGCTCTCTGCTCTGCCAGTGCACGGGAAAACCAGACTTCCGGGGCACACGGAGAGGGGTGCTCCGTGGCGGGGTCAGGGCCAGAGACGCCCAAACTAGAACCAGTGTCCTGCCAGCACCTCCAGGAAGCACAGCTGAGGGGCTCATTGTATGTGATTTGGAGGGAGGGTGCTGAGGCCAGTGGCCGGCAAACTCATTAGTCAGCAGAGCCAAATACCAACAACGGAAATTTGAGAGCCACATTTTTTAAGCTTCAACTTCTAATGACACTTCTTCAACATAGACTCGCCCAGGCCGAGGTATTTTGTGAAAGAGCCACCCTCAAGTGGCCAAAGAGCCGCATGTGGCTCTCGAGCCTCGGTTTGCCGACCACCGCTGTAGGCCAAGGACAGACATACTCAGGGGAGGCTGGCCCCAGTTGCAGGGAGAGCTTGTCCCAGGATCTGCACCGGACTGGGAATTCAGGCTCCTCCATTAATTGGTCAGGCAAGCCACCGAGCCACTCTGACCGTCAGTCTCCTCGTCCGGAACAAACAAAACACGGGCCCACGTTGTCTGCCCAGCCTCCGTGCCCTTCTTCATAGACGTTATTTCGGGGAACTGCTCCTCCCTGTTGGACGCAGACTTGGGGCGCTGCTGGTGCAGTTGTCCCACCTGCCCCACCCATCGATGGGCACAGGACCCACGCCAGCCAGGCTCTGTCCCTGGAGATGGAATTTGGAGCAATCTGAAATCTGGGAAGGACGGGCAGGTGTTGCCCTCCCAGGAGCAGACACACGGGGCCTGGGCCGGGGTTCCTGCTGCAGAGACTGGAGCCGCAGGTGCTTCCCTCTGCCGTCCGCCCTGCGCCCGTCGGGGCCTCTCCTTCACCGGAACGCCTGAAGGGCACGTGCTGCTCGCAGCCCAGCAGCTCTGAGACCCCGAGAGACCTCCTGGGCTCTTGCCTCCTATGACCCCTTCCTCACCAGAGGCGTCTTTGTTACCCCCCGGAGAGCGTTTCTGAAACAAGGTAATGAACCGGTAAGTTCACACATTAAAGAGGTGGAGGCCAGCTGGTTTCTTCTCTGCCCAAAGCCAAGGTTCCCAGGACGGAGGGAGCAGGGATGCAGTCCCCCGAGCCCCGTCCTTGCTCACCCACTAGCACCGGGAGCCAGGTGTCAGCTCACCCAGCCCCGTCGGGCACGGCCGGGCCTCTGCAGGGCCGTGGGCGCGTGGGCAGCGCTGGCCATACTGTTCAGTGACCCGCAAAGCCCGGCAGCTCCGGGCTGAGCATTTGTAAACGGCTCCGGCCCCGGAGCCGGCAGTGAGGGGGCGTTCATGGTCTCCGGGGGCAGCAGGTGTGTGTGTGGCCGCGGCAGGAGCTCCCAGGGCCAACCTCACGGCCTGGTCCTCGGTGCTGGCCGCCTGGGCTTCGAGTGGGAGCCCAGGGAGGGGTGGGCAGGCCACCGGCACCGTTCGGGGACCCTGGCCCCCACACACATCGGCTGAAATGATTGGGGGTGGGCAGGGGCGAGGGTGGCCCCCTCATTACCCGGCGCATGACCCCTGGAAGGACCCCCGCCGCTACACAAGGCCGTGGAGGGACAGCCCACGTAGCCAGCCCTCGCTCCAAGCCAACGCTGTGCCCGGCAGGCACCGCACTCAGGCCTGTGAGGACAGCTCCTCTCATTTTCCACACGAGGTTTGGTCTCCCTGGGGTCTGCACAGCTGGCCCCCGGTATGGGGGCACCATGGGGTCCACTTGGAGGGAGGGGTGAGGCAGGTCATCTGTCCTCCTCCATGTGGCTGGACAGACAAGGTGCGGCTGGTGCTGTGTTAGCTCTGCTGGGCTGTATTTTCGACCTTTGGTCCTGAGGCCTGGCCAGGAGCAGGGTTGTTGGGGGCCGTTGTCTGCTGGCCACTGAGGGTGACCTGATCGCCCCGCCGGTGGGGATGGGGACAGGGGGCCTCCAGAGCCCGCTGCAGTCGGGGCTCACTGATCTAGATGAACGGGCGTAGACGGGCTTCTTGTTTTCCTCAAATACATGGATTTCTAATGGTTACTGTGGCAACCAGGACTGGCTCCATGCATTGCCCAGGGGAGGGCATGGGCACGATAGGGCCTCCTTTCTTGCCCTATCCTTCGCAGTCTGTGAGTTCACGGGGGTGGAGGACGGGGTGCCACGAAGAGGGCTGTCATTCTCAGGCCCCAGGATAGAACAACAGGATCAGAAACTCCCGAGGGGAGGGAGGGGAGCTTGAGGCCAGCAATCTTTGTTGTCACGAGCCCTCCTGGTGATTCTCGGGCGGGCGAGGGCTTAGAGCAGTGGTCGGCAAACTGCGGCTCACGAGCCACATGCAGCTCTTTAGCCCCTTTGGAGTGTGGCTTTTCCACAAAATACCACGGCCTGGGTGAGTCTATGTTGAAGAAGTGGTGTTAGAAGAAGTTAAGTTTTAAAAATGTGGCTCTCCAAAGAGATTTCCGTCGTTGTCCTGTTGATAGTTGGCTCTGTGGACCAATGAGTTTGCCGACCGCTGGCTTAGAGCCCAGCTCGCAGGGCCTTCGGAATCGGCTTCGAGCAGCTCCTGCTCTGCCCCGGCCCCACACCACTCCCTCCCCAGCCAGCAGCCTTCGGCGGCCCGGGGCGCCCTGTGGTCTGTGCCTGGACAGGGCCCTCCTCTCCAGACCTGCTCCCCCCTGAGCAGGCCCAGAAGCACGTGGTCAGTGAGGGCTGCCCGCCTCCCGGTGGGGCTGCATGAACCTGCCATCGGTGGGGCTGCTTCTCAGACAGGGACCCGTCCAGGAGCGAGCCCCGTGGGGGTGGGGGACACGGAGGCAGCTGCCCGCGTGGCTGGAAAGGGAGGCGTCTCCCGGGGCGAAGGCTTGCTGTCACTGGTTGTCAGCCCCGGATGACAGCCATCGGGGTGAGCATCTGCCACCGCCTGAGCCCCAGGTCCCCAGGAGAACGACAGGGGAAGAGAGGGGGAGAGGGGAGCCGCAGAGCAGCTGTGCGGGCGCTCGGGGCCTGGCTGCTGCTGAGCATCGCGGCGGAGCCGGAAGACGGGGCCGAGCCACGGAAATCAGAAGCCAGGGTGGCGCTCGGGCGCGGATGGTTTTTAACGGCTCCTTGGACGATTCTTTCTCCTTCGCCCCCCTCCAGCTTTACGGAGTGTAATCGACATTGAACGTGGTGTGATTGAAGGAGTATGAGGTGTTGATTGGAGGTGTGCATACACTGCAAAGAACTACCACAACACGATTGGCTAGCACGGAGTTACCATTTGGTGGCGGTGAGGACATTGAAGACCTAGTCTCTTAGCAACTTTCCAGCGCACAGTGCAGTATTGTGAACCGCAGCCAGCACCGGGCACACTGAGTCCCAGCCCTCCCTCAGCTTCTAACTGGGAGTCTGTCCCCTTTCACCTGTATTTCTTCCTTCCCCCGCCAGCTCCTGGCATCCACCCATCTACTCTATTGTTAAGAGTTTGGCTTTTGTAGGCTCCACGTGTGAGATATTACAGAATGTATCTTTCTCTGACTTATTGTCACTTTAGAGAACGCCCTCCAGGTTCATGCGTCTTGCCACAAAGGATGGGATTTCCTGCCATTTTTTAAATAGCGGAGTAACATTCCACTGTGCTCTCGTTCTCTCTCTCTCTCTCTCTCTCTCTCTCTCTCTCTCTCTCTCTCTCACACACACACACACACACACACACACACACACCATACTTTATCCATTCTTCCATTGATGGACACTTAGGTTGTTTCCATGTCTTGGCTGCTGTGACTGATGCTGCCGTGAGCATCTCAGAGATGGGGACTCCATGATTCCAATGTGGCCAAGACCGACCGCCACTGCTCCCCTCCCTCTTAAAGGTGCTGGGAATGCCTTGGAGAGCTGGTGGGGAGCTCAGACCCCGACTCAGTGGGTTTGGAATGGAGCTTTAGGGTTTGCCGCCGAGGAATGCTCACCGATCAATTTGCCAGATGGCCAGTTGGTCTCCATGGCCAACTTGTGGTGTGATTTGGTCAAAGTAAAGCTTAGTATCCATTAAGGGAAAGCTCACTTTTGCTCAAGGCATTTCATCCACAGAAAGACAGTACCACTAGAGAATTTTAGCTCTTATGCTATTTTTTTTTCATGTATATTTTCAGTTCGTTTGAATAATTTTCTGTTTTACAAAATGATTGTCGGTGAATGGGCCGCGCTTGGTGTCCGTGAAGAGGTCTTGGCCATTCTGGGAGAGGAACCTCACAGCTAGGGCTTTGGGTGGGGGAGCATTCTGACCACCCCAGGACCCCCAAATTTATCAGGCTGGGCCTTCACTTGTTTCACATTCCAAGCATCTGCTGCTAAAAGTCTTTGGAAACTGGGTCTAATTTTATCTAAATGCTGCCTTTGGCAGTTGAGAAACATGAGGCTCAGAGAAGTTAAGCAACTTGTCCGAGGTTGCACAGCCAGGCCGTAGACCAGACAAGTGCTCCAGGCCCTGCCTTGTCAGAACTGGCAGGTAGCCTGCTCTTCCTCCTGTGACCACAGACCGGTCACCGTGTAGATGTGGGCAACAGCAGAGCAGGGTCTAACGGAGGTGCTGCTCAGTCCCACCCCAGAGAGCGCTGCCCCCCTAACCTAGACCTAGGCCCTCCTCTTCTTCCCCCACCGCCCCGGGGAGCAGGCGGGCTGGGTCCAAAGCCCCCTGCCAGCGCTTCCCACCGGAGTTTCCCTCGGCTCTCTGCCCCTGTCTGAGGAGGGGGACAGGGTGGGGGTAATTCAGACCTGCCGCGCGCAGACAGACTGAGCGTTAAGTGAGATGGTCTGAGGAAAAGGCTCAGGACCGTGCCAGGCGCACAGAGTGGTTCATGTCACCCCAGGGTCTTGGGGGAGGGGAGGAAGGGGAGATCCTGGAATCGGGGCTGGGGGGGGAGGGTGGGGACTACTGTCTCAGCTACGTCCAGAGGACTGAGGGACCTGCTGGAGGGGCATCAAGGGGCTGCCTCATGGTTGTCCAGGCCGGCCCTGCCCTCCCTCTGGGAGACCCCACCTGGAGGGTCCCCCCACTCCCCAGCGGGGCCAGGCACAGACACCCAGGCTTTGAGAGCACGTGGGCAGGGCAGGGCGCTCAGTGGTCCTGCTCAGCGCCAGGCAGGTTTTTTTTTTTTTTTTTCCAGGCAGATTGTTGTCAGCAGCGCTAGCGAAGGGAGGGGGGGGGGGTGTCTCATGCCTTTTAATTAGACGTGGGGCTTTTCTATTTCCGATAATCCTGTGCCCGGGAG
Source organism: Pipistrellus hanaki (assembly GCF_964339955.1). Taxonomy (NCBI): domain Eukaryota; kingdom Metazoa; phylum Chordata; class Mammalia; order Chiroptera; family Vespertilionidae; genus Pipistrellus; species Pipistrellus hanaki. The sequence continues at coordinate 49,312,921 of NC_140516.1, read as the reverse complement.
GGGGTGGGGTGCGGGAGCTGCCGGCAGCCAGCCTGGGTGGCGGCGTCACGCTTTCCCAGCCCTAATTTGAAAAATCGAGCCGTAAAAGTCAGCCCTCGCTGACTCAGAGCCATTATCCCTCATCACGCCGAGGATGAATTAGCCTCTGCCTACCAGTTCCCGGGGCGGCGTTCGGAGCTGGATCCCCACGGGGGCGGGCAGCTCCCAGCCCGGGCCCCTGGCAGGAGCCCTGTGCCCGGGGCGTGCCCTGTGCCCCGGGCGTGCCCTGGCCAGGAGGACGGCGCCTTCGCCGCTCTGCCCACGGAGCTGCCGTGGACGTGGCTCTGCGCCCGGCTGCATCCTGGCCGTCCCTGGTCTCATCGCAGCCCGGGTCCCTGCTCCCAGCCGCAGGGGGCCTGGCTCTGACACGCCGGAAGCTGCAGGAGCTGGAAGGGGCATTAAAAATGACGAGGGAGCCCTGACCGGTTTGGCTCAGTGGGTAGAGCGTCGGCCTGTGGACTGAAGGGTCCCAGGTTTGATTCCGGTCAAGGGCATGTGCCTTGTTTGCGGGCACATCCCCAGTAGGAGGTGTGCAGGAGGCAGCTGGTCGATGATTCTCTCGCATCGATGTTTCTAACTCTCTCTCCCTCTCCCTTCCTCTCCGTAAAAAAATCAGTAAAATACATATTTTAATAAATGATGAGGGAGCCCTGACAGAGAAGGACCCCAAAGATGTCCTCGATGCACCGGCAGGGAAAAGGAACTTGTGAATCAGCGTGTGGAGGAGTCTCGGTGTGTCCGGGCTGCCATCGCACAGCACCGCGGGCTGGATGGCTCCAACAATGGACACTTATTGTCTGCACTCGGGAGGCTGGACGGCCAAGACCTGGGAGGCTGCAGGGTGGGTTCAGGTGGGGACTGCCTTCCCGGCCTGCACACAGCTGCTCTCCCGGGCTTCCTCCCGCCTGGGGGAGGGGCTGTGGGAGGGGCACTTTCTGGAGTCTTTTATAAGAACGCCAGTCCTGTCAGAGCACTGGGCCTCATGTGACCCTAACTATGTCTTTAGAGGCCCGTCTTCCAGTGCAGCCACACGGGGGCTGGGGCTGCAGCACCCCATCCCTGGCACACCCTGCTAGGGACCTCGGGCTCCGGCCCGCTCCTCTGTCCAGAGTAGGGGTGTCGAACTCAATCAGATAAGGGGCCAAAATCTAAAATCCAGCCTAAATCTCGGGCCGAATGGTTTACTGAACAGCCATAAACTGACAATGTCATAAACTGACAGCGGAGTGCAGTGATGACAGCGCGGTGCGGGCCACATTGCAAGGCCTGGCGGGCTGGATTTGGCCCGAGGGCCTTGTGTTTGACACATGTGGTCCAGAGGTTGGGTCACTAGGGAGATGTGACATGACACGCCTCTGAGGCCCTCCGTGTCCCTTCCTGTGCTCTGGGGGGGATGGCACCTCCACCTTGCACCTTCTAGGACTGTTAGGAAGAGGAAGAAGGTGCCGGGGAGATGGCGAGAGAGCCCCGTAACCTGTGAGGCCCCCACAAGGGGAGGTCCTGGGAGGGGGTGTTCACAGAAGTCTCAGGGGCGGCATTTGCGCTGACCGTGGTCACCCGGACCAACACCTGGAGGCCAGGGCGACCCTGTCAGTCAGCGAGCAGAACGGGAGGTTGCCATGGTGACGAGGCAGCAAGCGCCCCACTCTGCTGCAGCCGGGAGACTCGGCTGTGGTCGCAGACTTTCCGAATCGTCAGGATGAGATGGAGATTGGACTTGGTCTGCTGGCGAGCGGCTGATTAAGGCGGCCCAGCAGCTCCTGGCCTCGGCTGCCCCAGGTGCTGGTGGGATGGCGGGGCTGGGCTTGGGGAGGATAAAGGAGCTGGAGAGAGACGTGGGTGTGTCTGTGTCTGTGTGTGCATGTTCACATGTGTGTGCACACACGCACACATGCTACACGCTACGAGTATCTGGTGGGTATAGTAGATAGAGGCCCCGGATGTTGCCAAACACCCGACAATGCACAGAAGGCCCCACCGCATAGACTGAGCTGTCCCCCAGTGAGGGCGGTGCTGAGGCTGAAACCCTGGTGTGCGTTGAGCTGATGAATCTTCCTTGTTCAGGGCTGTCCTGTGGGTGGTAGGTCACGCACATGCTCACGCACAGCACACATCTTTTTTTTCCCTTTTTTCTGTTTTAAAAAATTTCTTTATTGATTAAGGTATCACATATTTGTCTTCAATCCCCCCATTCCAATCTCCCATCCCCCCAACTCATGCCCCCACCCCCCTATTGTCCTCGACCACTGGTTAGACTCCTATGTGTGCACGTAAGTCCTTTGGTGGATCTCTCCCTTTTATCCCCACCCTCCCTCTGAGGCCCAGCAGTCTGACCCACGGCTCCTTGTCTCTGGGTCTGTTCTTGTTCAGCACACACCTGCTTACCTCTGCGTCAGGAGGTGGGGGGTTGTCCCTCAGTGCCAGCCGATGCCAGCTGGTCACTGAGCCCGTTCAGGCCAGGTCCCAGCTGCCTGCCCTGCGCTCGGAAGGCAGCTTTCAGACGGGAGATGTTTCCACAAGTTCGGCCTCCTCCCTGCCGGTTCCCAGCCTTCCCTGGAGAGAATTCAGCCTTAAATGCTGGTCATTATCCTTGGGAGAGTGGGTCTAAAATGCTTTATCCGCGTGTGAGCAACTGGGCTCTTCAAGAGAGAAACAAGCTCATCTCATTCGCTCTGAAAGCTTCCCATCTGGAGCCCAATTTCCTGCCCTCCGCCCCCCCCCCCCCCCGCCCCCAGGCCTCCCACCTGGACAGCTGTGCCTTCCACTCTAGGGAGGGACACAGGCCGGCCGTCTCGGCTCAGGGTCCTTAACCGCTCCCGGGGCTATTTGTCCACGAGCCCGGCTCTTGGGACTGGACCTGCGGTTTATGATTCGGTTAGTCTCTCCGAGGGCATCTTCGCGGGCCCCAGCCAGGCGGTCTGAGGACTCACCTCCGTGGAGCTGTGATTATCCGTGGTAATCAGACAGTTATTCCAGCAGCGCCCGCATCACGGCAACACATCCTGAGCATGGTCACGGCCTTCATTCCCATCGGGGTGAGACGGCACGGAAGATCTGAGAGGCCGTGGCTGTTAGGTGCTGGCTGGTCCTCAGAGGGAACACGCAGGCCGAGCCTTGTCTCTGGTTCTGGGGACGTGGGGGATAGTGTGTGGGGAGTGCATGGGCTTTGGAGCCCAAAGCGTGGAGCTGGCATCCCGGTTCTGTCCTCAGTGAGTGGCCCTGGGAGAATGGCCAAATCTCTCCTGGCCTCAGTTTTCTCATCTGTGAAACGGGTTTGACTATAACAGGACGTTACTATAGGACGTTGGCTGTTGATTGGCTGTTCCACATCTCCTCTCCCTCCTTTGGTAACAGCTCCTCCATTTCCTTTTGGGGAATTACCCCCCCCTCCAACCCACCACCAGGTGCAGTATCAGAAGGACATAAAGCAAGGTGTCCAGCCCGCCCCTGGCTTGAGTGATCATGTGACCAAATTGAGCCAATCACAGTGAGCCCAGGTGGGGGCACTCTCGGAATGACAGGTGCTCCTCCTTCTGGCAGCCAAGCCCTGACAAGACTCCGGAGAGAGAGAACGCTGTCTGGGTTCCAGATCCTCAGGTGACCCCCATTTCTCCTGCTTTCTCGTCATTGCCAGGAGCTAACCCATCTCCTTCCAGTAGGTTCCCTGTTGCTTCCCTTCTCCAGAGTTAGTTGCTCTTGCTTGTAACCAAAGAACCCTGAATTAGGAGAAGAGGGCGAGTCAGGTGGCATAGGTAAGCGCCCGTTCCAGGGCCTGGTACCCGGTGTCCTCAGCCAGCGGGGCTCTCTCCCGCTCCTTGCCCCGAGAGGAAGTGGAGGAGACAGCCCCAGACAGGCGACCAACATGTGGGGAGCACCCCGAGGGCCGAGGCTCTGTCTGCTCCCAGGCCTCTCCAGTCCCTGCCTCAGAGCCTTCACTCACTCTCCTCTGACTCCTCAGGGTGAAGGGGGAGCTCAGGGGAGGGGCTGCAGAGGACCAGGATCTAAGGTGTCTCCCTCCCTCCTGCCAGCCCACGTCCCCCAGGCTCTGAGCCTGCCTGTTCCTCTCCCACCCCCTCCCTGACCCAGCGGGGAGAGACGCCCCCAGACGCAGAAGTTGTGATGATTTCAGACTGCACCTCCATGTTCGGACCTGGGCTGCCTGGAGCCCCAGCCATTTGCCCAAACCTCAGGAGATTGCTACCCAAGGCCCCTGTGTTCTCGAGGCTTCCAAAGAGCAGCATTAGCATCTGCCTCGAAATGCAGTGATCTGGGTCTGAGCGAGCGGATAAAGTGCCTCCTCCTCGCCCCCTCAGAGGGCCTCATCAGCCCAGCAGCAGCTGCTTCCCCTGCAGCCGATTGGAATCACATCTGGGAAGGTTTGAACCAAACGGGCCCTTTCTTGTTGCACAGATGGATGCTCTGAGTGCGGAGATCAGCCGCGCTCCTGGAGAGGGAGTGGAAAAAACCAACACCCAACCCAGAATGTCCTTGACTTTAAAATGATCTGGGCTTCTGCAGGGACATACATAAGTTTTTTTTTTCTTTCTTTTTTTAGAGGCAGAGGGAGCTTATGAATTATTTAACCTAGACCTCAAGATGACTAACACTGCCCGAGGTGCAGAGAGGTCTCTCCTAACGGTGACAAAGCCCAGTTCCTCAGAAGTCGTAACAATCCTAAATGTCTATGTCCTAATACACTGTTTCCCCGAAAATAAGACAGTGTCTTATATTAATTTTTTCTCCCAAAGTGGCGCTAGGTCTTATTTTCAGGGGATGTCTTATCTCTCCATGCGCTAGGTCTTATTTTCGGAGGATGTCTTATTTTTGGGGAAACACGGGTAGCAGAGCTCAAAACAGGAGACGCAGGCCTGGCAGGATTGAAGGGAAAACAGACAAATGTACTACCAAAGAAGAGATGTTATTACCCTCGGGAACCGATAGAGTGAGTGGACAAAGGGTTCAGAAGATCTGAACAAACCTACAAGCCACCTTGGCCCAGGGGACATTTATTGACGCCTCCACCCCTGTAAGGGGAGCATTCGCCCAGGGGGACCATAGGCTGGATCATCAAACAAGTCTCCATATATCTCAAACGGTTAAAACCATAGAAAGAATGCCCCCTCATCAAAGTAGAATTATACTTGAAATAAAAACACACAGAAGATACCTAAAAAAATCTCAAAATTAACAGTCTGGAAATGAACAGACTTTTAAAAATCCTCTGGGCAAAGCGGAAGTCCCGAGGGGAGTCAAAGTCCTGCAAATCGAAGGGCAGGCATGTTCCCGTCCACTCTCAGTAGACGTGACCGACCGCCCCGGCTTGCCCAGGGCTGTTCCAGTCTCATTGCTGTGAGTCCTGGGTCCGAGAAACTCCTCAGTCCGGGGCCAACCAGGAGAGCTGGTCCTGCTGTGAAATATCTGGGTTCAGACTGTGCGTTATGTGGTTATCTCAAGTGTAGGGCTTCTATCTGTCTCTCCTTTTCCCAGCTACCTTGAGGTATAATTGACAAATACAAAGTCTATATGTTTAAGGTATATGAATTGGTGCTTTTGTATATATGCATTAGTATATGTGTGCACTGTGAAATAACCACCGTAATCAAGCTAATTGGTGTACTGTATGTAGCTTACAGTTTCAGGTCTTAAGTTTAAGCCTTCCACTCATTTTGAGTGCTTCTTGCAGACGGTGTGAGTGAGTGGAGGGTCCAATTTCACTCTGTTGCATGTGGAAGTCTTGTTATTGAAGAGACTGGCTTTTCCCCATGGTATACTCGGAGCCCCCTTGTTGGAGATCAGTGACTGTCAGTGCTTGGATTCATTTTCTGCTGTCTTATCTTTTTCCTCTTTCTCTTCTAAGGCGTATGAAAATATTTGTTTAAATGACACCGGGTGTGCTACGTGATCCTGGGTACTGTGTACTTAGTTCTGGGTGCTCTGCACTTGGTTCTGGGGGCTCTGTACCTTGGGGCTCTGTGGTGTTTCTCTGGGGAGAGGCTCCGATTTCTCTCTTCAGATAGTTGGCGCTCAAGCGATGCTTCAGTGCCGATTGTCCCAATTATGCCCCAATTAATTGATTACCTGTCTAGACTTAGTGGGACAAAGGCAGGTGACCAGGAGTCAGCAATAACGGCCTGTCTCCTGGTACTTCAATGTCTGGACAGCTGAGCCGAACCGGAACACAGGACACATAGACAGAATGAGTGTGCGATCACACAGGGTGTGTTTACTGATCCCTAGTGGGTCCCAGGCTCCAGCAAAGGCCACCCGGATGCACACCAAGGGACAGACGATGATGAAAACAGAGACAGGCAGGCGGCCACAGGTGGTTCAGGCTCACACAGCAGAGCAATCAGGGGCTTGTCTCTCAGAGCGACGTGGAGTCCTCCTCTCATTGGGCAGGAGACCTCAGCTGAAGCTGGTCCCAGGTTATATAGACCGAAGTAAACAACTTGTGTCCTTACGAGTATGGGCCAGACCACGTGCCTTATGTTGGGAGCAGGGCGTTTACACTTTAAGGGCTCAGAGCTTCTACATCAAGATAGTGGGGTGCTCATCAATTTTGGAAGTCTCAGCGTATTGGGGGTTTCCATACAGCAAACATTTCACACAATCATTATCTCATACCTTAGAGGGGTTACGTTATTATAACACAGGTGATAACTATACCTACAGACTTTGAAATCAATTCCAGGAAGCTGAGCCAAGGGTTAAAACCGCCAAGGAGATGGAAGTCGGTGAACCACGAGGGAAACGGTTACTTAAGCACAGCTTCTGTTTGTTTACCAGGGAGATGAACAGATTTGATTTATGGGGAGGGTGGGCTGTTTTTAGCAGGTGGGAAACCTTTGGAAAGGTACTTGTCTTCCCTATACCCGCCTTACTTCCTTGGGACAGTTCATTCCCTTGCTCAGGGCTAATTGGAAAGATCTTAGGGAAGAAGTCCTATGGGTCTCGCTTGGCTTAGCTGACCACCTCTGACTCTATCAACCGTGGCCATGAGAAAGGTGGTTGTTATTAATAATGCTGTCAATATAGGTATAGCTTTTTAATTAGCCAACATACTGACTTATTTCTCATTTCTCTGGAACCACTAGCATAGGAAGTTCATACTGGACTTGCAGCCAGCTTACACCTCACAGCTTCCCACCCTTTCCCCATCACCTGCCCCAGGCTGATTCCCAGCAGATCAACTTACCTAATGGCCATTGTCAACTCACCACTGGGACTAAGAGAACAAAATAAAAAGATAAAATTAAACTGGGTAGTTTTAACTTGCCGATATCCCCTTTGTCTTCGTCAGAAGTATTTTGGGGAATGTTTAGTTTATCTTTGCTTTCACTTCCTGTTGCTGAAGCCAGAGAGACCCATGGGGAGGGCGAGCGAGAGAGGAGACCTAGAGGGAAGGAGGAAAGATGAGGAGACATGAATATATTCATAAGAACACTCATAAGACGATGGCCTTAAGATGATATGTTCATTGAATATAATTAGCTCACTCAAAAAGATATTCAAGAAAAAGATACGTTCAGAGTATTCTTGAATAGAAAGAATTCTGCTCACAATGTTCTTCTTTTGAATAATAATACGGTAATGAAAAATGTATGTGTAAGAACCTTCATATTCAAGATAATTTTGTGACTATATTTTCTTGGGTCCCTCAGTTCCTCCCTCTCTGTGTCCCCAAGTCTTATTAACTGCTTTTTCTTGAGGATATTTTTCTATTGATTTTTAGAGAAAGTGAGAGAGAGGGAAAGACAGACAGAAATATCGATGTGAGAGAAATACACTGATTGATTGTCTCCTGTATGAGCCCTAATCAGGGCCCTGGCTGGGGAGGTGCCTGCAACGCAAGTGCGTGCCCTTGACTGGAATCAAACCCTTTGGTCTGCAGGCCAATGTTCTATCCACTGAGCCAAACCAGCTAGGGCTTAACTGCTATTCTTTGGTTGTTTTCATCTAAATGGCCTCCGTGCCTTCAACTTGCTCTTTCATCCATTTGCACATCTTGTCATGTACACACTAGTTTGCCCTGTGTCTTTCTTTCACATTGGCTCTGAGTCTGGCTGAGTCTTAAGTAAATAAGTGAGATAATGAACAGTCATTTCCTTAAACTCACACCCTATACTACCCATCATCATCATCATCATCATCATCATCATCACCACGCCCACTACTAACATTGTCTAAATAAGTGTTCATTTTCTTGATAGCTACTCCTGACTGAGCGTTCAGGCTGGGCTTGCAGCTAGATTAACCCTCACACCTTTTCCGAGAAACGTGCCACTCGCCTGGGGGAAAGAATCTCACCCACACCTGGGACTCCTGAAGACGAGAAATCTGGCTCCACCTTGGGTTCCAAGCCCTCATCTGTGAGGGGGGAAAGACTGGGGCTCTGACAACCTTTGGAAAAGGAGAGTTTGTGCCCCTGATGCTTTAACATTGTTGAGGAAGCGCTGGGTCCTTTTACACAGTTTGGCGATCGTTGTAAAATATGTAGGGTGTGCGTGCTTGCCGTGTTCTGTCAATCCCAGCAGCAGCGTCTCCCGATGGAGCGATCTGTGCGTGTGATCGCCACCCTGCGCATCCCCCTGTTTATTAAGTCACAGCTGCCTTCGCTGGCGTTCCCCACGGCAAGTTCTGTGGCTCAATGAGAGTTTTATTTCACCGCAGAAAAGGAAAACATATTGTGTTTCCAGACTGTGTTTGCGCTTGAACTTGAAGGCATTTCCCATCGTGGTCTTGGATCCGGATGTGCTCATCACCTGCCTGTTTCATTTTGACTTTTGTCGCTGAGGGCGCAATTAGCCTTTAATTCTGTTTTAAATCTCTGTCATAATTACATCACTCTTCACCCCGGGGGCTTAAGCTCTTGATTGTGTGCTAAGAAGTGACAAAGCTTCAAGAACTAAAAAGCCCGTCTGTTTAACATTGTACAGAGAATCCCAGGATGGTTGGAGGGATGATGCATGGGAGGTAGCTGACACCGGGACTGAGATCCTTCAGCCGGGTGTGTCTGGTTTGGGAAGGACCCTAGAAACTGAACTTCCGGTCCCTGCCCTGAGCACTCAGGCTCTCCATCTGGAAAAGGGGGGTGGTCACCGCTGATGTCTACTGAGAGCTGCCTCTGGGTTAGGTGCTAAACTACACTCTTCAGTCATTCATTCTCGTGAGGTGGATATAAACATGACTGTGTCCATTTTACAGATAGGAAAATGGAGGTCATGACCCACAGCCACATACCAAGTTCCTAGTGGAGACCGGATTTGAGCCCAGCAGTCTGTCTCTATAATGCACGTTCTTCATCTCAAGCTGCATGTCTAACTCGAGAGCGGTTGCCATCCCCGTTTTAGGAAGAGATTAAATGTGACTGTTTGTGCTGGGTGAGCTACTTCGTAAGCTCAGGAGCTTCTTGGTGTTCTTAGAAGCGTCCACACCCTGATGCCAGGTGCGCTTACGAGGAGGAGCAGGGTGAGGAGGCTGAGGGGCTGGGGTGTGCATCCAGGCTCTGCCCTGTTAGCCACAGGGTCTTCAGGAAATCACCCAGTTTCTCTGAGCCTCACCTTCTGAGTCTGTAAAATGGGCATAACACGCTCACCGACTTCTCAAGTCTTTTGCGAGGTGGGAGCAGGGCCGGGAATGCTGGGAGCACGGGGAAAAGCTGGAAGGGGCTGATACGGTTGCAGACATTGACTGGGGGCTAACCCCCTTCCGGGATTCATGGAGCCATCGCAGTGGCAGCTCCTTTAGACTCACAGGAGCTCCAGGAAGTGAGGGCTTCTGTGCACCTGGTCTTACAGAGGAGGAAACAGGCTCAGAGAGGCAGGCGGCTCACCCAGCGTCACACAGCCAGGCAGGGCTGGAACGCTGGAGCCCCAGCCTGCTGCTCCCACCACAGACCCTCATGGGTGGTGGTTTTTATTAAAAATAAATAAATAAATAAATAAATTAAAAAAATATACATATATTTGATTTTTTATAGAGAGGAAGGGAGAGGGATAGAGAATTAGAAACATCAATGAGAGAGAAACATCAATCAGCTGCCTCCTGCACACTCCCTACTGGGGATTTGCCAGCAACCAAGGTACATGCCCTTGACTGGAATTGAACCCAGGACCCTTCAGTCCACAGGCTGATGCTCTATCCACTGAGCCACACCAGTTAAGGCAACGGGCAATGTTTTTTAAAGGTCTCCATCCCCCTCCCCTCCCAGCCTCCACAAAGCCTCTGGACAGCCACCTCTGGGGCTCAGCCCATCCCCTCAGTGCCCTCCAACTTGTGTTTCGACCTCAACAAGTTTATTCCCCATGTGACACCTGTCCCCTTAGTCATCCTCCTTGCAGCCCCGCCTCCTGTCTTCCGTGAGACTTGACCTTGCCGAGCAGTTGTGTTGGAGGGGGTGGCAGTGAGATCGGGTTCCGGCACAGAACTCTGCCCGGTTGGGACGGTTGGAGTCTGTGATTGGCAAGGCTGAGCTTAGGGAGGCTGCTATGGACCCCACACTGGCTGGGCACCAGGGCAGGCCGGAGGCTTGTGCAGCAGGAAATGCAGTTAGACTCTCAGAGTTCATTCAGAGAACAGAGGCTAGGTGCTGCTAGCCTATGTCCCAGCCTCCGGGGTGGCCTGGAGGGAGCGGGCTGCACGCGGGAGCTCTCTGCCCCGGCCCATGCTTCTGTCTCAGGGAAACCGAGGCCCAGGCTCTCCTCAGGCTCCAGATCGCCTCCTCCCCCGCAGTGTCGGCTGCGGCTCACAGGCCTTTGTGAGTGAAAAGGCAGGAGGTGAACAGACATGGCACAGATCAATTTCTTCCCCTGCAGAACCAATGCTCTGCCTGTAAGGAATCAAAGGGAAAGAGCGAGGTTGGAGTTTAGACAGCGGACACGACGCTGTCTCGCTCTGTCTCCAGGGAGTGCTTGCTTCTTGTGGCGTCCCTGCTGGCTGGACCGGCATCACTCCTTTCCCCCGCTGTGTTCTGGAAGCTGTCAAGTCTCCTTCAAGTGGATTCCACGTTCCCAGAGCTCACAGGATGCTGCGGGAAGCGGCTGGTCTCAGGGGGCCAATTAGTGAGACAAATAAAACCCAGGATGAGGAGACAGCGCCAAATGCAAGTTAGGGCTGGGCCCAGGAGAGAGGAGGCCACCGGCACCGGAGGAATTAGGACGAGGGCGAGGTCAGCATGGCCTCCTTTCTCTAGGTTTTGTGAAATAAACAGGAGATGCCCGACTGGCATGGCAGGACAGGACAGAGTAAGATAAACAAATTACTGAGACTTGTTTGATGATCCAGCCTACGGTCCCCCTGGGCGAATGCTCCCCTTACAGGGGAGGGAAATGCGGTGCTGCTGTTGGGTGGAGGCGTTGATGAATGTCCCCCGGGCCAAGTGGCTTGTAGGTTTGTTCAGATCTTCTGAACCCTTTGTCCACTTGCTCTATCGGTTCCTGAGGGTAACCGGGGATTAGGACGAGGGAGAGGACAGCATGGCCTCCTTTCTCTAGGTTTTGTGAATAAACAGGAGATGCCCGGGGATGGAGCATGGGCCTCTGAACCAAGAGGTCACGGTTCCCTTCCTGGTCATGGCACATGCCCAGCTGGTAGGCTTGATCCCCAGTAGGGGGCCTGCAGGAGGCAGCCGATCCATGATTCTCTCTCATCACAGATGTTTCTATCTCTCTCTTCTTCTCCCTTCCTCTCTGAAATCAATAAAGAAATATATTTAAATATATATAATTAAAAAATAAATAAAAAACGTTTTTAAAAATAATACATCTGAATTTATTAGAGTGAGTGCTTTAAACCAGCGGTCACCAACCGGTGGTCTGCAGACTACTGGTGGTCCATGGGGTCCAAAAGGTTGGCGACTGCTGCTTTAAGATAGAGGTGAGGGAGAAAAAAATAGACATTGCCAAGAGGAGGGCCTTGCTTAGATAGAGGATGAGAATGATCATAAACTGAGGAGCAGGCCGAGCTACCACCTGAAGTTCTCTTTCTCTCTCTCTCTCTCTCTCTCTCTCTCTCTCTCACACACACACACACACACACACACACACACACACACATGTCTATGCCGTGGAGAGCAGGAATAAGGAGGGATCTGGGTGACAGACCGCTCTCTGGAGCCCAGCATGGGCTGAGGCACTCCTACTGGGAAGACCAGGGTTAGATTGGGGTAAAGCGTGAACAGTTTCAGACCTTTTCAGGGCCAGATTTGGGCCTGTGCTAACATAGAGGCATTTCCTGAGATGATTTCGGGGTGTCTACTCCGGTGCAGGATGAGGGCTGAGATTCTGAGCACCAAAGACCAGACGAAGCTTCTGTCTCAGTGCTTCTCAGAGCAGGCGGTGTGCACCCAACGCCCGGCTCTTAGGAAAAGGCAGGTTCTGAGTCAGGAGGTCTGGATGGGGCCGGCGATTCTAGTTCCTAACCAACTGCCAGCCCGCAGACCCACCGTGGAGCAGCATGGCCCTGAAATAGTTAAACCCACGTTAGCCGGTTCCAGGCCAGTAAATAGAATTGAACAAATAAAAAGGAGAAATGAAAGCAAGACTGTTGCAAGGTCTAACATTTCTCCCGAATTGTCAGCTGCTTAAACATTGTGTTTACAACCGGACGTTTGCTGGGAAAACATTTCTTGCCTTGTGTCCTGGGCGCTCGTTGTGCTTGTTAATGAAGATACTGCATGAGAAACGTCTCAGGGAGCTCTGTAGTTACGTGTAATTTTGTGGGCTTGTTGTAAGAAAAGAAACCCCACTGCATCCTTTAATTATGTTTTTGAAATCTGTGTTAGGGAAGGAAAGTAGCTGGGGGAACAGTAAACAGACTATTACAATTTAAAAAACAACAACACAACCTTGCATGCAGAGTCTTCACATGGCCGGAAAGCGCCTGGAGGGTGAGAATGAGTAATTGTTTTGAATGGATCTGGTGAATCACAGGCATGAACAAAACCCAACTCACTGAACTCTGGAGCCTGCCCACCATCCCACAGGCTGCCTTTGGGGTGTTTAAGAGGACCCATGGACTAAATTATTTCCCTCAGGGATACTTCCCTTAGCGGAGTGCGAATCCAAGGGCCTCAGGTTCTCTCCTAGATGAGTCAGAAGGCCAGATCCACGGAGAGAAAAACCAAAGTGAAGCGGTAAAGCAAGCATGTCAAACTCACGGGCCGGATGCATCATTTATTTGGCCCGTGTTAGCCTTTGAGTTTGACATGCTTGCTGTAAAGGTTGTCCAGGTGCATCAGATAGAAGGGGGACCGCCTTTTATTAAGGAGACAAGGGGCCCTAGCTGGTTTGGCCCAGTGGATAGAGTGCCGGCCTGCAGACCGAAGAGTCCTGGGCTTGATTCCTGGTCAAGGGCACATACCTTGGTTGCAGGCTCCTCCCTGGCCTGGGCCGTGGTCAGGGCTCATGTAGGAGGCAACCAATCGATGTGTTTCTCTCACATCGATGTTACTCTCTGTCTTTCCTCTCTCTTTTCCACTCTCTCTAAAAATCAGTGGGAAAATATCCTCGGGTGAGGATTTTAAAAATAAACAAACTAAAAAAAAGAGACATGTGGTGTCATGCAAGTGTGTGGACAGGTAATGTCACCCAGGTGTGTGCAAACCATCCAGGTGGGTAGATTGTTGTCTCTCTGCGGATCACAATCTCAGACCCCTGAGCTATCAGAGCTTGTGGAGACCTTCAGGAGGGTCCAGTCCAGTGGTTGGCAAACTCATTAGTCAACAGAGCCAAATATCAACAGTACAATGATTGAAATTTCTTTTGAGAGCCAAATTTTTTAAACTTACTGAGATATAATTGACATTGTAGAACCATAACATGTACAATGTGTTGATTTGATCTATTTCTATATTGCAAAATGAACCCCAGCATAGCACTAGTTAACACTATCATATAACTACCATTTATTTCTTTTTGTGGTGAGAACAATTCAGATCTACACTCTTAGCAACTTTCAAGTATACAATAAAGTATTGTTATAGTAACTAAAGTCACTAAATTGACTAAATCTAATGCTGTCCATTAAGATCCCTAAAAATTTTCATCGTATAGCTGGAAGTTTGTATTCTTTGACCAACATCTGGAGCGTCTTGGTTATGGCAAGGTCTTTAGCAGCAAAGAAGTTGTAAACACACCTAAATGTCCATCAACACCTCTTTGTTTCTGTGGGTTCAGATATGTGTCTGTAGACACGCGGGGCAAGAACAAGTGTGACCTCCAGGAGGTACTGAGATCCAGGATGGAGGTCAAAGGAGACGTCAGGCTCATCTGCTTCGTGTCTATAAAACATGAGAATGTGTCACTAAAAATAACTTGAGCCCGGCTGGTGTGGCTCCATGGTTGAGCATTGACCTATGAACCAGGAGGTCACGGTTCGATTCCCAGTCAATGCACATGCCCAGGTTGTGGGCTCGATCCTAGTGTGGGGCCTGCAGGAGGCAGCCGATCAATGATTCTCTATTGTGGATATTTCTCTCTCTCCCTCTCCCTTCCTCTCTGAAATCAATAAAAATAAAAATAAGGAACTTGAAAAGGACGGAATATAGAGAAAGTATTAACCTCCTACAATACATTTATCTTCCCATATTTATCATCCAGGGAGGGAAGGAAGGAGGGCTGAAATCCAATGTCAGGCCCCTCTGGCAGTAGGCCAGGCTGGGTTTGGCGGCTGCTTTGTGCCCTCTGGCTGGCATCTCAATCATGGTGAGGAGGTAGGGAGCCAGGGATCTGTAGATTCACTGCGTAGAAGAAGGCTGTAGGACAGCGGTGCTCACACTGAGTATGCAACAGAATAGCCCGCAGTGCTTGTGATATTTCCATTTTCCCAGCTCTCACTATCAGGCACTCTGATCTCATAGGTCTGCCTTGTGATCCAATCTACATTTTTTTTAATAAGCACCAGAATTGATGCCGACGAAGGTGGTCTCTGAGCCCCAGTGGGATGAGGAGAATGCACTCCATGTTATTCGCCCTCTGCAGAGACACTGCTCAGGATGTCTTCAAGGATGAAAGCTGGGGCTGTTTCCCTGGTGACCAATCCCCACCTGCTGAGAGAAAACACAGGGAGGACACACCTTCCTAGACATTTGAACGGTCAAACTGCCACCCCTGAATGTCGTGTGGAAAATCACCACAAGGCCTATTCCAGTTTTACATTTCGTTTAAAAATAAATAAACAAACAAACAAACAAACAAACAAACAAACAAGCATAGAAGGGCCCTAGCTCACGAGATAGTAACGCCAGAGTGCACTTGCATGTGTCTGGATAATAATTCAGAGGAAATAAAGAGCAGTGGTTTGGGCTCATCGCTGTGGTTTTGTCAGGAGGCATCTATCAATGGAAACCCCAATGAGGGGCCTCTGCAAGGCCCAGGTTTCTATCTAAATGTGACTGCAAAGAGCCCTTCACCACCTACTGCCATGATGCAAATGCAAGATGATTTTTACCACCCATAAGAGCCATTTCCGGTTGATAATGAAACAGGATTGGAATCAAAAGTAGGGAAGCAAATTGCCCGCCTTCGGAAAGGAATGCCATAGAAATGGCTTTCGAGTGTTTTGTTTTGGGTTCTTTCTTTATTTTGTCCGTTTGTTTCTATTTTCTACTCCTAATAGCCTAAGCTGAGATATGCCACCCATGCTGCTCATGTCTGACGATGGCTGACTCCAATCAAAAGTTAAAAAATTGAATGTGCTAAGGTCTTGAATTGAGTCAATGGGTCTCTTAGTGTTGTTGATGTTCGGTGTAGGGGATCACCAGAGAAGTGACTGCTGCTGGGTCCCGGGTCTTCAGGGATGCGGGGAGGTCCAGGGATGTGTGCAATGAGGCTGCCTGTGGCCAGAGGGCCTAGATAGGCCAACGTTAGGGACTAGAGCTACCCTGGAATCTAGGGAGTGATGGGGGAGCAACTCAGCCAGCCTGGGTCTCCCCTCAGCCCTGGATAATCCCATCAAAACCAGCCACCCAGTCAGCATCACTCATGGGCATCGCACTTGGGATAGCATTAAAGGCATGCATTTGAAAACTAAACTGAACCTTCAGAGAGAAGGAGAAAGGAGCTGTACCATGCATCAGTCTTGCCTAATTACTCACCCCAGGGCCTGACAGGGATGCAGGGCTCACTGGGAGCCTTTCCCACCGGGGGAAGAGGGGGAGGCTGGAAAAGTGGGAGGATGGATTCCTGACATAAAGCTTCAGCCCCGTAGGACATTTTGATTATGAGAACATGTACTCTTCATTCATTTCCTGCCACCTGAACACTCACAGAGAGTCATAATAGGCCCTCAATGGTTGTGTATGTTTACGTAAACATAGAAGGGGGACACATTGAAACAACATGTGAAAATGTTGATATGGTTGAGTAGAAAACCTTATGAATGTGTTAATGACTCTTGCGAATTAAAATGAGTATGATCTAAAAGGGTAAGCACAATTCTAATTTGCTGAGGCAATTAGTGAATTTCCCGGTGATCGTTAATGCCTTCCTGTCATAGCAGGTGGCGGTAGTAGCATTTATTATGGTCATACATCACCGTGATTTATGTAGACTCCCCTCTTACTCTCTAATGTGCACATCTCCAGGCAATAGTATTTCGTGGTGGTTGTTTTGGGTCCTTGATTCTTTCCATAATGTCTCACCCCGGGCTTTGCATGCCTGCTGAACAATAATAAAATGGAGGAAAGCATTTAGACTGAAGAGCAGTAAATTCTTCTCACTACAGACGATCTTCAGAAGCAACATTCAAGTGGAAGGGTTGGGAACTGCAACCCTGAACCTTCCTTCGAGAGGCAGTGACTTAAGGCAGGGCAGAGGATTATCCAAGACTAGGACGATTACTGTGTCAGCTATGTGCATTTCCTTCACTGTGTGCATACTGGATCTTCTCAACGTGCTCCTGAGGTGGGCATTTTTACGAATTTCATATATTTTCCTAAACGGGGGTTCTTCCAGCATAAAGCATTTGCCCAGCGCTCACATTGAGTGATGGTGGAGCTGCCATACAAGCTCAGAGCCGTGTGCTGTGCTTACTGGGCTTTGGAATCAGTGATCTCCTCTGTTTGGCAATGCACTTGGGCTCATTTTAGAGCTTTCTTAAAGGATCATCTTTTCCCATTCCCCCCCATTGCTCTTCCAGGAAGCAATGAGAAGACAAGTTAGTAAATGCAAGGTTTTGAAATACCTTTCTGGGGTTCAGAGGTCTGAAGAGAGCTGACTGGGATGGCTGGTAGCACTTCCGAGCAGAGGGCATTGTGAATGTTAAGAGTGCTGAATTGGTGTAAGGCACTGGTTCTCAACTGGGGGTGATTCTGTCTCCTACCCCCACCCCCAGGGCATGCTTGGCAAATTTTAGAAGCATTTTTGGCTGTCACAATTGGGTATGTGTACTCCTGGCCTCTAGAGGGCAGAGGCCAGGGATGCTGCTAAACTTTCTACAATGCACAGGACAGCCCCATATGGCCCAGAACTGTCCTGCCCCAAATGTCACTAGTGCCGAGGGTGAGAAACCCTGATAGGAGGGGTTGCTATATTTTTTATATCTTTGGAAGCTCTTTTTTTGTTTTTGTTTTTGTTTGTTTCTTTTTGTTTGTTTTTTGTAGGGGGAGGGAGGAGCTTTTAGCAAAATTGATTATAACTCAGGGAGTGTGGGTTTAGAATAGATACAGGCCAGTGGTAGGCAAACTCATTAGTCAACAGCCAAATATCATTAGTACAACGATGGAAATTTCTTTTGAGATCCACATTTTTTAAACTTAAACTTCTTCTAGCGCCACTTCTTCAAAATAGACTCAACCAGGCCGTGGTATTTTGTGGAAGAGCCACACTCAAGGGGCCAAAGAGCCACATGTGGCTCGCGAGCCGCAGTTTGCCAACCACGGATACAAGCATATGAAACCGGCCGCTTTTGTTCCAATGTTGACTTTTCCTCCGGTATGAGTGAATCACTGAAATGTGGAGGGTAGACTCACTTCACTTCCTTCTGTCTAACAGAGAGGTCTGCACCCAGAAGACAAAGGACAAGGGCCGGGAAGCTCCGCCCTCTGGAAAAAGGACATGAGAGGTGAAGGGGTGAGACCACTTCAGAGGAGTGTCCTGTCAGAAACGCCTTCACCTGTAGAGGATTTTTATGAGTTTATTGGAGCCAAACTGACCATAATTACCGGGAAGCAAAATCTCAACAGATTGAGAAAATGCCCCAGAGAAAGGCAGTTTGTTCTATACATTAGAACCAAAGGAGAAGGCGTAAGGAGGGTAACGTGAAATCCACTGGTGGCAGATTAGGGAAGGGGAGAAAGTGAAGCGGGAAACCTCCGGGATTGGGTAAAGAGTAAAATGGAGAGACACACACTTTGTTTCCACGGGTGGGCGTAAGAATGAACATTTACAGCACGTAGAGATGGTATTTGGGGAACAAGATAGCAATGAGGGGTTCTGGGGTCAAGCCCCCTGGTGGGCCTTTGGGTCTGGCAGAAGAGATTAATATTCCAAAGATAGGTTATCTCAGCAGCAGAAAGACAATAGGAGGGCTTGTTTAAGGTAAAGATGGACCCTTGTAAAGGAAGCTAAAGGCCTAGACTGTGACTACCCGCCATAACCCCCCTTTACTTAGGAATTTTTATGTTCAGACCATCCAATGTGGCTGCTTTCAGTTTCTGAGTTTGTGGGTCCCCCTTTCCTCCCTCACCCCCACCCAGACCCCATGCAGGCCTCCCCTGAGATTACCAGGTTACAAAGACTCCTTCCCCACCCTCCACCCTCCAACCCAAGGTGGTCCAAGTTAACTCATTTCATTGACGTCTTAATGCTACTAAAAATTTCATGCAACTTTTAAGCTTCTCAAATGTTTGTTACTTTTGTTATCCTGGTGAAAATCCTGCAACTACTAGCATATATATATATATATATATATATATATATATATATATATATAGAGAGAGAGAGAGAGAGAGAGAGAGAGAGAGAAGGGAAAGGGAATTGTGGCAAAAAAAGCCAGTGTGGAAAAGGGTGCAGTGGGGCCAGGCATTGCAGTGTGTCTGGGGAGTGACACTGGCGTGAGGGCTGTATTGTCTGACCCTCCAACCCCCAGAGACCCGGGTGGGTTGGCCTCCACGCCACCCCACTTCCCTCTAGATAGCAGCCCCAGCCCAGAAAGCAGGCGGCGTGGCAGCTCTTTGAACCGGCCGGTCCCTTTTCTGAATGCCTGGGACCCACAGAGGGTCGGAGCTCCCCGCTCCCCTTCCCCCAATGCTCCACAGCACCCCCAGCTTGGCCCGCGGGAGCTGTCCGCGGTGCTGAACTCTGTCTTTGGCTGGGCCTATCCGCAACGTAGGCTAAGGGCTCAGGGGGTCCTGGGGAGGGAGAGGGCGAGGGCCGAAGGTCTGCAGCCAGCTCCAGGCTCTACATCTTAAATCCCCGCCGGCACCCCCCTACGCTGCTCCCTTACCCCCAGCCTGGACTCTCCGCAGGATCCAGCGCTGAGGGACGGGCCCCTCATCTTCCTCCCACATCCCCTGGTGTATCTCACCCCCACCCCACCTCTTCCTTCGCTCCCTCCTCAGAAGCTGCACCAGGCCATCCTGAGAGCACTGGCTCCAGGCTCCCCTGGCCAGCCCTCCCTTCTCCCCAGCTGGACTCTCCTGGGCGCAGCGAGCTCCAGCCCAGGTGGTCCACCCTCCCCGCCTTTTCTGCTTCCATCCTCCCGACCCTCGCCCTCCTCTCTCGTGGTCTCAGCCCCAGCCGGAAGGTTCCGCTCCGCCCCTGTTTCCATACAAGGGAGCGCCGGCGGAGCGGGGCGGGCCGAGGGGAGGCGCTCGCTCCCGGTCCCCCTCAAAGGCTGCGAGCCCACTGGCAACTCCCCAGTCTGCTCAGCTCCCGCGGAAAGAAAAGCAGGGAAAAGCGAGAAGCCTGCATCGCAGCCGTGGGGCGTTGGTCCTCCAGGGGACAGATCCTCTCCCTTTCTCCCTCCCTGGAGCGCTTTCCCGCCCGCCAAGCCGCACTCAGCAGGTAGGACCGCGCTCCCGGGTCTCGAGCTCCTGGGTCTCGCCTGCGCGCGTTGCCAGAGCCCTGGGTGGACTAGAAGGCGTTTAAAGAACCGGTGCACGTAGAGCCACGCATAGATGTATGTTTGCAGAGGCGGGAGGGCAGCGCTTTTAATTGTTACCTATTTTGGCCAGTGAGTCCAAAGTGGGGGGGATCTAGGTAATTGGGGAGGGGAGCGGAGTGGTTGGGGAGGAGGGGGCGGATAGAGAACGGGAAGCGAGGCTCTCTGATTTCCCTTTGTGCAGGTGGCCATGGCCTCCCTGCCGACGACGCAGGACCCCTTGGCTCCTGACTTGCCTCCAGGACTTCCCCCAGCAGCGGCCTCAGCTCCAGGGGGCAACCAGAGCGCCGCAGAGGCCCCGGTGGGCAACGGGTCAGCCGCCGGAGCCGGCGCCCCGGCCGCCACGCCGTTCCAGAGCCTGCAGCTGGTGCACCAGCTCAAGGGGCTGATCGTGCTGCTCTACAGCCTCGTGGTGGTCGTGGGGCTGGCGGGCAACTGCCTGCTGGTGCTGGTGATCGCGCGGGTGCGCCGGCTGCATAACGTGACCAACTTCCTCATCGGCAACCTGGCGCTGTCCGACGTGCTCATGTGCGCCGCCTGCGTGCCGCTCACGCTGGCCTACGCCTTCGAGCCGCGCGGCTGGGTGTTCGGCGGCGGCCTGTGCCACCTGGTCTTCTTCCTGCAGCCCGTCACGGTCTACGTGTCCGTGTTCACGCTCACCACCATCGCCGTGGACCGCTACGTCGTGCTGGTGCACCCGCTCCGCCGCCGCATCTCGCTGCGCGTCAGCGCCGGCGCGGTGCTGGCCATCTGGGCGCTGTCCGCGGTGCTGGCGGTGCCCGCGGCGCTGCACACCTACCACGTGGAGCTGCCGCCGCACCGCGTGCGCCTCTGCGAGGAGTTCTGGGGCTCCCGGGAGCGCCAGCGCCAGCTCTACGCCTGGGGGCTGCTGCTCGTCACCTACCTGCTCCCCCTGCTGGTCATCCTCCTGTCCTACGTGCGGGTGTCCGTGAAGCTCCGCAACCGCGTGGTGCCCGGCTGCGTGACCCAGAGCCAGGCCGACTGGGACCGCGCGCGGCGCCGCCGCACCTTCCGCCTCCTGGTGGTGGTGGTGGTGGTGTTCGCCGTCTGCTGGCTGCCGCTGCACGTCTTCAACCTGCTGCGCGACCTCGACCCGCGCGCCATCGACCCCGACGCCTTCGGGCTGGTGCAGCTGCTCTGCCACTGGCTCGCCATGAGCTCCGTCTGCTACAACCCCTTCATCTACGCCTGGCTGCACGACAGCTTCCGCGAGGAGCTGCGCAAGATGCTGCTGGCCTGGCCGCGCAAGATCGCGCCGCAAGGCCAGAGCATGACCGTCAGCGTGGTCATCTGAGGCCCACGGCGCCGGGCCTGGGCTGGGGAGCCCCGTGACCGATGGTCCCCGAGGGTGCCCACCGAGCCCCGGATGGAGGGCTTGTTCCCAGGACCGGAGCTCAGCCAAGACGGGCAAAACTTCCAGCCCAGCAGCGCCCTGTCCCGCAGCATGGCCTGGTCCTCTGTAAAGCGTTGCTTTGGTGCCAGTGCTTTGCTTGGGGAGAGGGGAAGGGATTTATTATTTTTCTCTTTATGCTTTAAAGGCCAAACAAATTCTTCGGGTTTAAAACAGTGTTTCCATATCATGGCTGCCTCCCAGGCCTTGTCTTCTGTTTGCTCAATGCGGGGAGGAGAAGGAACAATGGGGGTTGGAGTTAAAGTGACTGCGTAGGAGTTTGGCAAAGCTCTTCTGTTTGCCTTTCCAAATGGATGAAATTGTTAAGGCTGAGCTGTAATACCTGGTATTGCTTAGTGAATGCGAACCCATGTATTTTCTAAAATTGCGGGGAATATGTATGGCAGTCTACATCTAGGCTGTTAGCATTTCCTGAATAAGAAAGACCTTGATACGTCAAAAAGGTTTTCATTTGAAATCCACTTGCATTTAGAGTACAACACACTTACAAACGACCTTTGAAAAGGTCTTGCTATTATGTTCCCTCTCCTCATCCTCAACTTTCATTTGAAAATAATGAGATAAATTAGTTATTGAAGAGATAAATAAATAGGAATAAAGGGGGAAAGGCACCAGTCGCAGAGGACAGACATCCTAGCTGTGTGCATGTTTGTGTATGCACACCCAGGGCTTGCCACTAGGTGGGCACACACATGTTTCCTTTCCTGAACGTGCAGTGTCAGCTGCATGCCACAGCATGCTCCTGCGTTCTCCACTTGCTCGGCCGCAGCAGATCCACAGCTGTCTTCTCACCGCTCAGCGCCTGCTCTCTAGTGACATGCTTGGAACATGATCAATCCAGATGACAAGGCCCGGGAGAAGTTTCCTTTAAGGCCCAGACAGAAAAATAAGCAGCCACTCCCAGGATGCATGAATCAAACATGCCGTTCCTCCCACACACGGTTAAGGGAACAGGTGAAGGCCGTTGAGCCACGACACCATGCTGCTGCTTCTCACCTTACCCTCCTGAGGGCCTTTTGTAAACGAGGACAAGTGCCCTGTGGTGAGGGTTTCCACACTGATGTTGGCACAGCAGCCGGGCAGTGAGGGCAGGAGCTTAGGAAATGACGCGTGAAATCCAGCCGTCAGATCAGCCCCTGCAGCAGACAGGGCCTGAGCTGTGTCTGCAGCCTCTCGGTCACCAACTGTGAGATTCCAGAGCTGCCACCGCTTACTAAGCAGCTGGACCAGTGTTCCCCCACCTCCCCTCCTCTCTCTCAGAAAGGAGCCCATTCACTCATAAGGCGTTCCCTGAAAGGAAGGGAACGAGGAGGTGATTTGGGGATGGCAAGGATCCGATGCTGTTACTCCAATGCCAACAACCAGGATGGAAGTGTGAGGTTTCGTGCTGGGCTAGTTATCAATCTGAGTCGTCAGTAGTTATAGGACTGGAGTTTTCGCAGCACGGGGAAGGGTAGGAAAAGCCTGGCTTGGGAGAAAGGAAGACACAGGTTAACTCGGGAGATGCAAGCTGCCTTTGGCGATGACACTGACACCCGCTGTCGGCTTCCCCTCGGGTGTGGAGAACAAAGACCCTGTGCTCTCAGAATGTAGCCCTCCCACAACCTTGTGTCACTCCCCCATCCCAAATGCATCCCAGGGACAGGTTCCTGTGCCCCCAGTATTTCCATTACTTGTGAGGCTCAAGGCCACACATTTCATGTTTCCTTAGAGCCGTGGTCGTCAAACTGTGGCTCGAGAGCCACATATGGCTCTTTGGCCCCTTGAGTGTGGCTCTTCCACAAAATGCCACGGCCTGGGCGAGTCTATTTTGAAGAAGTGGCATTAGAAGAAGTTTAAGTTTTAAAAAATTGGCTCTCAAAAGAAATTTCAATCTTGTACTGTTGACATTTGGCTCTGTGGACTAATGAGTTTGCTGACCACTGCCTCAGAGCATTCTTTGGTTGAGTATGTGTGGAGAGTGGAGGCGATGGGGGAAAGGGTGGGATTCGTTGGGGAGAAATATGATGAATTGGGGTCTCTTTGTTGCAGGTTACATTCACTGGTTCTCAGCCCTGGCTGCTCCTAGTGTCACCTGGGGGAGCTTTTAGAAGACATCACTGCTGAGGCCTTCTGCCAGAGAGTCCAAATGATTTGAGATGGCGCTGGGCCTAAGTGGTGGTGGTGTTGTTGTTTTTTTCCCTCTCAAAGCATTTCACTTGCTTTTAATATAATCAGAGATCTATAGGTGTCCATTCAACAGTTTCCTTACAGATCTATGTGTAAGGCACTGCATGATGCATTATGAAGTTATACACCATGAATTATTCCAAATCCAGAAACTGAAGTGTTCCCTGATTAACCTGATATAAGAGAGTCTGTATCAGCTGTGAGAAGGAAGTGTCCCAGTAATTACTAGAAAAGCTGCCACCTGCTTCTATCTTGCTTACAACTTAACACTTCTATGGATTTTATGGAGAGCCTAAAGAGGTTGGGGAATTGTGTTGTGTTTATGAATATTTTTTATAAATTAAGCCAATTGGCAAATGAGTAGCAACTAATTAATTCTTACCTGTTGAAATCTATTTGGAACTAGCTTGACTATAAACCAAACTTAAAAAAAAAAAACTCCCACTCCCGACCAGCGTGGCTCAGTGGTTGAACGTCGATCTATGAACCAGGAGGTCATGGTTCCATTCCAGGTCAGGGCACACGCTAGGGTTGTGGGTTCGATCCCCAGTGTGATAGCATGCATCCAGTCCTCTTCCTGCAAGGAGTCACCAGGCCATAGACCTGGGAACTGAGCCAGTCTGGCACTTGGCAGCAGCCTTTCCCCAGGCTGATGGGAGGTTCTGTAATCCTCTTTGCAAGCATTGTCACCAGGTCTCACTTTTGGCAGTCGGTCAATAGATTTATCTCACTAAATCGGCTGGGGAGTGTTTCAATATGTGTTGGCAACAGCTACCTGGAATTCGCAACTGTGAGAGATGCGAAGGTAGCAGTATGTTTATTGATGGAACCTTCCTGAATTTTGTTCTTGTGGACGTTCAGCCTGCTCTTCTACAGGGGTTGCTAAGTTCCAGGTTTATTGTCTCAGGTAGGTTAGTTAACACCTCTGTCCTGTGGCCTGCATTCCTGAACATGGAGTAGTCTTGCAAAGGCAAGGCACAGAACTGACATTAGGGGGACCCAGGCTAACATGTGGCTGGATCTGGGAGTGAGCCCAGGGCCCATCTCCCCCCAACCCCCCGAACCCCCCCCGCAGGAGCACCTTTGTTCCCTAAGGCAGTTCCTCGACTGGTTTTCCTTCATGCGCTGATGTCTTTGCTATGTGTGTGAGATGCATGTGTGGCTGACTCACTGTGTAAAGCTCTTCAGGCTGGGGCCTGTACTGTGTTTGACATATTTATTTGGGCGCTCAATAAATATTAAGTCAGTAGCAGAGTCTTTGGTTGTGGGATTAATGAACCAAGCCGGTTAAACACACAATGTCACTGCACAACCTGAGGATGACCCAGGTTCAAGCAAGGATAAATCATGCCCAGAAAAACATGCTGCTCAATCTAGATTTGTCAGTTCCAGCAATTTCAGGAGGGAACTTGGGTTTTCTGTGAACCCCGGGACCCAACCTCAGTAATGACAGCATTTCAGGATATGGCACCAAGCCCTGTGGTCTCCAAGATTGCATGGAATAAATCCAAAGGCCCATCAAAGGGAGAGTAGAAATTTCAGGATTAGTGTCTATACCATCATGAATCTGGCTCATTATTTAAATGTTGGCATTTTATCACCTTCTTCCACATATACTAGTGACTTGGGAAATTTGAAAAACATTCAACACTTGAACCTTTGAACAAAATGTGGTCATTCTAGATCCCAAAACATTCATGACAGGATCATAAGCAGGACTTATTGGTACTTCTAAAATAAAAGTTAAAAATGAATTTAGGTTCACCTTTCCAGGGATCCATATATTAATATTTTGCTAAATGAGTTAAGCTAGACTACAGATGTTGGAAATGCAAAATATTTATTTGGGACGGATGAGCATTGCAATCTTGATCATACATCCTCAATGAGTCCTTGGAAGGGGAAAGCCTTATTTTGAATGGAGTGTGCACACTTCCAACAGGCTCTGCATGGTTCTTCTCTTCTTTCCAATTCAGTTCCTCTTCATTTCCCACTCTTTAGTTCTCTGTCCTGCCTCTTTTCCTCTTTCCCATATTATCTATGAAATACCTCCGATCGGAAGCTACGCCCACCCCAGTGAAGGGGAGCTGGTGAGATTCAAGCATCCATCTCCCTGTGGGTCCTTCTAAGGTGAGTCATACTGCAGAGCCACCCTGCTATTCCTTTGCAGAGGGTGGACTGCACCCAAAGAGTGGCGGGCTGCTGTCCTTGCATTTGCTGCCCACTGTGGGGTCTTGGAGCTCACACACCTGATTGTTTCACAGGTAACTGAGCAGTGGGGGCTAACAAGAGTTTGCACAGAATCTCTGCAGGGCCCATTATCTGACAAGAGACCTAGACAAGGGGGGCCTAGCAATGAGAGGTCAAATGTGTCTCCTTAAGCCAGAATAAGTAAATAACAGAGTCATTTCCTGCTCCCTCCCTCAGCTCTCAAAAAATCCTCTTCTCCACTTGCTGATGACTAAATCCTGTCCCCATCACCACCCCTTCATCTCCTCCTTCCAGAATGGCATCTAATGATGAATGGAAAGCTACACCCTTCCCTACCACTCACAATGAGTTATTGCCAAGTAAAAATAAAATTTGAGCTGGAAATACGAAGTGGGGACTGCAGGCCTGAGCTCTGGGGTAGAAGTCGGGTGCTTGGCCTCTTCCCTAACTCACAGCACCAGTCGCCCTTGGTCTTTGTCTGTGGAGGCTTGCCCATCAGCTGGGCAGGAGGCTCGCTGCTGCGGCATGACCCGCCCCAGAGCGGCCAGACGGGCGGCCTGGCCTT
The DNA here is from genome assembly GCF_964339955.1 of Pipistrellus hanaki. Lineage (NCBI taxonomy): Eukaryota > Metazoa > Chordata > Mammalia > Chiroptera > Vespertilionidae > Pipistrellus > Pipistrellus hanaki. Next base: position 49,286,405 of record NC_140516.1, on the reverse strand, counting down.
GCTGGGTGGGACCTGCAGCAAGCAGGTTCCTGTTTTGAGCGAATCCTTCTGAGGCTGCTCTGCTCATTGGAGGGCAAACGCTGGGGCACACTGACCTCCTCATTACAAAACAGACCCAGCGGCAGACATCGGGGGAAATTAGAGCGCTTGCAAGCACCTTCAATGGCCATCACCATTTCTTAATAACAGGCCCCTATTTATTCCCATTTCCTTCCTACCCTGGGCTTCTCCAGGAAGCCCCCTCTCTTTCTGTGACATAATTACAGAACGTGGGGCACTTACACACCAACATTGCTTTCTGGGAGACAAATGTCTTCTTAGGCTTATAGTGACACTAGAGGACCGGTGCACAAAATTCGTGCATGGACGGGGGGTGTCCCTCTCCAATCTGGGACCCCTTAGGGGTTGTCTGAACTAAACCGGCAGTCAGACATCACTCCCACAATCTGGGGCGGATGGCTCCTAACCACTCACTCCCTGCCTGCCTGATTGCCCCCAACTACTCTGCTGCCAGCCTGATAGCCCCCTAACTGCTCCCCTGCTGACCTGATTGATGCCTAACTGCTCCCCTGCTGGCATGATTGTCCCCAACTGCCTTCCCCTGCGGGGCTGAGGGGACTAGGGGACTCTTGCTGGATGAGGTGGGGCTGAGGGGACTGGGCACTGCCATCTTGTGAGGGCATGATGGTCAATTAGCATATTCCCTATTTATTAGGAGGATTAATAATAAATGCTCTTGACGTGCAGCTGATGGAGGCAGGTGCTTCCTCCTGACCTAGCCACCAGGGAGTGGCCTCAGCCAGGACACGCAGGTGCCTGTGGTCTCATACATCCCTCCGCAAACGAGGTGAGAGGAGGAGGAGGATCGGAGCTCGCAGTTTTGCTGGGGCCTGCATGCTGCACCAACACGTCTAGTGCCACCACTAGTGTCTCTCGCCCCTTGCAGGGGTGAGTTGGCTCCCGGGACGGGCTGAGTGTCCAGAGCTAGGCTGCCGGGGCCATTCTCCCTGCCTGAGAGCAAAGGGTGTCTCCGCAGCACGTTGGTGGGGCGTCCACAGGCCTGCGGTTCTGGGTGTGCAAGGACCACTCCCGAGCCCACGAGCTAGCGGGCTGCTGACCTTGGCCTGGGCTCCTGAGTCGCAGCGCTGGGTGCCCCGGCCTTCCTCTGCTTCCACGTGGTCCGCCTGCATCCCCGCCACCTTTCCTTGTGGGTGTTTTTGCTTCCTGTCTTCCTCTGAGCTCATGGCTGTTCTGCAGCTGCGCCATAGGCGGCGGCTGAGCTCCAGGCACCTCGGTGTGGCCAGAGCGCCAGACCAGCACCAAGGCCACATGGTGACGCGGTGGTGGCCGCTGGCGGCGTCTCGCAGAGCTTCCGGGCCCTGTCTGCGGGCCTCCGGACCGCTCAACACGGTCCTGGCGGCCTGTATGTCTGCTGCCCTCACCCCACCCCAGAGCGTGTTTCCCTGCTCCGAGCCTGGGCCTGGGCCTCGTCTCCACGCTTTTCAAGGTCTGCTCGGCCCCTGGCGCCTGTGCACCTGCCGGCCCGGCTCCAGGTCTGGCCTCACTCTTTCCCTCCAGAGGCCCAGCCAGGCCAGAGGCCAAGCCCTGGATCTCCGCCCCTCCCTGCCCCGGCCTGCGTTAGTGGGGCGCTGCGGGGCGTGGGCCACTAGGGGCGCCCCGCGGTCCTCGCGAGACCCCGCGCGGGGCGTGTGCTCCGAAGTCCAGGTCAGCGGGCAGCGTCCCGGTGCAGGCCCCACGCTCTGGGGCTCCTCCCGGGACC